>NC_068300.1:17239753-17882253 GCF_025860055.1 Xyrauchen texanus | reverse complement strand
GCGAAATGACAAGGTGTCAGAGGCTTTCGGCCTTGCTGTTATGTGTATTACAGTTAGGATAAAACAGGATAAAGGGCACACACCAGTTCTGTATGATGTTATTGCTTAGGCTTCCTGCTATTCTGAGTATATGGCCTATTTTAAGATCTTAATATTTGTCTTTAAGTCATGCACTTTCCCCCAGGATTTATAATTGATATGCTGCCAAAATATGTTTCTTGTAGAACCCTTGGATCCACAAACTTGCTGATCATAGTGATGACACATAAGACCAATGTGAACCCATCTTCTGCATTTTTGTACTCTAACTCTTTAATACAATCTCTTATTGCATAAACCGTAATAAAAAATATTCACACTGTATAAAATAAAAATTTTCCAAAATGTTATTACTTAATGGTTTCAAATGTTACCATGTTCTTTTAATGTTTTTATAGTTTTTTGCACCGATTGGCTGACATTTGCTCATCAGTTTGCATCTGCTGTAGTAAATACAAATTTGAATATGTTTCTGAAATTTTTCTACACCTCGATTTAGCTAAATATCTTCACACAAAGTGCAACACATATAGACAATGCCAGCAACAACAGGAAGTCTACATCCCTCTTATAGTTGCAAGCTTCTATTTCAGTAAATAAAAATGTCAATAACTTTCAAATATTTCACACTTGAAAACATTTGTTTCACTAACACACTTAGCATTCAGATTGGAATGTGCCAGTATAATGTATTGTTAATGCTGTGAAATACAATTTCCTATACAATTCAGAAGCACAATTTCATAAAGATGACTTTGATTTGAAAAAGCTCTTGTGTGCGTTTAGAAAGTAATATTACATTTACATATATTTATGTGTCCTGGCACTCTTTTTAATGTTAAATTTCTTTAATTAACAGTTGTGATTTCCACTGTTTTTATGTTTGCAGTTGATATAGCAGTTTAAAATTACATTCGGGACTACAGTCAAAACATTCGGGGCTGAAGCCCCGGAAAAATGACCTGGCGATTCAGATGGACCTGTATACACCTTTCCTGGGACTTTGCATGGATCTAAAGCATCTTTTTATGTTTTTCTTGAGATCGTTTGATGGGTGTTCACCACCATTGTTTTCTCCTGCTGATGGTCACAAATATCGCTATCTTTATCTAGATTTTTATTTAATCTAATATTTTGAATGTTCTTTGCTACAATGGCTGTTTAAAATGGCTGATTTTAAAATAATGATGTAAAATCACTTATGTAATTTCTCCCGGCTGTAAACCAATAGTGGGTCTCTGGCTGGACGCTTGTGGCTTTGGAAATTGTAACCCCGCCCATGAGTGAAGTTAAAATAGTCTTAAACCGTGTCTGAAATCGCCCCCTATCCACTATATAGTCAGTGTTGGGAGGGTTACTTTTAAAATGTATTCCACTACAGATTATACTAAATTATACTACAGATTACTACAGAATAAATGCTGTAAATATTTAATTTGTAACATATTATAACGATTTAACGTGTTAGTTCAGTGTGATTAATTTGATAAAAAATAACGTATTACAAAACATTTACGCAATTAATCGCAATGCCTCTGGACCTTAATAAGGAAGATTCCTGAGAAATGCAAGCTTGTAGTACCACCTGTTTACTCCAGAGGGCAGTAAGTGAAAAATTTCAGCTGTATGAGCAACGTACAGTTTATACAGTGAACAAAACATCCCATTAGCAGCAGCACAACACAAACATGTGTCACGTTCTTGCGTTCAAAACACTTGGATCGCAAATTCGAACTAAGGGATCTCAAGATGTGTTCTAAGTATTAAACTATATTTAACTTGACACAGTGACCTAAACATTTTATGTTTATGATGCAACACACCAGAGATGCTACACAAGCATGTCTGACGCAGGTGTACATTGACGGGCCCTTAAACAAGCCCTCATAACAAATCTCAAACTGATTGACAAATTCACTTGTGAAATGGATTGCTGTGAACTGTATGCCAATGATTGACTTATGATCAATAATATGGTAATAAACAATACATTGTATTCTAAAACCGTATTTTGTAATGTCTTATCAATGATTAACTCTTCTGTCACTAAAATGTAATGCATTTTAATTACCCATCAGTATGTATTTATGTATATATATATGTATTTATGTATATATATATATATATATATATATATATATATATATATATATATATATATATATATATATATATACACTAACCTAAAGGATTATTAGGAACACCTGTTCAATTTCTCATTAATGCAATTATCTAATCAACCAATCACATGGCAGTTGCTTCAATGCATTTAGGGGTGTGGTCCTGGTCAAGACAATCTCCTGAACTCCAAACTGAATGTCAGAATGGGAAAGAAAGGTGATTTAAGCAATTTTGAGCGTGGCATGGTTGTTGGTGCCAGACGGGCCGGTCTGAGTATTTCACAATCTGCTCAGTTACTGGGATTTTCACGCACAACCATTTCTAGGGTTAACAAAGAATGGTTTGAAAAGGGAAAAACATCCAGTATGCGACAGTCCTGTGGGCGAAAATGCCTTATTGATGCTAGAGGTCAGAGGAGAATGGGCCGACTGATTCAAACTGATAGAAGAGCAACTTTGCCTGAAATAACCACTCGTTACAACCGAGGTATGCAGCAAAGCATTTGTGAAGCCACAACACGCACAACCTTGAGGCGGATGGGCTACAACAGCAGAAGACCCCACCGGGTACCACTCATCTCCACTACAAATAGGAAAAAGAGGCTACAATTTGCAAGAGCTCACCAAAATTGGACAGTTGAAGACTGGAAAAATGTTGCCTGGTCTGATGAGTCTCGATTTCTGTTGAGACATTCAGATGGTAGAGTCAGAATTTGGCGTAAACCACTGTGCAGGCTGGTGGTGGTGGTGTAATGGTGTGGGGGATGTTTTCTTGGCACACTTTAGGCCCCTTAGTGCCAATTGGGCATCGTTTAAATGCGACGGCCTACCTGAGCATTGTTTCTGACCATGTCCATCCCTTTATGGCCACCATGTACCCATCCTCTGATGGCTACTTCCAGCAGGATAATGCACCATGTCACAAAGCTCAAATCATTTCAAATTGGTTTCTTGAATATGACAATGAGTTCACTGTACTAAAATGGCCCCCACAGTCACCAGATCTCAACCCAATAGAGCATCTTTGGGATGTGGTGGAACGGGAGCTTTGTGCCCTGGATGTGCATCCCACTAATCTCCATCAACTGCAAGATGCTATCCTATCAATATGGGCCAACATTTCTAAAGAATGCTTTCAGCACATTGTTGAATCAATGCCACGTAGAATTAAGGCAGTTCTGAAGGCGAAAGGGGGTCAAACACAGTATTAGTATGGTGTTCCTAATAATCCTTTAGGTGAGTGTGTAATATATATATATATATATATATATATATATATATATATATATATATATATATATATAATTAATTCAATTAAACATTTTAATTGATTGATAGCCCTAATTATAACATATGATAACATATTATATCATACTTTGGATTACTTCAGCACTGGTAGATTTGTTTCACTTGTTTTGACTATAAAAACTCTGCCAGTACAGTAAGACAAAATACACATGTTAAAAATACATTTACATTTATAAAACTGGGGGATGGGAAACATTAAAATTGGAGATGTAATGGAAAACTTTGGTCTGAATACCTGAAAAGAGCATCATAATGGTGATTATGTCATTTCCACTTTGTGATGTCATTTAAAGCAACGGTACATTATTTATAGATAAAACAAGTTAGTGTGATAGGATGGTAAGTCAAACTGAGGGACCCACACAAATCATAAAATATTTACAAAAAAATAAAGTTTATTTTGAATAAATATATCTTACATATACAGGGACACACATAAAATCGAAATATTATGTTACTCTTTAAGAATAGTATTTTTTATCATATATCATGTTAACAAGAACACTTGATTGAATAACTTTAAGCTTTGGAAAAACACTTTGGGACATTTTTTTGTGCCTTATGCATATCATCAAACGTTGCAGTCCCAAATGGCACCCGTTTCATAGAATGACAGTCTAAAAATCAATGGATGTTGTTATGAATATATTTAGTGCTATATAGCAGTCTCATGAGGGCGTTATGCACACCTCAGCTCTTCTTGGTGCTCAAGAATGCTGCCCAGTTTGGACAGGAGATTGTCAATATGCTAAAATAAATACAATCATTTATGATTGATCAAATGTTTTTAATCATGTTGGCAGTTTTTTCTCTCTCTCTCTCCCTTATTCTCCCCAATTTGGAATGTGCAATTCCCAATGCACTCCAAGTTCTCACGGTGGCATAGTGTCCTCAATCCTCAATCTGTGTGGTGAAGGACGAATTTCAGTTGCGCCCGAGACAGTCAATCCATTTTATCACGTGGCTTGTTGAGGATGTTACTATGGAGACATAGCGCATGTGGAGCCTTCACGCTATTCTTCGCAGCATCCATGCACAACTCAACAGTCGCTCCACCAAAAGCGAGAACCACATTATAGCGAACATGAGAAAGTTACACCATGTTACTCTACCCTTGCAGCCAATAAGCAACCAAATAAGAAGACCTGTCTGGAGTCCCACGGCACACTCTGGATTCCAACTGGCCACTCCAAGTGTGGCAGTCAGCATCTTTACTCACTGAGCTACCCAGGGCCCCCACGCAAATATACTGTATATTAAACATGGCAAACAGAATGAAGATTTGTGTGTATATATATACCATTTTGTAATGTTTTTGACTGTAGCTCCTTGATTTCACCACTAGATGACGTAATTTCAACTCAGATTACTACCTTGTTAATTAGTTGCAATGCTCTCACCTGTGTTGAATCACTCCTAATGATAGACCCTATTTAAGGCCTCATTTCCCTTTTGTTTTTGTTTTTGTTCAGTCCTGATGTTTTCCTTAGCTTTGCCATTCATAAGGATGTTCTGAGGTTTGTGATTTTGTGAGTCTTCTGTTTTGTTCTTGGATAATCAGTTTCTGTTACTTTTAGTGGATTGTGGACATCTGGATTCATCCTTTGCTTTGCCTCTCAAGGAGAGATGTTTGAGTCACCCTGTGGCACGTTAATCTAAAGTGCTGCCCAAGACTGAAGTTAATGTTTTTGTTTTTTTCCTCTGAAATAAAGAGCAAAGGATTAAACTCAAGATTTTTGGAATCTTGAGTTTCTCCAGTGGTGGAGCGGTCTGCCTCTCGGACGCACACTCCACAGACCCGGGTTCGATCCCTAGCTGTATCGTAACACCACTTTATAAGAATATAAATTATTATTGATACGAATATCATCCTACATATAAAATGAAATTACATACAGTATGTGACTAAGATTGTTCTGTCATCTCCAGCGCTCTCAAACATCCCGACGCTCGATGTAAACCTCAGCGTCGGAATTCACTTATGCCTACTTCATATACGACCATTGAGGACACCGAGGTCATGTTTTCTGTATTTTTTTTTTCTTGAAGTGTTGTTTCGTTGTGAAGTGAATATAGCCGATGAGACAATTATCCTTGCGTCAACGGACCGACACGTAGACCTACTTGCAGATACCACTGTCATGTCAAAACGAAAGTAGTCGGCTGTAGCGGAGTGTTTTCTAAACCAATTAAAGAATGCAACGCAGTGTCTTGCACAGCTCACATAAACTTCAATACCCACAAATCCATTGTTCAAAATAAACTTGACCCCTTGTTAATTTCTGCCTGTGATTTTCATTCAAATGACCGAAAATGAAAAGGCTGCAATAAACTAAATTATCGTTTGGAAAGCCAGCAGAAGATGAGCAGACAAAGAGAAGGAGGGAAGGTGAGAAAGTTATGTAGCAAATAGCCTACAATATGAGATGCAATAGGGCTACCAATGAGATTCAAACCTATATCCTACTGAAATCCAGTGGAGTTGCAGCTAGCTAATCTGCACTGACAATTAAGCAAAATATTATATGGATAATTAATTTGTTGTAAAGAGTTGGATTTTATCCTTTTAATAAGCATGGCCCCAAACATAACCTATTGTTGAATGATATTATGGTCATTTATTGCCAGTATTATAATAATAATAACATAATTTATTGGTCAGTTATTTAGACTTGTTTTATTATTATTATTATTATGTTAAATTCAACAGAGGAGACAGGAGAGAGAAGTCATGCAGCTGAGGAGGAGAAAGAGTTAGAAGGAGAAAAGAGGGAAATCATTTTGGAAAATTGATTTTTATCCTAACATACAATGCATCCTTTGCATCTATCTGTTGTCACCACTTGCTCTTGTGAAAAGTCTTTTTCGGCATTACGTCGTCTCAAAACCTGGCTTCGATCTACTATGGGTGACGAGAGGCTGTCTGGTCTTGCTCTCATGAATGTCCACAGAAACATGGAAGTGGATTCCAAAAGAGAACTGCAAAGGTGGGATGCTTCTGGCCACAGAAGAATAGTTACTTGTTTTGATAAAAGGTGAGACTGAATTACTGAAAGCTAAAAGGTATTCTTTATTATTTTATGTATTGTAAGTATGCATTGCAGTGAACTAACAGTTGAGTCAACTGAACTGATAATGGAAATATGTTTCTATCAATTACAGTTAGTGGTGAGAACCCAAGTCCATTTCAGAGGATGCATACACTACAAATGGATCTCCACCGTTTCAGAGGTTGCACAAGAAGCCACAACTACCTATAGGTTATAGTTTAACAGTTCACACCCTGATACAGGAAAACACACACACACACACACACACACACACACACACACACACACACACACACACACACACACACACACACACACACACACACACTAAATATGTTGTCAGCCAAACTTATTTCTAAAGTGTTTTTTTTTTACCTCAGTATTTGAAAAATCCTGGTTACGTCCTTGAGTGCACTGACAGACACCCATTATATGGGAAATGGTGAATGAGTTAACCAGTTAGGGCACAGCTTCAGACAGCATTTGTCCAGAATTTCACAACCCATAGCAAGCCCTGACCTGAGAATTCTCGAAATCTATTCCAACTGAAACCACATACAGGCTATCAGTCAAAAAATTAGGTTTAACGACAAGCTTTGATGCAAAAAGCAACACACACACACAAACAGTGAGTAATGGAAATTGCTTCAGCAAAAGAGAAAATAAGTTTCGTAGCCTTGTATTACCAATGTAGACATCTAGACATTTTGCATAAATTAAACAACAAAAATAAAACAAAGACAGAACCGGTTGTATGATTTGTAATTAGCTTTAGGCTACGTCACCACAGGTTGTTGTTTTTTTCCGCAAATGTGTGGAACAAGTCAGACAGGTATATGCAAAAAGAGGCATGTGGTGCTTAAAGACATGTTAAAACAAGACAAACAAAAATATGAGTTTCGGTATAGAAATGAAAACAGTTGTCCGTAGATTCAAACACACTCATCTGATCAATAGGCTAGTCAGTAAATGTTTTCTCTTTTTTTTTTCATAGAACATAGGCTTTACATTATGCTTATCTGAGTTTTAATTCATATGTCATACCTATAAAACTTTGCAAGGGAAAAGATTGTGACATTTCTAAAATTATAACTTAATTATAAGTTATACGTTCCTAAACCTTCTTACTTTATATCACTCAGACATATTCTAAATTTGTTTTTCAGACACTAGCTAATTCACTAGTTTTTAATCATATAACAGCCTACGAAAATAGGCTACAACTTTATTTTATTTTTTAACAGAACATTGCAATTTCAACATTTCTTTCATCTATCGCGTCTTGCAATATCGGCTTCATGATATCTTAATATATTAGACATTCATGGAATAAAAACATTTGTTTTACCCTAAAAAGTTGAGGAAGTCCAAATTCCAGTTAATTTGGATTAAGTGAGAAGTCGTATAGAGAATGAATGGGGAACTGCCTGCCACTTGGCTTTATCAGACCATAGCAAATCAGCAACTGCGTATATGCTGCAATAAAATACGGGTACAAAGTTCATGTGCTCTTTGTTGTGGACTAGCTACATTCCAGATGTACAAAAATAATTTTAACTTTTTTACAAGTTGATCTTTAATTGCATTTAGAAAAACAGCAAACGCCACATCAATAGGTTACAATAAATAGATAATTATTCGAGCACTGGTAAGGGTACTGATCCACTGAACATTGGGACAATTATGACTCAATCACCTGCGACAGGATAACGAGCTCGCGCATAGAAGCGTAGCTGAGCTGTTATTAATCAGCACCATCACCTGTATAAATTACACAATTGTTCATTTTCCTTGAATATATTGAAACGTACAGTGTTATTATAACTGATAAATGGGCTAATGGCATAAAGAAATGTAAATATATATGTATTTTAAACTCAGGTTTAAATAAAGTTAGTTTATAAAGTTATAAATATGGATATTTGTCTTACAAAGATGCATCACTTCGCTTTAGAAGTCCTTTATTAACTGCCTGGAGCCATATGGATAACTTTTTTGATGGATGGATGCACTTTTTTTGGGCTTCAAAATTAAGTTACCATTCACTCCCTTTATAAAGCTTGGAAGAGGCAGGATATTGTTAAATTTAACTCCGATTGTGTTTGTCGTTAGGAGGCTCTAGAGGCGGAGGCCTGGAAGGCTCTGGAGGCGGAGCCGATGGAGGTGGCGTCGTAGGAGGCTCTAGAGGCAGAGGCCTGGCAGGCTCTGGAGGCGGAGCCGTAGGAGGCTTGTGGAGATGAGCCGTAGGACGCTCTAGAGGCGGAGCCCTAGAAGGCTCTGGAGTCTCTGGGAGCAGAGCCGTAGGAGGCTCGGGAGGCGGAGCCATAGGAGGCGTAGAAGGCTCGGGAGGCTCTGGAGGCGGAGCTGTGGAAGGCTCGAGAGGTTTGAGAGGCGGAGGCCTGGAAGGCTCGAGAGGCTTGAGAGGCAGAGCCCAGGAAGACTCGAGTGACTTGAGGGGTGGAGCCCGGGGAGGCTCGAGAAACTTGAGGGGCGGAGCCCTGGGAGGCTCGGGAGGCCGAGCCCTGGGAGGCTCGAGAGGCGGAGCCCTGGAAGGCTCGAGGGGCGCTGGCTCTTGGACTGTCATGGCAGCTGGCGCTGGCTCTTGGGCGGTCATGGCAGCTGGCGCTGGCTCTGGGACGGTCGAGGCTACAGGCCCTGGCTCAGGGACGGTCGAGGCTACAGGCGCTGGCCCTCTGACGTTTGAAGCTTCTGGCACTGGCTCACTAATGTATGAGGCTTCTGGCACTGGCTCACTGACGTTTGGGGTTCCAGGCTCGCTGACCGTGGCTGACGTAGGCTCAGGCTCGCAGACCGGGCAGGCGATGGCTGGGAGGCAGAAGCCCGTCTTCTCTTCCTCCTCCGGGCAGACGAAGTGGACCGCGCCGGCTCGTGGAGGGCGACTGGCATGGGGGTGAGCTCGCTGACAGGTGGGACTGGCGTGACAGGAAGCGCCATGGGTGACTGGAGAGTCACCACTGAGGGAGGAGAGGTAGGGTCCTCCTCAGCGATGCCCACAGTTAACGGCGAGCCGCAGACCCGCAAAGTCACCTCCACGAAGCTGCAGAGAGTCCACTCGTGCGTTGCCGGTGGCAACCGCTCCCTCAGTGAGGCGTTCAGGTTGCCCCTGAAGAAGACCACCAGGGCAGAGTCCGGGAAGTCAGAGACGTTAGCCAGCTCGAGAAAGTTGCCAATGTGGTCCTCCACCGGTTGGTCCCCTTGTTTTAGGCAGAGCAGCCGGTAGTTTGCCTGTTGTACCGCTGGATCCATAGTAGGTCGATCGTTCTGTTACGATTGGTGTGGAAGCAGGAAAAGGCAGGCGGGAGGTGCGGATCCAAATGCAGCTTTATTAACAGACAAATAATAATGATACAAACACAGGAACAAAAGAAAGGTCCACGATGGGAAAAGAAACTGAAACACGGAAGGACATAAGAGGGCAAACACAGGTTGGGAAAACATCCACAAAGGACAAGGAAACCGCGAACGAATCAGAAGAAGTCAGGAACAGCGAACATGAACAATAACATTAACATTCAACATACAACGATCGACCAGGAGTGAAAAACACACAGGGTTTATATACACAGACACAGGAGGATCACAAACGACAAACAGGTGCGAACAATGACACAATAATGTCAGTGAGAATATCTGGGAATTGTGGGAAGTGTTTTTCACAAGGGCAGTGACACTCGGGGCGGACAACAAGGAAAACGTGACATGGAATCTGAACGGTGAAACGGAAAACCCGGGGCAGACAACAAGGGATCGAAACATAAAACACGGTGCAGACGACAAGGGATAGTAACACGAAACAAGGGGCAGATGACAAGGGATCGTGACACATATACTCAGAATAGCAGGAAGCCTAAGCAATAACATCATACAGAACTGGTGTGTGCTCTTTATCCTGTTTTATCCTAACTGTAATACACATAACAGCAAGGCCGAAAGCCTGACACCTTGTCATTTCGCACTCTTTATCTAATGTACCTGTAGATGGTGTTGCAGATTGTGGCCCTAGACCTGCTGGTGTTGTGCTGATCAGGGTCTGAAAAAATAAATAAATGTCAAGATTGAAAAAGTAAAGGGCATATCATTAATGTAAATCCCCTAATATGATAATGTTTTAAACACTGAGATGTAATAGCATTTCAAAGGCAGTAATATAACACTGCATATTTTATTAAAATGATATCAGCCTATTTATAGAATGCAATAGCGTAGAGACGTAATAGCAGGTCAGAGGCAGCATTGTCCTTTAACAGTGGCTGACATTCAAATGTGAGTATCAGAGATACTTCCTGCATTCTGGTGAATTTTGAATGCATTTGAATCATAATGTAACCTATGAACAGCAAGTCAAATTTTAGGACAAATATTCTTGGAAAAAAGTAGCTCTCCTCCAATTGGTTGTGGTAATAACGATGTTTGCAATATTTTGTACCTGCATGTAAGAACCCCATCCTGTAAATAAAAGCTATAAAAACTTCTTAAAAAATAATATTAAGTATGCTAATAGAATCATATTGTATTATAGGCATTATACAATCAAAATACTACTGTTAGGCCTAATATTTTTATTATAGTTGCTTGATAGTCCCTTAGAGTGAGTTGTTAAAATTAATGTATCACAGACGTTATTCTCTCATCACTGGGAATACTGCATTGAAAATATATTGAATTTAACTGATCCAATTGAATAAAATCTGCTTCAAAGTAAACAGTCTTAATAGGCTATTGAGTAACAAAATGTAGCTAGACAAACATTCTTTCTGTATTACAACCTGCTCATTTTGGATAGTCCCTTATTGTGAGCAAAGATGTTTCTGTTATGGACATGAATTAGTTTAAAAGGACAGTGGCCAGAGGTGAACGATCCTTTAAATAGTCCAAGAGAAGATGCCTGGTAAATTAAGTGGCATCATACATAAACAGTGGCAGATGCCATGTAAATTCAGTGGCATCATGCAGTGCTGCTGTCACATATCATCATTAGAGTATAATGTGATCTCATGTTATGTTAAATGAGATCAAACAACTATTCGACAATGAAAATGTTTGACAACAATTTTTTTATTGTCGCCGTTGCTGATAACATCGACTAATCGTATCTGTCACGATTATGGATGAAGGCAGACACAGGACGAGGATCTATCTGCAGCGGCGGTTTATTGAAACAAAACAAAGGGTAATACAAAAACATGAACAAAGGAAAACATCCACGATGGGAAAAAGGTAAACAAAAACACAGAAGGCACACAAGGAGTTAACAGGAACACGGATGGCAGACAAGGAGATAACAGAGGCGAAAACAATGACGGAAAACATGGGCATCAGGCATCTACATACAACATCTAAAGACCGACAGGGGAATGGAGAAATAAACAGGGTTATATACACAAACACAATGAAGACTAAATGAGACACAGGTGAGAACAATGAAGAGTGCAGGCAGTGAGAGAAGCCAGGAATTGTGGGAATTGTAGTTTATCACACGGACAGTGAGACTCAGGGCGGACAACAGGGAAAACGTGACATGGAACGGGATCGGTGACGGGTGAAATGGAAAACACGGACCAGACAGCACGGAAACATGACATAAATGTGATGGGTGAAACAGAGAACATAGGGCAGACAAGACAGGAATGTGACATAGCCCCCCCTCAAAAGGGCCGGATTCCAGACGGTCCTAAAAAAGGAATAGAAAAAATTTGCAAAGGTTCAAGGAGAGGGGGGCTAGACAAGGGGGAAAACAGACAGACCAAAGGGGCCACAAGGGACACAAAGACAGACCAAGGAGGCACAAGGGACACAGAGACAAACCAAGGAGGCACAAGGGACAATTAGGCAGTCCATGGGGGAAAAAGGGACAGTTAGGCAGTCCACGGGGGCACAAGGGGCAATTAGGCAGTCCTCGGGGGCACAAAGAGCAGACAGGCAGACCAGGGAGGCCGAGAGGGCAAGCAAGCAGTCTCTGGGGATGTGTGAAGAGAACCGGGTCAGGTGGCCTGGGGGGCGTCCACAGGGTAGGGATAGGCTTGGGAGGCCAGAGAGGTATCGAACGAGCAGGGACTAGTTTAATTGTGGTCTGGGAGGCGGCCACAATTTGGGGACTGGTTTGGGTGGCCCGGGAGCTGGCCACAAGGCAGGGGCCGATTCAGGGGGCCTGGGAGGTGGCCACAGGACTGAGGCCGGTTTAGATGGCCCAGGAGCTGGCCACAGGGCAAGGGCCAGTTCAGGGGACCTGGGAGGTGGCCACAGGACAGAGGCCGGTTTAGGTGGCCTAGGAGGTGGCCGTAGGGCAAGGGCCGGTTCAGGGGGCCTGGGAGGAGGAGTGGCCACTGGGGAAGCTGGCGGAGCCGAATGAGGCGGAGCAGTCGAAGACTTGGGTGGCGACGCCGAAGGAGGCGTAGGCAGGGCCGCAGAAGACCCTGGAGGTGGAGCCCTGGGAGGCTCGAGAAGCGGAGACCTGGAAGGCTTGAGAGGCAGAGCCCTGGAAGGCTCGAGAGGCTTGAGAGGCGGAGCCCTGGAAGGCTCGAGAGGTGGAGCCCTGGAAGGCTCGAGAGACTTGGGAGGTGGAGCCCTGGAAGGCTCGAGAGACTTGGGAGGCGGAGCCCTGGGAGGTGACTTGAGAGGCGGAGCCCTGGGAGGCTCGGGAGGAGCCCTGGAAGACTCGAGAGACTTGGGAGGCGGAGCCCTGGAAGGCTCGAGAGGTCCTGGCTGCTGGCGCTGGCTCTTGGATGGTCCTGGCTACTGGCACTGGCCCTTGGACGGTCATGGCTACTGGCACTGGCCCTTGGACGGTCATGGCTACTGGCGCTGGCCCTGGGACGGTCATGGCTGCTGGCGCTGGCCCTGGGACGGTCGAGGCTGCTGGCGCTGGCTCCGGGACGGTCGAGGCTGCTGGCGCTGGCTCCGGGACGGTCGAGGCTGCTGGCGCTGGCTCCGGGACGGTCGAGGCTGCTGGCGCTGGCTCCGGGACGGTCGAGGCTGCTGGCGCTGGCTCCGGGACGGTCGAGGCTGCTGGCGCTGGCTCAGGGACGGTCGAGGCTACAGGCGCTGGCTCAGGGACGGTCGAGGCTGGCAACACTGGCTCGCTGACCGTGGCAGGCGTGGGCGCTGGCTCGCTGACCGTGGCAGGCGTGGGCGCTGGCTCGCTGACCGTGGCAGGCGTGGGCGCTGGCTCGCTGACCGTGGCAGACGTGAGCTGGAGAGCGGAGGCTTTCCTTCTCCTCCTCCTCCGGGCGGAAGAAGTTGGCAGCGCTGACTCATCGATCCGGGTAGGCAAGGGCTCAGGCTCGACAGCCGGAATCACGAGGGGTGGTTCCTCGGGCACAAGTTTCCTCAAAACGAGACTCACGTACTCCCTCCACGGGTGGTTTCCGGGTTCCGGCGCCTCTCCCCGCCGGGATGACGGTAATCCGACCCAGTAGATGGTCTTCAGGGCGTCGTCGTTGAACCCGGTGTGGATGGCGGCCGTGGAGAAGAGTCGTGAGTACTCGTGGACAGGAAAGTTCGCCCGGGCCAGTTCGAGGAAAACCGCGGCTAGATCCATTAGAGGTCGGTCTTTCTGTCACGATTATGGATGAAGGCAGACACAGGACGAGGATCTATCTGCAGCGGCGGTTTATTGAAACAAAACAAAGGGTAATACAAAAACACGAACAAAGAAAACATCCACGATGGGAAAAAGGTAAACAAAAACACGGAAGGCACACAAGGAGTTAACAGGAACACGGATGGCAGACAAGGAGATAACAGAGGCGAAAACAACGACGGAAAACATGGGCATCAGGCATCTACATACAACATCTAAAGACCGACAGGGGAATGGAGAAATAAACAGGGTTATATACACAAACACAATGAAGACTAAATGAGACACAGGTGAGATCAATGAAGAGTGCAGGCTGTGAGAGAGGCCAGGAATTGTGGGAATTGTAGTTTATCACACGGATAGTGAGACTCAGGGCGGACAACAGGGAAAACGTGACATGGAACGGGATCGGTAACGGGTGAAACGGAAAACACGGACCAGACAAAACGGAAACATGACATAAACGTAATGGGTGAAACAGAGAACATAGGGCAGACAAGACAGGAACGTGACAGTATCAGCCCTATCACTAACAATTAAAGCTCTATCTACAGTAACTACTAGATCTGATAGTACATTTGTAAATTCACCAAGGAAATCAGAATAAGGCCCGGTGATCTATATACAGGTACTGTAGCAAGGGCAAAAGACGACAGAGATTTTTTATTTATACCTGACGGTTACAATAAGCTCTATTAGTGCTAACCTAAACTTATATCCTGTCCTCTGAATAACACCAAAAATGTCACTGTAAATTGTAGCAACACCTTTATTTATAAAAATAACCTGGGGGAGTAGATTCATTTAAACTAATATATTCATCCGGTTTAAGCCAGGTTTCAGTCAAACAGAGCACATCCAAACAACGATCTGTAATAATTTTATTGAAAATTAGTGCTTTGGTTGAATGAGATCTAATGTTTAGTAGCCCTGTCTTTATATGTCTGTTTATTATCTTAAATAGATTTAAATATATTTTTTGACCTCAATCAAACTTTTTTCTAAATGATTTAGTGAGGGTTTTGTGGTTGGTAGTTCAGGGAACACAGTCTCTATGAGATATCAAGGTGATACAGTCTCTATGTGTTCTGGTTTATGTGACCTGTGTGACATCTCATGGCAGCTAGCAGACGTTAGGATTAGCCCATTTGTCTGCTTCCTGACCAGGGCCCCAGTTAGTCAGATACTATCATTATTAAGACTATGAGCCAAATTACTAGAGAGGAGAGCTGCCCAGGAGGGATGAAGTCTGTCTCTCTGTAGCAGGTCAGGTCTATCCCAAAAACTCTTCCAATTGTCTATAATTCTCCAGACACCACTCAGACATCCAGCCGTTCATTGACACTAATCTACTGTAAACCTCAATGAGCAGGGCGGGGGCCAGAGCATATTACAGTGTCTGACATCGTTTTTGCAAGTTCACACACCTCTTTAACATTATTTCTAGTGATCTCCACACTGATCTCCAGTGAAGCCGGACATCGTTAGTGCCGACATGAATGGTAAATGTAAATGGTCTGCACTTATATAGCGCCTTTTTAACCTTAACAGTATTCAAAGCACTTTACACTGTGACACATTCACGGTAAAGATGCCATGCAAGATGCTAGCCTGCCATTGGGAGCAACTTGAGGTTCAGTGTCTTGCCCAAGGACACTTCAGTATGTGGAGTCGTGTGGGCCAGGATTTGAACCACCAACCCTGTGATTAGCAGCCGACCCGCTCTACTACCTGAGCCACAGCCACCCTGTGATTAGCAGCCGACCCGCTCTACCACCTGAGCCACAGCCGTCCTGTAAATAACATGAATAACAATTTTTTTTAATTTATTTAACAATGGTGGCTAGAGTCTCTATTACCGCATTCTTTACAATAGAATCACCTATGATCAAAGCTCTTTCAACAGTGGGGAGAATTGATTGGAAACCCTAACAGGAACAGGAGAGTGGTGTCGATTTGCTGAGCTAGTATACTGCCGAGACGTCACCCAAACACCCTGCTGCAGGAGCTCTTCAGCCGGAAGTGTGTGTGTTGCTCACTGTACTACCTGCATCCGAAACAGTATCTACCGGCTTCTCTTTCTCCTCCACTAGCATTCGAATGCAGGTCTCTAACTCATTAATCTTCTCCGTTAGCCTGACTAATTCCTTACGTTTATCACATGAGAATCCCTCACTGCTGATGGAAGAAACTATAGTAAACATGCAGCATATAATGCAGGAAGCATAAATATGAGCGGATGCCATGACTTAACGCAATTGCTTGTTTTTGTTGGTTGTTCCTGAGTGGCGAGGGTTTGAGATCGATGTGAATCCCTCATGCAATTGTTTGTTGTTATGGTTTTCTAGATAAGAAGTTCTTTGAGATCGATGCAATAATCCTTGTAACATATGAGAAAATGCACCATAAAATGCTAGCGCGCTGTAAAATGCATGCAGTTTAATCACAATAAAAATAGAAAGCGGATGCACAGTTGAAACACAATAAGAGAATAATGCGGGTAAAACCTGATGTGTGCTGAAAAATGGCAGTTATTAAAGATTAAAAGCTGAAAACAGATAGATAAGCGATGCTTAAAAAGCTAGTACAAACACAGACTAGAGCTAGGCGCCAGCAGCAACAGGAAGTTGCGTCAAGCCCCTCAATATCATAAATATCCTAATAGTTAGCAAACATACTGTACATATCCAAGATGTCTATTTACACAATATTAGGCAGGTGGTTTTAATGCTGTGGCTGATCGGTGTATATTGACTGGCTATGTGTATGATCTGAAAGCATTGCTTGATTTTGAGTACAGATGAAATGGCAATGTGCGGACATGCTGATTTTAGGTCAAGCTGACTTAATGTAATGATCAGAGAAAAGTCATGTGACCCACATCCTCAAAACAGACCCAACAATGACAAATGATGACAAGATTGGGTGAGAAACTCTTTCTCATACCCCCTATAAGAAACAAAAGAGTATGTATCTTGTGTTGCACATTGCCTGTTTAAGGGTTAAAAGCTGCCATTTTTGTATTGGTCTCCATAGCATTTTGTGTCTTCACCAGGTCATTTCGCAAGTCTCTTGAGCTTTCTCATGTCTTTCTAAAATATTCATAATGATTTACAACCACTGCATTTGCTTGCATTTACATGTCAACAGATTATTCATAGAAATATTAAGTGCTATCGGGAAGACACGCAGGCTTGAGTGAAGTTTGAGATGCCATTTATTTGATAGATGTAAAACGGGAGGTAATGTCTCTCTCTTTGGTGCAGGCCCATCCGGCAGTCCGAGGGAGTTGTACCCGGAACCGTCATGTCCTGCTGGAGATAGGAGGCAGGGGCGAGGAACTGGTGGTGGTGGGGAGGTGGAGGTCGCAGTGTTTGCACACCGAAACATCAATGTGATAGATTGTGAGCAGACTTATAAAGCAATGGCTTACGTGCGATTGGCTAGGAGTTACCCAGCTAATGATGTGATGATGTACACCTGGTGGTCTTGTCTTTGGGCTAAACGCACAATGTAAACAAACTTTGCTTTTGACTGTTTCACCATAAACATTTGTCATCGAGCTATCAAATTCTGCAATAACTGCCACACACACACACACACACACACACACACACACACACACACACACACACACACACACACACACACACACACACACACACACACGTTGGTCTATCTATCATTATGAGGACTTTCCATAGACATAATGATTTTTATACTGTACAAACTATATATTCCATCCCCTAACCCTACCCCTAAACCTGACCCTCACAGAAAACATTCTGCATTTTTACATTTTCAATATAACATCGTTTAATATGTTTTTTAAGTTATTTAAATTATGAGGACACTAGAAATGTCCTCATAAACTACATTTATAGCATAATACCCTTGTAATTACCAGTTTGTAAACTTAAAAATTGTCCTCGTAAACCACATAAACGTGCCCACCCACACACACGTTGGATTTCCATGTTTTATAGAGACTTTCCATAGACATAATGGTTACTTAATGTAACCTAAACCTAACCTTCACAGAAAACTTTTACATTTTCAAAAAACATAATTTTGTATGATTTATAAGCTGTTTTCCTCATGGGGACCAACAAATTTTCCCCACAATGTCAAAAATTTCGAGTTTTACAATCCTTATGGGGACATTTGGTCCCCACAAAGTGATAAATATAGACACACACACACACACACACACACACACACACACACACACACACACACACACACACACACACTAACTGTATATTAACAATGGCTGTGACGTATAGACTATATCACACCTTGTAGCCAAAATAAATTACTACAGATTATACTGCTGCACAATTATAACTATTTAATTTGAGATCTTATTTAAACATGCAACACTTTTTTTATTATTATTATTAGTTATGGTTAATACCAGTAGTAACAGTGACTATATTAAACCAAACTGATATTCCTGTTAAAACTGGTAAATTCCATATGTTTTTTAAACAGGTGTATGAGTGGTCGATTTGTAAAAACAATTTAAGGGGCATGTTGTCTCAGCTTTTTGTCTAATACTTATGGGTCATTGATATTAAGGTTGTCTAAGGTGGTGAAATAATAAATTTTTTAAAAATATATAGTTTAAAACACTTTTGTCAATTTCTCAGAATGTAAACTTTGTGTCCAATTTTGTTTAATACATTCTTTCTTTTTGTTTTATAGCATTTTCTAGAAATTATTTTTAAAACTTTAAAATTGTCATGTGGTATAACCATCAAGAAAAAATATAATAATACTTTCTTTGCACTTTGACTACATGAGTGTATAAACAATTGTATCACTAATTTCCAAAAAGTTTTCAAATGCATTTTTTCAAAGTATATATAAATATATAATAATTATGAATTTTGGAGTTAAAAAATATCAAGTTTTCTCAAGGTTACACCACATGATTGAACAAAATGTGCCTTTTCATAAAAATGTCAAAATAAATATCAGTTCCCCTTCTGTCGCTCTCTCCACGTTGTGTCGGAGAAGCGACACTAGGGGTCTCTCTTGAGCGCCGATATTCACCTCTGACCTATTGAAAAGGGCCAATGGGAGTTGGCAGTCAGTATTTGCATACCCGCCCCACGATACTGGTACTTAAGCGGGGCAAATACGGAAGTTTAGTCAGGAAAATTTCTTCGGAGCCGATGGTCTGTCTGCAGTTTGCTGCGAGTTACACACCACTTTAAACGTTCCTGTTTCCTCTGACGATCTGCATGCTGTTGGATCTTGACGGCGCACAACAGCGGCTTTCTCCTTTACATTGCACGGCGTGCATTGTTGCCCCTGAGCACTTCGACAGCGCAGACACACACACACACACACTGTGTATTAAAAGAGTAAATTCCTATTAAAAGAGTAATTTCTCTAAAAGAGCAAAACACAGCGGCGTTGAACGTTCTTTTCAGAACGCGTCTTTTTCAAGATGCCCTTCCGCCCCTGTGTTGTTCCTGGATGCGGTAGAGTGCTCTCCGCTTCAGACGGCCACAGGCGCTGTCTCGTGTGTTTGAGCCGCGATCACACCGAGGCGGCATTTGTGGATGGCTCATGTTCTCACTGCGAGAACATGACCATGACCACGTTGCGGTCGCGGCTTGCTTTCAACAGAGAGCAAGCCACCCCAGCTGCACCCCGGCGCTGGGGGCGATTTGGGGGCGGCAGCGGGTGCAGTTTCGCCGGGTAGCCCCCCGCGAACCTCCCGTTCCCCGACACGCTCGCGGCGATAGCGGCTTGCCTCACGGCCCGGCTGTCTATCCTCCCGAGCCCGAAGCAGATGAGCTCGCCGCTGCATCAGAGAGTGTGATGTCTGATGCCGAGGACTCCCCTAGACTGCCGCCTTCGGGCCAGCAGGCCCAGGCTGAGGCCGACGCTCAGATGTCTGACATGCTTTCCCGGGCCGCCGTGAGCGTGGGGTTGGATTGGAACCCTCCATCCTCCCCACAGCCTTCACGGTTGGATGACTGGTTCCTGGGGGCAGCGCCGTTCACGGCCTCGCGATCCCCCGGTCCTGTTTTTCCCGGAGGTGCATGACGAGCTGACGTCTACGTGGAGAGCCCCGCTCTCCACTCGCCTAGGTGCCACCCGCTCCACTCTCACCACCCTCGACGGCGGAGAGCGCCACGGATACGGGGCGATTCCCCAGGTCGATAGGGCAGTTGCGTACCATCTATGCCCCGGTAGCTCTACCTCCTGGCGTGGCCGCCCCGTACTCCCATCCAAGCCCTGTAGGACAACATCCTCGCTCAACGCAAAGGCCTACAGTGCGGCTGGATGCGCTGCCTCCGCCCTGCATGCGATGGCCCTCCTGCAAGTCCACCAGGCCAAAGCACTCAGAAGCATGCACGGGGGTGGACCTAATCCTGATGTGCTGCAGGAACTGCGCTCAGCGACCGACCTCGCCCTGAGAGCGACGAAGGCCACAGCGCAGGCACTCGGACAGGTGATGGCCACCCTAGTGGTCCAGGAACGCCATCTCTGGCTCAATCTGGTCGAGATGCGTGAGGCTGACAAGAACCGCTTCCTGGACGCACCTGCCTCCCAGATTGGCCTTTTCGGCGACAGTCACGAACCCGCCCCCTGCTGGGTGCGCGGAGCAAGGTAAGTGCTTTGAGTCTATTCTCAGCACCCCAGCCTCAGGCCGCAACGAAGCCGCCCGACGCTGCATAACCTGTTCCGCCCCGCTGCGAGGCCCCGCCGGGTACGTCCAAAATACTCGTCTCTTTGGTGCCCCTAGCGCAGAGCTGGGAAGCATGGCTTTCGCTTCCCAATGCATCACGCTGTCTGCACCGGACCATTCGACTCGGTTACGCAATTCAGTTTGCCCAGCTCCTGCCCCCCTTCAGGGGCGTCCGCTTTTCCGCAGTACACGGCGAGCATGCCAGTTCCCTGTGCACGGAAATCGCGACCCTCTTAGCCAAGGGCGCGGTAGAGCCCGTCCCTCCAACCGAAATGAGGAAGGGTTTCTACAGCCCTTACTTCATTGTACCCAAGAAAGGCGGCGGCTTACGACCAATCCTGGACCTGCGAGTTTTCAATCTGGCCTTGTTAAAACTCCCGTTCAAAATGCTCATGCAGAGAAATATTCTGGCTGGCGTTCAGCATCTAGATTGGTTCGCAGCGGTAGACCTGAAGGACGCGTACTTCCACGTCTCAATTCTGCCACGGCACCGACCCTTCTTACGGTTCGCGTTCGACGGCCAGGCGTTTCAGTACAAAGTTCTCCCCTTCGGCCTGTCTCTGTCCCCTCGCGTCTTCACGAAGGTCGCAGAGGCGGCCCTTGCCCCACTACGAGTAGCCGGCATCCGCATACTTAACTACCTCGACGACTGGCTCATCCTAGCACACTCTCGAGAGTTACTATGCACACACAGAGACCAGGTGCTCCGGCACCTCAGCCGCTTGGGGCTTCAGGTCAACTGGGAAAAGAGCAAGCTCACACCGGTTCAGAGCATCTCTTTTCTCGGGCTGGAGTTAGACTCAGTCTCAATGACAGCACGTCTCATGAGCGAGCGTGCTCAGTCGGTGCTGGACTGCCTCGCTTCATTCAAGCCAGGCACAGTGGTCCCTCTAAAACGTTTCCAGAGGCTCCTGGGGCATATGGCGTCCTCCGCGGCGGTCGCGCCGCTGGGGTTGATGCATATGTGACCACTCCAGCACTGGCTCCAGACTCGAGTCCCGAGACAAGCATGGCACCACGGCACGCATCGGGTAAGAATCACCCCCGCCTGCCTTAAAACACTCCGACCCTGGACAGACCTCTGCTTTTTACGGGCAGGAGTGCCCCTGCAGCAGGTGTCCCGACGCGTTCTGGTCACAACCGATGCCTCCCGGTCCGGGTGGGGTGCCGTGTGCAGCGGACAGCAGCAGCGGGCCATTGGAAAGGGGCCCCGCTGCGTTGGCACATCAACTGCCTGGAGTTGCTGACCATCCTTCTTGCTCTCAGGAAGTTCCTCCCGTTAGTTCGGGACAAACATGTCCTCGTGAGATCGGACAGCACCGCGGTGGTGGCGTACATAAATCGCCAAGGCGGCGTACGCTCCCACCAAATGTCACAACTCGCCCGCAGTCTCCTCCTATGGAGCCAGCAGCGACTCAGGTCGTTGCGTGCCACTCACATCCCCGGCAAGCTCAACGCCATAGCGGACGCGCTATCACGACAACGCCTGCCCGGCGGGGAGTGGAGGCTTCACCCCTAGTCGGTCCAGCTGATTTGGGAACGGTTTGGCAAGGCCCAGGTAGACCTGTTTGCCTCCCAGGAAACCTCCCACTGCCCGCTCTGGTACGCCCTAACAGAGGCTCCCCTCGGGACAGACGCGCTGGCACACAGCTGGCCCTCGGGGCTGCGCAAGTACGCATTTCCCCCCAGTGAGCCTTCATGCACCGGTGCTGTGCAAGGTCAGGGAGGACGAGGAGCAAGTCACGTTAGTGGCCCCCCTACTGGCCCACTCGGACTTGGTTCTCGGAACTCAGGCTTCTCGCAACAGCTCCTCCCTGGCGAATCCCCCTGAGAAAGGACCTCCTCTCTCAGGGACGGGGGCACGCTCTGGCACCCGCGCCCAGACCTCTGGAACCTCCACGTCTGGTCCCTGGACGGGATGCGGAAGAGCTAGCCGGCTTACCAGCGACCGTTGTGAATACAATCAACCAAGCCAGAGCCCCCTCTACCAGGCACCTTTACGCCCTAAAGTGGCGTTTGTTCACAGATTGGTGTTCTTCCCGAACTGAAGACCCGCAGAGATGCACGATCGGGTCAGTGCTCCTGTTCCTACAGGAGAGGCTGGACAGGAGGCTGTCCCCGTCCACCCTCAAGGTGTATGTTGCCGCCATTGCCGCCCACCACGATCCTGTAGACAGCAAGTCTTTGGGTAAGCACGACCTGATCCTCAGGTTCCTGAGAGGCGCCCGGAGGTTGAACCCCTCCCGGCCAGGCCTAGTTCCCTCCTGGGATCTCTCGGTAGTCTTGGCAGGACTCCAGAGACCTCCCTTCAAGCCTCTTGAATCAGTTGGACACAGGGCCCTCTCCCTTAAGACGGCCCTGCTGATCGTGCTTGCCTCTATCAAGAGGGTCGGGGACCTGCAAGCATTCTCTGTCAGCGACACTTGCCTGGAGTTCGGTCCGGCAGATACGTCTGTGATCCTAAGACCGCGACCGGGCTATGTGCCCAAGGTTCCTACCACACCCTTCCGAGATCAGGTAGTGGACCTGCAAGCGCTGCCCCGGGAGGAGGCAGACCCAGCCCTTTCGTTGCTATGTCCAGTGCGCGCCCTGCGCATTTACCTGGACCGCACACAGAGCACTAGACGCTCTGAGCAGCTCTTTGTCTGCTTTGGGGACGGCAGAAAGGGAATGCCGTCTCCAAACAGAGGCTCGCCCACTGGGTTGTCGACGCCATCACACTGGCTTATCACACCCAGGTCGTGCCCCTACCCTTGCGGGTCCGAGCTCACTCAACAAGGGGTGTTAGCGTCCTCATGGGCACTGGCCAAGGGCACCTCCCTAGCAGACATCTGTAGAGCCGCGGGTTGGGCAACACCCAACACCTTCGCGAGGTTTTACAACCTCCGCGTTGAGTCGGTTGCGTCTCGTGTTTTGTCAGGTCCGAGCCCGTAGAACTCGGTAACACGTAGACCGAACGGCCGGGTGGATCGCTTGCGCCCAGCGCCCTTTTCGTGACGTCAAGGTAAAGTAGTGCGCCTTCTTCCCAGGGCGCCCCACTTCGAGTCGGGCCCCTGGTCGATTCCTCCCCAGCCCTCCGGGTCCGCGGTTCAGCAGAGGAACTCGCCAACCCAAGCCACTGCGGGTACCCTAATGGCTACCCTGTACTGGTATAGGTGCTCCACAGGTAAGGCCTCCTGCTCGGACTCCCCCTGTGTGTAACTCCACGGTTCTGTCCCCTTACGAGCGGACCCCTGTGTCTCCCTTAGGCAGTTACAGCTGCCTCGGTCGCCATGCTGTAGCAACTCCCCCCTTTCGAGGCTGGATCTACCATTGCACCATACTTTCCACACAAGCTCCAAGACGGCCGTGTGATGTGTCTACCACTTTTCCTCCCCAAGAAAAAGAGCAGGTGTGGTCTCCGCAGGGTCTGGGATAAGACCCCCTTCCCTATATGCGTGTAAGGGCCCCGGCCGTGATTGCTCTATGTGAGAAACATAGAGAGAAAAGAGGCCCAGCCAGGCTGGCCCGTTCCCATGTTGGCAAACTTCGCCTTGTTCCCCTCCCAGGGTAACCAAAAGATTCCCGATGTTCTTATGGGGCATTGGGGAAGGGTACGTGCAGCCAGGTACGGACGATGCGTGGCACTGGATGGAATCCCTGCCCGCCTCTGTATCGGCGGTTCACATACACGGTTCAGCGCATGGCAAGATTGGAATGGTTCCCTTAGTGTCGCTTCTCCGACACAACGTGGAGAGAGCGACAGAAGGGGAACGTTTGGTTATGTATGTAACCTCCGTTCCCCGAGGGAGGGAACGACACGTTGTGTCTTTCCTCCGCCATGTCGCTGAACCGAGCCACTGTTGTGAAAAATCCTGACTAAACTTCCGTATTTGCCCCGCTTAAGTACCCGTATGCGGGGGCGGGGTATGCAAATACTGACTGCCAACTCCCATTGGCCCTTTTCAATAGGTCAGAGGTGAATATCGGCGCTCAAGAGAGACCCCTAGTGTCGCTTCTCCGACACAACGTGTCGTTCCCTCCCTCGGGGAACGGAGGTTACATACGTAACCAAACGATTTCTTTCTTCACGCTTCACGCTCAGTCTTGAGGGTCTAATGTTGTCCACTATGTTTTATGTTTTTTATGGTCAACATAAACATCAAAATATAACTACCAATATGTTGTTTACATCATGACTTTGTTTTGGTGTACAAAACTGTTTTTAAATATGAATCATAACATTTGAACATAACAAATCCTACATTTCTTTTTTCAGGAATTTCAGCTTTTAATGAGACTTTAATTAATTATTATTATTATTATCATTTTTTTTTTTTTTTTTTTACTGTCTCTGGACACACAGTGTGACATTATTTACTTTAAGCCCCAGAATAATATCAATACGACTTGAAAATATTAAAATGTGCTCATCCTAGAAGAGGTTTATTCAAGTAAATGGTTTGTTTAAATTTCATTTTTTTAAATGTATTTTTTATTTAATAGATCTGAACAAAAATGTGCCTCACTTCATTGACTCTTAGGAAACATGGCCATAATATGCACCTGTTGTAATTGTATTTTTATGATGAATTTTGTGAAAAGAATCACTGTTATGATCAAGAACAAGTTTTTTTCTAGATTGCTCGCCCACTGTCACACATTATTTCTACTCCAATAACCGAACTGGTAAAGGAAGTTTGGGCTGTTTCTATGAAGGATGCGTAAATAGTGGTGTAACAGTTGTTCTACACACAAAAGCGATTTATGGTCAAAACCCCGAACATTGTGAACTGAACACTTGTCATACCAAAATCTTACGTTCTGTTCTCTCTCTCTCTCTCTCTCTCTCTCTCTCTCTCTCTCTCTCTATTCAATTCAATTCAAATGAGCTTTATTGGCATGACTTGTACAGTATTGCCAAAGCATTGGCCATTACATAGGCAATGAACAAATAATCAATAAAATTAATCAGTGAACAAATGCATGAATACATTTATATATCAAAAAAAAAAACAAAAAAAACAAAACATTTGAAAAAAAAAAAACCTTTTGAACCAACATTCAGACCTTAGTTTTGTCCACTGGCTGACTCTCGTAGTTTGTGGCAGGCTGTTACATACTTTGCTGCTGTTATGATTGAGCTGGAGTTTTCTCCCAAAATATAATTTAATTTATCTGAATTTGGTAATGCCATAAAATTTGGTTCTAGTTGTTGGAATCTAGTGAAATAGTCCGATCTAATGCTGTGATAGTGATCACAGTGTATGAGGAAGTGTTCTTCTGTCTCCACCTCTCTCTGAGAGCACAGAGAACACAGTCTCTGCTCTCTCGGCTGCCACCTCTGCCGGTGCCGTCCTCTCTCTACAGCCAGAGAGTGGGCACTCAGCCTGTATCTGGTCAGGGTCTTTCTCACTTTATGCTCTTTTACACAGCTCAGGTATTCTGCTGGTTTATAATCTCTTTTCAGGTTTAAATAGAGTTCCATCTTTTTTTGTGATTTAGTAGCATCTTTCCAATAGGTAATGTAATTTAGTTTTTGTAATTTTATAATTTGGTTGGGCCAGATAGTGCTGTGCTGGACTGGCTGTAGTTTGAGCATCAGCTGTGAGAGTGCGCTCCGGGGCCGGTTCTGCTCCTGACACAGCAGGGCTTCGGCCTGGTAAGAGCTCGGGTCACTGCGCTTCAGGTGCTGGTAGAATTTCACAGCTCTTTTTTGGATATTGATCAATACGGGGTATTGTCCTAATTCAGCTCTGCAAGAGTTGTTTGGTGTCGCTCTGTTTACTTTTAGGATGCTTTTACAAATTTGGGTATGCAGAGTTTCGATTTCCTCTTTTTCCCATTTTAAAAAATCTTGGGTTTTTAGAGGTCCCCTTATCTCGATGCCATACAGAGCAATGGGTTCAATTATTGCTTGTAGGATTTTTAGCCAGGTTTGAATTGGAATTTCATGTCGAATAGTATTTTTGATCATGTAGAAGACCCTCATTGCTTTTGCATTCAGTTCATTCACAGCCAGATTAAAGTTCCCTGTCGAACTCAGTTTTAGCCCCAGATATGTGTATTCGTGGGTGTGTTGGAGGACTTGGTTTCCTGCTCTAAAGATGTATTTATTTTCCCTACACCTGGATCTATTTTGAAAAATCATTATTTTAGTTTTTGCGAGGTTAATTTTGAGAGCCCATGTTTGACTGAATGTCTCTACGACATTGAGGAGCTGCTGTAGTCCCTCTTTTGTTTTTGACAGAATGACTAGATCATCTGCAAAGAGGAGACATTTAACTTCTGATTGCGTCAGGGTTGGGCCGGGGGCAGTGGACTTATTTAAGGCTTTGGCTAATTCGTTTATATATATGTTAAATAGAGTGGGGATCAATGGGCAACCTTGTCTGACTCATCGTTTTTGGGAGAAAAATTCTGTTCGCTTATTTCCTATTTTTACAGCACATGTATTGTTTTTATACATGGTGCTTATCAAATCAAATGTTTTCCCTCCAATCCCATTTTCCAGTAGTTTTAGGAAGAGTCCTTCGTGCCAGATCGAGTCGAAAGCCTTCTCAAAGTCAATAAAGCAAGAGAAGACTTTGGATTTAATTTGGTATACAAAAAAATCTCTCTCTCTCTCTCTCTCTCTCTCTCTCTCTCTTTTTTTTTCAAAGAAAGACAAAAGATTTCCTTCTACTATTCCCTTGGCCATTTTTGAAAGTGTGTGAAACTTTCAAAAACTTGCATTACCTTCAGTGGCGTCAACTTTAATGTGAACACTAGGAAGGACAAATCAACCCATCGCTAAACTCCAACATTCATGCCAGTGTTTTCAGAAATCCGGCTTCTTTTCTCAGTGCAGAGAGAGAGCTCGCGTGCTCATGGTTGCCAGATTGTGCGTCTAAAGCGTCACCCTGCCAGAATATTTCCTATCTGTTCAAATGACTAGATTTGAAATCTGCTAACTTTACAAATCACAGTTATTTAAAGTCTGTTATTTATCAAACTTAGAACGTTTTATATTTTACTTGCATAATTAAGTAGCCTAATGACACCAGGGGCATCACTAGACCCATGTTACTGGGGCGCTTGCCCCAGTACCCCTTCATTTATTTTAGATGCAGTTCCTATATATTGTTATCTACACTGGGCAAATATACTATTTATTACATCTACTTTTATTACACATCGTATTTGGATATAATTTATTACAGCTGACAGTTACACGAGCACACAAGGTTTGAATATTAACCGTAGCGAGATAAAACTTAATTCACGGCTTTTTAACACTTCTGTATACAAATTTGAAGGCTGTTTATTGGATGAATACAGGTAAACGTCATATTATGCGACTACGCTTTTTATGGAGAGTTTACGACCTGCATGTTAAGTCTTGCCTTGAGAATAGGTGGTGCTACCAAATTAAGCACCGATTTAGTTACACATTAACAAGTAAGTCCTTAGTGTGAACTGTACATCCTAAATTATGTGAGAACTCAAGCACAGCTGGTGCAACCCTACCCTGGTGTTGGCTCGCATGTCAGAGTTGAGGTAGGGAATGAAAATATGATGAAACTAAAGTAAGTTTCTAATTAATACTGATGGTTTTATTTTGACTCACAACATTAATGGCTCCTTTAGAGGGACATCAAAACATTCTTTGGACAAAGCAAGGACAGTGTGAGAGATAAGATTATGAGACATTGTACTTTTGTCAATGCTAACTGCTGAACAAAATGTTTCAAAGAAGAAACTATTCAGCTAAATTATATTGGCTTATTGTCACAAACCCCACTCCCTCGCTCCGCCCCCTCGAGCTTCCACGCTCGTTCCGCCCCCTCGAGCTCGCACGCTCGTTTTGCTCCCTCGAGCTCGCACGCTCGTTTTGCTCCCTCGAGCTTCCACGCTCGTTTTGCTCCTACGAGCTCTCCTGCTCGTACACTATCTCCCCCCTCGGGCTCACATGCCCGCTCCCAATCGCCAGAACATTATATACACCTGCACTCGTCTCAATCACCACATCATTGTTTACACCTGCACTCGCCTCGATAAATACCACAGCACATTCGTCTCACTCCTGTTGGTTATTGTGTTTAGTTTCCCGTGTCCTTGCCCCCCGCTAGTCTCGTCTAGTTTTGAACTCCTCTTGTTTACCCCTTAGCTTGACAGCTCCCATAGCTCCCCTGTTTAGTCTTACCTGTCTTTCTGATTCTGTTTACCCCGGCTTTGACCCTACGCTCGCGTTGACCACTCTCTCCTGGATTTGCCCCTTTACCCTATCTTGATTCCCCGACTTCGACTTAATGCTCACCCTGACCATTCTTCACTGGATTTGCCCTGTTTTTGTACTGTTGCCTGCTTTGTTGGAATAAAGCAGTTTCCTCCGACATTGTGACTGTCTCGTCTTGTGTTTGTGTGTGCGGGTTACACTTATACTGCTTTACTGAATGATATATAAAGATGTGCTTGAACAATAAACGACAAGAGAAGGAACTGATACACTCTGTGTAGTTGTCATTTGTTTCTCTTCCTTCACAAGTTTTGGAGGCGCAAACTTAATGAATGCAGACTGAGACAAACTATTGATGGAGGGACCAAAGAAAACCAATCCTTACTAAGTAAACTCCAAGGGTTTTCTTACAGACAGGAAAGCAGAAAGGAGTGATTAGTTTGAGGGAGATAAGACTTGATAATTGGAGTGGTGGTGGCGTAGTGGCTAAAGGCACAGGGCTGTTAATCAGAAGGTTGCTGGTTCGAACCCCATGGCCACCACCATTGTGTCCTTGAGCAAGGCACTTAACTCCAGGTTGCTCCGGTGGGATTGTCCCTGTAATAAGTGCACTGTAAGTCGCTTTGGATAAAAGTGTCTGCCAAATGCATAAATGTAAATGTAAATAAACAAACTACATCCTCAGCCTTCAGTCAAGTTTCAGACATCAGATGAAAAAAACCCTGTCAAGTCTATGGAATTGCAGAGAAAATAAGCACATTTTGTGTTCTGTAGTACTGTCTTTGATTGTGTATGATAACAATGAATACATCTTTTGGATATGAAATTGAACATTTTATTTGCTAGCACTAGTTTAGGACACTACGTAAACAGTTGGCAGTGAATATGTCTGCTGTGTGCTAATTGCCTAGCGACTAAAAAGGACAATAGTTTGGCTTGTTTTGAGTTGTTGTTGCAAGTAAAGTTAATGAGTTTCAAACATCAGTTTAAACTTACACCAATTATGTTAGCTAGCTAGTTATTCATTTATAGAAAAGGCACTAATGCATTTATAAAGTTAGAGATAGCTCAGCTAGTTTTGCAAGCTAACAACCAAACTCAGCCAGTTTAACTACCAACTCTGCCTAGCGACCAACTCGCTGCTCATTCTGATACCTTTTTGTCTAAAGCCATTTCGTCTGAGCCCTTTTTTGCCTGACGTTGGATAATTGAATTCCATAGACTTAATTGACAGAGGTTTTCCTGATGTGTAATGTATAATATAGAAGAATGCAAATGTGCAAGAAATATTTCTCTGGTTTTGTTAATTGCATATACAATGTATGCATTTTATGCCATAAAACATGTTGAGAATGTTCATGTAAAGTATACTTAAATATTTTCATAAAGATTAATATCGCTACATGTTTACCTTTCCCTGTACTTGTTGCAGTGTAGGAATAGTGGGTTAAGCAAGGGAAGTTTGTATAGTGCATTGTGTTGCACACTTTTTGCACGCAGAAGGCTTTCAAGAAAAAAAAGTGATATGAGTAATGGGGGGCCTGTGCCCCAGTAGACCTTTATGTCTAGCAATGCCCCTGCATGACACAATTAATATAAAGTGGATGGTAAGTGGGGATGGAAGATTTACAAGGTGGATGCTTTTTGGTATTTCTTGCAACAAGGGGGATGCATCCCCTCACATACCTCTCAACTAGAGCCCTGGGTGTAGCCATAGCATAACCATAAACAGAGGTGGGGACTGGAGTTACATGACTTGACTCTAGTCTGACTTGAGTCGCAAATTTAAGGATGTGAAGGCCACTTGGAGCCGTCACTGTAACATAGTGCTATTCATGAGCTCTGAAGATGACCGCAGCTTCCCCGCAGTGGGCCTCGCCACAGGTGAAGGCCGTGATCAGCTCTACTGGAAGACTATTCGTGCCTACTTTGCTCTGAAGAACCATGGCGATGAGGAATTGGTGACCACCATCTCACAAGAAAGTTCTCCAAGACCTTCTGGTAATGGAACTACTGCTTCTACCCTATTGTTGATGTAAGTAGTGTATTTTCATTGTTTATTTAATAGCTCCTCTAAATATATCAGGTGAACCTCATGTTTGTAATGCAACATATGCAATGTGAAGAGCTGAAAACAATGCTCTCATGTGAATACACATGCCCCTGTGAATGAGTTCTCTCATGCACTCATGAAATAGACATCAAGATATTCACTGAAAATTACTTAAAATGGGGGGGGGGGTTTCCACAAAACTTATCATATGTGTGGAGGTGGTGCCTCTGGAATGTTCAGATAGTTCTTGAAAACTGGTGACTCTCGTAATAGACTAAGGGCTCGGAGAGTTACATCCACAAAACTTTAATGAAAACGATAGTGAGCAATTAGGTTATAATGTATAGTGGTGAAAAGGGTATGAGTGTGTAGATGTGGTTGTGTGTGTGTGTGTTTTTTTCTTCAGGAATGCACACAGCTTTAAAGATTATATGCTCACAGTAACCCAGCTTGTGCGATGTATAAAGCACACTGTCATAAAGGGAAAGGTGTATAATAATCAGTAACGTGAAAGACATTGTCCTTCTGCCATTTTTGGCGTGGCTGTAGGCTTGGTAAATAATGCCGGTTGAAGTTAACCCAGAAGTGATCAGCTAGAATTTGGCTGTGTCGCCATCGTCGTCTCCCTAACAGATCACTAGATGAGTAAATTGCATGTGGGAGTGATGCATCATGACGACCCACTAGCAATAGATTTGGTTTGACTGGGTCTGGGTAGGCAACATCTGATGAAACATAGTCGAGTGGCTTAGAGTTGATGATTCCTTCAACTTCCACTAGCACTGTTCGCAAAACTGGCTCAGTCACTGTTTGATTGCCCAAGACTACCTGAAGAACAGTTTTCACTGATTGTATCTCTCGCAAGTCTGCCATTTTCAGGAGCCAGTACTTGTGTCTGATCTCACCCAAGACCCGCTCAGGACCTGGATGGAGAAGTTGGTTGTCATATTCTTTGATTAGGAGCATTGTAATATGATGTTTAGGGTCTAGTAATATTAGATGCATGATGTCTGGATCTAGGCCCTCAGCTCGATGCAGTCGTCCACCAACTCTGATCAAACCAAGTGTTTGATCGTATTCAGGGGAAAGTGAAGCTAAACAACTCTGGGTTGATATAGATTTCCCTTTGGTCAGTGCGTGCACCTCCTCTGGATAGCTGTCACTCTGGGCTTGTTTAAACAGGTGTAGTTCATCCGCTATAGTATCTGCTGCATTCATGTCAACAGCCGCCCCATGAAGGGACCGGTGAGTTACTTTCAACAGTTGGTTCCAACTCTTGATATTTGAGATGTCAGGTTGCGACTTGGCCAGACATGCATTTCCACAGAATGATTGCTTTTTTAACTCATCACTGACCTCATGAGCTGTTAGTTGAGGCAGGGATGGCCATGTGTTGGGGTGGTGGCAAAGGAACGGTGGTCCCTGACGCCAGCTCTGAGGTTTGCTCAACTCTTGAAAGTCTTCCCCCCAGTAAGATCATCCGCAAGGTTATCTGCTGTATTGACATATCGCCAATTTGATGCCAAATTCATGTCCCAAAGGGAAGAACCTGCCATTCAAATGCACTTGGTACTTCGTCTCTCTTCATGTCCCTCCAGAGGAAGCGTAAGAAGGAGCGGTCTTCTGTCAGAAGTTGGACCTGGTGGAACATTGCTTTAATGTCTCCACTGATGGACACTGTGTGCTCGTGAAACCGGAGGACACCAAGAAGGGATGGACCCAGAATGGGTCCAGGAAGAAGGTGATCATTCAGCGCTTGTCCTCTGTATGATATGAGCAATTGAAAACAAATCTTGATTTGTCATTGTGGTGAACTAAGTGATGAGGGAGGTACCATGACTCGGTAGAGGAATCTACAGCCTCAGGTGTCAATCTCTTCACATAGCCTGCAATTTCAAGCTTTTGTACCTCTTGGCAATAGGTCATGGCTTGTTTGGTGTCGTTTACGATCCGTCGCACTGTACTTCGAAGTAGTGAAAGACATGCAGATTTGGGTGCTTGTAGACAAGGACTGTCTTTCCGTCAGAGAAGAGGTGTTGCATATCTCTGTATGCCATCTACATTTGCCCTTACAGTGCTCTGCTCTAGCAAATCAAGTGCTTGCTGATCCAGCTTGGATCAGGTGGCAGTTTTCTCATTGACAATTGATACATTGGCAGTGTATCAATTTGCCACAATTTCTCCACATGCTTTTGAAGATCAGAGTGGGGAGAGTGTAAAGAAACACTGCTGCTCATCAATAGGGAGATATAACAAGCTGGCAGGACCTTGAAGTGTCCAGCCAAGGGAGATACATATTGGAATAGGCCCCCCAGTAGGACCAACACGAACAGGCTGGGTAGGGATGAGCAAATGTGGAAAGTCAGAACCAATGAGTAGTACAGGCTTTACTTTGTCAATTTCTGGGATTGGCAGTCCTTGTAGGTGCCTGTACTTCTTCATCTGTACTTTAACTGGGTAATTATGCTCAGAAAGACCCAGTTCATCAGCAGTGAATGCATGATAGATTTTCTATCTATTTTCAGGGTTGTCAGCTGAGGAAATTTCAAAAGAGACGGTGCTCCTTTCAGGTGAACGTACAGTTCTCAGTGAGAGGGTTTCTGTTTCTTTCTGTAGCTGTAGGTATTGTGCAGCTGAGGAGAGGATGATGGTCTGCTCTGAACTATCATCCAGCAGAGCATATGCCTCTAGTGAGTGTTCAGCATTATGCAGAAGTACTTTGATTACCTTTAACATGACATTTTGTGGACGGTTGCGATGGTCAAGGTATATGGTGTCTTGAGGAGTACTAACGATGAGGACTTTGTTGGGCTCCTGTTCGTTTACCTAATGTAGCACAGTGAGATGCTGCTTTTTACATATTTTACAGGGCTTCTTGTGGGTACAAGCCTCGGGTTTGTGATTGCATCCACAGCGCCAACATCTTTTGTCATTAAGCCACTCTGCAATTTGTTGTCAGTGACTTGAATTTTTAACACAAACTGAGATAGTGCTCATGTGTGTCACAATACGGGCAGTAAGTTTTAGGCTTGTCTTTGGGCTTTAGAGGGAAGGCACTGTGAGTTTGAGAGGTAGGGTGTATTTTATCAGGACTACTACTGGTATTGTAGTACACCGAAGCTGATGGCTGACTTGGAATTCTCTTCCCTTTCCATTGAGCCTTTGTCTGCTCTTGAAACATAACAGCAGCTCTGCTGGAGATGTGCTTTGCCTGTTGATAATCTTGCCTGATCTGGAGCCAAGCTGATAAGTCCAGCAGAGCGTATGTTTTGTCTGTCCCTGTGATTAATATACCACGACTTAGGCAATGCTCAACAAACCCATCACGGTAGCTGGCAGGCAGTTTGACTAAGAGTCTGTCCACATGTGAGCCACATCTCAGTCCGTAGCCATTCTCACCCTCTAAGGAACGAAGCATCACCACAAGAGCATGTACTGAGAGTACAAAGTTGTCAAATGCTTCAACATCCCCTACTTTGACTGGTGGAGAGTTCAATATAGCTCCAAGTTCACTCTGTACAAGTTGGTGAGGTTGCCCATATTTGTCTTGGAGGGCTTACAATGCGGTTGTGTAAGGAGTTGGGTCATGCATGTAGGCTTGTGCTAATTTGTAGGTACTTTGAAGCTTTAATCTGTCTAGAAGCACTTGGTATTTAAACTGCTCAGTAAGATGAGAATGGCCACCTACAATACTATCTAGAGCCATTTTAAGTAAAGCAAAGTCAGACTCTTTACCACTATAAAATTTAGGCAGAGCTGGTTTAGGTATTCCATGTGAACTGGCAATCAACATGTCCATCATATTGACTGGGGGCTGTGGTTGTGCACCCGGAATACTAGGCACTGAATATGGGTGTGGGTTAAACTGCAGCTGCCGGTTTAACAGGTGGACGTAACTGACCTGTTGGATGATGAGGTGGAGACTGAATTGGCCCTGTTAAATTAGATTGCTGGGCATGACTAGTCCCTGTGGGATCCTGTGACATATATGATCTAGGCAGAAAGGTTGGGTTGGCACCTGACTGGATAAGACTATAGGTTTGCCTATCAAAAAACAGTGAATGCTGCATTGTTGAAGAAGGATAGACATCTAGCATAGTTGGGACAGTAAGGGGGGGCACACTTGGAGATACTACAGGATAAATAGAAGAAACAACCATTGGAGGATCAGTATGTAATGGTTTGGATGTAGTGAGAGATGTTATGTGCTCAGGAAAAGAAAATGAATTTAAGGACTGAGTAGTGACTGGATTACTCTGATGTATGTAAGGTGTTGAGTGTTGTGGATTATCAGATAACTGATGTATTATGTTGTGAGCAACTTCTACCTTCTGTGAGCAGAGAATATCAGTCTGTACTTGTCCTAGGTCAAGTTCACTTTTGGTTTGTGGAACAGGTGTTACATTTTCAGTCTCTGATTCTCTAAGAAGTGATGCAATGAGACTTGCTTTCTCTAGCTCCATCTCCTTCTGTTTAATGCGCTGCTGTCTTTCAAGCTGCTTAGTGATCAGTTATTTGGTCTTGTGAGCTGCACAGACCTCTTCCTCTAGATGCCGACTTCTCCTTTGCTGTTCTCTGAGCAAATCTTCTCTCTCATATAGCACTAGGCATGCTTGTTGATCCAGGAATTCTCATTGTTCTTCAGCTTTGCTTTCCTCAACCATCTGTCTCTGCATCTCTACAAGCTCCATGCTCTTTAATTTATCCTCTACAATAGCTGCCTGTAGATCAGTCAGTGTTGAAGCCGTTGTCTGGCTGGATCCAGAACTTCTACTGGTCTTTGTTCTTGATTTGCTGCAATGTGAACTAGCAGATGAATGGTATGAAGGTGGTCTACAAGGCACATTATCTGGTTGTGCAGCTGGAATGGTAGCCACACACCTTATACTGCTGGTATCTGCACTGGAAGCTGGAATTTGGCTTGGTTGATACCCAACTTCGTAATCACTTAAGTAGGTTGGTGGGTGTCTCTCCCGCTGAGTATGAGGATGCACGATCAGCTCCGTGACCTCCTGCTGCGACTGCATGTTGACTTCAAGGTTGCTATCATCTGGCTCGAAGGACCATTTGTAGAGGTGGTGCCTCTGGAATGTTCAGATAGTTCTTGAAAACTGGTGACTCCGGTAAGAGAGTAAGGGCTCGGAGAGTTACATCCACAAAACTTTAATGAAAAGCTGGGTACATGGATACAAGTCACAACGGTGAGCAATTAGGTTATAGTGTATAGTGGTGAAAAGGGTATGAGTGTGTAGATGTGTTTGTGTGTGTGTGTGTGTGGTTTTTTTCTTCACAAACGCACACAGCTTTAAAGATTATATGCTCACAGTAACCCAGCTTGTGCAATGTATAAAGCACACTGTCTTAAAGGGAAAGGTGTATAGTAATCAGTAATGTGAAAGACATGTTCCCTCTAGTGGTGAAGTAATAAAGTGCAATTAAAGGGATAGACTTTCCAACATTATGTGTTCTGAAGACTTGGAATATGACATACAAGGTGCATGGACTATTTTGGGTAATTTGTTATGTTTTGGAAAGGGGCACGTTCTATTGACATTATATTGAAAATACAGCCTGCAATATTCATTTAAACATCTTCTGTGCTACACATAAGTAAATAAGTCATTTGGGCTTGGAACAAAATCAGGGTAAGTAAATTATGACTTTATTATTTTAGGCTAAACTATGACTTAAAGATATAATTTTTTCCTTTGTGTGCTTCGTGTTGGTTCTCTGTATTTCACTGCTTCGGTGAAGACAAAAACAGTCTGTATATCTGTTCACAAGTATTATCGACAACACACTATGAATTATTTATAATTTTAGTAATGATTTCTTGTATAAGTAAAGCTTATTTCTCTGAAAAGCTTTAAGAACTCAAGTACCATCTGTGCCTAAGAGGAGAAAACAATTGAACTGTCAAAAGTCATTTTACGTTCAAGATGTAATCTTTTAGGTTCAAGATGTAATCTTTTAGGTGAATAAAAATCAACATTGTTTGAGAAATGTATGGGAATAAAACTACATTTCATAATTTCAGCCCTCTCGTATATAAAAAAAAAATAAAATAATAATACCCTGAACTAGAAACTACTTCAGTTGATTGCAAGTGGGACCAAAATGGTTACATTTGATGTAGAATCGCTTTTGTCAATAGCTTTTCTTTCCGGTTTAGGATTTTTGACTCAACTAGCAATGAACAACAACAACATCAACAAAAAAAGTAATTTAGTCTTTTCAGCATAGTGAAAAGGAGAAAAATTATATTTCAGGATTTCTATAGAAAACTGATGTCATTATTCAAGAATAGAATTTAATATTTTCTTTTATGCAAACAATAGATCCTTAAAGGCATAGTTCATCCAATTAAAAATGTTTCCTTTTTTCTCACCCTCACGTTGTTATGAATCCATATGACTTGTTTTTGTGGAACACAAAAGGAGATGTCAGGCTAAATGCTAGCCTCAGTAACACTTGTGTGGGAAAAAAGATGCAATGAAATTGGATGGTGACTGAGTCTAGAATTCTGCCTTACATTTCTTTTTGTGTTTCACAGAAGAAAGAAAGTCAATGATATTTTGGGTGTACTATTGCTTAAAGGTCTTCATGGACAACTGTAGCTGATAGCCTCTTTTGTTTAAATTTTGCTATTGCATTGCTGCTGCTGTGCTTATTTGATGTGGTTGTGATGTGTAGAACTGTTTTGTAATTGCATTTGATCACACACATTCATGTTCTCTTATGTCTGATTTATATTTTCCTACAGGGCCCACAGTGCTGCTCTGACCTAGAGTGTCCTTCCACAACGTAGACCCTGTGCTGATGTACACTCTTGAGTACTACACTTACCATCGGAGGCCCTATGGCTACCAACACAGCTACCAGCCTTCAGTGCCTGCTATACTGAGAACACAAGCAGAGAACACTATTGAAACAAATTTACAAATGTTACCCTGGAGAGAAAAGAAACGGACAACAATTCAGCATCAACATCACACAGCCAATGATAGTCTCAAGGCTCGAAAATTATTGTTTTTACTGTTTATCAAAAGAAATTCTTCAATGTGATGGTATACAAATTATTGTAAATCCAAAATGAAAGCAACATGGAACTTAAAAATGTGAACGGTGAACTAGTGTTGCAGTTTAATTTGTCCTGACTATGTACTGTGCAGATTGGGTGGTGGGGTATGATGGGGTGTAGTGTAGTGCTTGCAGATCTAGCCGTATAACCAAAATGTTGTAGGTTTGAGCCCTACAAAGGGCAGTCCATGAGCTAATGCCAGTTTTACCCTTGAGCAAGTTACTTAAACCCAGGTCTCTCCAGAGATTGTGCCTGAAATAAATGCACTATAAATTGGTTTGAATTTGTTGATAAGGTCCCTGCTGCAGTTTATTTTTTTTATGGTCTGTTTGAATAAATAGTTTGCTGCCTTGTGTTTGTTTTTGGAGCAGTACACATAAGCCATAAACCACACATCAAAGGATGAGGACATATAGTAAAAAGGTGAAATAAGATAGTTATGATAGTTAAGATGAAAATTAAAAGATGAGTTTTATAAGGTCATAATAAAAGGTTCCTTTTCCCCTTTTCTTTTTAATTAGCTCATATCCTTCTGTGAATTCTTAAAATGTGGGAAAGCCTGTTTGATTTTGGTTTTGTCCTGATTTTGGCAGTAAGATAGGGCTTCTTAAACCTCTTTACATCAAAAGACCCACAGCAGAGTATTGAATCTTTAGCTGGGCTTTGATGTGATGCTGTTACAATAAAGGGATAGTTCACCCAAAAATGTACTCACCCTCATGCAATCCCAGATGTGTATGACTTCCTTTCTTCTGCAGAACAAATTAAGATTTTTAGAAGAATATTTCAGCTCTGTAGGTCTATAAATGCAAATGAATGGTGGCCAGAACTTTGAAGGTCTGAAAAGCACATACATGCAGCATAAAAGTAATCCATACGACTCCAGTGGGTAAATGGATATCTTCAGAAGCGATACAATAGGTGTGGGTTTGAAAAAGTTAAGTAAATCCTTTTTTACCATAAGTTTTTTTTTTTTTTTGCGATGTGCATTCTTTATGTATATCGCAACTTACTGGGCAGGAAGGATCATTTATAGCTTAAAAGGTCTTTAATATTGATCTGTTTCTCACCCACACATTTCATATAAATTTTGAAGATATGAATTTTATCACTGGAGTCTTATGGGATACTTTTATGATGCCTTTATGTGCTTTTTGGACCTTCAAAGTTCTTGCCACCATTCACTTGTATTTATGAACCTACAGAGCTGAGATATTCTTCTAAAAGACTTCTCACTCTCATTTGTGTTCAGAAGAAGACAAAGTCATACACATCTGGGATGGCATGATGGTGAGTAAAAGATGAGAGAATTTCAATTTTTGCTGAACCATGCTTTAATGATCTACCATTACATTTAAAGTCAAACTTAAAAAGTAGTTTTTTGAGTCATTATGGTAAATTAAATACATAAACGTTCAGTAAGCCTGCTGATTTAGAGACACTTTAGTATGATTATGGTTCCATTATATGCTTTTTCAGGAAATCAAATAACTGTTTTAATAGCCTTTGGTGATTTCTGAATTTTGCACTTTACGTTTAATTAAAAATTTTATTCCCATGAGAATACCCTCTGTTAGGTAATATGGCTATTGAGGGATGTTATTGGATCAGGATATTAAAATGTTTATTGGTTTTTGCCACTTACTTAAACTACATGTGTTGCACATGTGGCTTGCAGTTGATCATTGTTGATTTTTGTATTGTATTTTTTTTTCTTTTCGGACAGGTACAGGAAAATAAGTGGACTCCATAGGTTGCATGGCAAGATTTCACAGTGACTTTTATTTTATTGCATAATTAGGTTATGATGACTATACCTTTAGTGTGCTGCTGTTTTGTATTTTTTAAGTGATAAAGCATTGTGAGATCAGATAGATATTATTTTTATTTACAAAAATCGTGTTTTATACATTAGACAGCAATAATAACTTGTAAATAAATATACAGCAATGCAGGGAATGAAAGTGGAGATTTAAATCTGTACTGCTTATATACAATCTAGGTAAATGTAAAATTTGCAGTAGCCTACAATGAAACAAACCACACCATAGGAAATCATGTTTGTTTGATTACTTTTATATAAATATTTACTATCTATCGATTCTGAAAAATAAATGATGACTTGCTTTTGCCCCAAAGAAATGCCTTGAAAAGAAACTATAAAGACAGGGTGGTGCAGACGATTCACTGGATATGCATATGAAATGTTTTTGCCTATAAACCACGCCGAAACCTGAAACAAATAAAACATATAGATATATATTTATATTGACAGTTAGTAATTTCAGAATAACAGGCAGATATTGTGGGCAAAAGTTAGGAAATGAAGTGCTGTGAATGGGCACATATCTACAAACAACATGAAGGTGGCAGTACAGGCCCACTAAAGTAGGACTTGCCTCAGTTTGCACTTGTTAATGAAGATGCTCCCGTTTTTTTCTGGATTCTCTTTCCTCCACGGACGCACAGTATCTGATAGCAAAAATACAGTAAGTCTGAGATTTGTTGATTCACAACTTTAAGACCAAACACTCATAATAATAATCGGACAGTTTGTTTTGACGGTTCAAAACAATTGAAGCTTCATTAACAGCATTGGAGTAATGTAACCACAAAGATATTTATACTCGTTCTTCTTTAAAATATGTTAAAATATACATAGTTTCAAAAGTACAACTGCAAGACTCAAATATTATACGTGTTAACATGATTTTACAGTGGAAAAATACGAAATTTACCGGCGTTACATCGTTTTACAAGATTACAGGGAATACCGTGCGTTACGTCGTGACGTCGAAGTTGTAATATTGGATATAACTTTACACAGAAAAGAGAAGTAAATGATTTGATCACACTAAAATCATGTTAACACGTATAATGTTTAAGTATTGTGGCTATACCTTTGAAATATTGTGTATTTTAATGTTTGTGAACTGGCCCCATTCACTTCCAGTGTGCCTTAATTTAACAGCGAGATACAAAATGTATTTCACAAATGTCAGAGAGTTGAAGAGAAATATGTTACCAGAGTCAGAGTTCCGTCGTCCCATGAGCCCAACAAAAATGTCATGCATTTCCCCTGAAAGGACAAACACTTTTTCAAACAACCTTTTTTAATTATTATTATTTGTTACAATTTATTTATATGTGAAATAACAAACAAGGAAATGACACACAATATGTCTTACTTTTACGTTGAGGAGGTATGCCATCATCTGTGTCTGGTGAAAATTGTGCAAACATTTGAAACACGTCTCAGGAGAAAAATAAATCTAAACTGAATTTAAAAAAATCTCTTCACTTACCAGCGTTTCTGCGTCCCATTAATCCGACGAAACTGTCATAATCTATGTCATTATATCTTCTCAGCAAGTTATGAGCCGACACTCGGATACTTGGACTCTCCTGTGCGTAAACGATAAGAATTAAACATATAAGAATACTTTCGCAAACTTTTGGTTTTACGAATACAGGCAATACTATGTCTAGTCTTTACAGGCTGTCACTTACGTTTGAAACTGATCTTTGCGACTCTGACTGCTGGCAACTTGATTCACTCCATCGGGTTTCCAGCACCAAAACCAAGAAGAGTAACACTAATCCACGATACATCTTTAGGGGTTAGTCTGCGGAAAAAATATGTAAAGTCAACTGTGCACATGTTCATTTCATCTGCATTTACGACTCGTGCATAGAGGATCATTAATATACACATGCAGTACTCTGCCAATTCAAGTCAGAAAATAAGAAATGAAATGCCACATTCAAACGTGAATACGTTTTTGCAGTCTTCCAAAATAAAGTTTTAAAGCTAAAAGAGTGGGCAAAACAAATTCTGAAGCCATTTACAACATTTCAAAGCATGCATTGGTTTTCTGCATTGATTTACATTAAAAATGAGATCTCTGCATTGCATTTGCTGTTTTTCTTTTTAATTATGACAAAGAAGTTTACCATCTCCAATCATTTTTGACTGGAGAGGACATTAGAATTTATGATTGGCTTGTCTAATATCACACAAAAGTATTCAATATATCTCATCTGAACACAGTATGAGAAAAGCCTTTTGATAAATATAGGGATTCATTTTTTTTAATAACAATAATGCAAAATATTTTGTTTTAGATATGTACATCCTTTAAATGTATTTCACTTACCTGAGCTGAGGATCTGTAGAAACAGGTGAGAAGCACTGCAGAATTACTGTGTATGGTCAAGGAGTTAAATCCTTTTGTGATGAACTATCAGACAAGAGAATCAGAGAGACAGGGATTCTCTCCAGTGTGGTTGTTAAATGTTAGCAACAAGTGCGTAAGTCCAATCAGATGTCACTGAGTAGGTGTGGTTTAAGGGTTTGTAGTCTGCATCAGTGATGACCATGCAATGGAGATCCTGACATCAGAGGCGTAAGGCATTCCTTAAAAGGAGAAAATCATAGCCCCTTTTATCAAACCCCTATCACCACTTATTCAGATTTTGAATTCTAAAAACATTATATAACTTTTATTTGTTACTTTGCCAGATCTTTCTTTTTTTTTTTTTTTTCAAGTATCAGGCTACATTGGAGATCGGCTCTTAAACCTGCGTTGGCCAGGTTTTGGAGATACACACTTGCGTGAGAGCATATCCAAATGTCATGTTTGTTGACTCATGATTAAGTTGAAATCTATCTGAATGCCTATTTTGTCTGCTAAGTAGGGCCTTATTGTCATATTTTCTTCCTGACTGCATAATTGGTTGTGTCACTGGTGGGAATGTTATCTCTCAAGGAAGCAATTACACAGATGGAACAGCGAATAATGAGAATGGTGTCTTGCAGACTCTATGGACATCTTGAGGGGGCATCTAACTGACCTGGCGACATGCAAGGTTAATTAGTGGGAACATCCATTAGTTGCTGCCCACACTCAGTATGCTGCATGCAAAGGACAGCTGTGCTTTGAAGTTCATGTTGGAGAACAGATTTGATCCGTTCAACAGCAGTAACCTGATAACAACAGCCCACTTCCACATCAACGTATTAAAATAGGCCTATATGACACCATAATCATCATCATCATCATTATTATTGTTATCATGGCCTTGATAGTTTTTGTCATAACGACGGTCAACTCTGACATTATTTTCAGACAATGAACAACTTTTAATTTTATTGATCCTTTTCACAGAGTGTGATGATGCATACCATCTTAATTTAGTAGTGTAAACCTACCAAATTTGGTATGTAAAGACATAACAGACTGTTATTAACCCCTAATGTGTCAAGTGTCATTTAGATGGCTCTTCCTGTCTAAGTGACCAGTTTAAACTCAAATAAGCCCCAGACATTTGGTCATTTTAGTCAAAGGTCTGGCTATGTGAAGACCAACCCAATCTCACAATAATTCATCAGAATAATACGAGTTGGTGAATCTGAGTTATACACCCACCAATAAGAGACGCTTCCCTCATGTCCGTGTAGTTCTCAGTATTGCGCTTGTTCTGTGTTAACTCATAACAAAGCCCCATCCCTAAACATAACCATAAAATATAACGCCTTACCCTGCCCAGAGCATAAACATAACCATGATGTTAATGTTAAAAGCCCTGATATGTAAGACGGACAAAAGATGACACTACAGGTTCTGAACCTGTATTTGTGAAGTGTATGTAATTGGTTAACATATAAGTATGTTTAGTACAAATGAAGTTGTACAAATAGTTACGAATCCACCACCTCATAGTATTGTGGAAAATTCTCATGAGACTATGTTGCGAGGAATTTTTTTCTTCAAACAGTGGCTGAGGACCTTTGCAGTCTCTCACTTGGATTTTCAATCTGTTTTAAATGTAGCATGGAAATTAGAGCTTTCAAATTTAACTCTTTAACGCATGTAATGAATTAATCGCAATTTACGCATTTACCATTAATACAGCATAAACCAGCATAGGCAATGGTTGAAAGGGTGGCACTTTTGCGAATTGTCCGCATGGAGTCATTACACTGATGCACACAACACAAACACACACACACAGCAGTGATTCAGTGTCAGTAATTTGTTGTAGAAAACAAGCATAGATGGAACTTGTGAGAGAAATCAAGTATTTTTCAGCCTAAGTAAGGCACATTTGAATTAATGAAGTCTTAACCTTCACCAAAACACAGATTTAGATGTTTTTGTCTGCAAGTGCTTTTCAAGTAGGGTTCACATCTTGACGGTGGAGCTGGCACCCTGATGTGAATCATGAAAGCAGCTTCACGATTGCTGTAACAAAGCAGATTAACAAAGCAAAGCTCAGTCTGATTAATATTGTGAAGGATGAGAGTTTAAGAGATTTATTGCATTTTGCAATGAAAATGAAACCTATGTGGGGACTAGTTATTTAAATTAGTCAAACTCCCACTTAGACTTTGGGAAACATTTAATGTTTCTTGAATTGGTGCTATATTAGTACATTTCTATCATTATACTGTGGAAGGCTTTGTTTGGAAAATGTTAATAAAGCATAATATTGTTACATATTGTTTTGTTTTCTTTCCTAAGAATCAGAATCAGAATGAGCTTTATTGACAAGTGTTTTTTGGTGATATGAGAAGTGCACACAGAACATTACACTGAGACACAGAATATAAAACAAGGTAACAGTAAATAGACATACACGTAATAGGACATATAACATAGAATGGCGTATGTACATGTGCAAGTGGTAATGTATGTGCAAGGTAGGTGTATGTACATTTATTGAATTAAATCTGAGTTAATTTACAAATGCACAGTACATGAGAAATGCATTACATTATTGCACTAGGGGGAGTCCTGAGGCAGTTTAATTGTTCATGTAGAAAATGGCCTAAGGGTAGAAACTGTTCTTGTCCCTGGATGTCCTGGTGCTCAGTGCTCTGTAGCATCTGCCAGAGGGCAATGGTTCAAAGAGGGAGTGGGTAGGGTGTGTAGGGGTCCAGAGGGATTCTACCTACACATTTCCTTACTCTGAAGATATACAGGTCTTGGAGGGTAAACCCAGAAAGGAAATAAAAGCATTTTGACAGGAAAATAAGTATATTTAGAGTCACATTTTAGCACTATCAAAATCTGTGATTAATCACATTATTTTTTCGTAGTTAATCATGATTAATCACAGATTTTGAAAGTGCTAAAATATTTTAATCGATTGACAGCACTAATGTAAATGCATAAAATTAACCTAGCTTTGATAGGAGAGGATGTATATCTGATTATATAATAGACATTTTTATTTTCTTTGTAGAACAACTTTTGATTTGGAGCCTTAAAGGAATACTCCGGGTTCTATACAAGTTAAGCTCAATCAACAGCATTTGTGGCATGATATTTCGACTTGACCCTCCTTTTCTTTATAAAAAGCAAAAATCTGGGTACAGTGAGGCACTTAGAATAGAAGTGAATGGGGCCAATTCGTAAACGTTAAAATAATCACTATTTCAAAAGTACAAGAACATGATTTGCGTATGATAAAATCACTTACTGACCTTTTCTGTGTAAAGTTATATCCATAGCGACGTAATGGCGTAACCCTAAAACATTAAAACAACCGCAAAAATGATTTAAACAACTTTAAATCTCAAATAATAAACACATTTAAAAGTAGAATTAATGTAAGTGCTTTTATAAAATTTTAAGCTTCAAACTTTCTGATTTTGAACCCTCCCAAAAAATTGGCCCATTCACTTCAATTTAAATTGCTGTAAACTTGATCTATGCTTTTTTTATAGAAATTGAGGGACGAGTCGAAATTATTATTTTGTGGTAATCAACATAATGCCACAGATGCTGAGCTTAACTTGTATTGAACCCGTAATATTCCTTTAATTCCCTTTTAAAACAGCCAAACAGAGAAAGCAGAAGAGACTGTAGTGCAAAAAATATATTGTTAAAAATAACGTTTAGTCCAAACATTTGTTAAACATGTTTAAACTTGTAATAGGTATGTCTTTTTATGCTGACAAAGTTTATAATAATTATACAATTCAACAGTCAACACAACAGCCAATACACTTCCTGCATTCAAATTATGTCTAACTGCTAGGGATGTGTTAGTGAATACGCTGTACCTCTACTATGCAAACCATGTGTTTCACAATGCTTTTGATGCAGATGTTTAGATTTCATCCCTGGCTGTGTTGAGCCACAGGGGAAAGTCACTGCCAATGCTCTATTCAGACTGAGCATTGAGTTGTGGGGACATGTCGCCTACAACAAAGGGCAGGTCGGAGTTCCAAATGGCTGGTTTTCCCAAAGGTTAACGAATTACCATTATGATGTTTTAGTAATGTGCATCAAACCATATATGTCTCTTCCTGCTCTGCATGGATCACGCAGTGGGTCAGATTAAGGATATGGGGAAGGATGGGAGACAGATCTAACAGCAGTAGAGGAAAGGAAAATAATTAATTGCATTCTTCCATAATTAATGACTTTTTTCTGTCCCTTAATCACAGAGCCACATCCTGGGAGTATCAATGAGAACCCAGAGGAGAACACCATAGGGCTGTTTATTTAGAGCATGCTAGGGTGGAGGGCCCCTGCCGAGTGGATGACGACAGGAAGAGGGTACCTTTGTAGTAAACTCATGACAACATTGCTATCAGCGTTAGATATCATTCAGACCACTCACAGTATGAGAGGGAGCCATATACTGTACTGCTGCCAAGAAAGAGTTTACAACAATTATCTTGAATCATCTAAAGTGTATGTTAAGAAAAGATACTCCCAAGAATACATTAATCTGTCAAGACCATAAACAGTCCTGTATGTTTCTATTTGATTTCCTGTGAGACAGTTCTGCTTTCTCATTTAGTGTGAAATGGAGTAGTCACTTTATTTATGGCAGCTAGTGTTTGGAAAGTGTGTTCTTATCTGTAGCTGCCAATGTCATAAGCCCCTAACACTTTTTGTATGAATTGATTGTTTGGATTACAGTAAGTGAACTCTTTGTAAGGGCTCACAGTGAGTTAGTAACATTATTCTTGTCTACTGCACTGTAGTATGTTGAATAGCTACAAGAATTTGCATGTAATAAAGGGGTTGTTAACCCAAAATTAAAATGATGTCATCATTTACTCATGTCACTCCAAACCCGTATGTCACTCTTTCTTCTGTGGAACACAAGAGGAAACATTTTAAACAATGTTGACGTTTAACTTTCCATACAATGAAAGTGAATGGTTACTGATGCTGTCAGTCCTTAACATTCTGTGCGCATTGTTCTGTGAATCTTAGATTCAAATTTTAGTCAGAATTTTATAATCTAATTTTGTGTTCTGTGGAAGAAAGTCAAATGGGTTTAGATTAGAAAAAAATAAGGTTGAGTGATTCTCATTTCTGGGTTATCTATCCCTTTAAGTTGTAATGCAAGGGTGTGGTGTTGGAGAGAAAGCAAATGAGATTTGACACGTGATGGAATAGTTGACACATGATGGAATAGTGTCGGACAAGTCAGATACTCAGGAACAGCAGGGTGTTGGTGTCGGATCTGACTGGCGCAAAACATCTAGAAAGATCCATATGACTTTAAGTGAAGACTGAAAGGAAAATAAAAACTAGGATGAAATATTACAAATGGGACAAAAGTTATGTGATGTTTTTCCACCAGGAAATATTATTGTGGGACATAATTCTTTTTCATTACAAATACAAATATAATAAAAACTCTTTAAATGTTTATGCAATAGCTATAACATGGAGCAGATATGTTTGTGCAATTATAGATACTAATTAGACCATCTGGGACAATCCCCAACTTTGTGTATTTTACACTTCACACAAATACAGAGGATCTCACATGAGTTGTTTTTATATAGACTTACTGCTATCTAGGTGAGACTATAAGCTTAAAGGAATAATATAAAAAATATATATATCTCATCATTGACACCCCCTCATGCCATCCCAGATGTGTATGACTTTCTTTCTTCAGCAAAACACAAACAAAGATTTTTAGAAAAATATTTCAGCTGTGTAGGTCCTTACAATGCAAGTGAATGGGTACTAATATTTTGAAGGTCCAAAAGCACATAAAGGCAGCATAAAAGTGATCTATAAGGCTCTAGTTATTAAATATATATTTTCAGAAGTGATATGATAAGTGTTGGTGAGAAACAGATTCAAACAATAAGAAAAAGTTCTTTTTTTACTATAAATGATCTGCCCTGCCCAGAAGGTGGTGATATGCACAATTACTGTGAATCGTCAAAAACAAAGAAGAATTTGAAATTGAAAGTGGAGATTGATTGTAAAAAAAATGTAGACTAGAAAAATTGTTACTGTAATCTGTTACTCACACACACACACACTTACATCACTTCTAAAGACATTGATTTAAATATTGGAGTCATGTGGATTACCTTTATGCTGCCTTTAAGTGCTTTGTGGACCTTCAAAGTTCTGATCACCATTCACTTGCAATGTATGGACCTATAGAGCTGAGATTTTCTTCTAAAAATCGTCCAATGGGATGGTTTGAGGGTGAGTAAATGATGAGTTAATTTTCACTTTTGGGTGAACTGTCCCTTCGAAGATGTATTGAGAGAAGCAGCCTCAGAAATCCTCATCTGTACCCACATGAAATGCAATCTCATCTCAGTAATTTGTGTTTGCTAACTGCACTTCTTTCAAGACCAGAGTAATTGGGGAAATCTACCTCCCTACCTAAAACCTTAAACCTTAACTAGGTTAGTGTCATAAAAACTGTTTTGCGGTGCTTTTATAACACTTCAGGCTCTCATGTAGACTCACCTACTCTTCAGGACATGTACACGGTCCTTTGCATCGCAAATGCATCACTCTCTCGATTGAACTACCGTACAATTTGATAGCACTCAAAAAAGCTTAAGTTGGTTATGTAAAGCAAACGTTAAAATTTATAATTTATAATTACAAGTGAAGGGCAATAGTAAAAGTATTCTGATTTCATAAAATAGCACTTTGTGAGGAAAAGAGCAAAAAGTGTTTGTGAACTGATGATCTGCCCTTATACTCGTGATTTGCGTGAAGGGGATAAAAGTCAATTGTTTCAGCCCTCTATTGTGTATTTTACTTGGAAACTGACACAATACGAGCCACGTAATAATAATTTTCCAAAAATGTAGATACAGTATAGTAACGTGGTTCTATGTGCAGATATTACGTCTCTAAATGTAGGAAAATTTACTGCAGTATCTCTTTCATGTGGGCTTGTTTCCAGATAAAATGCTGTTGAATAGTGTTAAAAAGTTGTGCCCTAGTTTACTGCAATGAAACGCATTGGTTGGAGAACATTTTATGTAAGTGATGTGAACCACCACATACATAAGTCAAATTCAAGAAATTAATATTGGAAACAAAATCTAACATCCTGACCCTAAAGTCTGTCTGCAGATCACGTCTTTAAAGTGGCAAATTACGGAGGCAGTAGGTTGTTGTTCCTTGCCTTTGCTGTGTGGCAAGGTCTGTGGAAGTCCACGAGACACATATATGTACAACATTATATTAGACTTTTCAAATGAACATTTAAAGACTTGTGTCTATTGTAGCTCAAGGACAGAATGACACGCTCACAGTCCTCACTTACTTCCATTCTTAGGATTGTGCTGGCTTATATGGATTGAGGTGGAGAGCAGCAAAGTACCGAGTTTGAGCAAGTGGGTGGCAGATGCATGAGAGAGACTGAAGATTTATTAAAGGCCAGAAGGGGGAGTGTCATTGAAGCTGCGAAGCTTAAGGGAGCTGAGTGTGAAGACAGGCTTCAGCAGGGCTTCCAAGGGTTGATAGCGAATGAGGTGTTGAGGGTGGCAGCAGTGTGTAAGGGACGTGTCTGACAGTGGAGTGAGCTCAATGTAGCACAGAATCCCCCGCTGCTCGTGTCACCCAGAGGCGACACAACAGAACCAAAAATAAAACGAACAAGAGGAAGCCCAGTCCTTTCCACTATATGTGTATCCTCACACACACATTATACTAATTTGATTGATTAGCTGTAATAACGTGTGAGACTTAGTCATACCACCTTTTGAGCTTCTCCTACCCAGGGGTCTTTTGGGGTAAACTACAATATCAATTTTTTCCCTCTTGAATTCCCCTCTCGATGTGCTTTCAGAGTTTTATGGTCATCTAAATGTTAATTCAAGTCTGATTGTATCCTCTTATCGAAAGAGTTGAATGTGATGCACTTAGAGGCATTTAGGGTTGTTAGGCAGCATAGATTATTGTTCTCTCATGTTGTTAAGACACATCTCCCATCTGTTTTGTACACATATCCTCATCTCTGATTTGCCACAAAGTTTAACCTTGGGATTCAATCATCCCACATAGGAGGAAATGCAACTTTGTATTTTCATTTAGTCCTTCAGAATTCAATTTAAGATGGAGATCTTAGAGTCTTTGCAACGTAGTCGACAGAGAACTGTGTTGCTATATCAAAATATGATGTCACGCACATTTGGCTCTTCAGTAATCAGTGCGTCTTGCTCTGTCTCTAACTAAAGTTTTTCACGTTGATTGTGATTGCTGGGCTTTCTCCGGTGAGAAAATAATCATCCATTGAAAATATTTTTTGGCTTATCACTGGATAGCCCCAATGAACCAAAACACTAGAATATTGACTCAGTCGGTACAACTGTAATGGAAAAAGAACCCAGGTTTGCCTCACCACAATTGTTGAACGAAATACACACAAACCTTAATTGATTATAAAATAAATACAGAGGTACCATTAATATATTCCGAAAAAATAGCCTTTTTCCCTGGCTCAGAAAGGATGAATTATATTATTATATAATTGACAATCACCAAACCAATTGCAGGTTCGAACCTAGCAGAGGGTGATCCAAGAGCCATCACCGTTGCTCCCTTGAGCAAGAGACATAATTGCAAGTAGCTCTAGATGATTTTCCTTGCAGCCCAACAAGATATTCACTTGATTACAACCTGAAATGATTTTGCATTTACTTAAAATGTATCTAAAGTTTTTCTTGAAATAATTCATACATTCACTGAGCACTTTATTAGGAACACTATGGTCCTAATAAAGTGCCCGACGTTGTCTTCTGCTGTTGTATCCCATCCGCCTCAAGGTTTGGCATGTTGTGCATTCTGAGATGCTCTACAGTTGTACAGAGTGGTTATCTGAGTTACTGTAGACTTTCTGTCTGCTCAAACCAGTCTGGCCATTCTCCATTGACCTCTCTCATCAACAAGGTGTTTCTGTCTGCAGAACTGCCGCTTACTGGATGTTTTTTTGTTTTTGGCACCATTCTGTGTAAACATTCTGTGAGACTGCTGTGTGTGAAAATTCTCAAGAGATCAGCAGTTACAGAAATACTCAAACCAGCCCTTCTGGCACCACCAATCATGCCAAGGTCAAAATCACTGAAATATTTTTTTCCCCCATTCTGATGGTTGATGCGAACATTAACTGAAGCTCCTGACCAGTATCTGCATGTTTTTATGCATTATACTGCTGCCACATGATTGGCTGATTAGATAATTGCACAAATAAGTTGGTGTATAGGTGTTCCTAATAAAGTGCTCGGTGAGAGTATTTCACATTTTCATAACTTGATTTTTTATATTATCATTTAAGGCTGCATTTAGTAGATATAAAGCATGGTCATATTTGTTTTGTCCCTTGAACATAATTCGGGTCTGTATGAGTAAAAGAAACCCATTATACATCATCAATCCAAAATAAAATGTATTACAATAGGTATGAAAGAAAGTATAAAAACACATAAACAGCCCTTTGCCATCCTCAACTCCTCCAAATATAATATCATTTAAATCATATTATGTGAGCTTCACAATATCAGCACAGAAAATATATGATCTCAGAAATCAATGCTAAATTTGTTTCAACATTTTCCTCAGAGGATAAAGCTGTGTGATGTGTATAAATATGAAAGATTTCAAATGTATTTCTCTTTTTAAGTGCTGTTTTATTTAACAATGCACAGTTAGAAGAGTCTTGGGATACTAAGAAGCTAAAAACCAAAACAATAAATGGAATCTTCAGCAGAAGACATGTGTTATCTTACAATTAGGACCAGTTAGTCTTCTTACAATTCTAGCAAATAGTGCAATCAAATGGAAATTTTATACTGAGGTGGTTGCATGTTTTTCTTAAAGTGAGGCTTATTTGTTGTTACTTTGCCTATTGTTACTGAAAATTTGAATGAAATTTTGTAATGATAATAATTGTAATAATGTACAAACTTTTATTGCAAACAGAATGTACTGTAAGTGCATAGTGAGCCATAGAGACAAAGTTCAAGTCAATATGTTGAAAACTCTATGATTCACTCATGACTTTCTTTCTTATGTGAAACGCACAAGGAGATGTTATGCCAAATATTAGGGACTGACAGCTTCAGCCAGCATTCATTTTCATGTCATTGTATGTAAAGAAGCAATGAAAGTGAATGGTGACCAAAGCTTTCGGTCCCTAATATAACGTTTCCTTTTGTGTTCCACGTAAGAAAGCAAGTCATACAGGCTTAGACCAACATAAGGGTGAGTAAATGATCACAGAATTGTATTTTTTCAGTGAACAATCTATTTAACTGTATTTATAATTCACTGTTTCACACTTTTGCAATAAAGATTCAATTGGCATAATGAAAATGCCTTTTTGTGCCTTCTTTGATAGACCAGTCTTCATATAGTTAATTGTCTCAAAATTAGATCCCAATGAGTCACATTATTCTGTGCAGATCTAACACAATACAGGCTTTTGATGGCAATGCCCTTTTAATTATTTTATTTTCGGTGATCTGTAATTAAGGTATTTAGGTGTTGATTAGAGCAGCAGGGACAAGCTCAGTGACATTGATTGTCACAGTAAACAGATCCAGTGTATTGAGCCAGGCTTTTTTACAGAAGCCGGGCATCACATAGATGACAGCAAGTATAGCTGCAGTACTCTATAAATACACCAACATGTATTTAAGAGAAGGCTTTGTAATGCTAACATCCATGAGTAATAGACATGGTGGAACTTTGTGACAAGTTTATTTTAATAAAGGCCAGTCTGCTGATTGGAGTTTGTTTCTGCAAGAAATATCTTGAAAATGCAGTGGAAATGTCTTTTTGGCTTTTAACCAATTTTATATTGATAGGTAGATTGCATGTTTTCAGATTGAATTCAGAAGAGATCACCTTTGTTTCTGTGTGCTGTCCTGTTTCTGTCTGAAGATGAATACATTAGACAAAAAGCCTCACCAGCCCAGAGAAAAGTTATTTTAAGACCCCATGAATTAAACATTTGAGTTTTGTTGCTTTTTAGACCATGTCTATCAGTTTTTATGCTTTAATAAGCTAGTGTTCTCTCAAAAGTGCATAAAATGAACCGGTAACACTTTACAATAATATTCCATTTGTTAACATTAATTAACAACATTATTTAACATGAAATATCAATGAACAGTACTTATTAAGCTTTCATTAATCTTAGCTAATGTTAATTTTAACATATACTATACATTTTAAAATCAAAAGTTGTATTTGCTAACATTAGTTCATGCACTATGAACTAACATGAACGAACAATGAACAATTGTATTTCTTATTAACTAGCATTAAAAAAGATGTATAAATGATGTAAACAATATATTGTTAATTGTTTGTTCATGATAACTAATGCATTAACTAATGTTAATGAATGGAACAATATTGTAGAGTGTTACCAATGAACCATTAGCAGATATTCACATTTAAAATTCCTAGTCATTGTTTTCTGGGAAAACTGTAAATAAATAAATTTAAAAAATGATGACTCATCCTGCACTTAACCGATTTTTGGCCAATCAAATACCCTCTAGTCTAAGAATGTCCCTCCTCCCACCACCCGCCTCAACAGTAGCAAGTAGTAATTCATGATTCATGGCTTTAACATAACGAAAGCCTATTGGCTATTTAGGAAGAAATTAGCCTTTCGATATGTCCATCTCATAAAATTTCTTGTTTCAATAGGAAATACAAAACATTTTTATGGGGTCTTTTATGGTGGAAATGGAAATGTGTAATTTTCTCAGTTATATATCATAATTATAATTATACAATTTGTTGACTTCCCATAGAGTGCAAACACTGGTTCTTCACTGGTGGTGCTTTCAAAAAATTGCTCTCTTTGTTTGAGTGGTCCGACATGTCAACTTCTGGCTCAAAATTAGTGTGAATTTGGGGTGGGTTGACCTGTTTTAGGAGACAATGGGAGACCAGGGTGTCAGAAAGTAAGGTAGGAGTATTTGGTAAACCTGTTTAAAGATAATCATTCATTTTGATTGGTGCAGAAATGGCACATTTAACTTAAAGGAATATTCTGGGTTCACTACAAGTTAAGCTCAATCAACAGCATTTGTGGCACAATGTTGATAACCACAAAAAAATATTTTGACTTGTCCCTTGTTTTCTTTAAATAAAGCAAAAATCCAGGTTACAGTGAGGCACCATACAACAAAGTGAATGGGCCAATCCATAAAAGATCAAATACACACTGTTTCAAAAGTATATCCACAAATGGATAACAATTTGTGTTTTAACATGATTTTAGTGTGATTAAATTGCTTACTAACCATTTCTGTGTAAATTTATAGCTAATTTTACAACTTGTAAAACACTAAAACTTGTAAAACACGCCGTAAACATTAAAACTATAAAGAATTTATGTAAGTACTTTTATAAAAATTATGTGATTCATATTTCTGCTTTTAAACCCTCCAAAAATTGCAACAATTACTTCCATTGTAAATTCCTCACTATAACATGACATTGTTTATTTATTTTTTTTAAGGAAAAGGAGAAACGATTAAAAAAATGTTTTGGTTTGTTTGTGGTAATCAACATTATACCACAGATGCTGTCGATTGAGATGAACTTGTATTGAACCCGGAATATTTCTTTAATCTGTCAAGGAATCCAATTTATTTTGTTTATAGTCTTAGACTTGGTCTTATTAACCAGTTCTGTCAAACCTTGCTAGAGGTTTAATGATACAATACTAATCTACATGTATGCTGTACTGCTCTTGTATCCAACCCATTCCACCTAGAAACTCATTGCGAGATAATTTATTCTCAAAGTCTCAATGTCATTATGAAGACTTCCTTTCATACCACCTCTCTTGACTCAAGCCTATTAGAAGGCTTCATCATGTTACTGATGAAATCATACATCTGATTATCTAAATGGTCTTCAGATCTACTATTTTTTTATATTTACTATATTTTGTCTTTTTTCAATGGAAAACAGCTATGTTAATTCACATGGTTCTAAGAAGGGAATGGGGATTCCTCCCAATCAGTGTGGCCCAGAATATGATGAAATTCTGCTCTTATGACACCAAATAACCTTGTAGCTTTTTCCAGTGATATAACACCACTTGTGCTTGACCAATCCCTTTGCAACAAGCCCCAACCCCCAAGATAAGGGCCCTAGCACACTCAACTCTTCTATTTCTCTTATTCCTGTTGGTCTCAACTAAAATGTTTTAAGGGAAATTGCAATACAATGGGGATCAGGATAGGCCAAGCAATAACTGCATGTAAGATGGAAAGGATTAAACTTGTCTGCCTGCCATTATGCATTCACTGATTGCAGAAGGGGGATCAATCTTTTGCAGATTTCCTCTCTTCTCCACGTCTTTATACTCAATCTGTTCCAGCACTGATGTTACTCATTGTTTGACACCTATGGGCCACAGTTCTATCAGCATCCAATCGGTGGCACTCTACAACACACATTAAATATTAAGATGCCTCTCAGTCCTCCAATTATTCAAGACCAGTTGCGTCTGCATAACTTTAGATTGGACTAAACCACTAAAACTGTCCCAAAGCTCCATTTTGTAATGACCAGCATTGTTGGCTTTGGAAACCAAAGAGTTTAATGTGGATTGTTTAAGAGATTGAAGGATGAATGCTGCAATAAACAACATGGTCAGACTTGTGAATAACCAGTAGGCCCTCTGGCTCTCCGGAAGGTGATTTATTGCTATATCAACACATGGCTTCTCCAGGGGTAAAGGCCATGGGTGTAAAAGTAATTTCCAAAGCAATAATACAGCTCTCACCTACTCATTACTTTTGACATTTTTCTCTTTTGTTTCATTTTTGGAAGAGGACAAAAGAATTGAGTGCCTATTAAAGACATTATTCATGCAGCTCTCTGTACTCCAGATCCATTACATACACATGGGTATGATTATTGCTTTGGAAACATTTGGAGATGATGCTTAATGATTTCTGACAGAACACAGGGGAGAACTCCACCTAAAGTTCTGCCCTTGAATCTTCTCATTAAAGTTATCAAATGAAGCAGGGGTCATATTGGACGTACAGTTCGAAAGTGAGTTCTGGTCCATCAAGTGAGCTGCATAATAATGCTTTCCACAAAATAAAAGCTATTAAGAGATCTGTCTTTCTGATATCTTTGCTTGTTGAGCAAATTCATGGCTTGAGGCAAGGCGCTGCGCTCTATGTTCTCTTTATGTCTGTGCTTCCTTAACAGTGGAAACATAATATGACCAGCCGTTTTAAAGGGATAGTTCACCCTAAAATGTTAATTCTGTCATTATTTACTAACCCTCATGTTGTTCCAACCTCATTTGACTTTCTTTCTCCAGTGGAACACAAAAGTAGATGTTAGGCAGAATGACAGCCTCAGTCACCATTCAAATTTATTTTTTTCATGGAAGAAAGAAAGGGGGTTGGAACAAGAGGATTAGTAAATGATGACAGAATTTTCACCTTTAGGATAAACTAGTCTGTCATTTTCTAGACAAAGTTCATGTGATCTGTCTTGGCTTCACTAGTTTGATTCAATGACATGCCTGTCAGTTAGGATAAAGATGTTCCATAGTGCCAAGTGTGTGAATTGCTTTTTTAGGACTGCGATATTGATGCTTACAGCTAAAGGCAAGCTTAATCGATGTCTTTCAATTGCAGGGTCACACTGGTTTAAAAAAAAAAAAAGATAATAAAATGCATGCAGACTTGACATACTGTAAATAATATAACCATGCTCAGTTGAAACTTAACAGTGCAAAGATGATGTGTTACCATGGATTGAATTAAATGTCTTTACTGTAATTCTCCAATATATTGTACAAGCTGTTCTATTTGTGAGCATAGTATAAATGTCTCATTAAGTTGTCTGTGCAAACAATTGCACTCTTTAGCTCATTGACGTATGCCTCATTAACTGAGTTAAATTTTCAATTACAGATGTAGCTGACAATGCCTCCATGTCACTTCATATTACTGTGCATGATGACAGCTCTATGTCATCTCATATGTATTTGCAGCTCTTGCATTGTTTATTATGCAGAGAAATGGACTATGATGCTTGGAACCAATTGCAAGTTTTGCATGTTTATTCTAGATCTTTATCGATACATTGTATATTTGTGATGTACACATGGGTAGAGGATCATTGTGTTCTTCTAAAGGTGATCTCATTAGTATTTTGTAGATATTTGTGCATAACGTTTCACGTACATTGTTGCATATTTGGATAGACACTGAAACGTACAATATGAATGTACTGACAACATCTAAAACATAGCTGCTTTTAGGTATGTACAGCTTCAGAAATCTACAAATCTTTACAAATCCTCTGACAGCTGGTTTAAATGGCAACATTTTACAAAAGGTTCCATTCATTAACATTAGTTAATGGATTAGGTATCTTGAACAAACAATTAACAATATATTTTTTAGATCAATTATTTATTTTAGTTCATGTTGGTTAATAAAAATACAATTGTTCATTGTTAGTTTATTGTGCATTAGCTAATGTTAACAAATACATCTTTTGATTTTAAAAATGTATTACTATATGTTGAAATTAACATTAACTAAGATTAATAAATGCTTAAGTATTATTCATTGTTAGCTAATGTTGTTAACTAATGCTAACAAACCGTTTAAACAGTAATTCCTGGAACACACTAATTTATCAGCCTGATCTCAGCCTGACCATGGCAATATTTTTGCGAAACGAAATTACATGCTTTATTAAATGTTTCCTAGTGTAATGTCCAGCAGAGGGTGCCAAAAGCGAGTGAAATAGTGTAGTAATCAGGCAGGGCTTTTAAGGTAAATATTAGATAACCTAAATGTAACTGATAATGTCATAAATGCAAATGAGATGTAAACAAAATAGACATCCTTATTCTAAATCAATACATGAACCTAACCGATAGAAAACCCATGAAAAGCACATTTTCTGAAGCAAACACTTCATTTCATGTCACTTCTATTACATTTTCGTCTTACATGTCAGCTTGTGTGTTTGGCTCAGTCCTCTGAATCCAAAGTCAAACACTCTATCAAGTGAGTATACATTGGAATACATGTGTTGATGTAGTTGGGACTGTAATTTAAGCGTTAAATCGTATTTTTTAAATAGGGCATTAGAGTAAAAGTGTTTCAATCTCATAACATAGCAGTGTGTGTATAATAGTGTGAAAAATAATTGTTTATAAAGTTATAATCAGCCATTGTAATTGTGATTTGTGAAAAGTTAATGAATGGCCAGTTATTGTAGTGCCTCTAGAGTAATTTTTTCCTGGAATCTGTGGTGAAACATGGAACATGGCACGTAAAAGTCAGTTTGCAAATATGTAGTTATAGTAACGTTCATTCTATGAGACTAGTTTGGAATGTATTATCATCACAGCTCAAGTATGAAATAATCACTCACTTTGCACTTTATTAGGAACAATTTGATCCTAATTAAGTACCAGACGTGGTCTTCGGCTGTTGTAGCCCATCCACCTCAAGATTCGATGTGTTCTGAGATGGTATTCCGCTCACAACTATTGTACAGAGTGGTTATCTGAGTTGCCATAGACTTTCTGTTAGCTCGAACCAGTCTGGTCATTCTCTGTTGACTTCTCTTATCAACAAGACATTTCTGTCCACAGAACTGCTGCTTACTGGATGTTTTTTTGTTGTTTTTGGCACCATTCTGAGTAAAGTCTAGAGTCTGTTGTGCATGAAAATCTCAGGAAATCAGCAGTTACAGAAATACTCAAACCAGGCCGTCTGGCACCAACAATCATGCCACTGTTGAAATTCTAATGGTTGATATGAACAATAACTGAAGCTCCTGACCCGTATCTACATGCATTTTATGCATTTCACTGCTGCAACACAATTGGCTGATTAGATAATCATATGAATAGGTAGGCATACAGGTGTTCCAATAAAGTGCTCACTGAGTGTAAGTGAAATGTTGCAGTGTAATATTAAAATGCTTCATAGTGTTGGGGAGTAGCTAACTATATGTAGTGATGCTACTAACTTAACTACTTTTTTCAGTAGCTCAGCTGCTTTTAAAACAGAGTAGCTTTTCCAGTAACAAACTACTTTTTCCAGCAAGTAGCAGTGTAGCATGACCAAACACTACATCATGTTGGTCAGATTATAACTAATAGCCTTACTTACTGCATAGAAGCCAAACTTTAAAACGTATGACGATCTGGCAGCATATTTCTGTCTGCTAATCAGAATTAGGCAGCATCATCTTCTTTTGTAATGGCTAATCACAAAAAAAAAGTGAATTACCATCATCTACTGAGAGCTTATTACTGCTCACTTGGAAAAGAGATTGTCTGATGTTATGTAAAGTGAGCAACCACAGTTTATTTACCTTTACAAGATGTGCAGGGGCATGTAAATCTGAAAATGATAAAAGAACACCATTTTATTATATATGTAACAAAGAATGTTTCAGACACTTATCACACAACAGCATTTACCTTTAATATTTTAAATAAAATAATTCAAAAAGTTATTATTGTTAGTATTTATTTTGTTTCTGTTCTAAATATGATTATTTGGCTTCTCATCATAAGTGCTTTATTGGGAGCAGCGAGTTAATTATTATAATATTTATAAATATTGTCACGACGAGCTTGTTTTAAGCCGTAACATAAAAGAGGGATCAGACAACAAAGCCTAATCAAAACAAATGGTTTTATTTTAATTAAACAAATATACAACAACCGATAATTAATAAACATAGGTCTAGAGATAATGAAGGAAAAACAAAGAGATAATAAAAAATACATCTCTGACAAAATCATTGTGCTACATAGTATAAGAAAACATAAGAAGCAAAATGAATAAAGTGTCAGTAAGGTCTTACATACTGTGTAAGAGCCACTCCTAAGCAAATCTATCCCACAGAGAATGTCTCACCCAAATAATACACAACACTCTTATAAACTCTAACTAATTATCAATTATCATAAGGATATCAATCAGGAGGAGACTCAGGGTCGTCAGAATATAAAATATATATTATTATAATAATTTCTATCATGCAGAACTATTTGATTTCTCCATTTCTTAGCATTTAATGAACTTTTATTTTCATGTAAAATAAATAAAATGGTAAAATAAATAATTTATGGCATTTATGGCATGCATTCAAATGCAACAATCTAGGATGACCATCTGTCCAATTTTTTTTGGACCCGAACAAAGCGAACAAATATTTGTAGAGCAACCTCTGTATGTGAACTGTAAAACTGGCACTTGCATGTCAATGGCAAAAAAAAAAAAAAAAAAAAAAAATCAGAAAATACAACGAGCATGAACCCAGGTGAGGGGAGAAACAAGTCCTGAGTCTTTATTCATATATTATCCACACTAAATTCTATGTGACAAGAACAAAAAAAAAAAAATGGCAGCCCAAGGAGAGTTTGTCATAAAAATGTGATCTTTAGGGAAGTAGGCTACACCTGGTCACTGCAGGACTGAAAAGTGCGAAATATAGAATAAAAAATATTTGTTAATGGCGTCTGATGTTTTTTGTTTTTATTTTATACTGTTGTATTTTATATTATGGCCATTATTGACTGTATTAATATTACTAATCATTAAATGTATTAAATACATTTAATATATTTGAACACATTAAATGTACTTAATTAATACATTAATTAATTAATGGCATTAGTGTAAATGTTGTTATTAATATTATTGGTTTGATAGTAACATTATTTATTTTTTTGCCTCATTAAGTAGCTTCAATGTAGCTAGCTACTTTTTGATAGTAACTTGTAGTGTAGCTAACAACTTTTTCAAAAGAGTAACTTGACTGTAGCTTAACTACTTAAAATTATGAGTGGCTTGTTGCTTGTCAAACTACAGTTTCAAAGTAACTTCCCCAACACTGGTGCTTCAAATATTTTGGCCTATATGTGTGCCTTCAAAACTGTTCAAAACTTGAATTTTTTAACTCTAAAAGGATTCATAAACATTTGTACATCAATGAAATTTTTACGTTTTAGATACTGTAAATACTTGATATTGCATGATTCAGTGTCTATAAAAATGTATGTATGATAGAACCATACTTTACATACAAATACCTATGCTGGCCTATATGTTCTTCCTTAGGCTTTAGAATGTTCCAGAGGAAATGCTGACAAGTTGTTGATGGCATCATACCATCATTCCCTAACGTCTATAATCTGCACGCAAATACAAGTGCACACATACATACACAATGCACAGACAATCACACCGACAGACAAGATTGATGACCACAGGCTCCCCAAATAGTTGTCACACTGTAATAAACAACTACATCCATAGCAAGCAGTCTATTGCATGGTGATTTGTTTATTGTCATAACACACACACAATAGTAAACAGCCTATCCACCATCCATCTATCAAAAATTGGGGACTGATTGTGAAAAAAAATGGGTAAGAGTCTGTCAAGGCTCATGGTTGAGTAAACAACCATTTATACAATAAAGCATTATTATTATTATTTTCTCCCATTTTCTCCTCAATTTGGAATACCCAATTCCCAAAGCGCTCTAGGTCCTTGTGGTGGTGTAGTGACTCACCTCAGTCTGGGTGGTGGAGGATGAATCTCAGTTTCCTCTGCCTCTTGAGACCGTCAATCCATTTTATTACGTGTCTTGTTGAGCGTGTTACCATGGAGATGTATCGCGAGTGGTGACTCATGCTATTCTCCGCGGCATCCACATGCCCCGCCAAGAGTGAGAACCACATTATAGCAACCACGAGGAGGTTAACCCAACGTGACTCTACCCACCCTAACAACCGGGCCAGTTGGTTGCTTAGGAAGCCTGACTGGAGTCACTCAGCAAGCCCTGGATTCGAACTTGTGACTCCAGGTGTGGTATTCAGCATCTTTACTTGCGGAGCTACCTAGGCCCCCCAAAAATAAAAAGATTTAAAAAAGATTAAGAGAAATATCATAAAAGAGAGATAACACAGCTGTCTAACTGTCACTGTACTACTGAAAAACAAAATTTTAGTGGATCTCAGGGATATTACAAACCAAAAACTTAACAATAATTAAAAGTATATTTATTTTAATATAAAAAAATATTTTTGTTTACAGCTGTATATCTGGCATCAGTACAGAGTTTGAAAAAGTATGCAGGTCAAATTAATGTTTTTGAGTTTTCAAAACACAACCAGCTTATATGAAAATATTCTGGTATCTATGAAACTGCCAGTAAAACCAGGGTTAGTCATTTAAAGCCACCTGATATATGTAAACATCACATAAAAAATAAAATGATGTGTGAAATATATTGGTAACTGTTATTTATTTTATATTATGTGCAACATAATTCAGTGCAAGCACAACTTTTTGTATTTATTTCCACATGTAATATGTTTTGCATGATGTCTGTATTGCAAAGTGTTACTGACACTTTTATAAAGAGCTAAAGATTTAAAACCATAACCCAGCAAATATGTCACATTTCTAGCTGTCTTTACATAAAATGAATTATTTTTGTTTTAAATTTGTAATAACATGTTCATACAATGGTCTATAAAACGTGTAGTTCTACAGAAAAAAAAAAAAAACGTACAAAGTTCCTAGATTGGCCACCACCTTTCTTGGGTACGATGGATTAAGGGCTGTAGAAACTGTAGAAAGGGAAAGGCTCCATCGCGTCCTTGCGCAGAAGGGTTGCGATCTCCACATGCAGGATGGAGGCATTTAACCCTGCACCGAGGTAAAGTGGACGCCGTTGAAATGGACCCGGCCTGGGGCGGGTAGGCGACTAAGGAGAATGTTCTGTTGCGGGGGTCTGACTGCAGGTGCTCTGTGTCTCATCAATGTGAGAATGATGGTTGTGGGCACCAGCTAACTGAACCATGGAGTGAGGAAACTGCTCTTTTTTTGACAAAGTGGGTACCGCAACCTGTTGGGGGTGCGGCAAACAAAGAAAAGGAACAAAAGATTCTCCACCCCGCCCTCTCCACCCGGCCCAGGGGCGTCCGCCTCCTGCAAGGAGCTCTACGCTGGGGATGAGAGCTGGCCCCGTGCTGGGTCTGAGCTGCCTGGGATTTCACCGGCGCAGGGGGATGCCCTCGGCGAGCAGATGGGGTGCAGGGTCTTGAGCCACAGCAGGGTAATATATGTTGGATGGCCTCTGTCTGCTTCTTCACCGCTGAGAACTGCTGGGCAAAGTTCTCTACGGTGTTACCAAATAGGCCAATCTAGGAGATGGGGGCATTGAGAAAGCGAGCCTTGTCAGGGTCCTGCATCTCGACCAGATTCAGCCACAGATGACGTTCCTGGACCACGAGGGTGGCCATCGCCTGTCCGAGTACATGCGCCGTGACCTTGGTGGCCCGGAGGCCGAGTGCAGTTCCTGCAGCACATCAGGATAAGGACTACCCAAGTGCAGATCTCTTAGCGCCTTGGCCTGGTTGACTTGCAGGAGGGCCATGGGCACAGGTGCACCGCAACAGCCTTATCCAGTTGAGGGAGCTCCGTGTACTCGTGGACCCCCTCCCCCACCGTCAAAGGTAGTGAGAGCAGACGAGCTAGGCAGACGAGCTAGGAAGTCGTTGTCGGGCAGTAAAAGGTGCCCTCCATGAATTCATCAACTCATTGTGTACCTCCGGGAAGAAAGGAACTGGGGGGGGTTCCAGTCCAACACTCACAGTGGCCCGGGCAAGCATACCGGACAGCTCGGTGTCAGCCTCAGACTGGCCGTTTACGCCAGAAGGCGCCAGCCCGGTCGAGTCCTCAGCGTCGGAGTCTGCCAGGATGCTCTCCAGGATGGCCAAAAGGTGAGCCGGTCTCATCTCGGACTCGGATGGAGGCAGACAAGCATGCTGGGGAAACGGGTGATCTGTGGGGTTTTACACGGTGAAACTGCATCCTTTGATTTCCTGAAATCGCTCCGACCACCAGCCGTGCCTGCCCTATACCCGTGGGTAGAAGTTAGTCTGCCGCTGATTTGTGCCATATCTCCAACAGCATACACTCTTATTAGAGGTGAGCGGAACAGCAGTGGATTTATTCAGCTCGCTGAAAAATTCGGCTCCGAAGAATATTTCTTTCTGAACAGATGCATGCTTCCCTAATTTTATACCCGTATGTCCGGGGGAGGGGCATGCAAAATCTGTTTGCCAATTATCATTGGCCTTTTCTCAAAGATAGAGGTGTAGGGAATAAAGGAAATGCGACATTTAGAAGTGAACTTTAAATTGCCCTCATTCTCACAGCATTACATGTAAGGATATTTGGTATGCGACATTTAGGAGGGAATTTAGGGTCTCGAAATATGTGAGCTTGTCCTTATTGTACTTTATTAGGTAATTAAATGTATACCGGAATTAGTCGTGTTCAACAACCATTATAAATGAGATAAATGACAATAACTAGATTATTTGTCTTAATAGATTCTCCACCATTGAAATCGTAATACAACATCTAGTTGTATCAGCTCACAATTTCTACTGTAAGGAATTAGCTTTAATAAGTGAATTATGATTAATTCACTTATTGGGGTGATATTGTTCTCATGGCTTATTGAAAATAATATCACATGTATTTAGGTACAGCTTTGAAGCTAAATGTTTTAGAAACAGGGATGAGATAATTTATCAAAATATACCATTGTCACGTCATCTTTGAACACAGACAAACTTTATTACTATTCTAAACATAAATCTAATCTAACACATATATACATAATACAGGTTGGTGAGAAGAGTGACAGAAAGTGAAATAAATATTCAGTACAGTGAAAATGAATGTGGATTTAAATGCATTCTCTAAATTTTGGAAGGTTGATCACTCTGACTTTGAGTCAGATGTTTCTGGATAAAGGAATGTCTTAGTATTCGAGTCGTGCAAATCTGATGGTCTTTTGGAAGCCTTCACAAGAGAAGTCTGCTTTAACTCTGTGTGGAAGATCAGGAGGTCAGGCTGCGGAGGGGCCTTTCTGACCAATGAGGATGCTTGGGGCCATTTGATTTATGATGGTGAAACATTCTAAACTGAAAGGCTGGGTTTTTCCTTGATTCAAATCATGTTGCTGGAATTCTTTTGCATATATAATCTTACAGATGTAACAGAGGCTCTCAAGAGAGACCCCTAGTGTCACTACATCGACATAACTTCGAGTGAGTGACAGAAGGGTAAGGAAATGAAAGAAAATTTAAAAGAAGGATATGGAAAGGAAAGAAAACAGAAAGATACAGATAGGAAAGTAATGGAAAAGCAATGATATGAAAAGAAAAGGAAAGGAAAGAACACTAAAGGAAAGGCAAAGAAAGGAAAGGAAATTAAAGGAAAGGAAAGGACAAGAAAGGAAAGAAAAAAGGAAAGGAATGGAAAGGAAGATTGTCTGATTGGTGAATCTCTATAAGCAATACATTTCCAGGATATAGTGAAGACAATACAAATGGAATACAATCTACGTTAAAACATTTTCCTTGAAAATAAGTGCATGGCCTTGGAATTAATCTGCCAGTTTGCTATTATGGGGCGGGGGGGAAATATTTATTCAGTCACAATCTGCGATTCTTGAGACAAACGATTTTAAAATCTACATGATGAAAAATTTATTTTTCATTTAATAAAAACTTTTTAGCTTAATATACTAATACAGTAACTCCCGCTGTGTGTCTGCTCTATTTATTTCCGTAGTATTAAAATGCGTTAAGATGCATAAAATCCATCTCCATTTACACCTGGTAATATGCGTCTCTTTTGACCAATTGTTTTTGGATTTTGAGGAGAGGGTCTCTGATTTCATGACTGAATGCATCAATCATTACATCAGTGTGCATGATAATAAAGCTCAAAAAGGACTAATAACAAAAAAAAAGTGCCAAGGAGTGGTGCATTGTTTCAAACAATTATACTTACATTTAATAAAAGTGCAATCATTACATTTAAAGCAGAATTGTCAGTTATTTTAGTGGTGCACCTGTGTTAACTGAGCTTCAGATATGTGTGTGCTTTTCATATGTGACACTTTATGCTGATATCAGGCACACAGAAAAAGTTCTGTTAACTCATTTTAGCGCAGTGCTTGATTGACTGGTAGAACATTCACCCCAGAACTCATTGGTTTCACCAGGCTCAGGCGAGTCTGGGCCTACCAACTGTATATGCCAAAATAATGAATGCTATGCCCCTGAATGCAGCACTTGTATTTATAAAATGAAAACTATCATGATGGAAAAAATAGACCATGAAGGAGATTTTACAACTCAGTTCATCAGAGTGATGGATAAAGATTTTTTCTACCACAACCTATGAACATGATGTCATGATTCACAATCATCCCTAATAATTTAATCTCAGCACATAACACCACTGAAAGGTACACACAAGTTAAAATGTTCAAACGACCAAGAAAGTAAACCAGATACAGGCAAATCATCAAATGTTGTGCATATTATCTCACTAATTCATAACAGCATAACAAAACGAATCAAAACAATCAAGACTCAATATTTTTGCAGATATTGTAATTTAAGACAAATCAATGCATCAATACCACAAAGCAATGGCATAAAATTCAATGAAAGGATGAGCAGTGTGCTTTATCTAATCCAACCAACAACACATTTGAATAAACGTAGCTTTTTAAACTTACCAATGAAGTTCACTATGCAGGTCTACACTCAAGAGCGGTAAATTCTCAAGACCATGTCAGCTTGACATACAAATTATCTGACCCTTAGGTTATAATTGAACACTCGCTGCACATGCCCAGATCTCCCTTGATTTACATGGAAGTTGATGGCAAGTCCCACACATAGCAAATGAGAACAATTAAATGGCTTTAATGCAAAAGACCTTAAGGATAATAGAATTTCTCAAAATAATATCTGTATCGTTTTGTATAATGGACATAGAAAAGGTTTCACATATGGACATTTTTTTTCCTAAAATAAATATATCATTATGCCATGCATTTTGCGCGAAAGCACCACATCTGGTGGGGTGCACCTGGGCCTAAGACCACTGGATAGATAGCTATATCTCACAGAGAAGCTTTGCCCCTTTAATTCTTTATGTTTAGTCCTTTAATGCAGGAAAGGAAGATGGGAGGAAAAGAGAGACAAGGAAAGTAAGGAAGGAAGAAAGGAAGATGGGAGGAAAATAGAGACCAGGAAAGAAAGAAAGGAACAAATGTAGAAAGGAAAATGGGAGAAAAAAGAGAGACATGGGAAGGAAGGAAGGAAGGGAAGTTAAGAAGAAAGGAGTTGGGAAGGTCATTCCACCAATGTTGAAAGTCCGGTAAAGTGTTTTGGTGAATCTTTGTGTTGGTACAACAAGGCGATGGTCCTTAGCCGACCGCAGGCTTCTAGTGGGCGTGTAGCTCTGCAGCTTTGTTCACAGCTGAGTTCCACTGAGAAAGAGAGCGGAGCAGGTGCTGAAGTGCAAAGTGTGAGGGAATTTCGGATCAATATAATATGAATTAGAACCGAATTAATAGGTAAATTATTCAGAATTAATATTTAACACTTTATCAACTATTCGTCCACCGATAAATTGAGATTAAAGTATTTTACCAATTCTGGACAGAATATTATCCCATGGACAATGGTAATAATATCATAAAGTTATGATAACTGATTATGAGCAAGGTAACAAAATTGACAGTTTAAGGCAGTAACTTGTAACCATACAGCACAATACACTTCTATGTCAAATTAAGCAAGACTTTATTGAACCACTCTAATACATGTAAACTAATCTAACAAGAACACACACACAAACACACACATTCATTCATACAGTGGCAGGAAAATGGTGATATGATGGTGGATGAGAGTCCCAAATGTGTAGCGTTAGACATTATTTCTTAGCCCACAATCTGAGAGAATCATCATAATAGCAATTCAACCTTAGTTTGTTTGCTTAATAAGATCTGCACCAGTTCAACAAGAGTCAGGAGACTGCTGTACTTGTGCTTGGTTGCTCCTGTGAGTTTGCTGGAGGGAATCTCGGCGGCGCTGATTAGCTGGCGGTCGGTTGATATTGAGTTCTCAGGGGAACCACTCTGCGGTGAATGGATGGTTGGCTTTGCAGGGTGGAGCCTCGTGTGACGGTTGCCGGGTTATGCGTTTCTGTGCACCTCAAGGAACTGCTGGAAGCAGGGACTTTGAGGAGATATTCTTTGGTGAGGTTTAATGAAGGCTCAGATGAAAGAGTTGATGAGTCTTGGAATGAGCTCTTGGTGGTCGAAGAGTATGCAAGTAGAAGCAAAACAAAAGTAAAAGCAAAAGCAAAAGCAACGTTGACTGATTGCCATTTGGGTTTTAACCATGTCGATCTGGTCCATCCCCACAAGTATTTCTCCCAATCAGATAATGTCTTGGGTGGGTCCTATGCTCCATTCTCCTGTTCGTGCATATAATTAATATAATATCTACATGATCGCATGCGCCGAACTTTTGAGAGTTTTAGTAAATGCTTTAAGAAACGACATTCATGGTGTACATATGGTGCATCCTACACAAATCTACATTTTACCAAAATACTAGAAATCATTCATCCATAAAAAAGATTATACTTCCTATAATTGAAGTAGAAGATCATAAGAATATAGCTGTAATAAATATTTAACACAGAGAAAGGACTCCAGAGGTTATATAACTACCGGTATGTATATTAATGTATGAATTTGGAGACCGTTGTCTATCACACCCATGAGAGGGGAATCCATGTGGTCTCTGCTGAGATAAAAGAGAATGCTTCTGTAATGCGCAGCTGGGAAGAGGAGGTATCCTGGGGGAGCAACAAAATGTCACTGTTTCATGTTGATTTCGGGCCGTGGAACTGTCTGTACAAGTCTCCGTTTCCTGATATAGTCACAGATTTATGCCTTAAGGTCACAAGGTGTTACTTGGCCATTTGGCCTTACAGAGGGATTAAGTTTGTGGAATAAAGAAGAGTCTTCTTTATTGGTCAGCTCTGTCATTACAAGATTACAGTGAGATTGAGCAGGCCTGGGAGAGACAGTCTCTTGCAGCAATATAGGCGCCATAGATTCTATGATTTTATGACTCTCTAATGGATCGGTGAGGAATCTCTCTGATCTGTGGAATATGGTGTTCTGTTCATTTGATGTGTTTTGTTCATGGATAATCCTACAAAATTAAATGTTAAAATGGTAAATGGTCTGCACTTATATAGCGCCTTTTTATCATTTGCGGTATTCAAAAAGCTTTACACTGCATCTCATTCACCCATTCACACACACACACTCACACACCAATAACGGCAGAGCTGCCATGCAAGGCGCTAGCCTGCCATTTTGAGCAACTTGGGGTTCAGTGTCTTGCCCAAGGACACTTCGGCATGTGGAGTCGTGTGAGCAAAAGTGTTTGCTTTTGTCTTTGTCAGTTGTTGTTTCCTTTTACCCCCATGGATGTGAAGTTTGTTCTGTTCCGAGTTTTAGTTTTGTTTTGTTTTGTTCCTGTGTTTTCCAAGTTTTTGGACTAATTTTCTTGTGGCTGCCTCCCAGGCCTCCTGACTCAGTCCCTGCCCTGTGGCCTCCTCCCAGGCCTCCTGACTCAGTCCCTGCCCTTTTGGTCACCTCCCTGGCCTCATGATCTTCCGCAGGCTACTCCTTGGTCTCTTGACTGTCTGCCTGATCTGCTCTGGCCTCCTTGGTCTCCTGGCCGTCCGCCTGATCTACTCTGGCCTCCTTGGTCTCTTGGCTGTCTACCTGATCTGCTCTGGTCTCCTTGGCCTCCTGGCCGTCTGCCTGATCTGCTCTTGTCTCCTTGGTCTCCTGGCCATACGCCTGATCTGCCCTGACCTCCTAGGCATCCGCCTTATCTGCCATGGTCTCCTGACCATCCGCCTGGTCCACCCTGGCCTGTTTGGTCTCCTGGTCCACATAGGTCTTCGGACTACCCGTCCACTCCGCCTTGGTTGCCTTGTCCGTCTTGCCCTCCAGTGGTCTCTCTGGGTTCACTGGTAGCCTGCAGCCCCTCTCGTTTCCCCTGTGCTTTCCGGGACTGCCCATTCCATAACGTCCTGCTCCTCTCATTAAAAATATATATATATTTTGGTGTTATGTTTAGGAGTGCCAGGAGTGGCTCCTTAATGGGAGGACTATATCGCACCTGAGGCTTTTGCCCTAGGTCACTAGGTGTTTAAGAGACCTTTTGTTTAAGACTTGTTTGTTTTGTTTACCTTCTTATGTCTCTGTTCCTGGTTCCTGCCTGGATTGTTCCAAGCTGTTTCTTGTTTTCCTTGTTTTCCCCAATGTATTTAATGTCCTCACTGTGATACAAAACATTAGTTTACACAAAGAGATGCAACCCACTGAGCTTCTATTTAATCAAGAGCCTGCATATGTTTGTTCATTGAAACACAGTGCCCTCACACAGTGGCCACTTAAGGCAGAGCAAATTGCAACCTGGGATATTAATTAATTTAGAGCATTATAAAAGTGTTATATCATAAATAAACTTTTAGCTTTTCATTTTAGAACACATTACACCATCTCCAATTATCAGGATTGTTCGCTTTCCTTTGAAGCTGGATAGCAAGATAAATGCACAATCCAAATTGATCACTGCGGTAGCGTCACTCAAATAATAATGACGGGGAGAAAAAAATCCTTCAAAATTTTCTTTTCAAACTAACATCAAAACACCCCCAGCCACACAGGGGCGTGAGTTCTTTTGGTATTGTTGCTCTCTCTCTGAGGTGGGTGTCACACAGCGTAGTTGAAAGCTCCAGAGAAGTGCAGCCTCCAGCTTTCTTGTCAACATGTTTGATGCCACTGCTGAGATGTGGATGGGGTACATAAAGCCATGGATGGAAGCAATCAGCGTGACATGTCAGAGGAGAGCACGTCTCTATGGGAATGAGGTAGTGTGAATAAAAGGAGGTGGGGAAATCAATAGGATAGAATTTATGCTATAAGAGAACATGAATGAACTGCACAAATAGGCTAATACAGGGAATGTTTGAGCCTGGAATTCACAAACATGTGTTGCAAATATATAATTAAAACATAAATTTTTGGAAGAGAGACACTGAGGATTTTAAAGGAATAGTTCAGCCAGAAATGAAAATTCTGTCAATATTTATGTCATTCTAAACCTGTATACATTTTTTTCTTCCATTTAGGCATTTGCATTTAGGCATGTTGCAGACACATTTATCCAAAGCAACTTACCATTATTACAGGGACAATCCCCCTGGAGAAACCTTGAGTTAAGAGCCTTGCTCAAGGACACAATGGTGATTCCATATTCTAAGTCTTTTGAAGTCATGCAATTGCTGTGATAAACAGACCCAAAATCGTGTTTGGAATGGCATGAGGGTGAGTAAATAATAACAGATTTTCACTGTTCCTTTAAGCTCAGTAGCCAAACAACAGTGAGACATAAAAATCTATTTGAATCATTAAAAGAAAAACAAAGCCTCTTTCAATGGCACACTATGAAGATTCAATTTCCTGGTAATTACCGAATGTGCAGTGATTTGCAAACACAGTAACTAAAATTAAATCCATTCGTTAAGAAATTATCATAAGGAAGGGATTTAATAATCATTATTCTTCATTGTTGTGAGGCAGCTGTGTACATACACAAATACCTTGTCACATGCAACACTGGCACTAGCGCATTTTGTTTTTCCATCAATAGAAGAACATTTTGTAAGTTACCAAGTGTGAAGTATATAATGCATTAAACTAACACCTTCAAATTACTCTTTTTTTCTTGTCTTTCATTCATTGTGTCTTTCACCTTTCATGGACATCACTGCTCTATGTATGTGTTTTTGTTGCGTAATTAGCCCTACAGGCCTATTAGGTTATCCCTAATATCTTTGATAAAAGCTCAGGCACATTTTGCAGCTGATGGAGTTTTCCATTTGCCAAGCGCATAGTGTCAACCTTTCAAACTTTGGTACGCTGTCCTTATGAGATATGTTTCTGCCACTCTCCTTTCTCCTCTTCACTGCACCCGTCATCTCTACTACCCCCATCATTACCTGTCTTCAGCTGTGCTTTGTCTCACTCTAGTATCATGGAGAGGATTATAGTTATACTGTAATAACAATTCCAACACTGCTTTTATACCTCATTAGTTGGAGCCAGAGAGCTGGATTTGGTATCTCATATTCCTTGATTTAGGATTATGCTTATTAAAAATTTGAAGTCAAATTGGTTCAACCATAAAGGTCATTTAAGGTTAAATTTGGTTTTTAAGGTTAAATCAACACGATTATACTGGTTCACAAGGAGTTATAATATATATCTGGAGAGAGCTATCTATTAGCATTCCCATTAGTCTCAGAAGCAGTTGCTAGGCTGACATATGCAGCCCTGGACTTACAGTATGTGACCTAGGTGTTGCAATCTTTGCTTTATTTTTAGCAAATCACATGAGCTGTAAATACCATATGACTGAAGACTCTATATTAGAACTACATAAAATGTGTTTATAGCTGTTTGAATATGTTTGATTTTTATGTATTCATAACGTTTACAATCACTAGTGCATAGCTGATGACACTGTTGTGGTAGGTTTCTTTTATAATGGCAAGGCTGCTCTTGATACAGACTCTTCTAACTGTTGCTGTAACATTTAACACACATAGTGATTAAATGTTTATAATAACAGAAATGTTATTTCATATTACCACCAGACTTGCTATGCTTTATTTGAAAATGAACATGACAAAATCATAAAAAATAAAAAAATATAAAAGGGAAATTCCACAATGAATGAATCCAATTGACATTAATGTTATTCATTGTCCTGAATGCTAAGCTGTGAGTAAACTACTTTACCTTGTCATGGCTTTTGAATGATGTGTCTAAAAAAACAGGATTAAGTTAAAATCACCTATGGCAGCAGAGAGATTAAGAAAGAGATTTTCTTATTAGATAATGTTCTCCTTACCTCATATATAGACAAAACCGACAGACTTCAGACTGGAATCACAGAGCTACAGATGAAGAGGGGGAATTTGTGAGCAGGGTCTAATGCATATCGCATACCACATATAGTCTAGATTCTTTCCATTGTTTAGGATGTTTATACTCTTATTGGCAGAACACATTCATATAAAGTTCAGATACTCACATGTCATGTTTTCTTATATCGTGTGACAATATTTAGGTGTTATTTATATATTTGTTTGTCTTTTGTTATTGGTTCAACATTAAGCACTTAAAGTTGCACTGAGTATCACACACACACACACACACACACACACACACACACACACACACACACATGTTGTGTTTCCATGTTTTATGGGGACTTTCCATAGACATAATGGTTTTTATACTGTACAAACTTTATATTCTATCCTAAACCTAACCTACCCTAAACCTAACCCTCACAGAAAACTTTCTGCATTTTTACATTTTCAAAAAACATAATTTAGTATGATTTATAAGCTGTTTTCCTCATGGGGACCGACAAAATGTCCCCACAAGGTCAAAAATTTCGGGTTTTACTATCCTTATGGGGACATTTGGTCCCCATAAAGTGATAAATACACGCTCACACATACACACACACACACACACACACACACACACACACACACACACACTCAACAATCTGATCAACAAATTCATTTGGGCACTAGTTATACAACCACATCATGGGGAATAATACAATGAGGGTAGCAGATGGTTATCCCATATAACTTTGATATACTCATGAATCATGGTAATAACATGGTAGAACCATAGTACATGTCCAAAAACACTTTTGTTAGTGTTATTTTGTTATCAGACCATAATATGACATACATTTCAGAAGTTTCATCTGTTCTCCTCAATAATAATAATAATAATGAGAGGACATAAAAAGCACTAGTTAGTATAAAATCAGTTTCATAATCTATTTATTGTATTAAAATAATGTTTGGTTAATATTTATATATTGAAGACTGAAATAAATATCCACAGTGGACTGGGTGGTTCACTTTGTTTTGGTGCTTTTGATACGCTGTGAGTAAAGTGTTCTTACAGCGCCATCTAGTGATAGAATTAGCATATGAAGCAGATGGGATGCACAATTGTTTAAATTATTCACTCTCTGCAATGTTGTACTGTCAAAACAAACAACAAACAAAAATGTGTGATCATTTATATTTATTTATTTAGCGAATGCAAAATCCTCGAGCCAAGCAGGTGCTTCCTGATCTGCTGCATGGAGGGTAACTAAGCCTCTTTTTAGTCTTTGGAGAGGGCAAGCTTCAATGATGTGTTCCATTGTTTGCTCCTCTCCACATGCACACAGTAGGCATGGGCTGCTGCCCCACCTGTGGGCCGTGGCTGGTCCTGTTGAGGCTTGACCACTTTCTCCTTAGGAGGTTGGGCCAGGGGAGTGGTTTTGAGCGAATAGTCCCGGTTATGATTTGCATGGTTGTGTTAAGATGGGCGTCCACATGGTGTGTATAGGATGACCTTGACCAGACAGGGGCACAGTATTCTGCTGCAGAGTATGCATGGGCCAGTGCTGAGGCACGCAGTGTGCTGCTGCCCCAATTTTGAGCCTGTGAGCTTGCAAAGCAGTTGGTTTGTGGACTTCACCGTTGCCGCCATTCCTTTCAAATGATGCTTAAAAGACAGGGCCCTGTAAAGGGTCACTTCCAGATAGGTTGGTTTGGGGGCTTAAGTCCTCTGAGTTGGATATTTTATTTATTTTGCAACTTTTGCGTTTTAATGGTAGAATACACTGGAGGCTGTTTTTGCTTTGCTTGATTTCAGGTGCCAGGTTTTGCAGTATTGGTCCAGTTTTGAGAGGTCTTCAGTGAGGATCTGTTCCAGTGAATCAAAAACTGGTGCTTGGTTTACCAGTCAGATGTCGTCAATGTAAATTAATTTGTGAGATTTAGTGTTGGGTAAGTCGTGTGTGTAGAAGTTAAACAGGGTTGGTTTGAGAACTGATCCTTGTGGGAGCCAGTTTCTCTGTGTTATCCATGCACTTTTATTCTGTCCAAGTTTAACCCTGAACCTCCGGTTGGTTAGCAGTGTTTTGATAGTTGCTGTTGCCCAGGCATGGAGTAGTATTGTAAGTTTCAGCAGAAGGCCTTTGTGCCAAACAGTGTCATAGGTGGCTGTGAAGTCGAGGAACACTGTTTCTGTCTTCAGCTTGCTCTCAAAGCTATTCTCAATGTAGGTGGTTAGGGACAGTACCCAGGTCCACCAGGGGAAATTAATGGGCAGACTAAATTCCAAGAGACGATATCTTAGAGCAAATTCAAGGATTTCTTGGTGCAGTATAAAAGTAATCCATAAGACTCCAGTGGTTAAATCCATATCTTTAGAAGCGATAGAAAAGGTGTGGGTGATAACAGATCATATTTAAGTATTTTTTTATTCTAAATTCTCCTCCCTCTCCGATAGGTGGCGATATGCACAAAAAATGTGAATCACCAAAAATAAAAGATGAAGAATATGAAAGTAAAATTGGAGATTTATAGTAAAAAAGGATAAATATTAATCTGTTTCTCACCCAGACCTATTATTTTGCTTCTGAAGATATGGATTTAACCACTGGACTCTTTTATGATTCTATTATGTGCTTTTTGTACTTTCAATTGCATGTATGGACATACAGAGCTAAATATTTGGTGTTCAGCAGAAGAAAGAAAGACATACACAATTGGGATAGCATGAGGGTGAGTTAATTTTTCAACTTTCAATTTTGGGTGAACTATCTCTTGAAACATTAGCTCAACCAATGGTGTGATTTGGGGGCGGGACTGTATGATTGTCGACCAATGATAGATGGGGAGAGTGTTCTACTTGGTGACACAGAAATTACACACTTCACCTAAACAAAAAAGAAAGACAATTATAAGACATGAGTTTTAATATTCTTTATTGATTTATAGACATTTATTTTTTCACCCCTGTGGAAACCAATTTTCTCTGATACCAAGTATTTCCATATTGTTCCGTGTTTAATTTAAATTACATCTATAATATTTTACTCACATATGCATCTATTGTTTGATTTCCTTATTTCAATAAACAAGAGTACCCAGTATTAGTTCAATATTGCTACGTTCTGTCACACATACTCTTTTCCCATCTGACAATTCAATTAAAAAATAACTTTATTGGCAAGACAAGGTTTTGACCAAAGCTTCTCCATTACACATCCGCTCCTGGAGAGGCCTGGGGTGGAATAAGGCTAAGGCTAAAAAAGACTTCACCGCTAACATCACACCTGCCCTGATAGGTTGAACAAATCTATTAAAGAGCTCTTGATAATTCTGTACAATGATGACACTTTTTTTTCAGAGATGACTACAGGATGAATATGGTCTTTACAGTGTTGATGGAGGGATTTAAGCAAGTATGTGTCAGCAGTGATGGGCTGTCAGCTTTTCACCTGACATGGTTTCAAAGGGGCACTGGACACCCGGTTTCAAACTACAGTCTGTGTCAGTGCGCATAGTGTTTGTAATATAGAATTACTTTGAACTGCAAATCTGAAATCACACAGATACATTGCCTTCTTATTGTTTTAATTATGTCTGTGATAGAAACGACTAATAACAGATTTGCAGTTTAAAGGAACAGTTTACCCCCACAAAATCGAAATCCTGTTGTCATTTACTCACCTTCAAATTGTTTAAACCCCATATGTCTATGTGGAACACGAAAAGAAACAGAATGTTAGGGACTCTGCTAACATGCTAACACCCTGTTAGACTGCTGCACTTTTGAGTTCCACTGAAAAAAGTAATTCATGCAGGTTTAAAACAACATGAGGTTAAAGGGATAGTTCACCCAAAAAATTTAATTCTTTCATCATTTACTCACCCTCATGCCATCCCAGATGTGCATGACTTTCTTTCTTCGGCAGAATACAAGTTAAGATTTTAGAAGACTACTTCAGCTCTGTAGGTCCATACAATTGAATGGGTACCAATATTTTGAAGCTTCAAAAATCACATAGGTCAGCATAAAAGTAAGCCATAAGACTCCAGTGGTTAAATACATGTCTTCTGAAGAGATAGGATAGGTGTGTGTGAGAAACAGATAAATCTTTAAATTAGAAAGTTTTCCCCCTGCCCAGGAGGGGTGTATCCTTAAATAATGTGAATCACCAAAAACACAAGAAGAAGAATGTGAAAGTGAAAGATAAGAGGAGATTGAATGAGCAGGGAGGAGAATTTATAGTAAAAATTTTATAAAATATTGATCTGTTTCTCACCCACACCTATCCTAACACTTCTGAAGACATTTATTTAACTACTGGAGTCATATGATTACTTTTATACTGACCTATGTGATATTTGGAGCTTCAAAATTTTGGCACCCATTCACTTGCATTGTATGGACCTACAGAGCTGAGAAATACTTCTAAAAATGAATTTGTGTTCATCTGAAGAAAGAAAGTAATACACATCTGGGATGGCATGGGGGTGAGTAAATGATGAGAGAATTAAACATTTTGGGTGAACTATTCCTTTAAGCACATGATGACAGAATTTTCATTTTTGATTGTACTATCCTTTTAAAGCAGATTCTGCTTAAAAAGCAATGAGCTCCATTAAGCCCATTGCTAGCCTCTACACTATCGCAAATGTCTTTTTCCAGACCGGGTTCTGTTTGTACGCACACAGCACTACACGATACACACCAACATGAACTACAGCACCCTAGTGCATAAGAAACTAATTAGAAAACAAACAGAGGTAAAGTCCATCAAAAGCACAACGGTGGATACTAACCACAGTTAGCATGACGTAAAGGCATAATCATGATGTATGAAACCTGCTTCCTACACAATGCAAACAATGCCACAAACAAACAAAAAGTAAAATTAAGCTACATATGCAAAGGCTATGGCTGTACACATTGTTTTTTATATTTATACCACTCAGATATTGATAAGACCCTTTAATATGAAGGGCCAGTCCCTGTGGGTGCCCATTTCTTGCTCAAAATTCCCACCCTCAGTACTGCAAAGGCTAATATCTCTGTGGAAGAACATTGAGGCCTATCAGCAGGCATACATAACCATTTATAAAACCTGGTACATTAGGTTTATGCTCATCTAAAACAAAAAAAAACAAAAATTACATAATTCAGTTGCTTATTGCATTGCAATATCCAAACAACAGTAAGACATTGTTGCACTTTGCTTGTCAATGAAGGGCACAGTGTATCTCCAACAGTACTTGATGTGAGAAGAGTGTCCTTGCTTGTATTTTTGTTTTGTTATTCCATTCATAGGAGTACTTCACTTTGTCCAAATGCATTATCTACAATGAGTAGGCCATTTCGATTTCTCCCAAGTGCAGGTTTTCAATCATCCATAAAAAAATATTCCACATTTTTATCCTCAGATTTTTCACAACAATATTTGTTCAACATAACAGTGTGATATGAACAAAAACATTACAACAAAACATTAGCATTGATTAATCATAATAAAAGAACAAAAATAATAAGCATCGCATGGCTTTAGATTCAAGATAGGAAGTTCATACCAAAAAAGGGGACATTGCACAGTCATGTCCTCTGTGACCTTGCATCCTCTGTTTCAGCCCACATATTCTAACTAAACTTTGATAATTGAATTCATTTTCTTGTAGGCTGCTGGAGTGGCTGACAGTCCTGTGGTGTCAGTCCTTTGCTAGGATGCAGGCAGGAAGTTGGACAAAGAATGAGAAGGGGGCCATAATATTGCTTGTTAGAAGCTACCATCCTTTTTTTATGGGTTGCATAATCTCCATTCTCCATAGAACATACAGAGACAGAATGAACCAAGGACCCTGTATGTTAGTCCAAGTGTGTGCTTAGGTTTGTCGCCTTAGTACCAAGCCATCTAATTAAGCGTCAACTGACAGTTACATCATCCTCTACGTACATATTTAATTTCTGAATATTTTCTTTGTCAACAGGCTTTGATGTTTTGAACTAAACTATGCTACACAAGTGACAATAGAATAAATAGACATCTACTGTCTTCTAAGATCTAAGAGGGGTCAGGGGTGTTTTTAGTCTGACACATTACCTGCTTTTAACACTTAGGGATGTAAAAGCTACACAAAAGACATAAGTCATATCTCTTCTACATCTCTCCTTTCCCTGGAGAGATGCAACTGATTTGTCTGATATCTTGCTTTCTGGAGAGAACCTTTTACACAATGCAGTCCACTGTATTTTGCTTCTCACGCTAGATTTGGTGGAGATGTGTTGCTAAACTAGCATTGAGCCAGTATTCAGAAAGAGTTGGGCATCCTTAGACCATGCCTGCCCACAGTTTTCAACTTGATATGGAAACTGGTGGAACTGCATTGAAGAGTGTGGTGTTTCCATCTTGTAAAGATGCGTTCTGAAGCTAAAGCCAGACAGGGAACAAGTTGAATAAAATAAACTTGAAACTTGAACTTGCTAAGCTAAGACTACTAGAAGCAGCTACCATACTGATGTAACAGGGTATTTGTTATTTTTATCAAGGTGCATAGGGTTTAGGATGCAGAGCCAGAACGACAAGGTACCATGGCACACAACACATACAGCAACTGTAGTCTTAGTGTGTTTGAATGTGTCTCTGTGTGTATTTTGTGTTTTGTGGGCTCTCTATAAACCTAATGACCTAAGTCATTTCCAGCATTTCTGCTCACAGTATGTGTATAAATAGTGGGAAGAATAGAAGATAATGAACAAGGACATGGAATGCATTCAGCATACAATATTGCTCTATTCCAACAATCCTTGCATTTGTCCATTTATTCATCCATCCATACACCAATGATAATTACTTATAGAGGAGGCAGTTAAGGGTGATGGAAAGAGGGTTGTAACGCCCGTTGGGTCGTTTCACACCCTCCTTGGTTTATCTCACTTCTTTACCCTTTCTGCTTCTTTAGTAGTTTACTTTTTTGTTGATGAGTTGATTTGTGTCATTGCTGTGGTATTTCACTATAATTTTTTTCGTCACAGTGTGCTTTTGGAGGTGAAGCTCCTGACTGGCTGTGGTTGGCTAAGGGGGTGTGGGTGAAGTTAGTACGGAGAGAAGAGGATTGGCCCATGTGAGGTGCGTATGGGCCCAGGAGCTGGTCTCAAGATGGCATGGCTGAGAGGCGGACCCTGCAGGAGGTGATGATGCGGATGGTGGGTGGGAGCTGCTGCGCGGAGAGCCAGCGGATTGGAGGAGGCGGCAGCTGCCATTGCTGCAGCAACAGCCAGAGGACTAGGCAGGAGGCCGGCACCTAATGCTTTGGTGAGATCCTATGGAAAAAGAAACAATATTTTGTTATTAGATATACTTAAAGTCAAAAGTTTGGACACACTTATTCATTCTTCATTAGTACTATTTTCCACATTTTGGATTGGAAGTATGGGAATTATTATGTTGTGACCAAAATGTTCAACATATCAAAACTATCTTGTATTTATGCTTCATCAAAGTATCCACACTTTGACTAGATTAGAGCTCTGCACACTCTAGGCATTCTCTCAACCAACTTCATGATTGTGATGAGGAGGAGGGCAGGGCAGGGCCGGGCCGGGCAGTGAGGACCCTGAATCGGGCTAATCAGCTGAGAGGGGGATAAATACGAGCCAATGAATGATGCCGTTATCGTCTTCGTGTAGACATACAAAAACACGAATTTGTGAAATTGGTGACGTCATGCGCACACATATTACGCATTCAGTCTATAGGCATGAACTTCGTCCTTACCTCTGGGGCGAACAGACCAACATGAGATCACCAGCTGGAATCCTTAAAAAGGTGGCACACTTTTATAGTCCAGGGTCACTTGTAGTAAAAAAGCAACCTCATCGTGTGTCCAGACAAAATTGCTCGATGCTTTCGCCATCTTCATTGTTTGTATTCACTGCTCTCTTTAAGAATGCTTATCTGCGCAGGTGTGTAGTTTTCATTACAAAGTGACATCGCCAACTACTGGCCTGGCATGCATAATACAGCGTTTATAGTCGTTTTTGCGGATCCGTGTGAACAGGGATCATTTTGACAACATCGCCACCTGTACGCAAAACTTTTCAAAAAAGCAAAGGAAAAACTTTTTCGTTTTTTGTACATCGTTGTTATTTAAACATACGCTAAGTGTCCAAAAGACTCTCCAAAAAAATTTGTACATAAGTACTAATAATCGCTTGGTGGCCATATGTAATTAGATTGATTGATCACATGAGTCTCTGCCCAAATATGGAGGACTATCACCACTGGTTGGAGCAATCTAAACCCAATTCGATTGGTTTAGCTTTCCATGATGCTACAGCATTTCCAATTGACGTCATCTGATCCAGGAAAGCTAATGTGTTTGTAGCCAGATAGCAAGATGCCAGATGCTGTGTGTACATTGTGGTTTGTGTGGGTTATCTTATGATCTATGCATCTGATTACTTTGAGTGTTGGCTCGTTTTAAAGATAATCACCTCCTTTAAATAATGATAAGTGATATTTTATATTAGCTTATATTTGCTTAGCTTTTCCTCATTACATTTTTGTTTGTGAGAATAAAACAAATAGAGTGGTTGTATTCTACTCTTTGAGAGAGAACAATGCATTTACATCATTTATGTATTTGGCAGACGCTTTTATCCAAAGCGACTTACAGTGCACTTACTACAGGGACAATCCCCCCGGAGCAACCTGGAGTTAAGTGCCTTGCTCAAGGACACAATGGTGGTGGCTGTGGGGATTGAACCAGCGACCATCTGATTACCAGTTTACCAGTTATGTGCATTAGACCACTACACCACCACCATTCCAAAAACATACAACATGGCTATTTGATTAGGTTGATGTTTTTACCTCTTACAAAAATATGTACAGTGCAATATTTGTAATAAATTATTAAAAAGGAATACTTCTGATTTGTCTGCAAATTTCAATGCACTTGTTTAGTTTTGATCATAATGGCAACATGCATTGTAAAATAGAGCGTCTAAGTTTTAAAATGATACCAATTTTGGTTGGTCAAGACCAAAAATTATCTTAAAGTATTAAAGGAGTTCACAAGTCGGCTGGCCAATTTTGCTGCTTTCTCTTCACTCTCTGGTCCAGCTAATATTTTTTTTTAAATTAAACATTTGATATTTTAAAAAATAATGAAAGCACAGGCACAATTTCTATTTGTCTAAAAAACTTTTCATGTGTTTAAGCGCAAGTCTTTAGATCAAAAGGTTTTTAGGATTATGAGAAACATATATTCAGTCAAGTGTGTCTACACATTTGACTGGTAATGTATCTTATACATTGAAAGCGTAAGTGTGTAATTTCTGTTCCACTTGCGCCACTGAACGGAATTGCAAAAAATAAACATTGTTTTCAAACAGCCTCATCTTTTGTTGATCGAACAAACAGAAATTCCCACCCCAAACAAAATTGGTTGCGTCACACCATGTTATTGTGTCAGCTGGATGGGACATTTCTCAAGAAAATTAACCAACTAATGGCTTAGTTATTTTAGGCTCTGCAATGTTAAAATGGGATTCGAGAAAGTGTTTTAACTCACTATTTTAGATTAATTAAATAAAAAATATGACTTTCATTGCATTTTAGCACATTTCTACTGTGTTGACAGGTCAATTGTGTCATGCTAAAGGGATACAAATGTTGTTAATATAACTGGGATTGGTTACCACTTACAGCAAGGTCAGCTCCCCTGTGCTTCTTGTGTCGGCTTAGGAGGGGGTTGGGCTTTCCTGCCACTCCATCCCGGTGCCTTCGACTTGATATGTGCTGCAAACAAACCAAATATAAAGGAAATATTTTAATCCCATTTTATAACTTATTATCAATAAGTAGGCATATACAATTATAATACATTTTTAAAAGTACACAGATCAGTGTTATTTCATCAAATATGGATTTATGTATCTGTCCAAAATGGTGCACCTGTTTGAGCTGCAGTTCTGAGTTGACCCGCACGTTGCAGATCTCACAGTGGAAGGTGCGTTCCTGAGTGTTGGGGTCTGTTTCCCCTCCTCCCTGCTCTCCACTGGGCTTCGGACCCAAACGAGGGTATGCCTTAATGGGGCCGAGTCCACTGCGGGCTTCTAGAATGGTTTTGTGTTTAGTGCCTGAATAGCAAAGATAAACGCACAGGTGGTTTTATTGATTAGTATAATTATATTAAACACATGCTCATACAGTACAGTGGCCCCTAAAAGTACCACACTTAAAAATGTCTCAACATCGCTTCTTCAAAGAAATTATGCTTTCAAACTTTTTTCTCACTTTTGAACAATATATTTTTATTTGAAACCAAAAAAAAAAAAAAACGATTTTTGAGATTTTTTTTTTTCTTTTGCTTAAAAAGTGTGTTTGTACTATATTTCATTCAAATAAATTCCACTTGGTTACATATTTTGTTATATAAAACATTCACACACTAGTTGTGCCTTCAGTGTCCTATCTAGTCTTTGCCACTAGAGGGAACTTGAATCCTCCACTTTGAATCACCCTTGGATGTGACCGCTCATGCTTGACATGGACATTTTATTCCTGTCTACATGTTTCCTATTTTAGCACCATTCTGATGGGAAGACACAGTTTCCTTTCATTGGAATGTTTTGCATCTGCAAATTACATCCTTTTTGAATGTAGGTTCAATTATTATATGCTCGTAAGTCAGACAAGTCTTTGCTGAAATGTTTCAATTTCAATCTTTGTTGCAAAACTGAATTCCTCAAGTTTCTTGGAATGTTAAATTGGACTGTCTTTAATACAATGAAGTTAATCCATTTGCCATTTTCTGTGCTTGGAGCTGTGTAACACATGGCTTTCCTTAATTATTAGACCGTCTTGTTCCTGGCCTGTCGATAAAAACAGCTTAGATATGGACAAAAACAGCTGACATCCACATGCTCGGGCTCCAGAATGCTTATGACTGTGTTTTAATCTTGAACAAACAACATTGGGAATTTCTACACTTTTTATTGCCAAACCAAAAGCAGATTTCATTCTCTCACTTTGACCAAAAGTTTATCTTTTACCCCAGGGCCATAACTTGAAAGTATATGGAGGGGACACGAAAAGGCAAAACCCTGCTGAAAACACTAGCTGCAAACATGATGAAATTCCAGGCTGGTTTATGCTGGTTAGTGCTAGTTTGGTTCTGGTCTAGACAGTGGACTAACATAGCCATGAAGTTTACCAGCAAAAAACAAATGCTTGTCAAGCAGCATGATCTTTCTGGTGAAGCTAGTTGACTAAGGAATTCTTGCTGGTTAAGCTAGTTAATAAGCCAGGTAGATTTGTGCTGGTGACTTCTGTTAGAAGATCATAAAATGGTAATTCCTAACCTTCCTGTCTGGCAGTACATTGAATCTGATAAATAAACAAATAGATGATAGAGGAATTGATAGCTGAATATACAGCTGCAGTATAAGCAAACAATCAGTGCTTTAACTTCTCAACCTCCTTCCACTGCCAAGCTATATCTGTGCTTGTCTGCATAACATAATAGTGTACTCTTTTAGTTGCATTTTGGGACTGTATTGATTCCAGATTGTTCACCTAAACTTAGTTCATCCATCCATCCATCCATCCATCGTCAACCGCTTATCCTGTGTACAGGGTCGCAGGGGGCTGGAGCCTATCCCAGCTAACATTGGGCGAAAGGCAGGGGACACCCTGGACAGGTCGCCAGTCCATCGCAGGGCTAAACTTAGTTCATGATTATTATTATTATTAAATTTTTTATTTTTCTCCCAATTTGGAATGCTCAATTCCCAATGTGCTCTAAATCCTCATGGTGGGCGTAGTGACTCGCCTCAATCCAGGTGGCGGAGGACGAATCTCAGCTGCCTCAGTGTCTGAGACGTCAATCCGCACATTTTATCACCTGGCTTGTTGAGTGTGTTAGAGCATGTGTGGAGGCTTCACACCATACACCAAGGCACCCACCCACAACTCACCATGCGCCCCATCGAGAGTGAACCACATTATAGTGATCACAAGGAGGTTACCCCATGTGACTCTACCCTCCCTAGCAACAGGCCCAATTTGGTTGCTTAGGAGACCTGGCTGGAGTCACTCAGCACTCCCTGGGATTCGAACTTGTGAACTAGCGGTTTCCAGCATCTTTACCACTGAGCTACCCAGGCCCCAGGTCATAATTATTAAAATATTTTTTTTTTTTTAAAAACATAGTTGTGCTCCAAGAAGAATGACTTGCATATTTCTCCTGACTTTTAATGATTATTATTTACATTTTCAGAGAAGATAAACTGTTGTCAAATACTTTATCTGAAGGCATTCATTTCAGATAGCCTGTGGAAAAACTGGCTTATGTTCAGATATTTAATGAACAAGCTCAAAATTAGACATTTCTAATCAGCGCAATAAACATAGGCCTACTGGGCATATTTACTAAACATTTGTGCTACTTTAGTGTGTGCACTTTTAATACTTTGGCATAAAAACCTTTGTCTTATTCACTAACCACCAGTAAGGCAGTTTAACCAAATGCTAAATGCACTGAAATAGAGCTGTTATGGTTGTAGTCCAAAAATCTGGAAGAGAATTCACATTTTCGAGCCAACATACTTAAAAAAGAACACACACACACACACACACACACACACACGCACGCAAGCACGCACATACAGTGGATTCTAAATTCACATTTGAGGTTATGAAAGTGTGTAAGCTATGTAACGTCCACATATCTTCAAGTAATGTTTACCACAGACCTTATTTTACTCATCAATCCAAAACTGCCATTATAAAGATCCAGAGAAAATTCCTGATTGTGCTATAGTTCTTTTCAGAACAAACATGCCTACTTTATATGTAAAGTAGACTTATTATAGATTGTACTTGATTCACATATCTCAGCGCTATTTGTTTGACTCAATTAAATTCACAATTTCACCGCTCACAAAAAGCAGGTGATAAACAACATTTTAATAAAAATATATGATTGTATACATTTTCTACTGATCAAAATGATGATCAAATAATGGAGAAAGCTTTATAACTGGTGGAGCATAATAATAAATAATACATCGGATCTCCCCTATGTCTTCTAGGAAAAGAGTGACTGCTGGTTTTTCTGATAAATAAAAGAAGAGATCAATAATAAATAGGCAGATAGAGTTAGTTGTATGCATCAGAGAAAACTGTCCTCAACATGCACCTTCGTCTTATCAAACAGGGTTGTTTGTGTTGACACAAGCTGAATAATACAGCAGACTGACATACATCTCTGCTCAGGCATTAGAACCAGAAGAAATCAAACACTACCCAAAACACTACAAGCCACACTGAAATTCAAAAAATCATCTCCCTTGTTCATTTTTATGCACACCTTTGGGGCAAAACAAGAGGCCAAGCAGTGCTGTAAATTTGTATATAAATCGTGAGAGAGTTAAAGCTTCTAAGACAGAACTTCTGATTTCAGAAGTTTAAAGGGGTTGTTCTGTGATGGACATAATTGCTAGTGTTCTCTTGTGAGTTGCCTTGAGCTACCCAAAGCATATTTCTATAGCGTGTAGAACAAGATAAATCATGCATTTTTTTTAGCAAGGACATTTTTTAAAATAATTATGTCTTCAGAGGTCATTTTTGCCAGTAATGAGATTCATGAGTGTGACAGGGCGGAGGGTGGGGCCGGGTCGTGATTCCGCACACCCAGCCTCTAATCAGGCTAATCAAGCCTCAGAGAGGGATAAAGGCCGACTGGAAGCTGCAGTGCGAGAGAGAGAGAGAGAGAGAGAGAGAGAGATTTATGGGATTTATAAGTTTCGTATTAAAATATAATTGATATTGTCAAGCCGGTTCTCGCCTCCTCCTTTCCATTAATCCCTTTACACTGGTGGCAAAATCAGGGAAGGGGGAGGGATGTGCTGTAGTAGAATTCTCGGCACTACCATCCACCCCAATGGAGAAGCCGTGGCCATCCACTAGAGGACGGAGGAGCCCGGCCACCTGGAAGCAGAGAAACGGCCAGCGACCGCAAGGGGAGGATCAAGCGGTTACCGCTGCCAAGAGCGGGGGAGACCCTTACCGTCCACCAAAAATGTGGCGGAGCGTTTCGTCTGCCGGGAGCCGGAGGTCTGCCTCCGATCTGTCAGGGGAAGCGTGGCTGTTGTCCAATAGAGGGTAGAGGAGTGGCTGAGGACCAAGCTACGGCGTATCGGAGAACCGGCGAGTAAGTGTTTTTTTTCTCTCTCTCTCTCTCTCTCTCCTCTCTCTCTACCACTGCCACTCCGTGTTGGCCTTTCTCTCGCTTTTTTTAATTTATTTATTTAATTTGGCACAATCGCTGTTACGGCGTGTAGGTGCCATACTTTTTTTTTGTTTTTTTCCCTCCACTTGTCCCCTTCTTCATCCAGGTAGACGGGTATGACCTGCCGGCAGATGTGCGGAAGGCACACCACTCCCCAGGGAAAGAGGGTGTATGTCAACCCAGGGGCTCCCCGGCCTGAGAGAATGAGGGAGGAATGTGACAGAGCGGATTAGCCTGATTGATCACTAATCAGGCTAATCAAGCCTCAGAGAGGGATAAAGGCCGACTGGAAGCAGAGAGAGAGAGAGAGAGATTTACAGACAGCTGTCCGACACCTTTGTGTGTTTGTCTTTTTGATTAAGTTTTGTATTCAAATATTATTTATATTGTCAAGCCAGTTCTCGCCTCCTCCTTTCCATTAATCCCTTTACAGTGAGGAAGACATGTAACATTAACACAGTGGAGAAACACTATATGACACCTTGAATCTGCTCTATCTTTTGGACTACTGTTATGGAAAGTGCTGGGTTTGTTGCAGTTAGACACCTGTGCTGCATTTGAATTTGTGGAGTCCCAACTCAAAATGACATTTAAAGCTCAAGTGTGTAATTTTGTTCAATGTAAAAATAATGTCTTCTATCCCAGCTTAATATGCAGAGACAACAGGGGGCCTGGATAGCTCAGCAAGTATTGGCGCTGACTACCACCCCTGGAGTCACGAGTTCGAATCCAGGGTGTGCTGAGTGACTCCAGCCAAGTCTCCTAAGCAACCACATTGACCCGGTTGCTAGGGAATAGAGTCACATGGGGTAACCTCCTTGTGGTTGCGATTAGGTGTTCTCACTCTCAAGGGGTCGCGTGGTAAGTTGTGCGTGTTGTAGCAGAGTAGCATGAGCCTCCATGCTGATAGTCTCTGCGGTGTCATGCAGAGCGAGCCACGTGATAAGATACGCAGACTAACTGTCTCAGCAGCAGAGGCAACTGAGACTTGTCCTCCGCCACCCGGATTGAGGCGAGTAACCGCGCCACCACGAGTAGTGGGAATTGGGCATTCCAAATTGGGAGAAAAGGGGATAATTTTTTTTTAAATATGCAAAAACAACTACAAGAATGCCATTGATTTTCCAGATAAATGTAAAACATTGTGGCTTTGGGGTACAAAAGCCCAACAAAGCTACACTGACTCAAACAATGGTGTGAGTTTGGTGCGAGATTCTCTGTTTAGAAACTAGTCATTATTTTGGCAATTCCGTCTGGTGATGCTAATGGTGCAGACATGACATACTTCAGCTTTAAACTATAGCAGAAAAAAGTCACATGTTTAGACCAGTAAGACCTCTCAAACAGGACAAATATACAGGGAGCTTTTGAAATTATGTTTGAGCTCTCCACCTCTAACTGCCCATTGCAGACTCTTTATTCCGTTGACGGATGTTTTGTGTAATAAGTCAGCACAGTAAGTTATTGAATTTAGAGTTGCCACTGAATGGATCTTCACCTTTATTGTGGGCCTCCAACTGGGAGAGTGAATTGACGGCCACTTTGCACAGTGAGCAGTAAAGCATCTTTTTGGATTTGTCCTCTTCAGTCTCAGGGTTGCTGGGGGTGGCTGATGTTTCTCCAGGGACCCCAGTGCCTGCCTGCTCTGTGTTGTCACAGCAGGGGGAGGAAGAGGAGGCTGGGGGCGGTTGAGGGGTAGTAGGAGTGGGCAGAAGGGGACAGGCAGAAGGGCCAGGAGAATCTGGGGTTGGGGAAGTAGAAACAGCTACGGGCCCCGGGGCCACCGTGGATCCATTTAACTGTAGTGCGGGCTGCGTCTCATCTGTAAAACAAAGCAAACAACAAAATTACATTCAAATTGAGTATTTATGGAAGTTAATAGTTTTTAAATTTTTTATCTATGGAAATAACAAAGCTGCTGCTCTGAAATTCAAGTGCATTCAGTTCACGCCACATAAATGTGTTGTTTCCTGTAACTCTTAAACCAAGCATACCACATAACTCTTAAACCAAGCATACCAAATAACTCTTAAACCAAGCATACCACAATCCTCTGGTCTTGTAGTGCGCAAACCTAGTTTTTATGGACCACATTAAAAATGAGTCTTAAAACGTTTACTTCATAAAATATTATTATTTACATATGTATGTATTTTTATGAGCCTCCTCATGTTGTTAATGGAATATTACATAATGTTGAGCACCACAAAAAAATAATCTGGGTAACAGCGAGGAGCTTACAATGGAAGTCACTGAGGCCAATCTGTAAATGCTAAAATACTCACCGTTTGCAATGTATAACCACAAGATGTAAACAATATGTGTGTTAACTTGATTTTAGTGATAAAATCGCTTGCTAACCATTTCTGTGTAAATTTAAATCTAAATTTTACAATTTTGTTGCCATGACGATGCAACGCAGAAAACCCTAAAATTACTATAAAAATGTAAACAACTTTACAGCCCAAATAATACACGTTTTAACACGAGGGCTTTATTAAAATTAAAAGCTTCACATTTCTGCTTTTAAAAATTGGCCACATTTACTTCCAATGTAAGTGTCTCAATGTAACCTCGATTTTTGCTTTTTATTTTTAGAAAAGAGGGACGAGTCAAAATAAATGTTTGTGGTAATCACTATATGCCACAAATGCTGTCGATTGAGATTAACTTGTATTGAACATGGACTATTCCTTTAAGGGTTGCTTATAATTTCTCAAGTAAAATAAGAGAGATGTTTAGGAATATGTAAATATTATCATAATAATAGTACGAGATGGTGAAATTGTAAGAAAACGTACGAGTTGAATTGTACAAAGATGTATGACATTTACTCCCATATAGAGATAAATAAAAAGAAACAGCAAACAATGTTATTATGGGCAGTTCAACCCCTAACCCCAACCTAAACCTAAACATGAAGACTAACCCTTACTCCAACCCTAAACCTAACCAGGATTTTAAAATAAATATAACTTTTGTTTTGATTGGTTGGTCTCTATGGCAGCGTTTCTTAAACTATGGGTCATGACCCAAATTGGGTTACATAGCCATACATGTTGGGTCATGACACATTTTAATATTAGTGTAATTATTTCCTTAATAAGTGTACAGTAACTGAAATTGCTAAGAGCAAATGCTCTCTGTTCAGAACACTCTTCTATGCTGTTGTGCTGGCTCGGCACTGTCTTTTGGATTTTTCCCCCAATATAATAGTGCCCCGCTCTCTTTCTCCGCATAATCAGGCGAGGCTGCAGTTAATGTGTACACAAGCCAAACATAAAGATGACAAATTCCACGATTAATTTGTTTGTCTCTGTTTTATATAAAGGATCAGAAATGTAAGGAGTGCCAACAAAGTAATAAGTTGTTCATAATAAGACGACATCCTCAAGCGGCACAAAAAACGCTCTATAGTCTACTGTTGTGTGTCATGCACTTAATTTTTCACTGTCCAAATAAATAGAAAGACATCAGAATGATGAATAATGGTCAGCTTGAATAATATATTCTGTTCTGTTCAAACTTTTATTCAGAAATGAATGAACCAGTTACCACGGTAAACATAGTTTCTGTCAAAATACTAAAGTTGCTGCAATTACAGTCCTACTATAAAACTTCAAACTTTGTAAAAAGCATTCAGAATCTTTCTACTTTTTCCTGACTAAATGGTAACCACCAGTTTATTTATTGTATTAACCATAACTATGGTATTTTATGATTTCTATGGTGCATTTATGTAGGGGTTACAACATATCAAAATATATTTTTTCTTTATTTCTACAATTTGAGGGTGTGCATATTAAAATATTATTTAGCAGTTAAAATGGTTTTGTTTTTTAGAATAATAAAGATTTCTTTAATAGTCTGTCTATATCACAATTGTTAAGTGAATAAATTAAAGGATATATAAAAAAGCATATTGTTTTTGAAAGTGTGCAACAGTTTTGAAAAGTGTGGGTCCCAAGTAAATACAAAATTTCTAATTTGGGTCCTGGGCCGAGAAAGTTTAAGAATCCCTGCTCTCTGGGAATTAAATTCGTATTGTACATTTGTAATATTTTGTACGAGATGGTGAAATCATAAGATATTGTACAACTTGGTGACTTGGTTTGTACGATATTTTACGATTTTAACATCTAGTACAAATTATTACTAATTTTCATGAAATTATGTTGGATGGAATCTAAAAAAAGAGAAAGTAGAGAAACCATAATAACTGACTGTGATAAGACAAAAAATATGAAATACACTACCGGCCAAAAGGCTTGGAGACATTTGACAGAATTTATGTTTCTTGTGATCTTAAAAACATTTTTAATTTAAAGGCTTAAAATTTTCATTTTACTTAAATGGCTGAACAGTGATGGAAAAGAAGCCAACAAGAGCCCAGCATATATGGGAACTATTCTATTATTAATACTATAATATACAGTAATATTCAGTATGTTACTAATATTGTTCTAAAATGTGGAAAGCATTTATCATAAATTAAAAAGAACGTGTGTCCAAACTCTTGACTGGAAGTATGCATGGGCACGGGTAATTTTAACCATGCAATCGGTGAGTGCAATTCATTCTTTTGCAGAATGACTTGGCGCAACACTTTATGAAGTGGGGCACACTAAAGACCTCCTAAATTTGGTTGGGATACATTACACAGTTATGCCTGTCAGTAAACACTGGGATACCTTTCCACACCGTATGAAATATCTAAAGGCACGAGGGCAAAATCCATCCCCCAGATTATGGTTGCACAAGGACTATAAAAAAAGTGTCCATCTGGGAGCAAAGTAACAGACTTCACTGAGCAATTTCCTTGCAAGGATCTTGTATGTTTTTATCATTTTACACATGCTTGACCACAAGGTCTTAGATAAATTATTTGTGACTCCAATACAATCATATCCTTCTCCATAAAAAAACACACTGTCAGGATTTGATTCACCATAGCATTTTTAGTCCAACAGCCTCTGCTGTGATGGCAAATCCTGAATGGCAGGTGGATAAGAGCTGGCAAGAGCCTTCTTTCTATATTCAAAGTGTCCAGGAAGATTTCTCTCTTTGGAACACCATAAGGGTGATACAATTATGACAAAAGTTTCATTTTAGGTTGAACTATCCCTTTAAGACATGACAACATCGAAATGCCAATTCCCTGGCCAGTGCACTGACAACTGAACTAGAGAGCTGATTGAGATGCACCCTCTATTTATTCTCTTGCTCTGTCTCTCTCTGTGTTTGTAGAGCAGATGAAAGTCTGTGCTTTATTTCTTTTAGGTCCAAGCAGCTTTCAGAGGCTCATAAAGATCATCTGGATCAAAGCACAGGGTGATGACATATTGCTGTTTTGGAAGATACAGGACGTAACAGTAAAGCCCATGATCCTTCTAAAAACACCACAAACTAATGGCTATTACTGCTTTAGAATGGACAAACTGGAGCATGTGACTTGTACTCAGAGCAGGTTTGGTTCTTAATGGCCTGAAATTTGAACTCTGAGCTAATATTCCCAGTACGCCTTTTCCACTACACACCCATTCCCCTTTAGGCCCCCACCCTCTAACACACACACACACACACACACACACACACACACACACACACACACACACACACACACACACACACACACACACACACACACACACACACAAACACACTTACACAATATAAGTCTGTCTGTGTGCATGTGGTTTGTGTTAGCAGATCGTGGTTCAAGGGGGTGGAGAGTGTGTAATGGGGGATTTCAGAATCCTCCATCTTCTGGATAGTCGCCATCCACCACCATCATTGACATGCCCTTCATGTTCACTGCAGTGTGCGCCTGTCTGCCCTCCATTTATTCTGTGCTCTGCATATTTAAAAGTGTAGTTACACAACATGCACTCATGGAGGACTCATATTTAATGCTTTAGCGCTAACTGCTGAAGGAGTTAGACACTGTAAACATTAGCAAGTAATGACATAAATATTTTAAATAAGGTCAATAGTGCAAACCTAAATATTATGTTCTAACGTCGCTTTAAGAATACAAGCACTACAAACCAAAAGTGGGCATGGTATGTGATTTTAGCAGAACTACAAATTAGTTTAGTTACAAACTCTACATACAGACAATGCTGAAAAGACCAGCTTAGCTTAGCTTAGGCCATCTTGATTTCCAGACAAAGTAAAGTCAACCTGCTATTAATGCTGCATAGATTTCACTGACATTCACAGAGCTATAGCAGAGAAGGTATGTTCTAGGGGTCAAGTAGAAGAGAGGGATACACAGCCCCTCATCAATTATTAATGAACCCTGAAACAGGACACAAGAATGAGCTCTGGTACTTATTAATTATGGAGTGGGGAGCATTAATTTGCCTCACACTGATCGCTGTTTCCCAGAAGAATCTTGCATTCAACAGAGCAGGCCTGTTTACAAAATGATTGTCATAATTTGTATTGAGTCTGTGTGTAAGCATAGTGATTCTGACACTGTAGCTTAAAGACAAGGAGTAGTGAAAGAAACAATAGACAAGATTTTGCTGGTAATTTTATGGCACTTCAAAGCGTCTACTGTGAAATATGGAGGCTCGAAATTAGTGTCGTGCTGCCTGCTGTCTCTATACAATCTCCAGATGTGGTGCTTGAGAATATCGCTGGATGCGATGAAGGAATGTGGACTTGCTGGAGACATATGGCTCTCAATTTTAGCAGCAGCCTTCATTAAAGAGAGCAATTGTGCTGGAGTGGGTTTTGTGTAGCAAACAAAGTGTAACGACAGTTCAATGCCAAATTTACTGTGCCTCCAGCCCAGTCTTAGTAGCATTACAGGTCTTGTTAGCCACATTCAAACCTTATAACAAACCCTCAGATGACTATAAACAATATGCAAAGCCATATTTAGACAAACCACTACTAAAATCCTCTCTCAATGAGCTAAGAAAGCAAACTATAAATTTGGTATTTATATACATAAGAATGTGAGCACATTTTCCCATTTAATGTAAGTAAATGGTGACTGAGGTTAACATTCTACCAAGTATTGTTAAGAACAGCATGAGGGTGATTAAATGATTATAGAATTTTATTTTTTGGGTCAATTATCCCTTAAAGCTGATAAAGAACAACTTTGTGTTCCACAGAATTTTTTTTTTTTTTTTATAGGAGTATTTTTATTTTTGAGTGAGCTATCCTTTAAATGTCAGTACTGTTCAAAAGTTCAAAAACAAAAGTGTTAAGGGAACATGAAGTAGCCAACTGAAACTCTATAAGCACTTAAAGGGTGACTGCAATGGTCTGAGTATTGTCTTTCTTCTTCTGGCAAGAAGCTGGCTGTAGAGATGCGTAAAAAATATCTATCATATTTTACATCTATAGCAGAAGTACAACACCACCTACTATATCTCCTGAAGCGTGGGAATTCCCCTTCTGTGAATTCACACACACACACGCACACACACACACACACACACACACACACGCACACACAGCACACACACACACACACACACACACACACAGGGCAGACATCAAGATATGTTGGCAAGTGTAACAAACAGGTTAGGGCCGAGCCTTGATGCATACCCAAAATTTAGTCACATGCACACAGACTGCAGTGGGAACAAAAGACTGGAGAAATTAAGGGGAAAAAAGCCTGTGAGCTCTTGACTTGTGCAGAATGGCTCTACACTGTTCAATCACACACAGAGTCACATTTATTTCTCCTCCACTTATAGGGCTTCCAATGTCCAGATGGAACTGCAGCTGTTAGGACTCTAGGGGTTGGCAGCTCAATGAAGGCTCTGTTGTGAAAATAATATTATGGGAGGGCATCAAAACAAAGCGATTGCCGGGATATACAAGCAACCGAGCAACCGGCCCGCTAGGGGTCGGGGTCACGAGAGTGAGCTTTGGATGGAAAACGGCATTCTTTCAAATGTATCTAGTTTCACATTTAGATCATGGCCAGTTTGTTTTGGCACTCTCCCGCTGGAATTCTTTCTGGGCCTTAAGACTTTTCTATGAGCAGGCAAATCCCTGAGTAAGAGACACGACTATACTGTCCTACTCTGTGACAGAGGTGATGAGCAAGACATCAGTGGGAAAACACATACAGAATAAAGCAATAGAAGTACAGCCATGCTATATGTTATTGGTGGAGTTTGACTGTCCAGACGTCTACATTGACCTCCCTGCTGAAAAGACCACCTTAGATGGTTATCAGCGTACTGTATGCTTGTCTCCAGTATGGGTGTCCCACCGGGCTTTTTAAAAAGCTTAACCAGCAAGACTACCTTGGTCAACCATCTTCATCAGAACCAATTAAAGGAATATTTAACCCAAGTTCTGTCATCATATAGTCATCCTCACATCATTCCAAATCCATATGTCTTTCTATTTCAATACAATTTCAGTTAAAAGCAACTCACTTTAAAGCTTTATAAAGAACCCAAAAGTAGCCATCCATGTGACTCTATGCGTCATATTCCAAGTCTTCTAAAAGCATACAGTACATACATGTTTTGGTCAGAAACAATCTGAAAGTAAAATGGCTTACATGTGGAAATCTTGAGAGAATAGAAAAAGCATAAAGCACTGTTTTTCCTTTCATTTCTTACTTATGAATCTACTTATGAAGGAGAGCTATGGAGGAAGTCAAGATTTTCACACAAAAAAAATGACAGGATTTGAAATCTTTTTTTTTTTGGCTTTAAAGTGAGTCTCTATCAACTACTTCAATTTGTATTGAAATCAGTAAACGTGACATCCTTTAAAACAACTACTTTTATGTTCCGCAGAAAAACAAAAAGACATACAGGTTTGGAATGACACGATGGTGAGTAAATTATTAGAATTTTTTTAATGGAAAGGCATGGCAATGATGGTCCACCAGGAAGACCAGCTCTAACATGCATTTTCCATCATAGACTAAGTTGGATTTTCAGTTTTTTTGTATGTCCAATGTACAACTGCAGGATTTTAAAGGTGGCTACAGTACACACAGAGAAGCTGCACATAATTAGAGTGTGGCAGGGTGGAGGGCGGGGCCGGGTTGTGATTATACACACCCGGTCCCTTATCAGGCTAATTAAGCCTCCGAGAGGGATAAAGGCTGATGGCAGATAGAGGTGCGACGAGACAGAGATTGTTTACGGACATGTCTGTCATGTGTGTGTGTGTGTGTGTGTTTGTGTCTTTGGTTTCAGTTTATAATTAAAATATCATTTATATTGTCAAGCCGGTTCTCGCCTCCTCCTTTCCATTGAACTACGTTACATAGAGCTAAAAGGTTGCAAGAGGCATTAAATCGATGGTCCTTTGAAGGCTTTTAATATGGATTTCTTTGGCATTCATGGATGTAGTTTAAAAAAGGAATCCAAATACTTGTTTTAAAGCCTCTCATAAAAGTTTGATTCAGCTCTGGGCAATGATGGGAAAATGGAAAGTGTATGGAGAGAAAGAGAAAGAGAAAGAAGGTGGAGAGAAGACATAAGGAGGTCTATGTCAACTGTAAATAAATGGCAGGGAACAGACATAAAAGGGAGTCACCAACCCTCTGCCACTTAATGAACTCTGTGCCCCCCTTCGTTTCACCACCATAATGATCTGCCAGCATTTAATCACATTTCATTAAAGAAAGATCAGCTGGGATGTTTCCATCCTGCCCTCCTGCCCCCCTAGTTAATCCTCTGACCTCTGAACTTTTTTATAACCACAATCACCCTCTCTCACCAACTCCCTCCCAGCTTTCCTAATCCCAAAGTTTATTCTGATGCAGAGACAAATGAGCTTCTAATCCCTAATAACACTGTAAACAGCTCCATAAACACATCAGCTAGTCCTTTGTAATAAAGCTGTAAAACAAGTGCTATGTAGTGGTGTCAATGAAAGTCACACTACTCGTGTAAAATTAGGCTCTGAAATGTATTGAGGGAGTCTTGCTGAAGGCCTAAAACATTGGCCTCTCCATTCAGAGTAAAAACAAAGGAATGCTATTTTGAATCTTGTGCTGAGATTGAGGGATGTTGTCTTTGTATCTCTCATACTACATGGACAGTCCTGCAATTGCCCTGTGACAGACCCCAGACTTTCAGTGATTGGAATGTTCGATTGGCTGCTTCATAAACAGTAAAGTCAGACCACACGCTTGGAGAAGTCTGACAATTTGTGGTGTTTTTGTGTCCTAGTTTTGGTGGCTTGACTCATAGCCTGAATTACAGGGAAATTGCTCTAGCATTGCACATCTTTTGAGAGTTTTTTAGGAATTGAGTAAAAAACAAAAGTACTGCCTAAAAACATGATGAGAACATAATATAGCTTCCTATTTTACAGAACAGTTCCACGTGAGTGTGGATTGGGGACCAGATTTGTATTCTAATTGTATAAAATAGCTTTTTGTTTAGCACCTAGAAGTGACTAGCTCTTACCTGCTTTGCTTGGGTCAGTGTCCAAGTTGGCAGGCAGGGGTCCTGTAGGTGAAGGGGAAGAGATGGGCCCAGGAGGAGGTTTGTCGCTCTCTTGTGGGCGGCTCTTGGAGGTCTCGATGCCTTTGACTCTCCTAGCATGGCGGTTCCCCTTGTAGTGGGCTTCTGCCTGACTCTGAAAAGAGCACAGGGATAAAAAAGAGTGTTACAATGATGCTTGACATTCTATGACAGCATCTTTCCAAATCCAAAGGAGACTGGATTCTAGCATCCCTAAAACAGATCACATTGGGACTTAACCTGCAAACAAGTGTAGTCACAGAATGAGATTGTAAAGCTTTGGACCTTTATATTCCTACATGTCTCAAGACTCGGTTTTCACACAGCATGTGGTTCCAGTGACTGTGAGACTCTGCTTTAGATGTGAAGGAAGAACTGATCCAGAGGAATGTTGCTTCAGTGGCCTGTGCCATCTTATCCTTGTACCTTCCTGCCATGTTTTGTTTTTCTGAAATTTTTAGTTTGACAAAGTACATATCTGCCACATTATCTGCCACATTAGTAAGGCAACAACAGCCATAAATTCTTCCCCCTCTGTATAAACCATAAACAGCGTAACAGTTCTGTTCCCAATGTTACATTTTTACATATGGTGTGGTCTTGCCAAGTAGTCAATAACTTTTGGAAAGCTGTCTCAATGCTTTCTCAAAGATATTAGGTAAGAACATTCCTTTTAAACCTAATGTTGTGTTATTGAATGTCAGTTCAGCTTTGAATCATACATTTAAAGGGATAGTTCACCCAAAAATCTAAATTCTCTCATTGTTTTACAAACCCTCATGCCATCACATATATGCATGACTTTCTGTCTTCTGCAGAACACAAACTAAGATTTATGGAAGAATATCTCAGCTCTGTTGGTCCTTTCAATTTAAGTGAATGTTGGCCAGAAATTTGAAGGTCCAAAAAGCAGATAAAAGCAGCATAAATGTTATCCATGAGACTGCAGTGTTTAAATCCATATCTTTAGTATGAGAAACAGATCAATATTTAAGTCCTTTTTTTACTATAAATCTCCACTTTCACTTTCAGATGTGAAAGTGAAACTAAACAGTCACCACATGTGACTTTCAGAAGTGAAAGTGGAGTTTACTTTTATGCTGCTTTTATCTGCTTTTTGGACCTTCAGATTTCTGGCCAACATTCATTTAAATTGAAAGGACCAACAGAGCTGAGATAGTCAACTAAAAATCTTCTGTTCCCATGTTTAATGTTTATAAACAGGGGGAAGTGTCTATGGCTGTTGTAGCCTTACTAATGTGTCAGTAATAGGTGGTTGATATACAAAGAGGAGTTCATGTCATTATTTTAAACATTAGTCAGAGCCATGTTGCACCATTTAGCATGTATGTGTTTAGCATTATATTTTATCTAACAAAGTATAATATAGTTGACATTAAAAAGTTGTTTACACTAAAATCAACACTGTAATTATTTCGTTTTCCTCCATTCACTACACCATTTAGCACATCAAAAAATTTCAGGAATTTCTCTCATTATTGCTTCTGCTTATTTGTAAAGTTGGAGCTGAAGAGATGCATTTGAAAATGATACCATTGTTGAGCAAAAGGATAAATTTAGCTGCCTCAGTGGTCAGTGCACAAACAGTGGCTCAGTTGAGTCACACTAAGAAATACATAAAACAGCTGACTATTGTGAAGCTCTAATCTGCATAAACAATTCCAATGTGGCAAAATCTAACCCAGTCATCCATCAAGTTGTTGACTCGACCTCTAGTAGGAACACATGATGGGATATTTCCAGAAATGTCCACACAGGAGCTGTCGCCTATAGTCTGTATCCTCGTTACAGGGAAGCAGGCTGCCACGCGGCCTCCCAGCCTACCTTGAGCTCAAAACAGCACTTGTCCCGGAATGCATTCCATCAAAAGAACCATGATGATTATTAAGTGACTGGATTATCTGCTGTGTTAAACTGAGAATGAGTTGACAACAGCTGCAGCAGACATTGAAGCTACACCAAGAGAGCCATGCCAGAGTGTAATCCTGGGCTTAGATACTTATATAATTAGAAAAGAGATATGGCTGGGCAATATAACATTTTTCACAAAATCTTTGTGCTCTGATTTTTTATTTGCTGGTGTCTGGTGATCAATCCATCCATTTTTCTATACCCACATTTGTAATGCAGCCTATCCCAACTATCTTGGGCTGAGTGTGGAAAAGATGCCTTGATTGTTTTTAATTATATATATATATATATATATATATATATATATATATATATATATATATGCCTTGATTGTTTTTAATTATATATATATATATATATATATATATATATATATATATATATATTTTTTTTTTTTTTTTTTACATTGATTAAACATTTGGAGACCAAAGTATCTAAAGGCTGAACAATTTTAGGTAGTCCTATTGTAAAACACCACGGATCCTCAAGGGAACAGAACAGACTAAAACTAAAAGCTAAGATTGGCCCACAGAGGCAGTTAGGGAACACTTGAATTGAGGGAATGGCATTAGGTTGGCCCTCCCTGTCTCTGGTGGCAGGTTGTGGGTTGTACATAATTGGTGATGACAGAGCCTTATATAGCTGGTGGTCTGTAATCGACGCCTTCAGGGCTTTGAAGGAGCTGCCTGTCTAAAGTACTGAGATCAGTGTGGGGGACGCTGAGGAGGTAGCAAAGAAGAGCTTAGAGAGCACAGATCTCTTGGATCATGGAGGAATAAGAAGACATGCTGCTTTCATAGTCTTCACCAGAGCTCCATGAATACAGGGCTAAGCACAGATGCTCAGAATGTTGTGGAGATAGGGACTTCTCTGGTCAAGTCAAGGTCACACAGACCAAAAAAATTGAATGACAGGACAACAGATATGAGTGGAAGTATGTAAAGTGGATAAAAAAGGACAAGACTTGCAACTCAGTGAAGAAAAAAGGCAGAAAATAGAAGAACATCCAAGAACAAATGAAAAACAGTTCATTCCCTAACCATATGCAATCTTCCATCTCAAAACAGTCTAGAGCGCTAATTATAACCATGAGTTACAGACATGTCAATATGGGTGATTCCAAGTACATTTTTATGACAGTCTATGAGTGACAACCTGTCTGATAGTCACACAATCATTCTTTAAAAAATGTAAATATGAACATGAATACAAATGGAGTATCAAGCCAAATCTAAGATGTGCCAATAAGAATGAAGTGCATATATGAATGCAGTGCTATCTATAGAATAAGGAAATGAGCAAAGTTTTTGCCCAGATGGCAGCATATTAAGAGAGATGAGTTAGTTTTGAGAGCACAAGATGAATTCTTCAAACCACAAATATGGAAAAAAGTAAGCACACAAAACTTTTCCAAGGACAAATTAGGTCACTGCATCATGAAGAGTCCGTATTTCATTGAACTACAATTTGAACAATATGTAATGAAACATATGGCAACAAAATGGAAACAACCAAACTTCGCCAACCAATTTTGCCATGAACAAGCTTCTCTCATGCACTCATGAATGCAAGCGGACATTGAAATTTTAACTAAACAATTACTTACATTTTAGGAATGTATGCTCTAATAGAATTGGAATATAATGCATAAGCGGCTTGAACTACTTTTATGATAATTTTCAGTCCATTTTTAAGTTTCAAAGTGAGGCACTATCCACTGCTATTAAATCAAAAATTTCCAATGAAGTCATATGCAAGGGTGTAGATACTCCCCCCACCCCCAATAATCAAAACAAGCAAGTACAACCCCAAAACAAGTACAAAACAAGCAAGTACAATGGTATAAATATTTATACCATGATCAATGGAAAAAGAAATTCTTCACATTGCAACCCTCCCAATAACCCTCCAACCAAATCTACGCCCTTGGTAATATGAGCTCATGTGCGGACTGGCAATTGGGAAGTTCTGGAATTTTCCCAGTGGGCCGGCTGTGAAACTGAAAGCTGAAATGGGCCGCCACATTATGACAGCGACATTAATTCTTTTTAGCTTTGATTCTAAATTCTGATTGGAGGAGCCACATTCAAAGGCATTGTAAAATTACTGTAATAGCAACCCTGTGATTAAACATTACATAATAATGTGCTATATAGTGCTAATGTGCTACACAAGTTGCAAAATTGCTTGGCAAATGCAAACAGCCAACAGTTTGCTTACTTGTTTAATTTATTCTAATAATTAAGAATACATTTAATGGTTTATTGAACATAGTGCTACTATTTTGCTATGGGTATGGGAGTTTTAAGTACTCTGCTTCGCTAAAGAGTTTTACCACTAATAATCTATGATAAGATCACTGGAAAGTAAGGCCTCTCCTTGCTTATTACTTTAGAATAAATGTTTGGTTGCTACCTTCATGACATTGGCTGCGTAGCCCACCAGAAATATGAGCTGACAAGTTTTAAATATTTAAGTATGCCAGCATACAAAGATATGAAAGCATACAAAGATACTTCATATATGAATATTTGCAAGCTATGTGACAGTGTGTGGGAAAATTTCTTTTTATTTTTTATAATAATTTTTCCACAATAAAATGAGAAAGCACTGCACAAAGAAGATTGACAGCAGTGGCCATTGCAAGCTCAACACCACACATGGAAGGTTAATTTACCCAAGTGATGGAAAGCCAGCCAGTGAATGAGGGAAATTGTGAGAGTGAAGGGCCATTGCAGCTCTGGAAGGGGGAGGCATTTAACCCTGTCCTGCAGATGCAGTGACACAGTACAGTGACATCACTTCTGCAGCACTGCAAGGTTATACCTCCATCTTGCGCTAGAGAGAAAGGGACAGAGGGACACTGGCTGCCAACGACAGCACAGCGTAACACAACTGCAAGCTCCTAATTTGATGAATGCATCAGATAATGTATGCTGGCAGCCAATACTCTGCTTTTTCCACAATAAGTGTGCTCATTTATCGGCAACGGGGGTTAGGAATCTATGAATCCATAATGAGCGTGAAATGATGATGGCGGGGAGGTGAGAGACTAGATATTTTCAAGGAACTTGTGCATTGCTTCATTCAGAATATAGTAGGGGAAGATAAAGTACCTTTGGTACTCTGTGTAACCATTTAATTAAATATGGCATAATGTAATTTAATCTCCTAACACAGTTGAATAGTTTCCAGTGCAAAAGTACATGGAAGATGCAGCAAAATGTATTTTCTTTTGATCTCTCAGTCACTGGTGTTTTGATGCTTTACATATTTGATGCCTGGCATTTCTTTAAATAAATATACTTTCAAAAGTGTAGTTCGCAGAACTAACCCATTATATACTCACCCTCATGTTGATCCAAACCTGTTATACTTTCTTTTTTCCGTGAAACACAAAAGGAGATGTTAGTCAGATCGTTAATCTCAGTCACCATTCACTTTCATTGAATGGAAAAAAACATGCAATGTAAGCGGTGATTAAGGCTATATTTTTTGTTGCATGGAACAAATTGAGGGTGAGTAAATGATGACCAAATTTTCATTTGTGGGCATACTATACCTATAAATTGTTAAGTTAATGACAAAAGAATGTGTTTGTTGGTATGTGGCCTTGATGGATTGATGTGTATGTGTGTGACAGTGTGTTTATGGCTATATGTGCAGTGGAATGCAATGATAGCAGGCAGGGAGACAACAGGGGTGTTGAAATTATTTGTGTCTTTCACAAACCAGGGCAGGTGCTGGTGTCAGAGATGGCCAATCAGAGGTCATCTGCTTGAGGTTTTATTGGACAGGATCCATTAGCATTTACAAGCGTACTTGTACATCTTTCAAAGCTTGTTTGACTTCAGGGTCATGAAGTTACTTCTTAGAACAGATGTGTAAACTGTGTTATGTGTAAATCAGATGTTTATTATAATTGTCTGCTATGTTGCTTGGAACCACGCCCAAGACTTTCACCCACTGTTGGACTTGTGTATATTGAGTTGAGTGACAATAAAGGGATTTGATTTGATTTGAAACTAGGGGCTTATTTGGATGGCACTCTGGGGTGTGGAATTTATAGCTCAGATAACAAGTGATGTCTGGGACATTACTGTAACTCAAAACTAAGCAACACTCTATGATGAAGAAATAATTGCTTTACATAACTTCAATCTAAACTCTTAAAGGGATTGTTCATGCAAAAATTAGTAAAATTAACTCAACCTCATGTTCCAATCCTGTATGACTTTCTTTCTTTTCATGGAACAGAAATGGAGATGTTAGGCAGACTGTTAGCTTCAGCCACCCTTTACTTTTATTGCACTTTTTTAAACTTATATAAACTGACAGTGAATGGCGACTTACATTCTTTCAAACATCTTCATTTGTGTTCCATTTTTTTCTATACGTAAAGGATGAACTAATTTTCATTTTGGGGTGAACTATCCGTTTTAGTCCAGTTGTATCACAGAATTACTATGTTGTCTCAAATTCTCTCCCCATAAATCATTAAAAAAGCGAGCTAGACTACCAGCTAATTTTGCAGGTCTCCACAGGCATGCTTGTCCTCTTCATCTTCTGCTTGTCTTTCATTGTCTATGACTTTGGTTTAAAGAGGGCCATGCATCTGCTTGAGTGGAGGCCTCAGATTATAGGCTCACACAAAGAAATCCGCTTTCTACCCATGATTACAGTGCTTGTTAGTAAAAATAGTGCAGTCTAGCAGGGCACTCCCAGGTCCTGCTCTGTTACTAATCTCACATATGTCACAATGTCTGCACAGCTGCAACTGAATTCAACCCAGAATATTTCAGTCTTAAGTTTCCCTAAACAAGCGTAGCAGCTATTTGGCGCATAAACAACGAACATAATTGATTTCATTAATGTGTGAGGAATATTGGAATGACAAAATGCACGATAGGGATCATGCAATAAAAGACTGTGGCATGGAAAAGTTGAACGTTGTTTTCGTGGGAAGGATTTTTGGAATGAACTTATTATGTTATTCCTGGCTGAAATTGTCCATTTGCTCAAGACCTTAATTAACACTCTATGTCGTGTGGGATTTTATTTGAAAAAACTCTTTAAAATCTTAGAAAGTAAAAGACTTCTGTAAGCTGCCACTTTGAAATGCTATGCGGATATAGTACTTCAAAGAGGATTTGCCATTGGCTATATTCAGACTAGAAAGCAGAGAATGCAAAGGATCTCAGCAACTTAAACATAACACCCATAAAACATATAAAACTCACACAAAGAGCTATCATCAACAATTCATCTTCCAAAGATAATGGGAATTATTCTGAAATAATTTACAGTACTCACCCTATGTTGTTCCAAACACGTATGGCTCAACACGAATGGAAATTTTCATTCTCAGTCACCAGTCACTTTCATGGTATGGAAAAAAATGCCATGAAATTGAAAGGTGATGGTGACCCTAAAGGCTGCGATAGACTTCATAAGATATTGAGGAACGAACGGGTATTATGTTATTTAGAACAAAATATGGACAAAAAGGGGTCTTTTTGCGTTCGTTTCAGTGGTTTGTAACAGCTTGCTTGGGCGAACTATTAGGAAAACAAACTGTCTGCTGAACATCTTCTTGCTGCCATTGGTCAACGTCATCGGTAGGTGTGACCTGAAACCCCACCTACTACTTTGTTTATGTTTTTCAGTCAGTATTCAAAATGAAGATCTACAAAAGGAATCAAATCTACTCAAATACTCTTAAGTGCCCATTTACTCATGTGCCATCTACAGCTAAAGCAATTCACACATCTGGCCAAAAGGAAGATATGTTTTGACCATTGTTTAGGCTTTATTCTGAATATAAACAGTTTTTTATTAACCTATCTTTGCAGTAGTGTCAGTGTCATCATAAATGACAATAACAGATTGTAATCGCCACATATTATGGCCACGTATACGTGTTAGCGATTTATCGTCATGAATTCAGAATCTAAACAAGACAAACTACACATTATCTACTGCATGCATATTACTTTAAATCATCATCGAATGGTAAAAAACGCATATTTTCCTGACCTCATGTGAAGTAACACATTTTAATGTCACATTAGTTACGGTTTTACCGAGCATCCAAGTCAAGTCAAGCTTTATTAAGATCCCTTATGGGCAATTTGGGTGCAGCACAGATAAACAGACACAAACTGACACATACAATACATCATAATAGCAATAACAATACACATTAAGAATTTCAAATACAATAAATCCTCATATTTAAATGAACATCTAAATGCCTCCCACAGCGGTGTGGCATATGTCTGAATGTTCGCAAACAGTATACTGTTGCTCGGCTGTTCAGAACTTCTTTATAGCCCTGAAAGAAGAATGAAGAAGAACTTCTGTGGAACTATATCGGGGCCTTAAAATTCTGCCTAGCATCTCCATTTTTGTTACACAGAAAAAGTCATATGGTTTTGGAGCAACGTAAGAGAGAGGCTGATGGCAGAATCCTCAATTTAAGGTCAACCCCTTTAACAAAAACAGCCATGAGCCATTTGAGTAAAAGGCCAAACAGAACATGCATAAAGCCAAACAGTCTATGTCAGATACTGTACCTCTGAGTTGAATCGGATCTGGCAGACATTACAGGAAATTATTGGCCGTTTGGTCTTGATTAAAGGGACTCCAAAGGTGTGGTTGATCACTGCCTTCTGGACAGGATCCATCTGGACACATAGAGACAGAAAGAGACAGAGGGAAAGGAAAAAGAGAAAGGACGAGTTAAAATAAACTCTGGTCCCAGCTCCAATTAGACAGACAAGGTCATGAATCACATTAATGGAGAGGTCTAGGTGACAGTACAGTGGCAGGATAGAACATGGCTACAGGCAGCCATATGGTGCAAAAAGTCAGTACACCTGTGAGATAAATTCTGGGTGAGCAGCTCATCTCTTGCACAAAAAGTTTCCTATCCGTGTATATAGTTACAAAATAACAATGACTTTGCTAATAAAAAAAGACAGTCTAATTACTTACTGATACCTGAGAGGTGGCTCTTTGTCACATTACTCCAGATCATTGCTTAATATGCTTAACATTTGTGAGTAAGGCCTATTGGGTATAGGCATAAAATTATAACAACTATATACTGTACATACAGTATCCCTATCAGCACATGATTTAGAATTGATAACATAATATCTTACTAATGACCCAGTTAAAGACAGCTTAAAACAAGCCGAAGCTGGTTTGCTGGTTTTATCTGGTCTCCCAGCCTGGTCAGGCTGGTCTGTTGATTTAGAGGGGTTTTGGGAACTTTTCAGCTGGTTAGACTTCCAGGTGAAGCAACATGATCACAAAGGAAATCAACATACTGTTCCAGAATGTTCATGTATAATTGGTGATGACAGAGTCTTATATAGATGTTAAAATATTTAAGATGCTTTTTTTAGCTGGGAAAAGGAAACGTTGACCACTGTTGCCTAATGCTCTTATATTTACCCCTCAAATTGCTTCAGTTGAGGTGTCTTTACACAGCCAAGTTAAGGCTGCTCTGAGCCTTCTCAAAATTCTGTGTAAAGACACAATTTCACATAAAAACCAGACTAAATTATGCCTGTTCTGACCCTCCTTAGCCCCAAATATCAAAGGCAGTTCTGATGCTGCTTGGTTTTGTATATGTTAAATAAAAAGCAGCATCAGAGCAGCTTTAAACTTGGTTGTTGTCGTGATATAGCATATATTTTATCATTTATGGTTTCATAATTAAAAGTATAATTTCATATTTCCATTAATTTCATAATTCTATATTCATAATTTTATATTTAAAACTTTCACCTCATAACAATATTTATGCAGTTGTAATTGCTGTCTAAATGCATTTATGCCACCTCTGTGCAACAATCTACAGTCTGTGTAAATATATATATTTTTTTGTTTTTATTTATGCTTTTGTGCCACTTTTGCGGTGTAAAAATGGCTTTGGATCAGTCTCTACCATGTGAGAAATGGGGCTTTAAAATAAATGTAACTGGCTAGCTAAGTATCACAGTCATAGCGACATTGGCTCATTCTCTGTTTATGACAAGCTTAAAAGCACAAAGCACATTTTTGTGGATTGTGGTCTGCATTCATTGTTCTGAATTATCATCATTCCCACCAATTATTTTAACACTACTTTATTTTCTGTTTAATATAGTTGTATATAATTTTGTGGTATGGCTTGTAGTGTTTGGGGTGAAATGTTCATTCGATACAAATCAGTTCTCAAATCTGTAGTGATAGTTCCTGTCATCATTTCCTCACCCTCACGTTGTTTCAAACCTGAATGACTTTCTTTCTTCCGTCAAACACAAAATTAGATGTTAATGAGTATGTTAGGGTGTGTTCATACTTGGCAGGTTTGGTTCAATTAAAACGAACTCTAGTGTGATTGCTCTGTTAGTGCGGTTCATTTGAACAAGTGTGAACACTGTCAAACGAATCTTGAACCGCACTAAACAAGTGAACCGAGACCACCTGAAAAGTGGGTCTTGGCCCGCTTCCAAACGAACTCTGGTACGGTTCGATTGATATTTGAAGGCAACATGGACCAAAGACATCTAAACGGACCAAAAACAGGAATTAATTTGCCTAATACTGATCTCAAGCATACCTGGTTTTTCTCATCATAGGAGCTATGTTTCCCATTACAGTTTGGTACTGGCGTGGGAACCGCCCGTCAGCTGTCCTTGCAGCATATCTTCATTTGTGTGTACACCGGAGGAATTCCTAGCATTGTTTTGACTCCTTTACACATTTTATGAACTCTTTGTTTGTTCTCAGCTGGTTTAAATACCACCATATATACATATATACATCCAACGAGCACATTTCACCAGCATTGTTTTGGATGTTCGGTAAGTTCCATTCAAAAATATACGTCATAAACGCTGTCCAATCAGTCGTGACTTTTCCCCGATGTCTTTGGTTTTGTATCGTTAGGTTCGGTGTTAAAAATGCCAGTGTGAACGCTAAACGAACCAGGACTAAATGTATTATTTAAATTTTTGGTCCGGATGAAGAGAACCAAGAGATCTGAACTACAAGTGTGAACACACCCTTAGTCTCAGTCACCATTCACTTTCATAGCATCTTTTTTCCATACAATCAATCTGAAGGGTGAGTAAATGATGACAGAATTTAATTTTGTAGGGAGAACTATCCCTGTTGCATAAATGTAGACAACAAACCATTGTATTTTTGGCAAACAGTTGGACTTACATTTGAGAATACATTTTGTTTTGTTTAAGACTAGCAAAGAGGAGCTATGATACTCTTACAAACAGGCAAAGCAGTTACGTAAAACAAATACAAATTTTCAACCTTTCAAAAACAATATTGGTTTTTCAGAAGAATAGACTATGACAGGCCATTCTGAAACTTTCTCTTTTGGCTGGGAAAAGGGGGGATAAGCTAAACTGAATATTCTCTTACTCAAACAAAAACATTTAGAAAATCTGCACATGGATCATATCCAGTAAAAAAAAAACCTTACTGGAAGTAAATACAAATGTAAAATAGTGACAGTGCACACCATCAGAGCGTTTGCAGGTCTTGCACCGGACATCCTCCGATTTTTCCCTCTTATCGCTATTGGCACGAACCTGAAAATTGGTTTCTGTTCTCTGTTGTAACCGCCAAGGGCCCTGATACAGTTATGCATGTGCAAAGTCCACACTACATCAGTCAGACATGCACTGGATTAGCCACGATGATGTTGTTTTACGGCTTTGCCTTCATGAATCTCCAGAGGATTAAGTGAAGCTGGCAGTTAGCTGGGTAATCAGAACACCTCCAGCTAGAACACATCAATATATACAACTGTCAGTACTAACAGCTTCAGTCAGGAAATAGAGGGGGAGGCGGGCGCTCTGATGGGCTGCACAGGAAAATCAAAGTTTGTGAAGGCCTCTTAAAAAAAGAGATGAGTTTTAAAGGCTTGTGTCTTTTTTTAATGGCAAAACTGCACTTTTTTATGTCCTTCACAATTCACACCGCCCTTGTAATGAAGATTTAATAAAATGTAGATGTTTGAAGGCAAACTGTGCCTCCAGACCAAAATCTTGGGTGTTGGTCCATTGTGTAAAAATAGCACTGCATTGAAGTGCTGTTCTACTTTTTTGGTGCAAAGAATTTATTCCTTAGACCTTCACAAGAGACATTGTGGTTCATGACTATCCAAATTAATTTCCTGTTATGATACAGCTTTATGATACAAGAAGTCAAATAATACATCTCCTAAACCACAAAACCACAGATGAAAGATGCCTTAAATGCCAGTATGTAAAATATTGCTGAAGTTTTAATGACAGCATGCTGTTGTATCTTTAATTTTTTGGCAAATTCAACATCTATGCTAATTATCAAAGCAAGCGATTACATTTATTTAGTTGGCAAGCAAAGCACAGTGTCTGTCATATGACCTCCCTCTGCTTCTCAAAAAGTCAACCACATTCCATAAACTGATCAACTAAACCAAAAATCAAAACTAGTCAGTTACTTTATATTATACAAATCTCAGACTCTTAAATGAGCCTTTACAAGAAACATGCCTATAAAACATGTAAAAACAGTGTTGTAATGTAACTTAGATAAAAATAAACTCACCCTCATGTTGTTACAAACCCCTATGACTAACTTTCTTCTGTGCAACACAAAAAGGAGCCTCAGTCCCCATTTATTTTCATGGTATTGAAAAAAAAGAGCATCCTCTTTGTGTTCCAAAGAAAAAAAGTCATACAGAGTAGGAAAAAAATTAAGGTGAATTATAATTTTTGAGTAAATGTTGAATTCTTTAATTCTAGTTTGACTCACATGGATCTGCCCTTACATTTTGGATACAATATCTTTCTTCTCAGTTGCTGTAATGGAAACCAAAGGAAGTTTCAACATGCTGAATTTCACAAGTCTAAAATGCATTAAAGAAGCCCCGCAATGGAGGGGCCAAGCCAGATAAAACATCCTTTGAGGCAGATGCAAGACTCTGAATGCCATTCAGCGCCCAGTGCTTGAGGCACAGAGAGCTTTGTTACCTGCCTGAGCTCCTCATAGCAGCAAGGTACACTCACCTTCATATCCTCAACACCGCCTGGATCTCCCAGCTGCATTGGTGTCCCTGGTATGGAAGCTCACGTTTGTGTGTGGGAGGGTTTGTGTGAGTGTATCACCCATCCAGAGGGGATATTTGTTGTCCTAGTACACCACCTGATTCTCCCACGCTCTCTTGTACACACACTCAAACACACTTGCGTGCCCCCTTCTGGGTCCAGCAGCAACTCTGGACTTGGATGTACCGATCGTTGATTATTAATTGATGTCCTCTGAATTTCTGTGTTTTGTTTTTTTCCACAGTTAGTTGTTATTCTTGCCATTGGGGGTAAGTTTCTTTCTCTCCATTGCATAATGTCATCTTCCTTCCTTCTATTCTTGCGCCCTGACAGTTTACAGTAAGTTAAGACTACATTCCTGGTTGGATGTTCTGTCTTCCTTTTCATCTATGGCTCTTCTTTCATTTTGTACTTTTTATGCATAATAAAACAGTCCTTTACTGTGTCTTTCATCCTATCTCCTTCTTCTCTCTGTCTTACATACTTACTGATTTTGCCCAGATGTCTTGCACTCCCTCCTTTTTTCTTTTTTTTCTCTTTATCCTTTCTCTTTCTCACTCCCCAAATATCCCCTCCACTCCCTCATTCTATCAAAAGCACTTATGCACAAGCTGCAGAATTCACCCCTCCTCCTGCTCCCCATCATGACTATTCTCTCGTCACATACCTCTAAAATTCATGTGGAACCAATATAGCAGCAACTGGGCCTCAATTAATAGTTCGAATTAGATTAAAAAAACATATTAAATCAAAAAGCCTAGCGATTTACATCTTCCTGCTATTAAGGCCGATCTAAAGAAAATTCGAGTAATTTGAAGGGGTCGTCAGAGGTAAAGTGCATGCAGCCAAAATATTTCAAAAAGTCCACGTGGAGTCGCATAATTCAGTGAGAAATATTGGCACAGAGCTTTGCGAATAAACTATGACTGTTTTAAGTGAGAGAAAGGGAGGATTGCTTGAGTTGAAGGATACTGCAGGTGAAAGGGTAAGAGTCAGTGCACGAGTAATCTGTTTAAACACCTCCGAAATTCCTGATTCTGCAGAATAAGCAAAGGTCTGGAGAGACTTCCATGCCACAACCAGCTGTTTTGTATAAATTATTCAGGTTACTTGCTGCCTGCAGGCATATTGACTCAGACAGGCAGGTAGAGGCCAAATCTCATTAAGTCAAATTACAGCTGGACTGTACAGTTGAGCAAAGGAATGGACAGAGATAAGATAAGCCATTCAGCTGCCATAACTCTATACTTTGATATAAAAATTATCTAAAGTAATTATTTTGGCCAAACCCACAAATTGTGAAATACTTGAACTGGATTGCAGTTTAAAGTTTGTTTAAACAGGCTGTATTTTGTTTCGAGGAACTCTATATAACATGAATTCAAACTAAAGAACTTGCGCAGAGCTGATTAATCTTGTTTATTAGGTTCTGTAATTCACTCAGTGAAAAATGTATAACTTCGGGCTGTCGATTTGATGAATTAATTTAGTGCTGTTAATTGTTAAAAAAAATGTAAAAAATATTCACGCCCCCTGACCCATAAGTACATTTTGTAATGAAAATAAGCATTTTGCTGCCATCGGAGCAATTTATAGGGATAGTCCACCCAAAAATTTAATTCTCTCATCATTTACTCACCTTATCCCAGATGTGTATGACTTCTTTCTGCTGAACACAAACAAAGAATTTTAGAAGAATATCTCATCTCTGTTTGTCCATACAATGCAAGTGAATGGTAACCAGAACTCCAAACGCCCCAAAAAGGAGATAAAGTCAGCATAAAATTAATCCATACAATATGAAAAAAAATTCTTCTGAAATTATCCAGTTGATTTTGGGTGAGAACAGACTAAAAAATAACTTCTTTTTCAATGTATATGTTGTCATTGCAGTCTCTAGACACGTGATGTCAAGCACGATTACACTTCCTAGCGTTTGACGCATTCACAGAGTGCTAGATGGTGCTATAGGAAGTGTAATTGAGCTTGAAGTTATGATCACCATTCACTTGCATTGTATGGACCTACAGAGGTCCATACAATGGACCTCTTTCTCTCTCTCTCTCTCTCTCTCTCTCTCTCTCTCCGCTCAGAGAGAGAGAGAGAGAGAGAGAGAGAGAGAGAGAGAGAGAGAGAGCTGATCTTTGTTTGTGTTCAGCAGGAGAAAGAAAGTCATACACATCTGGGATGGCATGGGGTCAGTATATGATCAGAGTATGTAAAATGTTAAGCTTGAAGCAAATGCAATTTCATGTTTATCCGAGCCACGTCAGCAGGGGGTGGTTTGTTCGCCTCATAAAACCTTACAAGCAGCATAGTCACAGAAAGGCGACGTGTTCTTGATTGCAGGACAGAGTATAATAGAATGCTTGAGGTCTCAAGACATTAATTTTATAGTTAAAACAACTTTTAACTTGCCACAGCATCCTAAAATCACAGTGTTTATGATGCTGAATACCAGTGAAATGCCCCAAAATTGTCCATCTGATGCAAATGTACATTAACAAAAATTTAAAATAGCGCAGACGCAATGCAAGAATGCTTCCATTAAGAACAGGACAGTGAACAAATCAACTGCAAAATGGATTGTTTTCCACTGTAGACTTGTTCTATTATATTATAATAAAACAAACAATTTATTAACTTCTAAAGTCACTTTTTGTTTTTTCTAATCAATGCTTTACTCATCTGCCACAACAATGCAATATGTTTCAATCAGAATTATTATATTTATTATATATATATTATATTTATAATTATTTTAATTATAATTGAAGTTATATTGAATCATCTTTATTTGGTGGCGTTTCTCAGCAAATATTGTCATATGTGACTGATTCAATTAATTAATTGGCATGCCATGTAATTAATTAGATAAACAAATGATAAGTTCTCCTCCCTGGCGATATGCACAAATATTGTGAATTGCCAAAAAAAAAAAAAAAAAGAGAATGTGAAAGTGAATATTGAGATATTGTATATAGTAAAAAAGGACTTAAATGTTGATCTGTTTCACACCCACACCTATCATATTGCTTCTGAAGATATAGATTTATCCACTGGAGTTGTATGGATTACTTTTATGCTGCCTTTATATGCTTTTTGGACTTTCAAAGTTCTTACCACCATACACTTGCATTGTATGGACCTGCACGGCTGAGATATTTTTCTAAAAATCTTTGTTTGTCTTTAGTAGAAGAAAGAAATTCACATATCTGGGATAGCAAGCAGGTGAGTAAATTATGAAAGAATTTTGGGGTAAACTATCCTTTTAATCGATTGACAGCCCTAGTATAACTACAATCCCATCTGCTTCACTTCGTGAGGTGTTCCACCAAACAACAAAGTCCTTGACAACAAAATAAAGTCTTTTGGTATTTAGAAATTCTTTCCCTTCATCTGTGCTAGGTTGGCTGGAGACCTGATTTTAAATGGACCTGAATGCTTTTGCATTACATCATGCACATTTGTTTGAGTTAAATACCATACATTATGAAAATGATCATTTATGCAACAAATGTATACCAGGATGAAGCAAATGGTAAATGTTGTTTAAACTCATATTTAATCTTAAATCAAACAGCAAGTACATAATAAATGTTTGGAAATGTATGTGCCGTAGCACAATATGTACTCATATCTACACATATACTTTAATACACCACAGGACTCACAGCAGCTGTTAGATTAATCCTTCAATAAAAGCCTGTATATCACTACCTGTGTTGGAGAATTCTTGTAAATGTCAGTATTCCAGACAATGACATATGCACTGCAGTGTGCTCTCAGCAGTGTCCTAGTGGGAGGTCAGCCTGTCCTTCCAGCCTCTCCAACATTACCCCCTACTGGCCGTCAATAGAATTTTCCATTGGACATGCAGTAACTCTCACATACAAGCCTCCATGATGCCTTTAACTATTCTGATTTATAGCCTAAACTACCACAACCTAAAGATTACAGCTCAGTGCTAGAATATCAAACAAATGGCATAATTAGAGAGATAGTAGTTAAGCTCTTAGATGTTTACTCTTTTATGAGCTCATACATATTTCAGAATATTTAAACATCCCTTGGTTTATACAAAAAATATAATAATGTGGCAGAATTGGAAGGCAAAAGTGTGATGCAGATTTATTGAGCTGGCATGGGGAGTGTTTTTGCCTTCTCATGTTATGAGGCAGAGCCTGGGGGCAGGCCATCTTTCACACTGGCAACAAGTGCAAGCAAATATTTTAGTCAAATAAAGAATTTAAGAGAGGGGATACATAAACCAGAAGGCTCTGCACTGGCTGGTTTACACATAGCGGACTGACACCACAGGCACACAGGCTCCAACGACTAAGCGTTCTCTTTCATTTTGCTGACCAGCATCCTCATTTACATAACAGAATGCAATCTGGGAAAAAGTGCTGAGAGAGTGAAATGGGCTGCATGCTAATCAAAATGATTAGCTATAAGTCACAGTGACATGAGAGAACTCATACAGTATTCTTCCAATTGAAAGCAGTCAGGCAAATTCAAATAAACAAGCAAGCTGTTTCAATCAAGGTGAGTAGTGAATATTCAAGGAGTATTAATATATAAGAGTATCTTAACCTAAGTAATGTGAATAGAACATTTGTATAACCATTTGTACAAATGAAGAAGTGTATTTTGTAATCAGATTACTTTTTGGAATTAACGTTGACAGTAATGCATTACTTTGTTAAATTGCTGTAATACCTGAGTTATTTTTTCAAATAAATAATGTGTGTTACATTTCTATTCATGTTATTTATTTACAGACAATAGAAGTCAGATATAGGCCTACACGGTGCTTGACATCATATCTTCACGCAAGAGTGTGGCATCAGGTGACGCAACAAAGGTAGATCTCTCTAATTCAGTAGTGTGGTCTAGGGCATATGCCAACATAAGCTGTATGCCCACCTATCTTTCTTAGGATTTTGCATATGCCCACCTGAAATAAGTGATGATACATATGGCCACCGCCCACCAGTACAACAAGTAGGCTTTTGACCCAGAACTTTTTCATTCTAATAGCGCAATGCAGCAGCAACGTTGAGTGAATTTTTATTATTATCATTATTATTTTACAGAGTGTAAAGAGATTCTCTCTAAACGCACATGGAGCAGCAGGAGGCGAAACAAGATAACGTGTTAACGTAAACATTACTACACACATATAAGCTATACAATGCTTTACAGTTTATTGCATATTATGTATGTATTAGTTTATTAATTACAGTAATTTTCATAGTAGCGTAATGAAAGGAACGTTAATAAGACTTATAAATTTAAATACATATTTAATATGTTAAATATTATGGGTTATTATGGGTATTATGGGTTACCATACCATGGTTCTTATTTGTTCTGTGTACAATGCCAGCAAGAAACTTACCCTGATATACATTTTGAAAACATTTTACATATGTACTGTATATAAATGTAAATACATAAATTTTAGGGACAGGTGTATGTTTTGTTTTCTTCATATATTCAGAGTACGCAAACCTCTTCAGACACTACTACATCACTGCTCTCATTGCTCCAGCTAATGATAAGAAGCTAAATTAACCCGTTATTGCGTCTGTCTGTGCTGTTTCTCAATGCACTAGATGGACGTTTTTAACAGCCGTGATGCATCTCGCTGTTTTTCAGCATCTCACGAAGGAGGGTCTCGTTTTTTTAAACAGCATGTCAAGTTATAAAACACTTCAACTGTTAAAAAAAGCATGTGTAGCCACCTGCGTTCATTTCAAATATTGTGTCTAGCTTTTTTGAATGCGTTAAGTCTGAACCGAGGTCAGCAATTAAGGGGCTTAGGGCAAAAAAAGCCCCTGCATTGAATTCTTCTGTTTTTCAAAGTATCATCTGATACAGTTCTTAATATTCTTTAATAGTCCTATTTATAAATATTATCATATAGTCGATGTTGCTTTTTTTTGTAAAGGTAAGTGTTAGACATAGAATTGCTATTAATAAATTGATTACATTTAATGAGAATTCAAATGGATGAAATTGTTTATTTGATATATTTCCCTGGAATTGCCCCTTAAAGTAAAAGTTAATTTTTGACAATGGTCTGAACAGCCCCTTACGTTTCTATAAAAAGTTCAAATGTAACATCATTTTTTACTTTTTGGGGGTAATGCAATAATGCAACATGTTACTTTGAAAAGAAGCAATCCCCAACACAATAGAGGTGTGTGACGCATGGACTATTTCTCAGAGGTCTAATCTCACCGCATTGAAATTGTGGAAGAGCCCAACACTGTGTGGAGGAGCAGTCTCCATTGGAAACTGCAGAAAGGGCTTCATATCCAGATGAGGCTGGATCATTGTTGGGGTCCGCAGAAATGTGGGGATGGCCCCATTTCGATTGATGCTTCCTGCAGAGAAAATAAGAATCAAATTTAGAATAATTTTTTGCTTTAAACCTGTGTGATAAGCTTTGAATATTGTCACCAAGTAAAATTTGTGCTGTCAAGCTGAAAAAAACATATTTTGCTCAAATATTGGCTTTGATGCCATAAAGAGGTGAACCACAGAGGCTCAGGGGTGGCTGTGTTGAAACACTTTTTGTCAGCATAAAACTCATCAGAGAGATGTTAGCCTTTGGTTATGAAACAGAATGTTCTATCTCTCTCTCTCTCTCCCTACCAGCCTCATGAGTCTCTGTTCTCTGTCAGCCTGTCTTCTCTTGTCCTTTACACTCCACGCAACCTTCTTCATAAGAGTGCGAGAGGACCCTCTCTTCAGAATTAAGCTTTAGCGAGCAGTTACTTTAAGCTGCTTTTGCTCCTGGATTTTCCTCGCCTCAAATTCCCTCCGGTCTTAAATCTGTTCCCTTCTATCTCTCTCGTTCTCTCTTTCTCTGCCTGTCTTCTTAATCTTGAATGATTTTTCATCCTTCTCCGCTTGTATTTCAAGATTGCTTCTTAAGTTTCTACTGTAATCTGGCATACCGGCATTTTCCCAGTGGGCAAACTCATTTTGGGGCCATCGGGATTGGGCAGTGGGCCGGACACAAAACGGGCCGAATGGGCCACAATAAGCTGAAATGCAGAACGGGCCACAAAACAGTGCCACGATATGCAGAAAAAGACAGCAACTTTTCAAAATTATGTAACGTTATCTGTGTTAAAATACTTTCTCCTATCCCTGCTTAAAATGCAGAGACCATTATTAAGCAATTCATAGGTTAATTTTCTTGAAAGCTGTCCCAGGGCAGGACTATATCTTTGTTTGACCAAAAGTAGATGGGGGCGTATTCAGAAAGCTGTTTTGAAGACAAAGTTTATTTTTGCAATTCCGTTTAGTGGCGCTAGTGGTGCAGAAATTACATACCTCAGCATTAAAGTTAATGCTTTTTGTCATCATTTCTTAATAGTATGTTTACTGTCATAAAAATTGTTCGATTATCGTCATGATGTGTCTTTTCCATCTCCTCTTAGTCAACAGATATTTTCGTCGGTAATGTCGTTGGGGAAATTAACGCTGCACAGAGGGCGTCATTACTGTGCTGTGGTCAGGGCTGTTCTCAGAATGTGTCATGAAGGAAAAATAAGGAGAAAAAGAGATACAATTTGAGAGATATGCTGTCTCAGCCTGGCCCCAGCTGTTCCTCCTGCTCTCCTCTGCTGGAGCCTCAGGCCCAGACTAGCCCTGGCATCATTAACTCAAATTAGACATGCAAGACTCCTCAATGGCTGCACAGCACACAGGCAGATAAAGAGTGAGTAAAAAAGGGGAAGAATAAGAAGGCAGATTGGTTATGGGACTTCTGGTGAGAGTACAAGAGAGAGAGAGAGAGAGAGAGAGAGAGAGAGAGAGAGAGAGAGAGAGAGAGAGAGTGTGTGTCAGTGATTGCTTGTGAGCACAGCTGGTCCCTGATGCAATGCTCGTCTAAGTCACATGATCCACAATCTAACAATCTCTTTTGCTGCAAATAGTTTTTCAAAAGTTCCGCAGTGTGCCTTGAAGAAACAGTTTACCCATAAATGTAATTTAGAATTTTTTCCATGAAACACAAAAGTACAATTTTTTGTAGAATCGATACATGCTCTTGCCATACAATGACATTTCATACTGACCACCAAAGCTTGAAAATGACATGTAAATGTCATTGATTCCCAAAAGGCATTGGTTCTTGCTTGTATAGTATCTAAACACGACGTGCCATTTCGAATGCTGTACACAATATGTGAGCTTCGACAGATGAGAAGATTATCAGTGAATAACAACATAAATTCTGGTCTGTTCCTAACACAAAACTATTGTACAGTTTCAGAAGACTTGTAGTAAAGTGATAGTGTCATATGGACTCATTTAATGTTACTTTTATGGTCCTTTTTGGAGGTGTGGTTACTTGTGTCTTGTCTGACATCTGCTACAGATTCTTCAAAAGATTTTACTTTTGTGATCCACAAAAGAAAGAAATAAGAAGCATTATAAATATTAGTAAATATTGAGAGAAATTTCATTTGTGGGTGAATTATCCCTTTAACATTCTCAGAGCAAAAAGTGACTTGACATATGAACTGTAGTATGACCCCTTGGCTCCATGAACAAGACAAAAGACGCATGCTTTTCAGCAGACTGCGTAATTTGCTTAAGTTAAGTGCCACTCTTGCTGCAACTGTGGCCAGTGTGCATCTGTCAGGGCAATACAGCATCAAAATAATTCTCGACATGTGTGACTGATCCAACGAGATGGTGAGAGGACCCAAACCCATTTAGTCAGTTCACATGCCAACTGAGATATGACACAGATTTGTTGACAACCAATGGGGAGTGGGATAAGGAGAGAAACATAGAGATGAGCACAGTGTGAGCACAGCAGAGTGCTGGGGGAGTGTGTGCACATTTGTGTGTGTGCGTGGGGGGGTTGTCCTTGCAGTAGGGTCAAACACCATGGCCAGCATGCATAAGTCAGGTCCAGGCTGCTTCATGCCCCAGTGTATAATTACCTCATTAAATCAAAGAACATTTTAAGGGCCCAGCTCACACTGTAAATCACTATGACGGGAATTGCATGCATGTGTATGCATTTGCATGGGGTTAGGGGATTGAAAACATCATAAGCTTATATATAAAAAAAACTATTAAAATAAAAAACTATATAAGTCAATAGCTTGGCGTGTCAAGGATGGAGCGCGGCCGACCCTTATCTCGCTTTCCTGCTGATAAGCTGATTCAACACCGGCCATGCTCCATCATGGTACGGACATGCCCTCCTCCTCGTCACACTTGGTCATTGACAAATAAGTTTTTCCGAGATTATAACAATTTTAAATCTTTTGAAAATCTTGTTTAAAACGTGTCAACTTTGTAGAAATGTAATCTTTGTTTACATGTTGGTTTCATACATTTTTGAAAAAACATTTATATGACTTTATAAATGTCATATGTTGTAGCAACAAGCTTATATTCAAACATAACAGGTAGAAAAAAAATTCTTTACAAATATTATGTATTTTTTTAGTCAAAAATATCAAGAAGTTCTTTGAAGGTTACACCATATGACCTGAACAAAATGTGCCTTTCAAAAAAATGTCAAAATATCAGAAACGTTTTAAACTTCAAACACATTCTTGAGTGTCTATTCACCTTATTCAGCCCTGCCCTCTTCCAAATTTTGTCATCTAACTTCCTGTTTGTATTGAAGCTACTGAGAAGAGTCGATCAAAATGGATTACGTGTGGGAGCACAGAAAGTATTTTTCAACAAGAGTCGATGGTGTGAGTCTACACCACACCTTTACTAAGTGAAAATGCTAGTGAGGTATTTTTTCTGTCACTCAAATTAGTTAATAGATAAATTGGACCTGGCAGATCACATTCAGACAGCTATGACACACTGAACCTTTTCATGATTAAAGCGTTTAATTGTTATATGTGTAATTCTGCTTACATTTTAGGTTTCAACTTGTGTTAAACAGTGAGTTCATTTATATGCACACCAATACGCTGATAACTCTCTAAAATCAGCTTATTAAAAAAATCTGACAATGGCAAGAAATCCACGTTTACGTGACATTTGAAATTATCACGTTATTCTCTACTTTTGACATCAAACTGCGAAGAGGCATGCACTTAACATGTGCGCACATTGGATGAGCTGCTAAGAACACCTGGTAAGGTGTAAAGTGCAAGTGCACTTTACACCTTATGCAATGCAATGCAGGTTCATAACATTAAAGCAAATTACAATTGTACTTTTTAAAATGTATTTGTCACCCTACATTTTTAGTCTTAAATGTAATTAAAATGGTTGTAAACGGAATATAAAATAAAACGTTCACTTTCACAGATGTATGAGTATAAATATAGTTGCACCCTTCCCCTTTCCTGGTTTAACACTCAAAAAATCTTTATATGCGTTACGTAAACAGATTACTTTTCTGAGTAATGAGTTAAGTAACACAATATTTTTTTTATTTTGGCCATGTCTAAAAAGTCAGTGGGAGAGGGAGAGCAGAAACGCTCATCACCTATGCTGTCATATCAAATTCCTTGCAAGTAATCAAGTAATCAGCAAGTAATCAAGTTCCTCGCCAGCATCCAGCAGAACCAACATCAGTTTAGCATTCATGGATTTATGCATGGAGCAGGAAAATTGTTTCACCAGCGTTAGCCGTAGTTCTGAGCAGAACCATCAGCACTTTCCTGACTATTGAGCAGAGACGAGTCACTTCTGTTTAAATGAATGGGAGAAATTGGGAAGACCAACCAAGAAGCTCTAGCACCCAACAGTCAATGGATGTCCCATCTTGCAGGTAAAAGAGCCAATCACCTTTTAGATACAGACATCGCCTGTCAATCATCTCGCTAATAAGATGGGAAAATTGTGTGTTTTAGCCTAATATGAGGTCAGCGTTGACGTCATCATCACATGATGACATATATGATGCAGGTTCAAGTGTTGGACTTTGCTGCTTTAGGTAAGACAGTGGTTTTTCCTCCTTAGTCATATTGGCTGCCATGTTGATGGAAAACAAATCATGCATATTCATGTTATTGATTCTTTAGACCTACATTCTAAATATCTGTTTGTTTACTATGTTGTTTTGACATGAATGTTGTAAAGTAACTAGCATGACCTGTAATGTCTTTTGTATGCAATGCATGGCTTATTTGTATGGAATGCATAGCATAGCAGAAGAGAAAGCGGTTGTGAGAAAAAGTAACACAAAAATAACACAAAAGTAACGTAATGCTTTACTTTCCATAAAGTAAATATTTTATGGAGTAACGCAATATTCTAATGAGTAACTATTAAAAGTAAATTTTTATATTGTGAATTGCATTATATATGATAAAAGAGAGATACATCTGCCCACCCCTATGGGGACAACCTGGGACTTCCTCAATTGGAAAATTGATTCAGAAAATAATGCAAACACTGTTGTATAAAATTCTAAAGGCAAAAAACAGTGCATTCATGTTTCGTTAGCACATATCGCTTTAGTGTGTCTTCCATAAAATATAAATGAATAAAGACCTACACAAGTACAGCTGTCTAAGATCACAGGCTTTGACATTAACCCAAACAAGAGCACTGATTAGATCCCACAACACCACCAGATCCTCTGCTGATGGACAAAGTGTCTTGATGTTTATACCGGTGGTCTTAACAGTCTAATCAAACCCATGCGGCACAGACAGAGATGTTGTTTTGCCACTGTATGAGTCTGAATCTCCTAACAAGCTGCTGAAACCTGATCGGACTGGAGCAGGGGAAGGGGGGGTAGACGACCTGGTTGAGCTTTGGTTGTCGTTTAAAGCCTGTGACACGCTAAGAATCCTGCAGCACACACCGAGGCCATAATCACCACGTTTAAACAGCCTGTAGTGCGGGGGGAGAGCACCAGTGCCACAGCAGCCAAGGACCAGAGACACACACACACACAGGGATAAGGGAGCTAATGTGAATCTTCAGTGCAGGTTTTGAAAGAGGATTTTAGAGAGAATGATCCAGGGCTGTGTGTGGATACAGAAGTGCAGTAGAAAGACTGGGGAAGGAGGAGTTTATAAATAGAGAGAAGGGCACTGGAAGATCAAAGGCAAGGGGAAGTGATTCAACAAACGCAAATAATTTCGAGCCTGTTTGGGCCTGATAAATGGAATCTCAGGCGTGCCTGCATCTCTCCCTAATACTGAAGTGTGGCAATCCTATTTCTTAGGCTGTGCATTTGCCATTTGTAGAGGGCTGGGGTAATTGTGTGTGATGCAGGGAAAGAGATAAGGATGAAATGGTTTGGAGATAAGGAATGATCATCATGTGGTAAAAGAAGACAGAGCAACAGAGGAAATCAAAAAAGATTTCTGCGATGACTGAAAATTTTAATTATGTTAACATTTAAATATGCACCAAGACATCCTATTCACCGTTAACTCCGTCTCATTATCTGGCCGATCACCTCCAAAATGGGAGGTCAGTAGGTTAATTGGTTGCATTAGAATGGGAATCATTGACTTCATTGCTTCAGGTGTGCAGATGCACCCAAGGGACCCAAAGTACATTTGAATGCATACAGTGCTCTCTAGTGAGGAGAGCTAAACATCATTGTTGTGTCTCCATTACAAGTGTTGGGAAGTAGCTAACTACATTTTGATTGGTCAATCACGCCATCTAGCAGTCTGATATTTCTGAAATGACCACACATCCTGGTCATCTGGATACTCTGAGTCATCTTTTCTACTTCTATTTTCACTCTGTATCAATCTTTACATGTAAGCTAATAGAACAATTTAAACTCAAAATCAATATTTCAGGCCAATTTATTTATTTATTTGGCAAGAAGTGTTTATAATGAATAGTCATTTGAATATATGGTCATTTTTGCAATATACTTTACACCTTAAAGAACATAGACACCACTTGGGGGTTGAATTCAGCTGTTTCTGGTGAATCTTTGTCCTTATATAATAATGTAATTTCAATGCAAATCTTTTATTCATGTCAATTTAATTATTTATTTGATTGTTTTGACTGGCTGCCTGTAAAATATCCCTTACTAATCTACAGACTAAATAAACTACAATTTCAGTAGTTTTTAAAACAAAGTAGTTCTCCAGTAAGAAGCTATATTTTTTTTCTAATGAGTAGTATAGCTTGATAAAATGCTATATAGCTGTTCTTTGTCAGCTCTACATTCAAGTGAAATGAAGCAAAGATTATTGTTTTCTACCAAATGGTCAAATGCAGCGATGGGAAGTCCAAATTATTTTAAGTTATTAGTTATTATTAGTTTGAACAGCTCATTTAAATGAACCGGTTTGAATATATGTTTCACACATTTACTTGAGTTCCTGCAAATAAGTCCCTGTATAAATAAAAAATTGGCTACATAAATTAGGTTGTTCTGATTGTTTGTATTTATAAAAAAATTATTTGTTGAATTTAATCTTGTCTATCTAAGATTTGCTCAATTACTTATAAAAAGCTTGTAGTGTAGCTAACAACTTTTTTTTAAAAAAAGGAGCTGTAACAGGTTCAGGATGGGCAAAGAGGAGGCGGGAACCGGCAGAACAGTCAACATAAGTTTAATGATGTAACTGGACTTAAAACATCATAAAACAAACATAAAACTAATTTTAGTCAAAAAAGGTTAGTAAGTGATTTTATCACACTAAAATCATGTTAACAAGTATATTGTTTATGTCTTGTGGCTATACTTTTGAAACAGTATTTTAATGATTACAGTTTGGCCCCATTCACTTACATTGTAAGTACCTCACTGTAACCCAGATTTGTGCTTTTTATTAAAGAAAAGGATGGATGAGTGAAACGTATTGTTTTGTGCTAACCCTATATTATGCCAGAAATGCTATTGATTAAGTGTAACTTGTTTTGAACCCATAATATTCCTTTTAAGTACAATAAAACAAGCAGACTATGAGTGGTGATAAAAAGGAGGGATGGGATGAATGAAAGAATGAGAGATGAGAGAAAGGGTAAAAGTAAGAGGCATATGGCTGGTTTTGGATGAACACAGATGTCTCCTGGCAAGCGGCAGTGGCCCTGAACAAATTGCAAAGAGAGTGAGAGAATGAGAACCAGGTCCCACAGAGCCCCTCACTGAGCACCTGTCGTTCATATGATCCAGGAGAGAGTGAAACTACTGCAAATGCAGATTAATGTGACGAGAGATACAGATGGATGCTTAGTACCCTCCGCTTGAATCCACCACTTGCTCGCACTCCAGCTCTGAGTATTTTAAACATGACTATCTAGATAAGTTTTAGATTGATCCTAAAAATTTATTCTGAATGTATGGCCACATACACTCACCTAAAGGATTATTAGGAACACCTGTTCAATTTCTTATTAATGCAATTATCTAATCAACCAATCACATGGCAGTTGCTTCAATGCATTAAGGGGTGTGGTCCTGGTCAAGACAATCTCCTGAACTCCAAACTGAATGCCAGAATGGGAAAGAAAGGTGATTTAAGCAATTTTGAGCGTGGCATGGTTGTTGGTGCCAGACGGGCCGGTCTGAGTATTTCACAATCTGCTCAGTTACTGGGATTTTCACGCATAACCATTTCTAGGGTTTACAAAGAATGGTGTGAAAAGGGAAAAACATCCAGTATCGCGGCAGTCCTGTGGGCGAAAATGCCTTGTTGATGCTAGAGGTCAGAGGAGAATGGGCCGACTGATTCAAGCTGATAGAAGAGCAACTTTGCCTGAAATAACCACTCGTTACAACCGAGGTATGCAGCAAAGCATTTGTGAAGCCACAACACGCACAACCTTGAGGCGGATGGGCTACAACAGCAGAAGACCCCACCGGTACCACTCATCTCCACTACAAATAGGAAAAAGAGGCTACAATTTGCAAGAGCTCACCAAAATTGGACAGTTGAAGACTGGAAAAATGTTGCCTGGTCTGATGAGTCTCGATTTCTGTTGAGACATTCAGATGGTAGAGTCAGAATTTGGCGTAAACAGAATGAGAACATGGATCCATCATGCCTTGTTACCACTGTGCAGGCTGGTGGTGGTGGTGTAATGGTGTGGGGGATGTTTTCTTGGCACACTTTAGGCCCCTTAGTGCCAATTGGGCATCGTTTAAATGCCACGGCCTACCTGAGCATTGTTTCTGACCATGTCCATCCCTTTATGGCCACCATGTACCCATCCTCTGATGGCTACTTCCAGCAGGATAATGCACCGTCACAAAGCTTGAATCATTTCAAATTGGTTTCTTGAACATGACAATGAGTTCACTGTACTAAAATGGCCCCCACAGTCACCAGATCTCAACCCAATAGAGCATCTTTGGGATGTGGTGGAACGGGAGCTTCGTGCCCTGGATGTGCATCCCACAAATCTCCATCAACTGCAAGATGCTATCCTATCAATATGGGCCAACATTTCAGCACCTTGTTGAATCAATGCCATGTAGAATTAAGGCAGTTCTGAAGGCGAAAGGGGGTCAAACACAGTATTAGTATGGTGTTCCTAATAATCCTTTAGGTGAGTGTATATATTTCACTTAGGTCAATGACAGCAGATATACATGCATCACTTCATCTAAATAAATAATTACACATAATTAAGGAAATTCAGGTAAAAAAAAAACATAATCAGTCTACATTTACAGTGGCTCAAAAAAGTATCTGGACAAGTTACACTTAGTAGAAATGTCAATGGATTAAATAAAAAAATATATCAAACCAAATGGCATCGGCAAACAAAATATTCTAGAGCATTTCTCAGAACCAACCTTTTTTTTCTAAGCCAATTTTGCAATTGTATGTATGTAATAATTTGTATTGAATGTATGAATTCAATTCCCCTCAAGTTCACACAGGTGCCCAAGCAGAGTAACCACAAGTGTAGTTCACATTTCTTAGCCTAATAAAACAACATATTAACCTTGCTATCTTTCTTTAAAATATACATTTGGTTTGATGTTTTGTCTTCTTAAGCCATTGCATTAATATATTTTCAAGCATATCTTAAACAGTGTTGGATGCAATCCAATAAAAGTAATTTGTTACTGTAATCTAGTTACGTTTAGACAAGTAATTATTTAAGTAATCTGATTTAAATTTTAGAGACATAATTAGTAATTTGTAGTGGATTACTATTTTTAAGTAATTTACCCAACACTAGTCTCCAAATGTTGGGGGCACAGTATCTTTATTTCCTGATCAGCCACTTTTACATGGTCCATAATTTCAACATCGTAAAAAAAGCACAATACTATCTCTAAAAGCCACCTGCACTGAGTATTGCAAAACAGAAAGTCCCGTGTATTCATTTCCTGTATTAGAGTAGACAGGTCGAGGTGCCATCTTCCTCAACCATCAAATGAAAGCTATAAGAGGGAACATTTGGAGTATATTTGTCATGAATCCACTTTCCCAGCAAGCAACGTGGCCTCCAATCACGGACTCCAATTCCCACAACACAATGCACCACCTCGATCCCAATCACCTGAACTCTGCTCAGCCTCACCTGCACCCCGTCACCACAGCTAGCACTACACCCTTTATTAGAGACTCTGTCACATTCCATCCATGTGAAGAATACGTTCACTTCCCTTGTGTTTGATGCTGCCAATCATAGTCTGCCTGATCCCTTGCTAAAGTACCATTGCCTGTTTTGACCACGAGTTTGCCTCTAGCCCTGATAACTCTGTTTGCAAATCCCCTGACCTCCTGCCCGTACTGATTATTGGATTCGTTTGAATTGTACTGTTGCCTGATCTTCATTAAACTGCCCATAATGCACTTTCATCCTACTCTCCTGGTGTATTTCCTGACAATTTTATAGCAGATACTCAGCAAGGGACACAAAACTGTTTGTAAATTTTCATTATTTTGCTTTTGAATGTGCAACTCCTCTGATGTTTTAAATTATTTAGGCATGCCGGGACAGCACAGTACACTGTGTTTCCAATTGACAATTATGTGTCTCAATAGTGTTTTAGACTCATCTTTGTAATACATTTAAAATAGTTTTATAGCAGATGCCTGTTTACCAATTGTTTCTTGCACAGAAGTGCAAGTTGTGCGACACTGACGTTTGTATTCAGGAGAGATTTAATTCGCTTAAATTTAAGAAGGCCTGAAAAGCCAGGTCAAGGTCAAGATTTGTCTTGAAGTGTTTACAATATGTAAAACAATCAAATCAGCTCTCAAACCAAAATTCATTGAGAAGTAATCACTTCTGCTGATAGAAAAATCACACACATTTCCAGAAACAACCATACCAACTAAATTAATTTCTTCTTTTCATTCATCTGTATGCTGTCAGACTCTGGTCCAGTCTGGTACAAGATCTGCTCCTGTGTTCGTCCTGTCCTCAGCTGTGACCAAGGAGGCAGAAATGGCTCATTCATTTTACCAATTTAGGTCCAATTACTGTGGCGGTAGCCCAGCTCTGCTCAATATTCCAGCCCAGTCTCAGAGCGACAGGGAGATGGCCAGCACATCACCTGATCGCCAGTATAATTCAGCATCAAAACCAACCCCAGGATAAAAAGACACTAACCATAGAGAAACACATACAAAAACAACCTTATAAAAGCAATAAGTAAAATCCCTGAAACGTATGGCCTTGTGTGGCATATTGCTTTTATAAAACGGAGGCAACAGCAAAATGATAAAATACATTTGTGTTCAATAAATAAATAATTAAAGATGCACTTATAATTATTATTGTATTTTTTTTGCTAATTGCCAAAATTGTAAACTGAAAAATATGCAATCACTTGAGATGAAGACTGTAGTCATATTAGTCTTAGAGAAAAAAAAAGCTGCTTTATTCTAAATATGGAGCTGGGCACACAATTATGGACAGCACAATGCTGTGTTCATATGACCAGATGAATATTGCTCGTCTTATCTCGTTAATCCACTGTAATTGGACGATTTCACTTACGGAATAAATTCATCACGGCTGACTAAATAGATCTGTATAGTAACCATCCAATTTGTTCTGATTGACTCTATATATTCCAAAATAATATTGTTCGAAAATTGTCCTGACGAGTCTAGTTAGGACATGCAGTAATTGTGTGCAGTTAACAGTTGCAAAGCAATGTAGAAACTTAGGGTATTAATGCAGAATTCAAATGATGTGAGGCTACAACTGTGCATACAGTATATTGTATATTTTGCAGCAGTTTAATACATGGCTCATCCACTCAAATTTTAGAGCCATTTTATAAACTTATGCCATAAAGGCACAACCCTGCACTTCTATCCAAAGTGACTGCTCAACAGTGAGTGTCTGGGTCACCAGCTGCCTCTCTAACCCAGTAGCTTCATTTCTTCTCTAAGCGAGAGCACATGAAAGTGGCTCCAGGTCTGTGGAGAGAGTTACTCATTAAGATCCTCGTTTAATTAGAATGAACACACTTCTTGACACTGCTCTGCACTTTGGCTTATTTCAGCCTAAAAGCAAGTACTTCAACAGATACAAGAGAAAAAATTAACACCTATACATACAGCACTACTTCAAAAGCCATGTTACAGTCTAATGCAAATACAAGCAAGGAATGAGCATATATGAACAAGACAAGACAAAACAAGAACACTGTCTAGGTTCAGAATGGCATACTTGCATACTGCTTACAGTGCAGTGTACTGTGTGATGCCTACTATTGTTTTACAACACTACGGTGAAATATTACTGCTAAAGAGTACTGCTTAATACATACTAAGCACTTTTTTACTAACACTATGGTCATTATAAAGTGCCCGATGTGGTCTTCTGCTGTTGTATACCCATCCGCCTCAAGGTTCAATGTGTTGTGCATTCTGAGATGCTATTCTGCTCACTGCAATTGAACAGAGTGGTTATCGGAGTTACTGTAGCCTCTCTGTCAGCTCGAACCAGTCTTGGCTGCATTTCCCAAAAGCATCGTATTAGCCTAAGTAGATCATAGAAACCATTGGTGACAATGGTCTCTACGATCAACTTAAGCTCACAATGCTTTTGGGAAAAGCATGCCTGGCCATTCTCCATTGACCTCTCTCATTAACAAGGCATTTCTGTCATCAGAACTGCCACTCTCTGGATATTTTTTGTTTTGGGCACCATTCTGAGTAAACTCTAGAGCAGGGGTCGCCAACCAGCATTGCACACGGAAAGGGAATCACTGGTATGCCAGCAATGGCGAGAGGGGAGTAGACTATATTATTTATATGAAATTCCGCACCTGCATTTCAGTTTGCATCTTGATGTAATCCTTCCTCATAATCACACAGCATGTTTTCATCAGCTGAATGGGAGGCTAAACAAAAAAGTTAAAATGTGATTGGACTGCAGTACCCAACTAAATCGTGTAGTGCGTGCAATCTATTCGTACTTCATTTTCGGTTTTCAGGTAAAAGCGCCCGCTTTCCTTTGGTCAGGCTGCTTGGGCCTACATTCTGTGTTTAATTTGTTTATTTTTGTTTTCAGAACAACACGTGATGTAATAAGGAAAACACCACTATTAATCCTTGAGATTTCCAACCCATCATACAGGTACACCCTCCTTAAACCATAGTAACACTCAAAATTACATTTAACTATTAAAAGAGAAAACATAAACATAAAAATCTTAGTCAATTCAAATATAAATTAAACCTAGAAATAGAGTTTTAGGATTTTGCAGGTGCGAGTCAACGAAAAGGGTTAAATAGTTGATCGGCTTGTGATGTGTGAATGGCTTGCACGCGCAGATAAGAGTCTCATCAAACTTTAATAGTGTTTATTTTAAAGCTATTTCCTAGCTTTAGTAGTGTAGTAAGCGATCACAAAGAGCTGTTGAATGTAAACGGCTGATGCGAATTCACTTCACGTCACCTAACTGGCTCATATTACACACAAAAATTATCTTTTGCCACCACATGCTGGCTAACACATTGCGGCAGGGCGGAGGGCGAGCCGGGTGGTGATTCTACACACTCAGTCCCTTATCAGGCTAATCAAGCCTCCGAGAGGGATAAAGGCACTGCTCATACACTTTAGTTTAGAATGGCATGAACACAAGCGAAGAGATACACACACAGTGAAGCGTCGGAGTGCTGACGTTGTCAGACCATCAGTGCTCATGGAACGTCTCTCGTCCAATCAGATTCAAGGACCGGAACTAACTGTTGTATATATATTAATATAATACTTATATCATACTTGTATATTAATATATACTGTATTATTAATACTACTCTGTAAGTGCTGGGTCTGTGCTCTGTAAGTGCTTTTGAAGTCTGTGAACCACCAAATCCCCCCACACACACACACACACTTTTAAAATGACTTCTATGCCCCTGGGAAGGTTTGCATCAAGATGTAGATTGGATTGCAGATGCGAAAAATTTCATGTAAATAAAATAGCCTGCTCCTCTCTCGCTACTGCTTGTGTAATAGGGATTACCCCTCTGTGTGATTTTGAAAAATGTATGGCATAATTTAAGAAATATTTAAGAGAAAACTGTGATTGAAAATCAGGGTTATTCCACCAAATATTGATTATTTAACTCTTCCCAAGTTAAAACATTAGTATTGTGTTGTTTAAAAATGAATGTGAACTTGTTTTCTTTGCATTATTCGAGGTCTGAAAACACTGCATCTTTTTTGTTACTTTGACCAATTGTCATTTTCTGCAAAAAATAAAATAAATAAAAAATTTCAATGACAATATTTTTATTTGGAATTTGACAGACATTTTGTCAGTAGTTTATAGAATATCACAAAAATGTTAATTTTACTCAAACACAAACCTATAAATATTAAATCCAGAGAATTCTGAACATTTTGAGCTGAAACTGAGCTGTATATTTATTATTATTTTTTGCAGAGGGAGGGGGATAGCCATTAACCAGGAAAATAGAAAATGGCACCCCATGTCAAAAAGATTACCGACCCCTGCTCTAGAGACTGTTGTGTATGAAAATCCCAGGAGATCAGCAGTTACAGAAATACTCAAACCAGCCCGGCTGGCACCAACAATCATGCCATGGTTGAAATGACTGAGATCACATTTATTCCCCATTCTGATGGTTGATGTGAACGTTAACTGAAGCTCTTGACCAGTATCTGCATGATTTTCTGCTTTGCACTGCTGCCACATGATTGGCTGATTTGAGAATAGCATGAATAAGTAGATGTACATGTGTTCCTAATAAAGTGCTTGTATACTATATGCTGCCTACTAATGTTTGAAAAAGTATTTGAAACAGTATATATGCTGCTAAACTGGAATACTTGATTTTATTTAAGTATTTACAACAGTATCCAGTTATCCACTTATGAACTTTTTTTATGTTTTGAAACAGTATAACTTTTATAATGCTAAACTGGAAATACTAGCATATTGCTTACTGCATACTGTGCAGTACAGTGCATGCTTTTTTTTAATGATGTGCAGTATATACTTTTTGCTGCCTACTATTTTTTTAAATAGTATGTGAAACAGTATACATTATAAAACACTAAAGTGAAAATGTCACATGACCACACTACATTTTGTTTACAATTTTGTTTAAGTATCTTTCTAAATATCATAAAAATCTTTAAACATCTTTATCTTATTGCTTTCGGAATGCATTGCATTGTGGGATACACTATATATTAAATTATGGTCTGTTACTGTATATAATGCATATTTTTGGCAATTTTAGTAGGTAATTTGGGTATTCCATACATATATAGAGATTTCACATACTGTGTAAAGTTTACATTCTGCATACTACAAAAATAGAATGAATAGTATGGTAGTATGCTAACCTAAACATGGCCTAAGACTGCAGAATTCAGAATGAGTTGTTGCAGCCCAATCACTTACTTTACATCTCAATAAACAAGGTTAAAAGCAGGATTGTTTAAGCAATACATCACTGCATTTAGACTGCATCGCATGCCACCCACCACACACACACACACACACACACACACACACACACACACACACTCCCTCTTCACCTCCGACTGCAAACCTGTGTACGAATCTAATTCCATCATCAAGTTTGCGGACGACACTACGGTGATTGGTCTCATCAGCAACAACGATGAGACTGCCTATAGGGAGGAGATCAAGCACCTGGCCACATGGTGCACTGAAAATAACCAGCTCCTCAACACCACCAAAACGAAGGAGCTCATCGTGGACTTCAGAAAAGAGCCAAGAGGCATACACGACACCATCCACATCAATGGAATGGAGCGTGTCTCTAGTTTCAAGTTCTTGGGAACCCACATCTCGGCGGACATGTCCTGGACAACCAACACCTCCTGCCTGGTCAAGAAGGCTCACCAGCGCCTCTTCTTCCTGAGGACACTGAGGAAGAATCAGCTTTCCTCGACTATCCTGGTGAACTTCTATCGCTGTGCAATAGAAAGCATCCTGACCAACTGTGCTACAGTGTGGTATGGGAGCTGTTCTGTTGCAGAACGCATAGGCACTGCAGCGGGTGGTGAAAAACCGCAGCGCATCACTGGGACTCAACTACCTGCCATCGAGCACATCCAGAGGAAGCGCTGTCTGCACCGAGCCTCGCAGCATCCTTAAGGACTCCTCTCACCCAGCCCACAGACTGTTTTCTCTCCTGCCCTCTGGCAGGCGTTTCAGGTGCCTCCAGACCAGGACCAGCAGACTAAAGAACAGCTTTTTCCCCAGAGCTGTCTCTTTACTGAACTCTAACCCTCACTGATCCCACTCCCCTCATATACTGATAAACTCTCCTCTCCTCCTCATACCTCATACACTTTGTTATTTGCACTGCTATAATGTTCATTTGCACTGCTGACTATATTATAGTAACAACTGTTTACATATGCATCTTGCACTACTTATCTGACTGGAATATCATTTGCACTGCCGACTGTTTATTTACAGTACCAATTGTTTACATATACATTTGCAAAACCGTACTTTAACTGTAATATGCAATTACTTTCCACTGCACTTTTACTCGGATAGTTTTTGTCCAATTTAATTTGTACTAATAGTATTTATTGCACTTCTGGTTAGACCCAAACTGCATTTCGTTGCCTTGTACCCGTACTTGTGTAATGACAATAAAGTTGAATCTAATCTAAAAAAATGCAGAACTATATTTGGCCACAAGGAGATGCTACTGTGAGCTTTTTGCTGATTTCATACAGGACATATATCCCTTTTATCCATTAATCAGTTAGTATCCCCTTCTCTGTCTTTAGACCCAGTAGTCCAAACCCCTCCCCAAGAGCTTCTGATGTTAAGCAGAAGTTTTTCAGGGAGATAAATACTTCTTCCCTACTGCATCCCTTAATGCATGCGCTTAGGACTTACACATTAATCCCAAATATCATACCTACACAAAAATGAATAAGAACACAATCATAATTATGCATCTCTGATGAATTGTAGCTTAATGGGTAGTTTGCCATAAAATGAAAACTCATTCATCATTTACTCACTCTCATGTTGTTCCAAATCCATATGAGACAAGGAGATGTTACGCAGAATGACAGCCTTAGTCACTATTCACTAAGGCCAGTTCTGCTTAACATCTCATTTTATATTCCACTGATGATAGAATGTTGCACGAGTATGGAACTATATGAGCGAGAATTAGAATTTTGGGGTGAATTATCCCTTTAACAGATTTTTAACAGAAAGAGGATGAGAGAGGAAAAAAGTGCGTGAAGCAATTAAGCAATTTGTGATTCTCTGTGTGTGTGCATGTGTGTGTGTGTGTGTGTGTGTGTGTGTATGTGTGTGAGAGAGAGAGAGAGAGAGAGAGAGAGAGAGAGAGATTAACAGAGAAGAGATAAAAAATGTGTGTACTAACAAACCTAAGATTTAAAATATCACCACAAATTATACGTTTATGTGAAATACGCAATCATATTGGCCCAAATGTTATTTACGGGTGCTATAATTGTAATATTTTATTTTGATTTACTCCAACTTGGATTATATATTGGGTTTTGGTTTGTGTGCACATTTTCAGGAGTTAGTAGTAAACCTTTATTGTCCTTTCAAAGACTGTATTTGATGCAGTATTTGATGCAGTATTTAAAAAAATGTTTTATCCATGTACACAGCATATATTTACATACAGATTTGCACATAAACAATAAATATAGAAATAAATAATACATGAAGAATGACAGCTTTAGACATCATTGACTTTCATTGTATGGAAAAAGATTAAATGAAAGTGAATGGTGACTGAGACTTCCTCATTCTGGTTATTCTGCCTAACATCTCATTTTGTGTTTCATGGATAAAATAAACTCATACAGGATTGGAACAACATGGGGGTGAGTAAATTATGATGGAACTTTGGGGTGAAATATGCCTTTAAAATAAACTGAAAACTACAGTACACAATACGCTACTCACTTTATCTTCCCGTGCCTCTGATATATATTGTACATTGACAACAAACTACCTTAAAGAAGTTCAAATTGTAAATTAAGAAAATATAATTATCCAAAATATTCCTTTTAAAGGTCCTAGTTCTCACACAGAGTGGACGAAACAAACTGTGCTGCAACTATTTGACCCCAAGTTCAAAGTGTTCTGCAGTTGAAGTCTACGTTTTGACATTCACTCCATAAAACCAACATATCATGGAAAAGATTTATACAACAGAGTCTTATAAACATCAAAAGACTTCCGCTTCCTGAATAGATCATCTAAAGTCACATTATTGGTTCAAATCCAGTCGCAGACTCTAAATTAGATAAAATCAAAGCTGTGTTAAATGAGCTTGTGTTGAACAGGGATTCAGATGTCATAAGTACTTCTGCACAGACAAACTGGCCTTGTAAACCAAGCCGTGTGGACCCCTCACTTCTCAAAACCAGAGTTTCGCTTACATGTCAGGGGAACAGGCAAAAACATTGCAGAAAACACATATAGTTTTCCTTAATACTCTCTCACACAAACAAACAGATGTAGCCACACTCGCCCTGTTTACAGACAGAAAGGTTTTTAAAGGTTAAATGCAAGTGAATTAATGACAGAATATACGTAATGACACCCCAGTGAGATAATAGACAGCTCAGGACAAAAATCACCCAAATGGGCCAAGCCTTGATCTTCTAAGCAGGTGAATCAAGGCTGCAAGGCTTTAATTACCTGCCTGTCACTCATGGAAAAGTGCTGAGTTTGTTTCAATGTTACAGGCTAGAATGCAGTCAAGCTAAAAGAACCATTGCTCTGCAGCGAAACAGATTAAAGTTGAAGCGAACTTTACAGGTACTTCCTGTCTTCATATTTCCTTTGTCTGTGGCCCCTGTGTGTTAGCACTTCTATCATGGACCTGGGCTCCATGAATGTGTTTCAAACAGGGGAACAGATGCACACCACCCTGGGGCTCGATGCTTGTTCCTACAGCGAGAATGGCTGATAGACAGGACCGCTCAAAGAACCGACTGAGCTTGTGCTCAGGCCATTAGAAAACAGTGAACTCATTGTCATGTTCATGAATCCAGTTTGAGACGACTTTTGCTTTGTGACATGTTGCATTATCATGTTGGAAGTAGCCATTAGAAGATGGGTAAATTGTGGCCATGAAGAGATGAACATGGTCAGCAACAATAATCAAATAATCTGTGGCATTTAAGCAATGATTGATTGGTATTAATAGGCTCAAAGTGTGCCAAGAAAACATTCCCCACACCATTACACCACCACCAGCCTGGACTGTTGACACAAGGCAGGTTGGATCATCGATTCATGATGTTGGTGCCAAATTCTGACCCTAACATCTGTGTGCCTTAAAAGGAATCAAGATTCATCAGACTAGGCTAAGTCTTCAACTGTCCAGTTTTGGTGAGCATGTGCCCACTGCAGCCTCGACTTTCTGTTCTTGGCTGACATAAGTGAAACTCGACATGGCCTTCTATTGTTGTAGCCCATCTGCCTCAAGGATCAACATGTTGTGCATCCTGAGATGCTATTCTGCTCACTAAAATTGTGCATGGTTATCTGAGTTACCATAGTCTTTCTCTCAGCTTGAACCAGTCTGGCCATTCTCCATTGACCTCTCTCAACATCAAGGTGTTTCCGTCCACAGAACTGCCGCTCACTCGCTGTTATTTGTTTTTGGCACTGAGTAAATTCTAGAGACTAGAAGATCCCAGGAGATCAGCAGTTACAGAAATACTCAATCGAACCCTTCTGGCACCAACAATTATGCCACGGTCAAAATCACTGAGATCACATTTTTCCCCCATTCTGATGGTTGATGTGAACATTAACTTAAGCTCCTGACATATATCTGCAGGATTTTATACATTGCACTGGCTGCCACAATATGGGCTGATTAAGAAGTTGGTGTCCAGGTGTTCCTAATAAAGTGCTCATTGAATGTTGATATAATGTTGTAATGATTATACGAGACCAGGTTGCCAATTGTTCCTGTTGTGGCATTATAAATGCCCCTTTCATATGTTAAATCATAAACCACTGAACACCGTGCTCTGGTACTCATGCACTGGCTATGACTTCTTCTGTTTCTGTTCAAAATCATTTTAAACTCCACCATCCATCAATAACAGCCTCTTTTCGAAGCCTTTAAAACATTTATTTTAACCTGACCTTAACATCTGATTCATGATGTATCATACACTAAATGCATTCAAAGTGGCAGTTGAGGTGTATTATAATAACATATTACTGTGGTGTTACTCATCGGGTTCTGTTAATAGATGTCTTCAACAGGGGCACGATTGCTGTTTTACAGGGAAAACAAATAGATGTACTGAGGTCAGGTCCTACAAATGTAACCCACTTATTACTACAGGAGAACATAAAAGACAAGTGTATACTGTAGAAAGACCAGCCAAGCAAGAATGTGTCCTCTAATATGAAAAGATCACAAACATTCAAGTATAGCTCACAGAAATACTGAATGTCCTGCTGAAAAAACAACAACTTAAACCAGACTGAGTTGGTTTGCTGGTCTTGGCTGGTCTCACAGCCTTCAGGCTGGTCTGGTTCGCTGGTTTTAGAAGATGTTTTTGGCACTTGTCAGCTGAACAGCTTGGGAGACCAGCTAGACCAGCTAAGACCAATATTGACAAATATTGCTCTCAAATGCATTCTTCTTATGCTAAATTGTGTCCACACTACATCTGGCCAGTGATCTCCTCAAAATGTTAAAGGGCTGTAAAACTGACAGATATCCTATAAACACACCGCTAATTCCCTTAACATTAGCCTTCATTAATCTCCCTCACCATCCCTCATCCCTTTATCCTTTCTGAGCTATTCTTTATCAAGTTTCTATTTTCTTCCCATTGTTATAAATCACCCATGTTTGGCTGAGGGTCAGCTTGAATTGTAAGATGATCCGTTCTTATCCATCTGTAATCTATGTGAATGTTCCAGACTGTAGAGCACACAAGAGTCTTTGATGGAGGGTAAAGATGGCGTGAAGCGCTCAGGGTGAATCTGAAAAGGAATATATGCTAGAGTGGGAGAGAGGAGCTAATGATTTAATTCTGCTTTTATCCATAGACGCATTGGCAATTTCAAAAAGACAATGCAGATGGTGCAGAGATGGTATTCGATGGTAATTCCATGGCAATTTGAAATATACCATGGCACTTAAATTAATGTACCATGGTCCCCCCATGGACTCCAAGGTACTTTCAAGAATACTACAGTCCATGTCCAAAAAAACATGGTAGTTCAATGTTACTTTTTGATCCCTTTTTGTCAGTATTGTATCCTACCACCAAAAAAGATTCATTGCAGCTTTAACGAGTGCTCTGGAACGTAACCACTCCCTCTCTCTCCACCTGTCTGAACTCCCTCCCCCCCAGCTATTGCCCATCTATCTTTCTCAATCCATCCATAACCTCCCCTCTCTCCTCCACCCCCCATTACGGTCTGGGGTGCACGCCCAGGAACAACAAAGGCCATCCTGTCTTTCTTACCCGCTTTCTCAAAGCCTCCTGCCCTCAGGTATGAAATCCTATCACTCAGCACAAATGGCTAGATTAGCCCAAATTCATCTGCGGAGGGAGAGAAAGAAGGCCATGAGATTCCCGCACAGATAGCAGAGAGGAACAAGGGTAAGATGATCCGCCTCTGCCTGTTTTATTACCAGTTCCTGTAGGCATCCATTTAAACAACTATAAAAGAAAAACTGCAACAAAACAAGTACACCAAGTCTCAGTAAGTTACAACGCAGGACATAAATAATAGAGGAGGGTTTGTTCAGGGCAGGCAAGAAGGTTCATATCTGGAGAGGTTGAGTGTTTTTTATGAAGTGGCATGATAAATGGGTGCATTTTTCATGAAAGAGACTGGTCTATCCATGTGCCATTAGTAGATTCTGTCCAATCTCTTTAAGTGCTCTGGGCTCTTCAAACATCACTCGTCATTGGTCTATGTCCATGGAAATCTGATTGTCCTTAAAGCAAGGAGACTTTTGTGCTTATTTTTGTGCTTTTGTGCTTAACACAATCAACAAGTTATATGCCTTGCACAACTGGAATTTTACATTTTCCGGTGCAAAGCTCGCTATCTTAATTTATGAAGTTGGCCTGAAAAACGTTCCCAATATTTGCTAATCTGTTACTAATTCATGTTAGAGAGTGGTTACCAGATTCTCACTTTTCTTTGGTGCCAACCAAATCAACCCTTCCTCGATAAGCCACTCAATGTCACTATGCTGGCAGTTTGAGTGTCATCGGCGCTTGCATCTGCCATTGATTTTGCTAAAAGTGTATCACAAAGCAGTCGTAGTGTGTAGTATGTACTGTATGTGTAGCATGTGTAGTACGGAGTGGTGGTGGTGTAGTGGGCTAAAGCACATAACTGTTAATCAGAAGGTCGCTGGTTCGATCCCCACAGCCACCAGCATTGTGCCCTTGAGCAAGGCACTTAACTCCAGGTTTCTCTGGGGGGATTGTCCCTGTAATAAGTGCACTGTAAGTCGCTTTGGATAAAAGCATCTGCCAAATGCATAAATGTAAATGTAAATATACATGTCTGTATTGCCTTATAGTAAAAAGAATCTACACGATGGAGTGAAAAGGCTGAACATGCTATCGTGGGAGAGACGGAATAGCACATGTAGTATACCCTAGCCTAAAGTATGAGCAATAGTAAAAGCACACTGTAAAAAAAAATAAAAGGGGAAGAATGCTTGTCAGCATAGGCTGCCATACGTTTACCATAAACTGAAATAAGAGATTTGGACTGTAAAGTTACATGTTTAGACTGCAAAAGGAAATAAGGTGTTTTGACCATAAGATGAAATAACATGTTTAACTATAAAATAAAATGACATATTTTGACTGAAAAAAAAAAAAACATTCTGTTAAATTTGCAGTAAAATCCCGGCAGCTATGGTAAATTCACCATGAAAAATACAGTCACAATGTTTCAGGCATTACGGGATGTCATTTTGGTGCCTATATAGTTAGTATTATTAAATTATATAAACTTAACAAACCAACCTGCTGCAACTACAAAATCTGCTTTAAATTTTGGTGAGTAATATTCTTAATGCATAAGCATCCTACTAGGCAGGGAGCAGGGGCGACTTCATGCACAGACTGAAGCCCAGGGGCCAACAACTCCCATGGGGCCCAGCTCACAGCCATGGGGCCCATTTTCCCTATCCATGTTCACGTGAGGAGCGTGTTTAAACCTTTTCAGTGGGAGTCGCAGTTGTTGACATGGTGACAGTGTACAACTATTAAAGGCGTCCATGTAGTGCTTGTTCAATGGACAGCAGTCACTCCCCACCCTCTCCCATTTACTTGCATTGTATAGACAAACAGAGCTGAAATATTTTTCTAAAAATCTTAATTTGCGTTCTGCAGAAGAAAGTAAGACATACACATCTGGGATGGCATGAGGGTGAGTAAATGATGAGAGTATTTTCCTCTTTGGATGAACTATTCCTTTAAACACCATAGTAACAACAGAAGGCCACATGATGATTTAGACCTTCCAGGAGTGTCGAGACCCCCACACACACAAAAAAACACCATCAGGGTAACACATGGGACACTCAGATAATGTAATAATAATTTACTAAATGACATAAAATATATTATAGAACACCCCAATGTTTTATTTCCATAAAATACAATGAAATGTGATGGGTCACACAGGGACTTCTGGGAATGGCCAATTATTGCTCTTTATTTTAATTTTTAAAATAATAAAAAAATTATAAAGTTTCTTGTTCAACTTAATATATATTAAAAACATTAATTTATGGTATAATCATACTTTTTACATCTAAAAAAACTTTTTACAATATTTTACCTTAAAATTACATGTATTGTCTGTGTTGTAATTTTCATCAATAAGGTGTTAACCAATTGTTTTATTTTTACTGTAGCATTTTTACAATTCTTTTGTCATTACTTTTTCTGTTAAAATGACTCCCAGTTTTTGTTATGCCAACAAAAAACATTTATGTTGTCCCAACACAACTGGATTAAGTAAATTTACATTTAAAAACGCTTAATGTATTTGTTGTTGTTGTTGCAGAAAAATAAGTTACGTTGGGTTTGCTAAACTCCAGCTTAATGTTGACTTCACTCAAAATTATTTGTTGAGTTCATAATTACGAGTACAGCATAAACTCAATATATTGCATAGTGCAAATATTGTGTCAGATATAGAAAAAATTATATATTCAAAACATAACTTTATTATTAAAATCTGTTGCAAATGTTTCATTTGGTTTGAATAAGATAATTTAATCTTAAATTAATGTTAAATTATACTGTATTTTCTCTTTAAAAACTTCTTTACAGTCTTATTTGTTTTAAATAAAATTTTAAATGTGAAAACCTTGATATTTACCAAAATTTAAAGGAGAATGGCTGTTATTTATTTTATTATTTTTTTGCAACACATGCAATCAGTTAACAGGGAGCATGTGCATTTGGTATCAATATGTTTATTTTAGGTAAATAAAAAAAACTAATTGAAAAATGTGGTATGAATGGTAAATTATACTGAATTTTCTCTGTAAAAATATATGTTTTTACACTGTGATACAATTATTACACATATTTACAAATAACTCTACTCACCAAAACTGAACATGCAGAAATTTGATCTCTCAGACATACCTAAATGACAGCAAGCACAAGGCAGAGGCATTATTCAATGGCAACATGTTGAAACATGTTTTAATGTCCATCATAGATGCAGCAAGAATGCATGTTACTGTTATTTTATCATTAAAACTGAGAGAAGCAGACAGCAAGAAAGACAGAGCATGAGCTAAAGAGAAAAAGCAGGGGAAGTGGGTTAGTCTGAAAACATATTCTCTTTGAAAATAAAGGTCCCAAAGGCAGCTTGTGAATAAAACAGCAGAGGAAGACAGTGAGAGAGAGAGGGGAATCCTGACCTGCTTCTATGAATCTTCCACTTACAAAGAGCTCTCCATGCAAACTGTCACCTAGTCAACATGATCACATGGGAAAGTTTCAGTAATCTAGGACAAGCCACATTATGCCCACTCATTGACAAGTGCCATGTCACGTCAGACATTTTTGCATCTGCTCAAGTATATGTACCTTCCCTTGTGGCACGACCAGAAGTATGTTGTGTCAACAGCATGGGAGACCCAGGAATACATGCTGCATTGAAACCAGGTATAATTGCGTTTTGGATAATCAGTGATGGGCGCGATTTCGGGGTTGTAATTTTCGCCCAGACATTGCATTTTCACTCCTTCACTTATGGTTAGATTTAGGTTTGGGTGGGCATTCACTGTGAGATCAATATGTGAAGGAAGAATATTCATTTGACGTTGATTTAAGCATACACTGAACGATGGGTAAAGAACCAGCAATTAATAAGTCTTCCTCAGGCTACTTTTCAACCTCCAAAAAATACATCCACAGCCCCATGAGGATCTAATCCCCATTAACTTAACTTGAGTTTGGACTGCATGTATTGTTTCTCTTTCACACTCATAAAATGACTGCAGTAACACATGTTTATATTTGGCAAATGTGTCCTGGCAGGGACTATCTTGCAGTCCAGCTGAAAGTGAGTCTCCGCTATTGAGATATTTTGGTGTTGGTAATGTAGAACAATAAAGTATTGTTAACCCTCTAAACTGCAAGATATTTAGACTTGTTTTCAGAGAACATAAATTCAGGAAAATATACTTCAAACAAGTCTACCAATGCATAAAAACAAATACACGTATATTCAAGGTACATTCATAGAAAACAAGTCTGAATATCTTATGCAGTGTAGCTTCTACAGTCAGTGTATCTTGCCTTTAGGATTATTAGATTACTTGGGGGAAAGAAAAAAAAAGTGTCAAAAACAGGCTAGATAAAAACTCATTAAGAATTTAATGTTTGTAATAGTCTTCCAGCACTAGCACCACTCCAGAATGATGCAGATAGAGACTGAAAACAGAAAGGAGAGGAAAGGTGAGTGTGAAGGAAGAGCTCCTCTGCGGTGTAAAACAGGAGGTTTGCTGATGCAGATTTCTTCATTGTTAATGTGATGTTATTGAGTGAACTGCCCCCTCTCTACCATACAAAGGCCTGATTGAAGGTGGCATCCCATTATCATGTAAAAGAGCCGGGCTTCATAAGTGAGCTGTTGACTGACAGATGATATCATCTGAGTAATTGCACTGGGGACACACACTCACTCACAGTTCGGAGAAGCTTACAGAGGGAGCAGGGGATCGCAGATTTTGAATTTTCTGGAGCAGGTGTGTGTTTTTGTGTATGGAGTAAGTGTTGAATTTCTCTTCAATCGTCTCTACTTGGAAGAGTCTGTTGGGATAAGAGCAGTGTTTTGTGTACTGTAAGTGTGTGTCTTGGACTAAACACTGCAGTAGAAATCTCTGTGCACACACATACATAAATATACTCTCGGTTGGGCAGTAGAGAAACAGAAAGTCTAAGCATACAGCAGAAAGTTTATTGTGCAAATGCTGTCAGTGCATTAATATTGTACACTAGCCTTTTCTCTAAAAATTACAATTCTCTTTTCTCTTGTGGGATTTAATAGACAGTGAAGGATACATCTATGCTGCCTTCAAAAATCAATCAGATAAAGGTACCTCAGTAGACATGATGTGATGCAAACATTGGATTTGGACATGCCTTGAACTCTTCCTACCTCCGTATACAGCCTCCAGAGGCAGCATTTTCCTGGTTTCGGACACAGCCAATGTGAAAAGTATAACAATGTGAAAAGACTCAAGCACTGATATCAACTCCATTTACAATGTGTTCTTAAAAGAAGGATTGTCCTTTGTTTTTTATTCTGCAGTGCATTTCACGTAATGCACGATCAAGAACGATATGCCAATAAATAACTCTTATTTGTGTGTTCCTCATCTCTAGATCATTCATGTAGAACAACATCAATGCCAATAAAAAACATGAATAAATGAGTATTGTTTAAAGCAACTTTGTAGAAATGAATGGAGCCGTGTTGATTAGACTGTCTGACTGACGACCTATTATGTAAGTGTTTTTTTGGCTCATGAAACTTACTTGTGATTGGCTGGATGGTAGCTCAACAGCCCAAAATAACAAAACGCAAACAATACAAATCCACCATATGGACTCGGTATGGGTTTAGGTTTTTAAAGAGTGTGGGGGATGTGTCCCCCACGTCCCATGCGTATTGCTGGTGACTTAAGCCCAAAGTATACTTCAGTCAGACGTGAATGCTAGGCATCTGCATACAGGACGCACAATGCAAATTTCATCATCAGCAGTGTGCTCGAGCACTGAATGCGTACGGCCTAATTTTTCTAACTGCATGAAGGGTGGGGGGGTTACTGTTAAAATGTTTTCCACTATAGATTACAAAATACATGCTGTAAAATGTCAGTTGTAATGTATTTTTAGGTTACTCAAGGCCAGTAATGCATCATAAATACTTTGGATTACTTCTTCAGCACTTGAAGAATATTTTACTTTTTTTGACTATAAATAATAAATAACAAGTGAAAAAAACATCTGCCAGTACAGTAAGACAAAATACACCCAGAAATAGGGCTGTCAATTGATTCAAAATGTTAATCAAATGAATTACATGGTGTGCTGATTAATTAATCGAATTGATTGCATATATAAATATTTGCTGAGAAAGCCCCTAATATAACAATAATTCAATTCATCAATAATAAATCATTATTATTACAGAAATATTCAGATTATTAAAATGCATTAGTTTACTGTGGCAGAGGAGTTAAGCATTGACAAGACAACACAAAAAGTGGCTTTAGAATCCAATATATATTTTTAGTTGATATTATTAAGTATAAGCAAATCATTAGCCTATAGTTCACAGCAATCTATGTTGTAACTGAATTTGTCAATCAGTCCGAAATGTATTATGAAGGTTTGTCTAAGGACCCCTCGTTGTACACCTGCATCAGACGAATGCTCTTGGAGCATCTTACTTTGGTTGCACCATGTCATAAACATTTTTAGGTCACCGTGTCAAATTAAATATAGTACAAATACTTTAAAAAACTGGCCTTGAGATCTCTAAGTTCAGATTTGCGCTCCATCAAGCTGTCTTTTGAATGCAAGAACACGTCCTAGTGTTGTGCTGTCTGCTGATGGTTGGTTTGTTCTCTGTAAAATAAGATGTGCGTTGCCTATACAGCTGACGTTTCGCTTACTGCCCCTTGGAGAAAACAGGTGGTACTTCAAGCTTGAATTGCTCAGGCCTCTTCCATATTATGGTCCGAAGACATGATTAATTGCGTTAATTTTTTAACACGTTATATCTATAATTATTGAGTTAATGGGTTATCAATCAACAGCTCTTATTTAAAATAAATTCTCTGAAAAACCTAAACATCTTATGCAGTTTTGCTTATAAAGCAAGGTAAAGCAAATGTATCTTCTTTTTAGGATTTTTAGATGGAAAACAAAACAAAAAAGATTTTTGCAGTACATCTTTGCCCTAATTTTAAAGATCTTACAAGAAAAAAAATATCATCTAATGTGGATTTTCTTGATTGAAAAATAAAATCCTGCCTGATAACAGATGCATGTAAAAGGGCTAGAAATATAATTTTAGCTTAGCATAAAGCCAAGTGTTCACATGTCAGTTTACACAAGGTTAACTGTTTCTGCTGCTGCAAACTTATTTCAGAACCTCACAGACATCATATTCTTATCACATCATATCCACCTTTTCTCTCATAACAGTCTGAACGTGCTCTCTGTCTGCTTGTTTGAATGTAACACATCATAAGATAGTGTTTCACAGCTAACACGAGTCTAAAGGAATATAAAGATATCTTTATAGGTCTAAACTCCTGAGGAGAGATGGTCCAGTGACTCATAGCAGTCGTAGCATGCATGCGCCAACCGCTTGTGTATGCAAGTATACTTTAAAAAACTGCATTTGACTGTACACAGACGCTAAGCATACACAAGAAGATGGGTTTCCTGATTATTAGCACCACAGCTTCCTCCTTAATGAGCCTCACGCACACACACACACACACACAGACATACATATGGGTCGGTGCATAATTTCTGCAGCACCGTCCACTGCTTGCCTTTGTATCTAGAGTTATTCACCCCTCTTTTCCTCAAACTCCTTTACTTCCTCCTTCCTGCATCACTAAGCACCCCTCTCTCTTCCTCTCCTTTTGTCTCTCTGCAGTAAATGATGATTGAGCAAACAGCACGCTGGAGGAGGGCTGCAGAGAAGATGGTTATCCGGCCTCTACGTGCCACGCATCCTCAATCAGCCACCTCTCTCTTCTTTTCTATGTTTTTCTTCTCTCTTTATTCATCTCTTTCTCCCTCAATTAAAACACTGCTCTCTCTGCCTTATTTCTTGATTTTCCATGGCTTTGGAGATAAAGTGATACCTTGGCAGTGTGCAGCATGTAACAAAGTGTATACATTAAAACCCCAATATCCAGCTTACCCAGGAGAGAAGGGAAAGAGAGCAAGAAAGAGGCAAAGAGAGAAAAAACAGGAAAGAGAGATGGAGAGATAGAGAATATGGCTGAGAGATACAGAGTGAGAGAATTAAATGTTCAATGATATGCTGTCCCTATGGGTCCTGTGCAACTCTAGGTACATCTACAACACTTCTATGGCTTTGATATTTCTTAGGAGTGCCATGGAGTAGTGGAAGAAAATAATCCTCAACTGGGTGGCTTTTTTTCTTTCTTTTTTTTTACAATTTGTACACATAAAAGTATGGTTGTATTGGTACCTGATTGTTACCTGAGATACAAACTAACAGCCACCTCATGTCATGTATTTCATTTCATTGTAAAAAAATGTAATTGACTGAAAGCCCTAAATATAATAAAATATTATATTTTCTTTCCTATTTCTTCGTCTCATACTGACAATTTTTTGGAGCCACTTTAATGTAAAAACATGTTACATTAATTGAAATATGTTTATATCAGAAAATTAAGCATCAACATACCTGACCAATCCCAAAAAAATATATTATCCAGACAACTGTATGTGACCCGGTTTCATGCTAACTGCCATTAAATTTTTCCCATTTGTGTTGAAAACACTGAGTGATAGAAGTACTGCAGTATGATCCCATTCCACCATGAAAGACATATGGCATCTGAGCTGTCATATCACTACAGCTGTAAACATCTTCAATGGACCTCTGAAAGGAAATCTAAACCTCTACTGAGAGTCACCTAAAGTTCCAAATGCCATCTGTTGTTATTGCTTTAAGAGTTAGTGTCTATTTGCTTGTTGGAAAAAAACAGTTTACAGAAAAAAGGTTTTGCATAGCTCATCATGCATTAAGAGGATGCATTCGGATAAGCTGGTAACTCTGAGAGGCGTACGGAGGCTCCCACTTTCTGTTTACTGCCTTGGATGCATAATTCATGTCTCTGAGGTTACATTTGCACTAACCTCTTATGTTTGCTGGTATTTCTCCACTCCCTCTCTTTCATGAATTGATTCCTTTCCATAATGTGAGATTAATATAACTGTGTCAGATGTACTCAGCAAAGGGGAACTTAGTTACTCTTTCTGTCTCTCTTCTGCTCACACTCAGATCCCAATGAAATCAATGATTCTGTAGAACTCATGTGGATTAAAAGCAAGCTGCTGCATGTTTTTCATAGGAAATAGAATATTAGCCAGCTCTCCAGCACCACTGTAAGAAGATTGTGGTCCTTCATAAATTTATAATGTAGATTAACTCAAGGAGGAATCTTATATAGAAATCAAAAATAAAATAATCAAACGTTTTGTGGCTTTGGTCCATTTGTGTTTGCTCTGCACTAAAAAAAAAATTGTTTCTTAATTAAAGTGAACTAAAGCAACACAATTCTAGAAAATGTAGTCACATTTTGATTTCATTGCATTCTGTCCATTCTGTTCTAAATTAAGTGTTATTTTATGTGTTTCTGTGCAAGACGAATATAAAGGGGAATACTTGTTAGTGCTTTTTGTTTTGCTATGTTGAGATTTAGAAGAGTTTCTGTCATGTTGGAGTTTTGGGGTTACAACTGAAGAGTGGAGCTTGAGCTAACGATGAGGACAGGTAGATGCCTCACATGCAATTGATTGCTTGCTTGGTTGAGTCATTGCTGTGCTACCTATAGCATAGTTACCAAACTACACTCCGTAGTTCTTCAAACCAGCATGTATTTAACATGCTAGCATTCACTTTCACTAGGCAGTACATAAACAAATAAAATAGATTTATTTTAGTTATATTGACATGTCTAATTTTATTGGGTTTACACAATTCAATTAGGTTCTTTCTACACAAAGTTTTTGTGTTCAGATTACATAATAATTTAAGTTAAGAAAACTCATTTCAAACACATGGAACCACTGTCCACGACTGAATCAAGTTCAGTTCAAAGATAGCTATTTTTTTGAGTATGAGGTCATCTACTGTATATGCTGGTGTACTCTTAAATCTTGGCCAAATTTAGAATCTTTCTCTTTGGGAAAACAGAACAAAAGTATTGCTTTTTGTCCAATGAAATGCTCTCTGGAATGACAGAGTCCCTCCCTCTGCCAATTCGTTCATGCGGGCCATTCGATTTATCTGTTTGTGTGACCGGTCTTGTGTGGGGCAGATACAACTGGCAGTCCATCACGTTCCCATTAATTCTCACGATAATGGCTTCCCAACACAAATAAAAAGATCAGATTTTACTTTAAAATGCTCACGTGTTTGTCTTAAGCATTTAGATCTATCACTGTTATAGTCGCTTAGAGATCGTTTCCATTCCAATCAATTGGCCTATCTGAATGGCCGGTTTATCTGCGACCATTATCCTTTGAGTAATTTCCTTCTCAACATGGGTGGAACAAATCGAAGAAGTCAGAGTATCTAATTCAATGAATGCTGATGTGTACCTCTGGCCACCGCTGGCATATGTGGGTAGCATGACTGTTGATCCAGAATAATGCCAGGCTTCATCCTTGTAGCGAAAAACCAGTAACAGAAGCAGAAAGGCATGCTCTCTCTCTCTCTCTCTCTCTCTCTCTCTCTCTCTCTCTCTCTCTCTCTCTTTATTTTGGTTTCTCTCTCATTTAGTGTCTCCTTCTCTGATTTATCCCAGTTTCTCTCACTCGGTATGCATAAATATTTCTCTTTTCCATTCTCTTTCTCAGTTTTCCCTATTTATCTCTGTTAAGTTCTATGTCTCTCAGCTAAAAAGACCAGCTTAGACCAGCATGAATTTCCATTGTGGTCCAAGGTGGTTTATGATAATTAGTGGTGGTATTGTGCTGGTTAAAGTGATGGATCAGCATACTCTGTTCCCCAGCAAAAAAAAAAAAAAAACTATGAACATGGAGGCTTAATTTCAGGGTCTGAAATTAACACCCAGTATGTGCTAAAAACATATAGATTTTAAATTTGGCCAATTAATTTTGCAGCTTTTCATGACGTTCGGTTGCATTAACAGAACTCAAATGTGCATTCTTCCAGCAATGCGGAGAGAAAAGCATACTGAATGGTAATTCAGTATAGCGCCTTTTTAACCTTAGCGCTTTACATTGCGTCTCATTCACACACACATTCACACACCAATGACGGCAGAGATGCCATGCAAGACACTAGCCTGCCATTGGGAGCAACTTGGGGTTCAGTGTCTTGCCCAAGGACACTTCAGCATGTGGAGTCAATTGGGCTGGGAATCAAACCACCATCCCTGCGATTATTGGACAACCCACACGACCACCTGAGCCACCCCGTCTCACTAAAATACTCAAAAACAGTGTTTCCTGCAGTGCTATTCAGTGGTGCAAATTATTCAATTAAATTGTACTATTCTGCTACTGAATCTACAGCACAAAAAAAATTCATAGTGCCTAGTGTTTTCGCTAGTTTCTATTACAGGTAACTCTTTTTGTCCAGTTCTTTTTAGTAAATCAACAACATTAAAGGGATAGTTCACCCAAAAATGTAAATTCTAAAATTTTTACTTGCCCTAATTCCATTCCAGATGTGTATGACTTTCTTCTTCTGCAGAACACAAACAAAGATTTGTACAAGAAAATTTCAGTTCTGTAGGTCCATACAGTGAATGGTGAGCAAAATGCACATAAAGGCAACATAAAAGTAATCCATATGACTCCAGTGTTTAAATCCATGTCTTCAAAAGCGATATGATACTGTAGGTGTGGGTAAAAATAAGTCTAGACTATAATTTTTACATTATTCTTCTTTTGTTTTTGGTGATTTGCATTCTTCATTCATCCTACAGGTCAGGGAGGAGAATTTATGGTAAAAACAGACATAAATATTGATCTGTTTCTTGTAATTGCTTTAGAAGCCATTGATTAAACCACTGGAGTCATATGGATTACTTTAATGCTACCTTTATGTGCTTTTTAAACCTTCAAAATTCTGATCAGCATTCACTTGCATTGCATGGATCTACAGAGATGAGATATTCTTCTCAAAATCTTTGTGTTCAGCAGAAGAAAGAAAGTCATACACATCTGGGATGGCATAAGGGTGAGTAAATCATGAGAGAATTTTCATTTTTGGGTGAACTATCCCTTTAAGAAGCCTGGTGGGGATGCCAGCATCCAAAACACAGCAATGCTGGTCTTTTAAAAAGTGCTGTCTTCTACTCTCTCTCTCTCTGCTGCTATTTTAAGAGTATGTCCTGTCTATCTGTAGCAAAGGACATGCACATTTAATTTAATGCACCTTGGAGGTCTCCCCAGCTTGCCGGATGTGTGTGGTTTCAGAATGTGAGATGCATATTTTCCACCAGAGTGAGAGTGAAGAGTTGGGTGAGGAGGGTAGAAATAGTGGTGGAGCTCAGAGCAGCTTTGTGAGCTGCCTGGGAAAGGGGAGAGAGAGAGAGAGAGAGAGAGAGAGAGATCCTTGTTAACAACTGCATGTGTAATGGAATGCAGCTCTGCAGTGCTGTCACCTCACTGTTGGCCACCTGGAAGAACAGATTTGATATTACTTCAAAAAGGATTCTAAAACATAACAGCCCTCTACTTTCCTTTTTGTCCCTGTTTCTTGTGTATGTTGTCACCCCCTGTCCTTCTTTATCTGTTTTCACCCCCTCCCTTCATACTTCCTTCCACGTCTGTGACTGCAGCAATGTGGGGCAGTCAGCTGGAAAATCCACTGATTGTTTCTGACAAAAATAGAGGGGGTGACGGAGAGAAGAGAGATGGAAAAAGAAATTAAAAAGAGAGAAAAATAGGAAGGAGAGGAAGAGAATAGGTGGTACATCAATAGTAAGAGAGAGAGAAAAGAGACATTTTTAGAGGTCATTGGCTTTGTGAGCTGAAGGTGGTGGTGTTGGGAGGGCGGCACCTGTGCATGCTGGTGTGTTTGATGAGATTTGATGAAACCATATCAAGAGTTCACTGCCAAACGCTGAATTAGCATTACACACATCACTTCCTTTTCCACTTCTCTTATCTCATCCATCAAAGATCAAGTCATATTTGATAAGCCCATACTCTTTTGACCAAGATCAAACTGGTCAAAACTCCAACTACATCTTCAACTTCTGTTGTTCGAAACTTGTAACATGAAGGTCATGGGTGCATTTCCGCTGAATGCACATAATGCTAAAACATGTTAATTAACTATAGGTCTGTGATGAGGAGGAGGGTGCGGCCGGGCCATGATGGAGCACAGCCGGCGCTGAATCAGCTGATCAGCAAAAGATTGTGATAAGCGACAGCCTGTGATGCCGGTTTGAGAGCGAGAGAGACACACACAGGGCCGCACTGCATATGTGTCTGTGTTTGTTTACGTTTGTTTTAAGTTGAGTTTCTCATTAAAACGTAGTATCCTGTTCAGCCGGTTTCCGCCTCCTCCATGCCCGTCCTTTTACTGTTACAAGGTCGCTTTGTACAAAAACATCTGCCAAATGCATGTAGGTGCCTACACACTAGAGTTTGCACTGTCTCAGAGCTTACCATGAATGCCACATCTGATAAGGATGGTCCATCGCAAGGACGTAGAGGAAAAATGCAAAGCTTTGCAACAGTGACCAAAATTTGAGAAAATGTTATTCTTTGCTGCAACACTTTCAGATGCTGGCCTCCATTGAGAAATGAGAATGTCAGAGAGACAGGTCCAGTGCTTTCGGAAATCAAATTTGCTTGTATTCCTGAATGATTTCAAGCTGACTCATCTCTTTCCTCTGCCTTAAAATGAATCTTACGCATTACTATCATCAAAAGCATCAATGCGGAACAGTAATGAAATAGTTTTTTACGAAGTGCATTTACATCATAAAATTTTGATTTAGAAACACCATAGCGTCTCAAAGAAAGTGAGGACTAACTGTCGTTGCATGTTTTTGTTGTCATATGATGCTATTTTGTGAGATAACAGTTCAAGAAGTCAATAAAAACGATGGTTTTTGTATTGTTTTCCGGTAAAAATATCAAAAAATCCTTAAAACAAGGTCAGTTTTATTCATCATGTTTTAGAAACAACACTGCGTAAGATATTTAGGTTTTTCAGAGAATGTATTTTATAGTCAAAACAAATGAAAAATCGGCCAGTGCTGAAGAAGTAATCCAAAGTATTTAGAATACATTACTGACCTTGAGTAATCTAATGGAATATTTTACAAATTACATTTAACAGCATGTATTCTGTAATCTGTAGTGGAATACATTTCAAAAGTAATCCTCCCAAACCTGGACATACTCTAACTGCAAGAATCTTCAGAGAAATTAATAGAATGCATGAAGATCTTTGACTGAAACGCTGTAAAATATTTCAGATTTGCAAGCTATTCGACAGTATATAGGACTTATTCTATTTTTCCCCATTGTATTATGTACGCACCTGCCTGCGATGTGTTTATTTATGGGTTTAACAGTATTAGCACTGACCATACATTATCAACTGAACATGATTTACTGATGCCTATCCTAAATTATGAAACTAGAATTATAGTTCATATCAAATAAAAGAAATCTGCCCAAACTGTCACGTTAGAGGGAATTAATTGTTTTAGAACACACTTTGCACTTCTGTTGGGGAAAGAAAAACGATAAGCAGTTTATTTAGCAGAGTTGGGAATAAAACTATACTTAAAAAAATTAAACAATAATAATAATATATATATATATATATATATATATATATATATATATATATATATATATATATATATATATATATATATATATATATAATATATAAGCAGAAAAGAAACTTTTCTAAATAAGATTAGGCTATGGATTAAAAAGAAAACAAATCTTTTAAAATCTTTACTCATTTGTTATTTTTTAAGGTTAATTTCATTCATTTAATTATTAGTAAATGTTTTCATTACTTATCGAATTTCACTTCTATCAAAATGTAGTCATGGCAGTTTGCGAATGTCAAACGTACAATTTACATGTGGTCGGGCACAGGTGTAAATTTAGTTCATACAAAAAAACTTTTTGAAAATATGAAAACTTTAATGAATCCGAGAATTTGCGTCAGAATGGCTTTATGAACTATTAACAAAAAGATTACTCACTCGTAAATACACCGCAAACAAAAAAGGCAACAAAAATTGAATGCTCCCATTTTATTAACTGAGATCAATAATTGTGATTACAATATCAAGGGAAATAATAGGAAATTGTGATTTTTGTCATAATCGTGCAGCACTAGTCATACAGTTTTAGAACAAAATGAGTGTGAATAAATTATATCGTCAATGAGGTATTTTAATCTTTTTGTGATATATCCCTTTAGGAATTGAGCAATCAGCAAGGCGAATGGCTAAATATGTAATTTCATACCCTGCTTTCCTTCTCCTTCCTTCGTCTCTTGCTGTCACATTAGCCTTTGAGGCTCCATGCTGTGAAGGTCATCCTCCCAGCAGCTATGGATTACACAGGCGCGCGCGCACATAGGCAGAATTGGATATCATCCTTGAGGGGAGATCTACCCAACGCTGTCCACCTCCACCAATGTGTTAATGGTAGTCGATCCATTAGGATTCACCCAAGAACGAGTATATATGCTGCACACAGCACATCCTGAAACACTGTTCATCATGTTGGGAGTTGAGCGGAATGTTTTCAGGAGATGTTAATAAATTGTTTTTATTTTGTTCCGTTTTTCAAGCATGGAGGCCTTATGTAAGTGTTCTCTAAGTACATAGACAGTGATAGAAATGTAAGCCCAAAATAGATGCATTGTGGGAGAACTTCAACATTAAGCACCAGTGAGCAGTATGACTCATGCCAACCCCATTCAGAAGTAATACGCTCTCTCAATTCTGGTCCATATCAAAAAACACCCCCACAGCTGCAGTAACATATCTCATTGGGCTTCACATCACCATTTTCTTTTCCTACTCAAGTTCAAAGACACTCATCACCTTTCATAATTTCTCTATATGAACAAAAGACGATTTGGGCCTCTGGGGAGAGCAGGAGGATAGGGGCCACAAAGGGTCTAGATTAAATGTTTATGACTCCCTAGAGTAAGCTAGTGTAGCATTGCTAGTCATGTAGTCAAAAAAAATCTGTCATCACTTACTCGCCTAGTGATGTTCGGACCAACAGCCTCAGTCAATATTTACTTTCACTGCATGGAACAAATATGCAATGGAGGTGAATGGTGACTAAGGCTAACTTTCTGCCTAACATCTCCTTTTGTGTTTCACGGAAGAAGAAAACAATTCAAACAGGTTTGGAACAACATAAGGGTGAGTAAATGATGACAGAATTTTCAGTATCAGGTTGAACTATCCATTAAATTATCTTAACCAGCAAGACATTCTTGGTCCATTCTTTGCATTTTTGCTAGTAAACATCATGGCAATGCTGGTCCACCAGTTAGTCCAGCACCAAAACAGCATAAAACACACTAGAAATTAATGCTGGGCTAGTTATTTCAACAAGGCTGATGTCTTGAAGCTGGACAGGGAAATTTGGTCTAGGTTCTCTGTGCTGTCCACTGCCTGTTGTGACCTTAATTTGGTATGTCTTGAATCAGTACACCCACTGAGCTACTGATGCACCTTCAGGGAACAAAAGAAGAGCTTAACAGAAGCTAGCATCCTAGTGAGCTGACGTTGTGTGTGTGCAAGGGAAAAGCCTAAGTGGAAATGACAGAAGACGAAAAAACAGGGAATGAGGCTGGGGTGGAGAAGGAACCAAGCAGGATTCATTTCCCACAGCTAATCTGTTAATGAAGATGTGTAGCAGTGTCTGCACTGTGATTATTGGTTCCGAAAAGCCAAACCACTCCCATCACCCAAGATAGAAACACTGAAATACATAGAAATAAACAACAAAACCACACAGGAATGCGGCGACTGAGTTGAAGCCTTAATTAACTCTGCTTTATGAATTTTGTGCTGTGTAATGTCCTCTTTATTGCAATTCCGGTCCCAATGTAAGGATATCTTTGCTTAATTCCATGAAAGGCCATGTATTCAAGATGAACGGAAGCTGTATTGCAGAGTGAAGATTGTAAATTCTTCAGCGGCTCTCTGTGTTGTCTCCGCTCGGCAGGGGATAATGCTTCATTCCATTTGCTAGGCTAATTTTATGGAAATGGCCCACATCTTTTTCCAGAAGCTGCTTTGCCGTTATCATCACAGATTTCTCAAAACATGCTTAGGCAACTGGCCACATCTCAGTAAGCTTTCAGGGGAGTACAGTGCTACTGGAGAGCTGTAATAGGACTATTTCCTGCTGAAAAAACATCTTAGACCAGCATGAATTTCCATGTTGGTCCACACTGGTTAGTGCTGATTTGGTCAGCACACTGCTACACATCTTCATTAACAGATTAGCTGTGGGAAATGAATCCTGCTTGGTTCCTTTTCCACCCCAGCCTCATTCCCTGTTTTTTCGTCTTCTGTCATTTCCACTTAGGCAGGTGGACCAGCATAGCCATGCAAAAAATGCTGCTCAACCAGCATGGACTTTCTTATGAAGCTGACTGACAAAGGAAGTCTTGCTGGTTGAGCTAATTAAGATGCCTGGTGGGATCAGCATCCAAAACACAACATATGTGACCACCAAGACTTTTCAACAGGGTAGGACCCATGATTTCGAGGTGCAGAAAACACAGAAAGAATCTCAGAATTGGGACATAAAAATGAAATTAAGAGTAAAAATTGACAGAATTTGACAAATTTTTGACGAAAATAAGGCTTGGGATTGATACCTTTTTCACACACTGATAATCAGAAGATTTTCCCAATGATTATCCATATTTATGTAAATATTTTCAGCTATAAATAGGGCTGATCATTGCGCAATTGATTTTAGCTGTGTCCCAAACGACACACTATACACTATGCACTTACAATATATATTACGCACTCAGCCATGTAGTGTATTATTGTTTCAAATGGAACACTTAATAGTTTTTTACTACACGGAAGCATTCGACGTTTAACAGCTGATGGAAGTAACATTTCAAGTGCACGTGATGTGTTGCTGCTAGCTTTAGTGTGTTAGCCAACCTCAGTTCAACACTTGCATCTTAAACAATGTACATATTCACACAGATTGGGGTGAAGGTAAAGCATTCAAATCACATTTCTAAGGTGCTGTATCCACTGAAGTTTCACTAGCTGCTACATTCTTCATTATTTACAACTGTTTTGTCAGACCAGCAGCACAGCCAGGTAACTCCGCCTCTTCCGTGGTGCACGGCAAGTCAAGTGCGTTGAGTGTATCATCCGAAGTACACTTCTTTTTGCTGCATTTTCAGTGTAAACATACTACTCGCACCACTTACACTACAAAATTGCATAAAATAGTGCAGAAGAGTGCAGTTTGGGACGCACCTTTTGACTTTTCTAACAAATTTCAAAATACAACTTTGGTAAAGTGTGAGCGGCAGGGTAAATTAAAAAGGGTCACATACCGGACATGTCTGATGGATAACATGGCACATTCTAAAATTTGAAACAATTATTTTTCTATGAAGGCATGCACACCACCAATGCTCAGCGCAACTCGCATAGTTTTTTGTTTATAATAATGAAAATATGATAATATATTGTGTATATTTATCTTTTATATAGCAACACAATGTATTTTCAGTTATGTCTTTTTTGGTTTAACACAAGAGAAATTGCATAATATAAAGAATTGTTGCATATTAACATACAATTGGAAAGAGATTTACAATTAGAAAGTTGGTTCACAAATAAACTAAATAAGATCCACAAATAAATGTAAAGAGTTTCACAAAAATTAAATGAGTTCACAAATAAATACAATTAGATTTGCAAATAAAAAAAATAGTTACATATACATTTTTTTAACTCACAAGCAAAACTCATATGTGAATCACACACATTTATTTGTGGATCGCTTCCTGTGCATTTGTGGGTCGCTACACGCATTTGTCAATTTCGAAACAAAATTAGTATCAAGATGTGCACATAAATCTACAAATAGGTGGACTGCACCCAATCAGATAACAGCCACATTATTTGCCCCAATCATAGCACATTCTATCTTCAACAAATCACGCTTCGTTTTACTATCAGGGCAGGACCAGAGTCACAGAGCTCTCAACAGATAAGTTCCAAAATGCCATCAGAGGAACACAGTGACTTAAGGTTTGTATCATTTTCTCTCAGTTATAAACATGTGTAGTGTCTTGTTAAATGTCGACAGCTGAAAATTGACCATTTGTAGAGTGTCCAGATAATTAGCTTTATAGTTAACCTGGCTGACTGTATGAGTCTGCTATTTTAATTTTAACAACGTTTCTTGACTGCAATGTGTTGTCAAAACCTTTACTCTTATTGTTACATGGCAGATCCAAACAGACACATTACTAGACACTACAAAAGATCAGTAGTACAGATAGTGCCTTTATAAGACATGAATCATATTAGATGATCTTAGGAGCACAAACCATAAATGAATACCCTATATTACACAGTGTACAAGATCTGCTATGGCATTAATTTGGTTTCACATTATGTTAATGTATTTAATAAAAGCATTTGTAAGGTAATATTTATTAGATTTTTGCATTATAGCACATTTGAATGAACGTTTTAGGAGGTACTATTACAGGGTCCCATTCTAAAATACAGCTTCATGTTCTGACAGTGACAGATCTTTTTCAGATGTTTCCCCTGTGTATTGCCCATCAACTTTGAGCAATTGACTCACCTGCTTCAAAACTCAGTGGTTCCAGGTCCAATACATTCATGTTTGTTTTTTTAAAAAAAAAAACCTGTACTATTTAGTTTCTTCTGTGGAATATGAAAATACATTGTAAAATAAATTGGCTGAATTAGGCTGAAATAAAAGTGAGGCTATTAGTCCATATCATTATTCCTGACATCTATTTTTGAGTTCCTCCCACAGAAGAAAATCAGTCATTTGGGTTTGGAACAACATGCATATGAGTATAAATGATGACTCAATTGATCTCATTTGAAAATATGTTTTGTCATTTAATTGACAAATCTTTTATTGAGTTCTATCAAGGCATTTTGAGGTAAGTAGGTTTTTAAAGAGTGTCTGTTTTTTTTTTTTTCAACACTTTAAAACAAGTCTGTAGTATGATTTTTTTGGTTACAAATTACAGGTTGTCATGCATGCAACTACAAAAGACAATACATGTGAGTACATTCTAAGCACACAAACTCTGGAATTGAACATTACAACTGGAGTGCTGGCATGTTACGTGAGATTGTTGTACATGAACATACTCATTGTCACGTCATGGTATTGTACAGTAGTCTGGGATGGATACTCTTAGTCAAGGTAAGAGCATTTAGCACAAATGATTGGAAAAAATAACAGTTACATGTTAAAAACATCCATTACTGTATAGATTTTGTGATGTCTTACCACCAGTAGCACAAAAGTCCCAAACCTGTTTCCATCTTTTTGTGATGTGGAGCAGAGAGCACCAGTTCTCCAGTATCCTTGCAACTCTTTTATTATTATTATTATTATTATTAATGTCCTCCTGTATCTCATAGCCCATATACAGTACTTCCTGAGTAAACAAGTGAAACACACATTGTTTTACAGCGTTAACATAATTATTTCTTGTGAGTAGCACTGGACTAGTCTGCCATAACACTAAGCGCTAAATATATAAATCCATTGAACTACTACATAAATTATAATTGTTTTTAGTTTTTTAGTTCATTAACATAATGTGAAAGCATATTTATGCCCTAGCAGATCTTGTACACTGTTTGTGCTCCTAAGACCATCTAATATGATGATATCTGTTCTACTGATCTTTTGTGGTGTCTCCAAACAGACACTAAACAGATTTGTAGATTGTAGATTTGTGTTCACATCTTGATGCTAGATTTATTTCAAAATCGACAAATGTGTGTACCGATCTGCAAATGCACAGGAAGCGATTCACAAATGGATTCTGGACAGAGTTGCTTTTGTGAGTTGTAAATGTATAAATTGTTTTGCAAATCTCTTTTTTTTTATTTGTGAATTCACTTTTTTTGTGAAACTCCTTACATTTATTTGTGGATCTCATTCAATTTATTTGTAAACCAACTTTCTATTTGTGAATCTCTTCTAATTTGTATGTTAATATGACGTGGTGGTGGTGTAGTGGGCTAAAACACTGAACTGCTAAGCAGAAGGTTGTTGGTTCAATAACCACCACCATTGTGTCCTTAAAAGCAAGGCATTTAAATCCAGGTTGCTCCGGGGGGGTTGTCCCTGTAGTAAGGACACTGTAAGTCGCTTTGGATAAAAGCATCTGCCAAATGCATAAATGTAAAATGTTATATGAAACAATTCTATCTCCATATTACCATTTCTATTCGTTAAGTTTGTGCAGGTACACCAGTTTCATACACTAACCCGTAAACTCATCAAAATCACTTTGTTTTGTAACTTTGGACTGACATCTGATGTGCCACATCAGCTCTTGTTGTGATACCTGTGCCTTGCAACCTGCTTCAGTAAATGTTATATCACCACCTTATGGTATCCTAATGCAAAAAGCCAACTGTGTGAACTGGAAAGCATGCAAATTAGGCTTCTAATTTAAATGTTGGCAAATTTTGTTATATTGATTTCTCAAAAATATATAGATAAAATAACGTACCGATCAGTTATCTATATATAGATATTTTATGACATCCCTAGATGAAACAAAATAAATTAGACAATTATTCAAATCCAAATGGCAAAACAGCAAAAGTGTAATGATTCAGCCGCAAAAGGATGAGTAATTAAGCAGATAATCACAGACTTTTTTCATCAGTGTTTTCATTTAAACTGTGAAATTCCTTTGCACAGCACTTGAACTGACTAAAATAACTGCAATGTTTTTTTGAAAATGAATAACTAGATTTTCATTTGATTAACTTTGTATTAATTCATTTGATTAGACCAGAACATCCAGAAGAACTAAAACATAAAACACAGAACTTGAAAAAATAAAGTCACATCCAATATGTGCTCTGCAGCTCAAGTGGAACCCCCTAAACATTCTAGCTTACTTTGGTAAGCAACGCTGGAAAGGTATCTGATCCACCACTGTACCCGGATAGCCATGTCAGCCTGGTGCACCTAGCCTGATCTCCACAAATCAATGTGCACACACAACTGAGTTTACCTCCTAGGCAGGGGCAGGTCTGAGCACAGTCTCCCCAAAATCATCTGCCCTTAGCCAGATCACAAAATGAAGGAGGAGGGGGATGGGACAAGAGATGCAGGTGTGCATACCACAAACTCATAACTGGCGCATGCCATTTCTTTTTAACCAAAAATGTTACCTGCTAGCCAATGACTCTATGGCACTGATCCAAACACTGCTTCAATCTTACAGTATATACACACTGTCAAGATCCACATTCACACACAGACACTTTGTCTTCCTTTATCTACATCTCCCACTCACATGAGAAATATTGAGGCAGTCTGAGCCCAGCTTGCATAACTAAAACTGCCTCTAAAACCCATTTGATGGTCAGAACAACTCTTAACCTGTTTCTTAAAGATGGACATAAAATAAATATTTAGTCAGTTTAGCTTGAATTAACAAAACATAGAATTTGGGCACATAACCCCAGACAAACGGAGGCTCTTGCAAGTCTACAGGCCAAAACAATCATACCATAACAGTTTGTTCCCACTACTCAAGGACTACTAAATACCATTTTACTGTCTCTAGAAATGTGTGAGGCAAAGGAACTTAGGAATTCTTTATAGTGGAGACACAGTACATTTACATTTAAACGAATAGCTCACCTAAAAATTTAAATCTCATTTGCGCTTTCACATATTCAAAATTGCCGTTTTGTGACCGGTTACAAGATATGTGAGAACCAAAAATATTTGGGATTGCACGTGGTGCAATACGTCTTGATACACCAAGTTTAAATTTGTTTGAGTGCGGATGAGATTTAAGAACTAATGCAGAAGGTTTTCAGTGATTAACAACTTTAATTACAGACTTTGTTCTTACAAAAAGCCATAGTATATCTTTAGAAGAAGAGAGTCACAAGTTGTTTCAGCTACTTTTATGATGGTTGTATGTCCTTTTGGGAGATTGACAGCCCCTAGTCATTATAAACTTTTCTCAGAATATGGAAAAGAGGAGTGTGAACATTATTCAAAATATGTCATTCCCCTTCTGTCACTCACTCGACATTGTGTCGATTGTAGTGACACAAGGGGTCTTTCTTAAGAGCCTCGTGTACCTCTGGATTTGAGAAAAGGCCAATGAGAAATTGGCAGACAGAATTTGCATGTCCCACCCCCTGGAGATATGGGTATAAATGGAAGCGGATGTGCGTCTGTCAGTCAGATTTTTTCTTCGGAGCCGAGCGGTTGTGCAGCAGCAAGCTGAGTTTCACTAATGTTCCACTCACCTCTTTCCAGCAGCTTTCTCCTTCTCTGCACGCTGTGCAGTCCACGCCCCTGTGCGCTTTGACAGCTTTCACCTGTGTCAGCAGCTCACGTAACATGGTTTAGTGCATGGCGTTTTTAAATGGGACACAACGTCGAGTGAGTGACAGAAGGGGAATGTCATGGTTACTTTTGTAACCTCTGTTCCCTAATGGAGGGAACGAGACATTGTGCGCTCCTTGCCACGACACTAGACCTACCACTGTAAATGGCCGAACATTACTCTCGGTTCCTCAGTGCAAAAACCTGACTGACAGACGCACGTCCGCTTCTATTTATACCCGTATGTCCGGGACATGCCAATTTCTCATTTGCCTTTTCTCAAATCCAGAGGTATGCAAGGCTCTCAAGAAAGACCCCTTGTGTCACTACAATCGACACAACGTCTCGTTCCCTCCATCAGGGAACGGAGGTTACAACAGTAACCAAGACGTTTTGTGTTCCACAGAAGAAAGTAAGTCAAACATGTTTGGAATGACGTGAGAGGAAGCAAATAATGACAGATTGGTATTTATTTATTTATTTAGGTGTCCTATTAAGGCATTTAGCAGAAGCACTTATCAAGAGCCAATTTCAAAAAGTGATTTAGTGATAAGGTATGAATACATACTGAATTGCTTGTAGGAGAAATTTCTCCCTTTGTGCTGCAAGCTTACACATCACCACACACTCTCTACTCCCTCCCACCATGCTTCCCTACATTGACCTTCCAGAATTTCAAGGAGAATTGATTTTGTTCCTCTTTTTCTGAAACCTTAACAACAGTGGGAAACAATGTCATACCACCCATAAACATCTACAGACCATCGTTCATTGAATTATAAACAATGAATTCTGTCTTTACACACACACACACACACTCTCTCTCTCTCTCTCTCTCTCTCTCTCTCTCTCTCTCTCTCTCTCTCTCTCTTGCCTGTCTCTTTTTTTTTTCTAAACCCGGCAGATATGAGCTTCATATTTCATCCAGACTTCCAATTTTTCAAGGATTTGAACTATTGATAAATGGGAGCTGTTTGTGGATGTGTTTATTTATCATCCAATTTTGTTGCCGTATTTCGTAAATGGCCTCATTCAAAGGATGACCCCATATAGTTGCTATTGTATGTGTGGGTGTGTGTGTGTGTGTGTGTGTGCAGTACATAACCAATTTATTTGTATTATTTCATATATATACATAATTGATTTGCTTTTTTATATAAATGTATTTGGGTTAGACTATGGCATTTATATATGTCCTAATACATGTCCTAATTTACATAAATTAGATAAAATATAATTTAGGCAAGTAAAGTTTGTGTGTCAGGTTGTGCCTACTTTGTGATGACCAAATGCCCACAATTGGACTGTCAAAAATCACCTACATAGTGGGGACCAGCCAATAGTCGGGATTTAAGAAGAAAAATGCGTAATAAATATTCTAAATAATATCTTAATGTAAATCTAAAAATGCAAAAAGGTTTCTATGAGGGTTAGATTTAGGGGCAAGAAAATCATTATTCATCCTATAATCATTTGCTCAGTATAAACACAACAAAGTCATTGTAGCCCCTAACATGAAAGAGAAACAATCATGTGTGTGTGTGCAGATAAAGATACAATTGGGACCTTTTCATCTCGCAGTCCAGCACTCTACTGGGCCACACACAGCCAATAATGTATTTCCGCCTCCCAGAGCTCCTGTTATTGACAATTCATTAGTGTCTGTTACACTCACTATTGACAGTCTTCTATCACCCAGCCAGTCCAGCTGTCCGGCCAAGAGTAATGGCTGGGTTTGAAGGGGAGAGGAGGTAAACCAAGATCTAGGTGTGCTTTAAAGCTCAAGTAGAGTGAAGATCAAGTGCAGTTAACCTGACACATGGAGAAAGAATAAACTGAGCTCCTACGATGCACACAGCAGACCTGTCTAAGAGGAAAACACACAAGTTGTTTTATTGAGTAATCATTTTCCCCTACCTGGCTGATTTATTGCACCGATCCCCATTTCTTAAAGCTGAAGTATGTTTTCTGTGTTAAAATACTTTCTCAGCATATCCCAGTTTAATATGCAGAGACAACTATAAGTAAGCCATTCATAGGCTAATTTTCTCGAAAACTGTAAACACTTTCGTTTGTTTTGAGCGACCCCCTTAGGCATTTTCAGAAATCTGTTTTGAAAACGATGTTTATATTTGCAATTCCGTTTGGTGGCACCAGTGGTGCAGAAATTACATACTTCAGATTTAAAGATCCCATGAAATCTCTTGACGAATGTTAATGCATTTTCTTCCAAACAGGAAGATTTGGTTGGAAATGTAGACGGGATCTTCCTTTTTTTAAATAGCCAGTAGTCTGTACTTCAATTGAAGGAATCATTTTGCTTCTTGCTAGACATTGCTGGTGGTATTTGGGGAGGGAGAGGGAGATTCATATTTGAAAGAACATTTGATTGGACAAAAAATTTTTAGTTCAGCATGAATCATCAGAATTTTTCATCTATATTCCCAGATGAGAAAAACACCTGCTGTATACACCGAGTAGGTCCCCCTCGTGCCGCCAAAACAGCTTCAACCTGCAGCTCAGAATAGCATTAGATTGAATGAGATTATATTCTTCTCACCACAATTGTACAGAGCGGTTATCTGAGTTTCCATAGAGTTTACTCAGAATGGTGCCAAAAACAAAAACATCCAGGGGCAGTTCTGTGGATGGAAATACATTGTTGATGAGAGAGGTCAACAGAGAATGGCCAGACTGGTTAGAACTGACAAAGTCTACAGTAACTCAGATAATCAATCAATCAATATTTATTTATAAAGCACATTTAAAAACAACCATGTTTGACCAAAGTGCTGTACAGGGTAAAATGGTTGTTACAAGAAAATAAAACATACAAAGTAGATAAAAAATAAAATGAAGATAAAACAGGTCACAATAATTAAAGAGTATTGACAGCCAAAGAGAAGAAATATGTCTTTAGAGTAGACTATTCCATAGTTTCGGTCCAGCGATTATATATGCTCGATCACCACGTATTTTTAGTCTAGATCTAGGCAAAGAGAGTAAACCAAAATCTGAAGATCTCAGAGTTCTAGGAGTATAAGGCTGAAGCAAGTTTGACAGATATTTAGGGGCAAATTATGTAGTGCTTTGTAAACAAACAGTAAAATTGTGAAGTCAATTCTGTAGGAACCGACAGGAAGCCAGTGCAAAGCAATTAGAATAGGTGTAACTGACTCGTACATGCGAGTCCCCGTGATAAGTCTGGCAGCTGCATTTTGTCCCAGCTGTATACGAGAGAGGGAAGACTGAGAGGCACCATAGTAAAGAGAATTACAATAATCGAAACGAGATGTTACCAAAGCATGAATCACAGTTTGAAAGTTGCACGCGGATAAAAACGGTTTTACTTTGGTGAGAAGGCGAAGATGAAAAAAGCATGACTTTACAACTGCACTGATCTGTTTATAAAATTTTCAATTGTTATTAAATTGTACACCCAGGTTTCTGGCACATTGTGTTTTATATGGGGCAAGAGAAACTAGAACGAGATAACCGCTCTGTACAATTGTGGTGAGAAGAATAGCTTCTCAGAATACTGTTCTGAGCTGCAGGTTGATGCTGTTTTGGTGGCACAAGGGGGGCCTACACAATATTGGGCAAGTGGTTTTAATGTTGTGGCTGATCGGTGTATCTGCTCAAGGTTAATTTTGTTAACTTTTATAAGTAGACTAGGACATAGATCACTTCAAAGCTAAAAGACAAGGACTACTAGCCACAAAGCCCCTATTTGGTCAATATATCCTGTTTTTGGTAATATATATTTAATTTTGTTGATTTTTTTTGGACTGAAATCTAACAAGCTGAGACTAAAACAAAGCCATTTACAGAGAATGCAAACTTAAAGTTTGATTAGGTTATAAAAAGGGAAAAGACTGTGCAGTGGCTAGCCAGCAGTAGTTCAGCCAAACCACTAACAGGTGCTTAGCTTTAATGGGTGCTGAACCACACATAAAATCTAACTGAAGGCTATCTGTCCAAAAGAAAACAGCACGGGATGAACAAGGTGAACAACACAGGCACAGCATAAACCCTGCTTCAGAGTTTAAAAGTGGATTACGTTTAGCATAATACATTATACATTCTGAGACTGCCACAACAGACTTTGAAAATAATAAATTATACATGAGCCAAAAACAAGCTTTCAGAATTATTAGCAGAGCAAATCCAGATTTGTTGGTAGTCACTTTCCAAAAGTATTGTTTTGCATGTTATCTAAAGTATATACTTATACTTACATTATGCTAAATCAAACGTACAAATTTACCCATAAAATTTTTTATCACAAATGAGGTCTTTTTGATACTATACGTAAATTGTTTCTCCTAGACTGCAATGTGATTAAATGGAGAGCAAATGGAGACTGCTGCTTCTCAGCGACCTTATGTGAAATAGACCGCATTGATCTCACATGTCTCCTCTAGAGTTTCAGTCGATATCTCAACATTGTCACAGACTGTTCAGTTTTGCAATGATAACAAGTCTGCAAGTAAATGTGAGTGATTTCAATATGAACTAATTATTCTCCTAAAACCAAATTATCTGTGCTATGCTATCCACATAAATCTTATAGCTCTACACTTTTAGGTATGTCAACAACTGTCATTGTTGTCTATTTTTATTCCTCCTATAATTAATTATTGCAGATTTACTGTTTTAAACACGTAGTTATTGCTGCAATTCCATTTGGTAATGCTTGTGCAGAAATAACACAAAATCAAATATGGCAGCTACAACGATAAAATCAAACCTCATTGGGTCTCATCATTACAAATCGTGCACATCATGACGTGTAGTCTCAAGACGTGATGAGAACCAATGAGTTTTTCTGTTATCAATGTTGCCACCATATTTTATATGAGTGCTTCATTAATGATTTGACTTGAGAGTGAAGACTTTCATTTTGATTGTAGGAATAAAGTGATCTCATTACTTTTACGGTAGTTTTATGGTGTGCTATTTTTTTCCATGATTGGAGTCACTATTCACTATCAATATGGCAAAAAAAACCTGTGGAGAAAGGCTAAATTCAGCTTTTGTGTTCTATGAAAGACAGAAAGTCATACAGGTTTGGAACGACACGGTGAGTAAATAATGACAGAATTTTCATTATTGGGTACATTTCTTTAAGTCGAGCCATAAGATGCAAAATTTGGCTGATATTTGGACTGGACTTCAGAAGACATATTTTATAATTGCTGTGTCATTCTCTTCCAGCCATGCAGAGGAGGTAAAAAAAAATGCTGAGTTACTCAATCAAACACATTTCGTTTCTTAACCTCGTGGGACAGGTGAGTGTAAAGGATGACCACAGCAAAAGAGAGAGCGAGAGAGAGAGAGAGCAGGTACGGTGGGAGGGTTGTGTACGACAGATAACCAGGTCGACAGTAAGCGTGAGAGGACGTTGTATAAGAAAGACAAATGTGCTTGCAAGAACATAAAATCAGAGAGACAGGCAGACAGAGAGACAGCCAACACATTAGAAGAAACTGGGCAGTGTGCCCAAATGTCACAAAACACAAAACAGATTGCTCTTGGGGAAACAAATAAGGGACTCCACATGTAAATACAGAGAAATATTCTACCTCATTCTTTCGTTGTGTTTGGTACAGCCCTGAACTGAAGGAAATCATTGGTGTTAAGTGGATAGTTCACCCAATAATGAAATGATGTCATCATTTACTCACCTTCTTGTCATTCCAAACCAACAGGCCTTTCTTTTGTCCCCAAAACACAAAAGAAGACATTTAGCAGAATGTTTACACTGCTTTGTTCCATGAACTGAAACGCGTATGGGAACAGATGCTGTCGAATGCCATAAATGACAAAAAGCACCATAAAAGTACCAAAAAGGTAGTCCAATGGACTTTTTTCCATTTTATATTTCCCCAAATTCTTTTTATTTTTTACCAAATTCTGTGTTTTCTGTTTTATTTTTTTCTGAATTCTGTGTTTCAGAGTTTAATTTCATTTTTTTTTAACTGTCTAATCAAATGAATCCATATAAATTAAATTAAATAAATTTATTATTTATTTAAAATTAAAAAACAAGACAGTTACTTTTCAACTTACCAATGCATTATTTTTATCAAATGAAGTGCTTGCAGATCCTCACAACACATTCCGAAACTCAGAAAAAAGTTTTATTCTTATTATATTTATTAATATTACATTGTATATTACATTTTAACATACAGTAGTAGTATATTTATCTAGCATTTTTTAAATAAATAAATATATATATATATATATATATATATATATATATATATATATATATTATTTTTTTTTTTTCAATTTCACATTGCTTGTTAACGGCTAAGCAGTTCGCTATATGGCTTCATGTGCTTATTAAACCACTAAAGACTGCAATTTAATTATATAAATATATAGTCTGCATGTGCTTCATGCTTAACAGTAGATTAATGCTCTGCTGGTTGTCATCTATTACACACATGTTTTGGGTTGATTATAAAAATGTATCAGTGCATGAATGGCTGGCTTCACACATTAAGGGTGTGTGAAGCATGTGAAGCATGCACCCAATCCGGACTGCCTTTTGTGGACTAATCATCATACTTGCGTATCATGATTTTACTTTGAATAAATGTGCAATCATACATTAATTTAACTAAAATATTTCAAATTCGGTGACATTCCACGTTTAATAATTAATACCGTTTTTATGACTGGATTCTGTCTGTGTTTTCCATATCTCAGAAATCATAAGATTAAGATTCAACTTTATTGTGCAGTGTACACATACAGAGCCAATGAAATGCAGTTGTTTTTCGCATATCCCAACTAGCTGGGGTCAGAGCACAGGGTCAGCCATGAAACAGCACCCCTGGAGCAGATAGGGTCAAGGGCCTTGCTCAAGGGACCAACAGTGGTATCTTGGCGGTGCTGGGGCTTGAACACCCGACTTTTTGGTCAGTAACCCAGAGTCTTAACCGCTGAGCCACCACTTTCCGCCCTATGTATTCAAGTCCCTTGAAACCATACAATATCTTTGTGAGGAACAAAGAGAAATATAATGTAACAGCATTTGAATATGCACCAGTGCAAGTGAGATTTCAGAGCTATGGAAAAGGGGAAGGTTTATCAGTGATTTTATCAAACTTCATTCTATTCTTAAAATAAAACAATGATATGGCTTCAGAAGACTTGAAATATGGCACTTTTATGGTCCTCTTTGTTATATAGAGAATTCAACAGTGTATCATTCCATACAATTTAATTGTATTGAACAGAGCAAAATGAGCATTCTGCTACAAGTGCCATATGAACATTCATGAAGTCTGAATGGGAGGGGGATGTTCTGACTGCTGACCACAATGGAAACTCCACACTGGGCAGGCGGCAGTGAATGCACATCACACTGCAGCTGCTCAGGTTACTTACCTTTCCTACAGCAGCCAACCCCGCTCTTTGTCTCAGTCCTGCTGATGAAAACACCGGGGCCAGGCTGCATGCCATGGCTCCAGACAGTCAGTGTGTGTGTGTTTATGGCACTGTGGTCTGTGGAAGAGACTGTATTGGTGTACTTCTGTCTGCACTGAATATAATCATTTTATGAATCTGTATTTTTGTCTTGTTTTCCAATCAAAATATTGAAACATCCTTCAAGCAAGATTAAATAACTTGAGAACCAAATTGACATTAGAAACTAAGTCTTGTTTTATTTATTTGTTTTTAATAGGGACAATCAACGTTAATGAATATCAGTATAAAATTACAAGATGTAAACATGCTGGATTTTGGCAACATTGCTAATTTACATACGTAGTCCCTAGGCAGGTAACAAAAACATGATTTTTTCACTTGTTTTGACTATAAAAACTCTTCCAGTACAGTAAGACAAAATACACATGTTAAAAATACATTCAAAACCTAAATATCTTATGCAGTGTTGTTTCTAAAATAAGATAAATCTAATCGATCTTGTTTTAATGATTTTTAGATATTTTTACAGTAAAACAATACAAACATTATTATCAAGAATATGATTTTTGCCCTAATATCAAAGATCTTACTAGAAAAAATTAATTATGATCCAGTGTGAATTTCCTTGATAAAAAAATATGATCGTGTCTGGGGACAAGTGCATGTAAAATGGCAACAAATAGCATTTTAGCTTAGCATAAAGCTGACAATTTACACGAGGTTTATTTCTATTTCTTCTGCTCTAAACTTACTTCAAATTTACTTCTCAGTCTACAAGTATGAATGTAACACATTATAAGAAAGTGTTTCACCGCTGTTAAAATACACTTTGGATTGTATCATTTATAAGTACACTGCTGTTCAAATATTTGGGGTCACTTGACTGAAATGTTTCTAATGATCTTAAAAACCTTGTGATCTGAATGAGTATTTGTAAATGCTTCAAATTAGTTTTGTAGACAAAAATATAATTGTGCCAACATATTAATTGATTTCATAGCAAAACTAAAATTGTATTTAAAACATTTTTTAAATGGATGACTTTGACCAAATAATAATGAAAAGCAGCCAATAAGTGTCAGGCATAGATTTGAACTCCTTCAATAATGTTTAAAAAGCATCCCAGGGTGAGACCTCAAGAAGTTGGTTGAGAAAATGCAAAGAGTAAATTTCTGCAAATTCTAGGCAAAGGGTGAATACTTTGATGATGCTAAAATATCAAATTGTTTTGATTTATTTACATTTTTCATAGTCACAACATAATTCCCAGTTCCATTTCTGTCATTACATGGTTTAGATGACTATTCTAAAATGTGAAATAAAATAAATAAATAAATAAATAAAGAATAATTGTTAGGAATTCCTTGTCTTGTTTCACTGTTGCCCTTTGTCTGCCACCTTTGCATTCCTTAGTTTTCACTTTTGTCTTTTGGTTAGCCTTCGTGTTCACTTGTCATTGTTTAGAACTACACTTCCCAGAATCCACCTGCCATCATCACTGCCATTTTGTTCATTGTTTTCACCTGTATCTCATTCAGTCATCACTCACTGTGTATTTAAGCCCTGCTTTTTGTTCACTCCTTGTCGTTCGTTGAATGTTGTTAGCCTGGTGTGTGTTCCCTGCCTGTGTTTTCTAGTTTTATGTTTATTTCCCCATTGAGGGTTTTCCTTTGTGTTTTTTCTTGCTTGTTTATTTAATAAAGTGTAACTGCGTTTAGATCCGCATCTCCTCGTCTGCCTTGCTGCTCAATCGTGACAATAATAAGTGACCCTAAACTTTTAACTGGTAGTGTATACATTTTTCCATCTGAAAAGTCTAAATATTAAATTAAACAAAGCAAATGCAAAGTAATCTCTTCGGGAATCAAAATACGTTTTGAATGTAACTGTATTCTGATTACCAGTGATTTAAATTGTATCTGTAGTGGAATACCGTTACTTATATTTAGTATTTTAAATATGTATTCCCATTACATGTATTCAGTTACTCTCAACCCTGTCTTCAATGCATACAGTTACAGATACAACATACTCAAGTAGAAAAGGGCAAAATACATTCTACAACTTGGGTCATGGGAGATAAAATTGATTTGTAGAATGGTAAAAAGTTAAATCCACAAATAGAGAAAGGCAATATACATTGTGCAGTATGCCAAGTTATAAGTGATCACATTTGCCTTAAGACATTGTTTGAGTTAAACCTTAAAAGTGGAATATGTAGAGCACTCCCTTATTGCAACTGATAGGCTATTCCAATATTTACTTCCCTTTACTGACAGCACTGTTTTTCCAAATGTGGTGTGCCTATGTGGCAACTCACAGTCCCTTCTAGTGATGGCCATGGTGCCAATGCCACTGTTAGACCTCTGTTTAATGAATTCATTTAAAAGGGATGGGGCAAGCCCATGCAAAATCTTATATATAAAACAAGCTTATTTTAAACTTTTATAATTCTCAAATCTCAAAAGATAATATTTTCCCAAAATGTTACAATGACAAAATGAGAATGTTTTTTTTTTTTTTAGCAAAAACTTGCATGGCTTTCCGTGGCATCCCAAAAAGTGTTGTACAACCTGTAAATGCCCAACTAGTGAAGTAATACTCAATGTGGGAAAAAATCATTACGTGCAGAAACATCATGGTGGCATTAACAGTCAAAAATGGCCTAATTTGCTTAACATTTTTTAAATTACATTTTATGGTGTTTGACACCTGTAAAACAGTTCAAGGATGGGCAAGGAGGAGGCGAGAACCGGCTTGTCAACATAAATAATAATTTTATGAAAACTCAAACCAAAACCATAAACAAACACACATGCAGACATGCCTGTAATTTCTCTCTCTCGAACAATCGTCACCGGCCGCCTTTATCCCTCACGTGCCTCATCAGGCCGATTGGGGACCGGGTGCGCGATATTCCGACCCGGTCCCGCCCCTCTGCTCCACAACACCTTTTTCACATGGCTTTTAAAGGGTAATGTAAAGTCCAATGTGATCCCAAGATACTTGAGCTCATTTACAATATCAAGCTCCTCTCCTCTCAGAAACACATTAGAATGTGCCATGTCTACTGGTTGTTTTGTAAACATTATACACACCATTTGTTTGTTTTCAATAATAGACATGATTTAGTGAGCCAGTCCGGCACATAGGTCATTGCAGAAATGAGAATTGAGGATGCTTTTTCGATATCATTTGCACGTGTATAAATTTAATTGTCATGGTCCTGTCACTCTGTCAGTTTAGGTTTTTGTCTGACAGGACCGTGGCAACATCGTTCCATGTTTGTCACATGTTTCATTTTCTGTCTTTGTGTGAGCACACAGTTTCGGTTGTATTCCCTGCCATGCATTCTTTGGTCAGTCTTGTTTCATGTCGGGAGCAAGGTGTTTGGATCCTGACTTCCTGACTGGTTTGGTTGCAGTCTGTGTTGGGATCCGGACACTCATGTTCCATTTCTGTGTTATTGAAGTTGGTGCTTCGCACTCATGTCATCATGCACTTACGTCAACAGTTTGTCTAGCTCTCGCAAACGTGGGTGCAAGGGTCGCGAGCTGCCTTCATGTTGTACTGAGGTTCTGAGGCGTCGGGTGTGTGACCGAACTCTCGCACAGGTGTCCTGTCTTGTTTTTGTCGCCTGCTGTGTGCATCACGTGCCGTTTGCCTTGCTCAGACTTCGTTTAGTGAGAGAATGCATGGCATCACTTTGTTTGGCATAGCTACGGATTCTTGCTTCTTGTTTGTCGGTTGGCATGGCCGTATATTGCCTTATTGCCTTGACTATGTCCGCTCAGGTCATTCAGGTGTTTTGTTGTCTTGTGAGAGCACGTGGCTTTGATTCGGTATCGCTGCATGTCTCTCTGTCTTGCTTCATACCCCGCCTCCTTGTTTTCATTATAGTTTATTAGTCACACCTGCCCTGTAACAGGGTGGAGGGCGGGGATAGGTTATGATTATACACACCCGGTCCCTTATCAGGCTAATTAAGAGGGATAAAGGGCGACTGCGGATCGTGGTGCAAGAGAGAGAGATCGTTTACGGGCAGCTGACCGTCGTGTGTTGATGTTTGTGTCTTCTGTTTAAGTTTTTCATTAAAATATTATTTATATTGTCAAGCCGGTTCTCGCCGCCTCCTTTCCCTTATATCCCTTTACATGGGAGTTTTGGTTTGTTTTTGCACTTTTAGTTCTATTAATAAATCCTTTGTTTTTATAACTTCTGCACTTGAGTCCTGAGCCTCATCATTCCCTCTGATCTTGACAATCATCTGCATACATTTGAATAGTGACATTTTGACATGCATTAGGTAGGTGTTATGATCAGTAGGTCATTAATATAAAGTGTAAATAAAATTGGTCCAAGAACAGAGCCTTGTGGGACCCCTACAATACAGTCAAGATAAGGAGATTTGGTGCTTTCAACACACACACATCACTTTCTATTGGTAAGATATGATTTCATCCAAATAGCTTTATGTGTTAATTCAGATAAAAGACCTGGTGGTCGACAGTATCAAATGCGTTCTTTAAATCTAAAAAGACAGTGCCAACACAGACACTCTTATCCAGTAAACATTTGACTTTTTCTACAAAGACACAGTTTGCTGATCCTGTGGAATGGTGTGTACGGAACCCAAATTGTATAGGATGCAAAAGGGGTTAGCCTTTATCTAGATGTTTAGTCAGTGGCTCTGCTACCCATTTCTCAGCAACCTTAGATATAACCGGGAGAATGCTGATTGGCCAATAATTAGCATATTTGTTATTCCTCAGATTTAAAAATGGGGTAACTCTGGTGACCTCTCAGACTGATGGGACAACTGTTTGTCGAAATGACAGATTTACCATATGTGTAATCGGGTATACTAAGGAATCTTTATACAGTTTCAAAAAGTTAGTGTCAAGCCTGTAGGCATCCTTAGATCTTGGAGCTTTTTAGTGCACCAATAATGCTGGCCACTTCTGTTATTTCCTCTATTTTAAAAATAGGCTGTGCAAAATGAATAGGTCTATAAGTAACATCAGATGAAGTAAAAAGCTGGGATATCTCATCGACTGAATTTAAAAAGAGAGTGGTGGTGTTGTAGTGGTCTAAAGCACATAACTGGTAAACTGGTAATCAGAAGGTCACTGGTTCAATCCCCACTGCCACCACCATTGTGTCCTTGAGCAAGGCACTTAATTCCAGGTTGCTCTGGGGGGGATTGTCCCTGTAATAAAGACTCTGTAAGTCACTTTGGATAAAAGCGTCTGCCAAATGCATAAATGTAAATGTAAATGTAAAAACAATGTTTTGTATTTTGGTTGTATTGTGAATTTGGTAGCTATGGTAATCAGATTTTTCACTAATACATTATTCATTTTGAGTTCAAAATCTACCCATTTTTTTGTTTTGTTTTGTCAACCAATTAATTTGTTAATATTTTGCCAATTTTTTTTTCCATTCCCTTCACACCCTCAATAATGTCCATAAAGAAATTTGCTTAGTCTTTTATATAGTCTGTATTACTGATTTTCTCATTGAGGTGAATTTGTGTTGGCCTATAATAAGACCAGATTTCAACTATTTTTTAAGCAGTTGGTGATCTTTCATAAGTTTCATACATGCATCATTCAGCCTGAGCAAAGTGTTCCCTTTTGTTTTATTTTGACTCCCTCTTCTAGTGAATGACGCAATCACTTTATTAATTTTTGCAATGAATCACAGCCACTCTCTATGTCCCCACTTGTGAGGACTTTAAACCAATCAATCTCTGTCAGAGCTGCTTCAAGGTTTTTCTGTTGACTTTTTGGGACTATACCATAATGGGATGTAATTTTAAATTAATTTAAAAAGCATTGGTTTGTGAGCTTTCTTGAGAAAAATGGTCTGACAGCCCGGTCAAAAGGTTATGGTTCTTAGTTATTCTTTCAGGTCGATTCGTGAACAATAAATCTATTCTAGTTTTTGAATGAGGTGTTATTCTAGTAGGCTGTTCTTTTTTGTGTAAAATTAAAATGATCAACAATCTGTTTAAAAAAATATTATTTCCTTATGATTTCAATTAATATTAAAATCGCCAATAAAAATTATTTCTAGTTTTGAATCACAATGGTTAAGAAGTTTTAATTGGCCATAAAAATGTATCTTTGGTGAGGGTATTCGATACATACAAATTAAGATAAAGGACATTTCAGTAGAAAGAAGGTAGACTTCCACAAGCTTCTCAAAATAAGTTGCTCGTATTTTGGCTCATTCCTCCAGAGAGAACTGGTGTAACTGAGTCAGGTTTGTAGGCCTCCTTGCTTGCACATGCTTTTTCAGTTCTGCCCATGTCTTGAGATTTTGCTTCACTATATCCACATAATTTTCCTTCCACATAATGCCATCTAATTTGTGAAGTGCACCAGTACCTCCTGCAGCAAAGCACCCCCACAACATGATGCTGCCACCCCCATGCTTCACTATTGTGAAGGTGTTCTTTGGCTGGCAAGCCTCACCCTTTTACCTCCAAACATAACGATGGTCATAATGGCCAAAAAGTAAAAAAAATAATTATTCATACCAAAGGACATTTCTCCAAACAGTAGGATCTTTGTCCCCATGTGCATTTGCAAACTGTAGTCTGGCTTTTTTATGGCGGTTTTGAAGCCGTGGCTTCTTTCTTGCTGAGCAGTCTTTCAGATTATGTCAATATAGGATTTGTTTTACTGTGGATCTAGATACTTGTCTACTTGTTTCATCCAGCATCTTCACAAGGTTATTTGCTGTTGTTCTGGGATTGATTTGCACTTTTCGCACCAAATTACATTAATCTCTAGGAGACAGAATGCGTCTTCTTCCTGAGTGGTATGATGGCTGCGTGGTCCCATGGTGTTTATACTTGTGTACTATTGTTTGTACAGATGAACATGGTACCTTCAGGCATTTTGAAATTGCTCCCAAGGATGATCCATATTTGTGGAGGTCCAAATGTTTTTTCTGAGGTCTTGACTAATTTCTTTTGATTTTCCCAAGTTCCCTGAGTTTGAAGGTAGGCCTTAACATCCATCCACAGGTACACCTCCAATTCAGTACACCTCCTATCAGAAGCTAATTGGCTAATTGTCTAAAGGTTTGACATTCTTTTCTGGAATTTTCCAAGTTGCTTAAAGGAACAGTTAACTTACTACATACTGTATAAACTTCTGACCCACTGGAATTGTGATGTAGACAATTAAAAGTGAAAAGCTGACTGTAAACAACTGTTGGAAAAATTACTTGTGCCTCACACACAAAGTAGATGTCCAAAACAACTTGTCAAAACTATAGTTTACTAATATTAAATCTATGGAGTTGTTAAAAAAAAAGTTTTAATGACTAGAGCCTGAGTGTATGTAAATGTCTGACTTCAACTGTAAATATATACCACAGAATATTACATCCCAATATAAAAGTCAACTGTGTCATTACCACCACTGGGGCCAAATGTCTCAACTTGCTCTCTTTTTAAATGCACAAGCGCACACACATGCGGCAAGAAGAGAGAAAGAACGAGACCGTTTAAAGGGCTAAAAGCAGGTGCAGGATAAAAAGAAGAAAAGAGATCTGGTCAAGGTCATTTAGAGTACATTCAGAAAAGATCTGTAAAGGAGCAGTTACGCACTTGAAACTTATATATGGCCACACAAAAAGGGAAGTTTATAAAAGCTAATCACAATTAATCAGTATTTAACAATGCCTCCTGTAATGAAGCATGCTGTTCATCAGAGTGTGTAAGATCGTTTTTGTTTACTGGAGTGTAAAATACAAAGACGTGGTGATCCGACTGCATCTGCAATCTAAAGGTCACCACAATGACAAAAGTCTTTGTTTGAAATATCAACACGTTAAACATCAAATCAGCAATGTCAGAAAACAACTCAATACAACCAGAGACCTGACACTACATGGTCACTTAGCTTTGTATGCAAAGCAACAACATTTTGTAAAACCTCAAATGTAGACGTGTCCATAAAACAGAAGGTCATAGCAGCACCAAGCATATTTGCATTGATAAAATGGTGTCCCTTATAAAAATAAATCCCTTTATTAACAACATTAAAATGGAACACGGGGTCAACATAGATGAACATTTGTTAAAGAACACACAGACAGTACTTGAAAGAGAGAAAGAGAGGCTGAATGAAAACATTCCTTCATCAGACTGAGTAACCTACTTGAAAACATTAATTGTCAGACATGACTGATTAGATTGGAGAGACACAGCTGTAATCCAATGGGTTAATGAAGCCATTAGCCCATCTTTCCAGTCACAAAAATCATTCCCGCCTCTTTTGATAGGAACAGAGCGGCACGTCTGTGCTCGTCTGTTTGTTCAATGAGGCCAAATTCAAGCACTCCATCACAATTCCACGACTCCTTGCACACAAGGATAAACACATGCTCTTTTAAGTTGGAATGTGCATTACCCTAAAGGTGCACTCAGTAATGTTTTCTCATTAAAAACTATTTACTCCTAAAGAAATTCTTAGTAATTTTGAAACAGGAATAAAATAATGAGCAATGACATGAGATGAAGGCTCCAGTCATATCAGTAACCTTATAAAAGCTGTTTTATTCTACATGGAATAGGGGCAGCTATGTTAGAATCACATGACCAGCCAAATACTACTTTCTTAATCTCAGTAACCGCATTGATATTGGACACTTTCACTCTTGGATTAAATGAATCATGGCTGACTGTGTATAGTCAATTTCTACAACTAAAAATGATTGATTTTGAATGATGCTGCATCCATGCCGCTAGGTGTCACTGTAGGTCCAAGATTACACAAACCCAGATTTACTAGTGCACCTTTTAAAAAGAGTCTATAAAAATGATAAGAAGCAAGAATACATTTTCAAATGTGCATGTTTACTTGCACGCTCTTAAACAGATTCTGCTTAATTAGCAGCACCCTTTGTGTAAGGTCACGTAACTGTCTTTAACGTTTTTTTTTTTGTTTTTTTTTGCTGTTTGTTTGTATGTTTATTTTTTGTTTGTTTGTTTTTCACACATAGATTTTTGTCCATTACCCCAATTTTTCTTTGCATGTAAACAAATTAACAAGCATTCCAGGCTTATCCAAAGAGTGAAAGTGTTTGTCGCAAGCCTGTTTACGTTTTGCCATCAAAAGCAGAGAATAACCCGATGATTTCAAATCGCATGTAAAAAAACAGTTTCTTGCAATGTGGAATAAGGTGATTTTGTGTAGTCATTTTCAGTATATTGTGTGCAGGTAAAGACTCATTTTGGCAGATACTTTGATCCAAAGCAAATTGCATTCAAGGTATACAGTGCATTCAAAGTATACATTCGATCAGTTTGTGTGTTTTTCTGGAATTGAACCCCTGGCCTTGTCATTGCTAGCTCCATGCTCTACAACTTGAGCTACAGGACCATACAAACAAGATGATGTGTGTGAATTCTATTGCTAGGCATTGACAGAACATGTTGGAAGTGAAAAGAGTATTCTAGACCGATGGTATCTCATAGGCCAACACATGCTGCATGCTAGAGATTAGAAAGTATACAGCAACATGAGGCTGACTCTGGAGCAGAACCGTACAGCACAACTATAAATTATTTCTGTCTGTAGTAATCATTGTATATGCACACATACATATACATATATACACACAGAGAGAAAGAGAGAGAGAGAGAGAGAGAGAGAGAGAGAGAGAGAGAGAGAGAGAACAGACAGATCACACATTACAAGCCCTATAATCATTTTGCTTGGCTCCCTGCAAAACATACCCTGAGGAAAATGCTGGCTAGAAGTGTAGCAGCTCGTCTGTTAAATTAGCCCAGACATGCATTAAACAATGTTGCCTCAACTGGTGTTCCCTCACAGAGCATTACACAAACAAATAGACACACAGAAACACTTCTTATTATGATATAAAAAACCTAAAGTTAAGTAACACAATGTCTTTCTCTTTGACACACACATGCACCACACAGTTGTGTTGTTGCATTAGAGTGCAGAGGCTAAATTCACTCATCCCCTCCAGGAGTGTGAGCTGGCTCAGATGCTGCAGCCTCTAGTCACCACACACACACACACACACACATTTAGCCTCACAGCAATGGAGAAACTCTTCATAAGCACCCAAAAGACATGTATTGAGGCTGTAAAAACTCTTATGGTGCACTTGAATTAGTTGAACATTTGAATTAGCAAAAACATAATACAATGGAGAAGGTCAACAAATCAACATATTCCCAACATATACCTGACCATAACTCAAATAAATTCTGCTGTAAAGTACTGCCATGGAGTTCAAATGAAGTAGTTTGGTTCTTTTGGTGACTGAAATCTTAACCCTGTCTTGTTCCATCTTTGCATGTTTAAGCCTTTTGAGAAAGGACAATGGGAGTCTAGTCAAAGGGGGAAACAGCTTGTACAGCCAGACACCCACTACTAGAACTGTGACCTTCCCTGTCAGCCCAAATAGATCTTGAAGAAACCGCTTACTCCAAACAATACACTAAAGGTATATGCACATTTAATGTTTTCTAAATAAAAAGAGTGGTATTATGGAAGCTAGAAGGAGTTAAAAGCTCAACTGTTAAGAGTTGATATTTCAAAATTCACTTTTGACTAAGGTAACATGGGTGAAGTGAGTAAATCACCTTACCAAAGCTCTGGAGAAGAATGAAAGGAGAACTTACCCAAGATCATCCTGCAAAACCTTGCTCCTGCTCTCAGGACCGGCTCTCGCTAAAATTCTAATCCTGGAGAGCACAAGTTCTTCTCTGCACTCCTCTGTGTTTCTTCCCCAAACTGAAGTGAGTCAAGCAGCCAGCAAGGTTTAAGTAAGAGCATAACTGTCGTCCATCCTGTGTATCATATGTTCTCTTTCTTCAGGTGAACGAGCAGAATTTAGAGAGGTGGGATCTGCAGGTCTTCTGCTCTTGCCTCAGGTGAGGCAGAGGGCAACGAAGTGGGAGGGCAACAGATTAAGGGAGGGGGGGTCAGAAATTCCGGATTCCAGGTCAGTGAATGAACTAAATTCCCTGCAGACTGACCAGGATGCACAGTGTTTCTCTAGAGCAGACAACAGATGAAAAGTTTCCCTTCAAGAGGAAAATTTCTCAGCAATGCCCCTTAGTAGCACAGTCAAGCCGGTGTCTGCGCTGCTCTCTCTCTCTCACTCTCTTTCTCTATCCCTTCCTCGCTCTCTCTTATTCTTGTTTTAGGGATTGGGTATAACCTAAAGGCACCTTCCCTGCCTGCACTCTGATTGGTGGCAGTCCCAACCAATTGGAGAGGCAGCAGCCACTTGTCATCCTGCAGAGTGGAAAGCATGTAGGCACTGCTACTCTCTCTCTCTCTCTCTCTCTCTCTTTCCCCTCCATCTCTTTTTGTCTCCCTCTCATAATCGGTCTGTTTATGACAGTCGGGATGGCGGTCACCTCTCCATATCTCTTGTCCCTCTGTCTCTCTCTTCCTTCTGACACTGTGTGACAGTGAACTCCTCCTCTATCCTTCCCTCAAGCTCTATCTCTCCTTAGAATGTACTCTTTCTGTTGCAGGAATAGTAATTCTGCTATATTATAGGAGTTTGGGAAAGAGGTGAAAGGGGTGGTAGAGATTGGATGAGATGAAATACAGAGCGACAGAGCGGAGGAAGAAGAGAAGGAGAGAGATTCAACTAAATTCAAACTGACAGTCTGATGACGTGGAGTGACAAGGAGAAAAGACTAGGATGAAAACGAGAAACTAACAAAGGGAGGAGAAATAAAGATAAAGAGACAAATAGATTGAGAGAAGAAGAGAAAGAATAGCATTAGCCACAGTGAGTTCTTTAGTAAAGAACAATTTCAAAACATGTTATTCTCTGGATGAAATGTGCCTCATAGAGAATTCAAAATAGAACATCTTCGGTATGTAAACGATTCAGCTCGGAAAGGCGCAGACAACAGCAGCACAAGCAGAGCACATGGCAGCCTTTCCGATGGAGAAATCCATGCTGCAGGGTAGAATCTACCATTTTACAAGAGCTAGAGAATAAAGAGGTGTCAAAAAAGGAGTTCTCTAAAGCATTAAAATACCACACACAAAGACATGCTCACACACACGAGCCAGAGGCTAGAAAAATCTTGATCTTTTATTTTATCTTCCTGTTTGTTTCCTTTTTTCCCCTCTCTCTGTTCTCCTCCATTGTCTCTGGCTTGTGCAGTGAGTGGGGAGGTGAATACTAAGGAGGCTGGCTGACACTCTCTATACTATACTGCACAGAGACCAAGACATGGAGGAAATAAAGGTGGGTTGGGGGAATTTGATCTATAATCTCCATTATCATAAGACTACAGGTACATTACACAAGCATTCACACGCATGCTGTCATCTGGTCCCAGAGGACACTCATACACACTATTACACCAGCACCTGAGCAAGCAGTCCATAATGAGTATGGACTGGTGTGTGTGTGTGTGTGTGTGTGTGTGTGTGTGTGTGTGTGTGTGTGTGTGTGTGTGTGTGTGTGTGGGTCATGATACGTCAATGGGTAAACACACTGATACAGGTGAAGCTCTTCATACAGATCTTCACTAATTAACTGCTCATTGTTGCAGCTTCACTTAATGATTCACTTTGGAAAGGTCAGGAGGAAGGTCGAGCATACTGGTTCGTCAACTGTGGATACTGTGGATAACGGTGACAAAGCTAACACAAAGCACCTGGCTGTGTATCAGAATGATAGAATGAACATTTGTTGACCTTCTGAGCCTGTGAATGTCAAAGCATTAGTGTTAGGAAGTCCAACTCTTTTGTATGAAATGGTTATTTTAAACAGTTTGTTTCAATTAATTGCTTGGAAAAACTGATTTATCCATGGCTGTATCCAGCGATTTTTCATATTCAAAAATAAAATGTCTGAACAACATGAGACTGCAATTATAGGTCAGTTAATATCTTGTTTTACTGTTTAGTTCAGTGCATTGAATCTTTAATTTAATATTTATTAAAAAAGTGTAAATAACATTAATTGACATAAATTACTATCCAGAGGTCCAGGCCGCCGCTAAAGTGTGACGCTGTCACATTATTTCTGAATGAGAGATAATTGTATACTGCAGAACAGGTTTTGTAGTATTGTATACTGTTAAAAACAGGTTTGTTTTTAGCTTGCTAGCATTGCTCATGTAACGGAGGCCAGCTGGTAGATAGCTGTGCATGTGTATACCTCACTCTCCTGACCTCAAGATGTGCACAACCAACTGACGCTAGAGGCTGTAGCCTTTAGACTCCTTGTTAGCGCACCCACCTCCCATGTCTGAGACGCTGGTTCGAGTCCCGTTCTGAGCGAGGCAAGCAGGGCCGCTTACAATGGTGCCGTGACCCGAATGGGAGTGAGGTTTAGGGAGATGAGTGTAACGGAAGCCAGCTGGTAGATAGCTGCGTAGTGTGTAAACCTCACTCTCCTTACCTCAAGAGTAGCACTAGTGACTAATGCTAGGGTCTGTAGCCTTTAGCCTCCTTTTTAGAGCACCCGCCTCCCACGCCAGAGACGCCGGTTCGAATCCCATTTGGAGCAGGGCAAGCAGGGCCGGTTACACTCACTCCTCTACATTTATCAATTTATCCTTTGCCATATTACAGCATTCTTTTCTTTTCTAATGTTTCAACTGCCTGTTTTTTACTGCACGCACCATTATCTTTTATTTTTTTCTGCTTGTCTACATCTCACATTTCAACTGAGTGCATTAGTTTCACCTCTGTGTTTTACATGTATTATTGCATAAATCTCAAACATCTGCTGATCAGGAGCCAACACAACAACAGCAAACAATTACAAGTAATTAGTCAGGCTGATGGAAAAGGTTAATGAGTTAGAGGCATGCATCCAAACTCTAGTGGAGGTCAGTGAGAAAAGATAGATACTGTTTTGAATGCGGGTAGAACAGCGAGCAACACACACTTTGGTTCCTGCTGTAGAGCCCCCGCAGCAGGGCGTTTGGGTGGCATTTCGTCAGCATACTCGCTCAGAAAAGAGACACCACTCTCCTGTTCCTGTTAGGGTTTCCAATCTATTCTCCCCACTCAGTGATGCACCCACTGAGAATCATGTTGAAATTGCCCTTGTTATTGTTGACTCTATTGTAAGGAATGTGGAAATAGAGTCTCCAGCCACTATTGTTAAATGCATTTCAGGGGCTCAGGCATCTGACATCAGATAATGAAAATGACATATTTGGATTAGCAAACTCTCTTGGAGTCCAACAATATGAGACAGGACCAACTCATTGCCTGATAAATTGGTAGATGTAATTCTATCATATGGAGTTGATTTTTATACTATAGAAATTCTGCTGCAGAGCGATGACACCTCAGATCATTACCATCTCATTAGCTGCGATCAGCTAATGTTACTGAATCTACACCATGCTATTGTTCAGGTAGAACTATTCTTTCATCCACTAAAGACAGCTTAACTAATAGTCTTCCAGATCTATCTCATACACTCAGTAAACCCAAAGTCTAGAAAAACTTGAAGTAATAACAGAAAAGATAAATACAGTCTTCTCTAGCACTCTTGATTATGTCACCCCCCAGTCCCTCAATTAAAGAAAATTTAAGAAAAAAAGCCCCACACCATGGTAAAATTATCACACTCGTGCTTTCAAGAGTGTAGCTCAGAAAATAGAGTACAAGTGGAAGAATACGAAATTAGAGGTATTTTGCGGCGCATGGAAGGATAGTGTATGTAGCTACAGACAGGCACTAAAAGCTGCCAGCAAACTAACAGAAAATAACCACAACAATCCAAGGTGTTTTTTCAGTAAAGTGGCAAAATTTTTTAGGAATAAAGCATCAACTGAACCAGAAATTATATTACAGCACAATAGTAATGACTTCATGAATTCAATCCTTCACGGTGAGAGCTAGGTCATTAAGAGCTAACAAAACTCATCGAAACATCAAAAGTCACAACATGTTTGTTAGACCCAATACCAACTAAGCTCTTAAAAGAGATATTCCTTGTAATCTCAGAACCTCTTATTAATATTATTAACTCTGTGCTATCCTTAGGACATGTCCCAAGATTTATCAAAACCTTTATTAACTCTTTCCCCGCCAGCGTTTTTAAAAAAAAGTTGCCAGCCACCGCCAGGGTTTTTGACGATTTTCGCTAAATTTTAATGGCCCGCAGAATATTTTCTTCCATGAATATATGAAGATGCTATATATCACAATAAAGATCTGAGCCTCTGCTTTTAGGCAAAAAAACGATTTTATTTTATCTTCATTTGTTCTTTTTTATTGCGACTTGAACAGAGGTCGGTTTTGTCAAAAACAACATTTCAGACAAAAAGCTGATAAAAAGGCATGTTTATGTCTGATATTTTGAGCTTCTCAATACTCCACTTCTTCATGTTTGAGATGATCGCAGTCTGTTTCTTTGATCAAAGAGTTGCGTACTCTTTCAAAACATGTGGAGGGGTCTTCCTTACCGTATAACACCTAAAACACGGAAACACGGAAAATTCCGTGTTTGGCGGGGAAAGAGTTAAGAGGCCACAGCTTGATTCTGGAGATTTGGCTAATTATAGACAGATTTAAAATCTCCCGTTTATGTCAAAAATACTATAAAAGGCAGTGTCCTCCCAACAATAATTTATATAGAGAAAGAGTATATATGAAAAATTTCAGTCAGGATTTAGGCCCCATCACAATACAGAGACTGCACTTATCAGAGTTACAAATTACTTGCTCTTATCATCTGATTGTGCCTGCATTACTCTTCTAGTGCTTTTAGATCTTTGTGCTGCCTTCGAGACCATAGATCATGACATTTTCTTGAATAGGCTTGAGAATTATGTTGGCATTTGTGGACTAGTATTAGCTTGGTTTAGGTCCTTACTTTAACGAGGAATTTTAAAATCAAACAATTAAAAAAGTATGGAGTGCCACAGGGATCAGTTTTAGGGCTTTTGCTTTTCTCCTTATATATGCTTCCCCTGGGAGATATTATCAGGAATCATTGAATAATTTCCACTGTTATGCCAATGATCCCAAACTTTATATTCCTTCAAAAAATGCTGAAATTTCATAATTCTCCAAAATACCGAATTGTATCAATGATATCAAAGATTGGATGGCCAGAAATGTACTTCCGAAGGGGAAAAACACAGTTAAGTGTGACAATCCAGATGACAGGCTGGACAGAAGCAGGGTTGGAAAAAGACAAACAGGACAGGAAATGACTAACAGACACCTAACCAGGAAACATCCACAACGAACTGGCACAAGACAAAAAAAACAGAAAACGAGGAGGGCAAGTCAAAACAATCAACTAATACTCAAACAGATAACAAGGCAAACAAGGGGGTGGGGTTATCACTGAATACAGACACGAATGCACAAGGGAATGAGAAAGCACAAGCCCAAGTGCATTCACACAGCACAAAACAAGTGCCTGATTCAGCCAGAGTAAATAAAACAAACCAACCGAAGTGGCTGAATCCAGACAATAGACATAAAACAGACTTAGAACACGTACATGTCAGAGCTCTTCCATAAAGGGGAAAAACGGACAGGTGGCTCCAGGACAGGAGAGAGACCAGACGGCTCCAGGATGGAAGCGAGGACAGACGGCTCCAGGAAGGGAGCGAGGACAGACGGCTCCAGGACGGAAGCAGAATCAAACAGGGAAACAGCCTTTGGCAGGGGAATGGCCTCCATGGCCGTCTCCTCCACCTTATGGTGGTCGTTTGTGGGCCCCACCACTTCCTGGTGGTCAGCAGTGGGCCCCTCTGCCTCCTGGAGGTCAGCAATCAGCTGCTCCACCTTCTGGCAGACAGCAGTGAGCAATTCCATCTCCTGGCGGACAACAGCAAGCCGCTCCGCCTCCTGGCAGACAGCAGCAAGCCCCTCCACCTCCTGGTTGTCAGCAGTGGGTTTGGGCTGGGATGGTGTAGCTGAGTCTTTCTTCCTTCTCCTCCTCTGCTTAAGAGTCATCGGAGGTCTGGGGACCCATCGTCAGAGGGGTTGACGGTGGAACTGTCGCTCCTTGGGGGCTGTCCGTAATTGGGTGTGACAAATTGAAATCGATCAGACAGGTAACTAACAAATCCCTCGAATGACAAAACCACCAGACTTCCCATCTCCCAAGCACCAAATGGGGGCTCTCAAGGCAGGTGTTAAAAAGGTCTTTAAGAGCACCAGTGATGTAGTTCAGCCCATCTGCTGTTCTGAGGAACTCGCTGGAAAAACCCTCACATCAGCCTCCCCCTGACAGAGGGAACAAAGCTGGGCTAGCTGGGCTGCACGCTCTCTAATTGACCCCCTGGGGGTTGAAAATGGAAAAAGGAAGATGCCCATCGCTACTGCTGAGTCCAAAAATGGTCAGATCGTTCTGTCAAAAGCAAAGTAGTGATATGGGCTTTTATTAATAGAAAAAATATAACAAAAACAAACAAACCAGATGCCAGCCTGGACTGGAGCAGGGATGGAATAAGACAAACAGGACAGGTCAGGAAACGACTGACAGACTCCTAACCGGGAAACATCCACAACGAACTGGCACAAGACAAAAAAACATAATGGGGTTAAATAGGGAAGAAAACAAGGAGTGTGAGGGTGAGTAATTGATGACTGAATGTTCATTTTTGCGTTAACTATCCCATTAATTTTTATTAATTAGAGTATTTATTGTAATTTTGTTTTACAGGTCATTTAGTAAGTGAGGTTTTAACTACAACCAATTCAACCAGTACAGACAGATGTGTGAAGAAAACATTCCATTTGTTTTGCGAACTGTTTCAACCAGTTCATTGAAAGAATCAACTCAACTCAAAGAATTCATGAATTGGACATCACTACAAAGCACTGATAAACAGGTTGATTATGTGGGGCGGTCCTGTACTGGCAAACTGAGTGATGGCTGGGTGGACAATGTGTCGTGCAGACGGCATTGCAGAGCACACAAGGTTGTGTGACCGTGTGTGTGTGCGTCTCATCAAAAGAGCGGATATGGTTTCCTCATTAGTTGTGTTGGGATCAATAATTCAGAGCAGGGCCTTGTTGAGCTCAATGGTCCAAGCGCTAATGTGCTGTCTACCCGTTTGGGACTGGGACCCAGCAGGACTTTAATGGATGTCATGATGAGAGGTTGAAATCCAAGAATGGGGATCCTCTTGCACACCCTGGCTCAGTGTGTGTGTGTGTGTGTGTGTGAGCATGTATTTATCACTTTGTGGGGACCAAATGTCCCCATAAGGATAGTAAAACCCGAAATTTGTGACCTTGTGGGGACAGTTTGTCAGAAAACAGCTTATAAATCATACTAAATTATGTTTTTTGAAAAGGTAAAAATGCAGAAAGTTTTCTGTGAGGGTTAGGTTTAGGGGTAGGGTTAGGTTTAGGGGATAGAATATAAAGTTTGTACAGTATAAAAACCATTATGTCCATGGAAAGTCCCCATAAAACATGGAAACACAACGTGTGTGTGTGTGTGTGTGTGTGTGTGTGTGTGTGTGTGTGTGTGTGTGTGTGTGTGTGTGTGTGTGTGAGAGAGAAAGCAAGAGAGAGAGAGAGAGATCTGGGATGGGTATGGTGTAAGAAGATTGGCTATCAAAGAGGATGGATGGATGGATGGATGGATGGATGGATGGATGGATGGAATTGAAGAGCTGTACTGTCAATCCTTCAATCAATCCAGCATTTGTGTGTTTGACAGTTCTGACAACACAGGGTCACATAATGACTGGCCAGGATTCTAAAAGAAGAGAAAAAAACATCCTACACTATGAACTGATAATGTATTGTTAAGTAGAAGTCAACAGTCTTAAGAGCTTAAAAAACGTGGTTCATTCTAATATAGAATTCAGGAATGATGTTGAATAGTGGTTAAAGATCTGGGTTGTCCATAGAAAGATTGTTGGTTCAAACTCTATATGGGGCAATCCAATCCAGGCCAACAAGGACCCTCAAGGAGATATATAACCCGTAATTTGTTGGGGAAATGACAATAATTGTTACTGGGGTACTGTTTGCGTAATAAGGGGACCGTAAGTACTGTAAGCTCAATAACAAATGTAGCAAAAGCACAAAAAATATACAACTGACCCTTTTGCTAAAATGCCAAAATGTCAAAATAATAATAACAATGTTATAATTGTTTAAGTACCAAAATTGTATAGGTTCTCTAGAGACCCGAGGTACTGGTGTCAGAGTTTTTTTTTTTCCACTTCCATAAACCTTTTTTATAATTATTTCATATATATTTAAGTTTACTATCACCAGATATCTATTTCTTTGTGTATTACACGTTGACATTCTGTGCAACAATGAACTGTCAACAATGGTGAATTATCAGTATTTTAAATGTGTATAAACATACATTATATAAAGCCGTGGCCAAAAGTATTGGCAGTAACATACATTTTGTGTTTTGCCAAGTTTGCTGCTTCAGTATATGTAGATTATTTTTTCACATGTTTCTATGGTATACTGGAAAACAATGATAAGCATTTCATGAGTTTGAAAGGCTTTTATTGGCAAAAACATTCCATATCTGCAAAGAGTCAATTACAATGTTGATCCCTGATATTGATAACCTCTGCAATTCGCTCTGGCATGCTGGATATCAGCTTCTGGGCCAAATCCTGACTGATGGCGATCCATTCTTGCCTTATTAGTGCTCGGAGTTGATCACAATTTGTGGGCTTCTGCTTGTCCACTCGCCTTTTGAGGGTTGACCACAGGTTTTCTATGGGATTAAGATCCGGGGAGTTGCCTGGCCACGGATCCAAAATTTCAATGGAATGATCTCCGAGCCACTTCATTATCACTCTTGCCTTGTGACATGGTGTTCCATCACGCTGGAAAATGCAGGGATCATCACCAAATTGCTCTTGGATCGTTGGGAAAAGTTGCTGTTGCTGTGTTGATATGTTTTGATAACATTCTTTATTCATGGCAGTGTTTTTGGGCAAAATTGGGAGAGAGCCCACTCCCTTGGATGAAAAGCAACCCCACACATGGATGGTCTAAGGATGCTTCACTGTTGGCACGACACAGGACTCATGGTAGCCTTCTTCTTTTCTTCTCCGGACTATCGATTTTCCAAATGTCCCAAACAGTCGGAAGAGGGATTCATCAGAGAAAATAACTTTGCACCAGTCTTCTGCTGTCCAATCCTTGTCCAAATCCAGTCTGTCCTTGATGTTTTTCTTGGAGAGAAGTGGCTTCTTTGTTGCCCTTCTTGACACCTGGCCATTGTCCAAAAGTCTTCGCCTCACTGTGCGTGCAGATGCACTCACCAACCTGCTGCCAATATTGAGCAAGCTCTGCACTGGTGGTGACACGATTCCATTGCTGACTCCTCAGGAGGAGACGGTCTTGGAGCTTGCTGGACACTCTGGGATGTCCTGAAGCCTTCTTCGACACTCTGGGACGTCCTGAAGCCTTCTTCACTGCAGGTGAACCTCTCTCCTTGAAGTTCTTGATGATCCGGTAAATGGTTCTTTCAAGTGCAATATTCTTTGCAGCAATTTCCTTGCATGTGAGACCATTTTGATGCAAATCGATGATGGCTGCACGTCGTTCTTTAGAGGTAACCATTGCTAACAAGAACACAATGATTGGAAGCACTTCTTCCCACATTTTATAGCAATCAGTCTTCTCTAATAATCCAATCAGAATTGAGTGGTTTCACCTGACTAGTACTTGTTCACACTTTCCCCGGTGCTGCTGATATGATTAGTGAAATTATGTTAGCTGGTAATTTTGTGCTAGTGCCAAACTTTATTTTTGTGATAAAGTTAATTATTTTGGTCATTGAAGCTTTTTGCAATTATTTAAAATGCATCTGATAACCCTGATAGCACAATAATCTAGAAACAATGTGAATCAACACCACAACAACTGAAGCAGAAAACTTTGTGAAACACAAAATTAATGTCACTGTCAATAAATTTGGCCACGGACGTACATGTTATTTTCTTACTCAAGGTGGAACTGTTTCAGTGATTGACTTGCTTTACATTTGACATTGCTATTTGATGAAGAAACAACATTGAAGTAAACATATAGCAAGTATAACATATGAAAATTTGGGTATACTACTGAAATGATGTTGTGCATCTATTTAGACTCAACAAGTGCCTGAGAAAATACACATAAGATACCATAAGCTACACATAAGTTACACATACATTACACATGTGTAGAGTATGTGTTATATGTAGCTCAATATGTGTTTGACAGCTAGTTGCATCTCATGAAAATTTTAATTTTATACTTTCTGGGCATTATGAACACCCATTTTGGATAGATAAATGTGCCGGGTTTATAAAGACCCAAATTTGTAAGAGTTTTTGGAAAAATTACCATGCATTTAAGGGTTACAAAATATTTAAAAAGTAAAACAACATGCCCTAATCTGAATTGCATGAAAATTGTCCTAAAATGCATATGATCCTTTTAGTAAAAAATCTGACTTTATAATAGTTCAATATAGTTGACCCTTGCCTTAATGTATGCCAATGTGGGTTTTATTATGTTCACTTGTTTACCCAAGAGCTATAACAAAAGTATGATGAAAGAGAAAATTTACTATGGGTTTGAACAACTGGTGTTTAAAATCAACAAAGAAAACCTCTGCTAAATAAAACACACATTTGTGCAAATGCTTTTTTTACTCCAAATCTTTTTGGAACTGAGATATAGCCTTTGTAGCAACTTCTCAGTGTGACAACCAGCACCTAAACATGTACCAAAATGAGACAGGAATAGCATTAATGAGCTATTAATTCCATCAGGTGCCCGTTTTAAAGTTGTCTGTGTTATGACAAACAAACAGACGTTGGGGATGAAACATGTACATCCAAGGCTCTGGTATGTGTATAGTGACGAAAGGTCAGAACAAGCATTAATCTGAAGCTCAAACCTGGTACAAGACACTATGACCTAAAACCTGCACTCACTCTGTTTATTTATTTTCCAAGGGAGTAGGCCCAGGTGCAAATATTGGATATGTGTGATTCCATACTGTACAACAATACTACTCTAACTACAGTATTTTTGCATTATACAGTATGTACACTACTAACAGTAGGCTATGCTAATGTTCTGTATGCATTTATGAATCTCAACAAATCCCTACATTTGCCAAAATGTGCAGTATACAACCAGAGTGAGCACACTGCTCTGAATACTGTATCTTACCATATAATGTGCTTGATTTGACCTTTAATTTCCAGAGATATGAATGAACCAGAGGTAATATCAGCAGTGATTTTAATATATTTTTCTTGACTCATTGTTAACCGCATTGGCTTATTTTATTAATTTCTTTACACAAAACTGGATTTAAATGTACAAATAATTTTTTTTAAATACACTAAATAATGTCATGCACTGAATGTACGCAATGACAGGGGAGCGGCCTCCGTGGCCATGAGTGCAGGCAGCGACAGGCAATCAGGAGCCCTTCTCCTCCTCCTCTTTCGGACAACTGGGACCACTGCTGGGGAAATGGCCTTCATGGCCAAGGACGCTGGCACTGGATCGGATGAGGCTTCAGGCGCTGGCTATGGGATGGACGAGGCTACAGGCGCTGGCTCTGGGACGGACGAGGCTTCAGGTGCTGGCTCTGGGACGGACGAGGCTTCAGGCGCTGCCTCTGGGACAGACGAGGGTTCAGGCGCTGGCTGTAGGATGAACAAGGCTTCAGGCACTGGCTGTGGGACGTACAATGCTTCAGGCTCTGGCTGGGGGACGGACGAGGCTTCAGGCACTGGCTTGTTAATCGTGGCATGCATGGGCGCTGGCTCGTTGACCGTGGAAGGTGTGGGCACTGGCTTTTTGACCGTGGCAGGTGTGGGCACTGACTCGTTGACCGTGGAAGGCGTGGAAGATGGCTCGTTGACCGTGGCAGGTGTGGGCGCTGGCAACAGCAAGGGATAGAACTCCGTGGCTAAAAATGTCGAAGGGTTCTCTCAGACCACCAAAGATGAGAGCAGAGGGGCCTCTGTCTCTTTCAAGGGGATCTCCGGAACCACTTGAGCTAGGAGCAAAGGGGCCTCCATCGAGGGGTCTCCGGAACCACTGGAGCTGTGAGCAGAAGTTCTGCCCTTATGGTTTCAGAGATAAAATCCTAAAAAACAGACAATCACAGTCTAAAAGGACCAGTTTTCCCACCCGGCCATTGAGTCCCAACCAGAACATAGTTCTGAGGGATCTCTCACAGCAGTTCAATTGGCTGGCCAGACTCCAGAATTTGAGGCAGTACCCAGAAGTGGACCCTTGGGACAATCTCTCAATCCGTTCTGCTGGATCCATTATGTGGTTGGTTCTACTGTCACAGTTTGTGCAGTGATGAGACGAGAGTGAGTATCCAAATGCAGAACTTGTAATAATAAACAAAAGAAGAGAATACAACTATGAAGGAAAACATAAACTTAGCAGTATGCTGGCTTACTACGCTCTCCATACAATCATATGAACAAGAACCAATGAGGAACAAGAGAAATATGGATGCAGGGACGTCCCTGGTTAAGATGGTGCTGGATGGCAGTATATGTTGCTCCAAAATTTTTAGATATCTGTCTACATTCATGGTGTTCTCACAGATGTGCAAGTTACCCATGCCATTTGCACTGACACACCCCTAGCCCATACAGACACTGGCTGGATTTGATGCTAAAAACAGCTTGGATGGTAAAGACTTTTCAGACCAAAAAACACAGTTCCACTGTTCTACTTTCCATCTAAGATGAGACAGAGACCAGAGAAATCGGCAGCACTTCTGGACAGTTTTGATACAGTATATGGCTTTTGCTTTGCATAGTAAAGTCTTAACTTGCATCTGTGAATGCAGCAGCGAATGGTGTTGACTAACATACAGTATCTCACAAAAGTGAGTACACCCCTCACATTTTTGTAAATATTTGATTATATCTTTTCATGTGACAACACTGAAGAAATGACACTTTGCTACAATGTAAAGTAGTGAGTGTACAGCTTGTATAACAGTGTAAATTTGCTGTCCCCTCAAAAAAACACACAGCCATTAATGTCTAAACAGCTGGCAACAAAAGTGAGTACACCCCTAAGTGAAAATGTCCTAATTGGGCCCAATTGGTGTCATGTGACTCATTAGTGTTACAAGGTCTCAGGTGTGAATGGGGAGCAGGTGTGTTAAATTTGGTGTCATCGCTCTCACACTCCCTCAAACTGGTCACTGGAAGTTCAACATGGCACCTCATGGCAAAGAACTCTCTTGGGATCTGAAAAAAAGAATTGTTGCTCTACATAAAAATGGCCTAGGCTATAAGAAGATTGCCAAGACCCTGACACTGAGCTGCAGCATGGTGGCCAAGACCATACAGTGGTTTAACAGGACAGGTTCCACTCAGAACAGGCCTCGCCATGGTTGACCAAAGAAGTTGAGTGCACATGCTCAGCATCATATCCAGAGGTTGGGAAATAGACGTATGAGTGCTGCCAGCATTGCTGCAGAGGTTGAATGGGTGGGGGGGTCAGCCTGTTAGTGCTCAGACCATGCGCCGCACACTGCATCAAATTGGTCTGTATGGCTGTCATTCCAGAAGGAAGCCTCTTCTAAAGATGATACACAAGAAAGCCCGCAAACAGTTTGCCGAAGACAAGCAGACTAAGTACATGGATTACTGCAACCATGTCCTGTGGTTCAGATGGTGTCAAGCGTGTGTGGTGGAAACCAGGTGAGGAGTACAAAGACAAGTGTGTCTTGCCTACAGTCAAGCATGGTGATGGGAGTGTCATGGTCTGGGGCTGCATGAGTGCTGCCAGCACTGGGGAGCTACAGTTCATTGAGGGAACCATGAATGCCAACATGTACTGTGACATACTGAAGCAGAGCATGATCCCCTCCCTTCGGAGACTGGGCCGCAGGGCAGTTTTCCAGCATGATAACGACCCCAAACACACCTCCAGGTGATGTACTGGCCAAGCATGTCTCTAGACCTAAACCCTTTTGAGCATCTGTGGGGCATCCTCAAACGGAAGGTGGAGGAGCACAAGGTCTCTAACATCCACCAGCTCTGTGATGTCGTTATGGAGGAGTGGAAGAGGACTACAGTGGCAACCTGTGACGCTCTGATGAACTCCATGCCCAAGAGGGTTAAAGCAGTGCTGGAAAATAATGGTGGTCACACAAAATATTGACACTTTGGGTCCAATTTGGACATTTTCACTTAGAGGTGTACTCACTTTTGTTGCCAGTGTTTTAGACATTAATGGCTGTGTGTTGAGTTATTTTGAGGGGACAGTAAATTTACACTGTTATACAAGCTGTACACTTACTAATTTACATTGTAGCAAAGTGTCATTTCTTCAGTGTTGTCACATGAAAAGATATAATCAAATATTTACAAAAATGTGAGGGGTGTACTCACTGCCCAAAATCCTTCCAATTTGTCTTTGGGGAACATTGATCTCAAAGTGCTGGATTATTTGCTTAAGCGCCTCTTGGAAAATTGGCAAGTCTTGAACGATCCTTTCTCTTGAAGGACTAGGCTGTTTTTGGAGGCTACTTATACTGTACATTATACAGTATTTTGACACAATTGTCTCACCTGTTTAACATCACCTGTTTCACATCACCTTGTTATTTCAACTCTTCAAATTGTTATTAGCCTTAAATAGCCTGTCTTCATTTTTTTGGAGCGTGTTGCAATCAACTGATTTGAAATTACAGTACATTTTCAACAAACAAAAAAATTATGAATTCACAAGGTAAAACATCATATAACGTGTAGTTGTAATGCTTTTAAAGTAGCAAAGGATGAAAATAATTTACAAATCACTCCTTTTTGTTTTTATTATAATTTTTCATACTGTCCCAACTTTTTTGGAATTGAGGTTGTAATTAATAATACATTACTTTTTCCCAAATCACAGATTTAAAGACAGCCCAAAACCTCATACTTTTTCAGGTCCCATGCACACCAAGTTGGTAGACCATTATAATCCCATCTATTATATCCTTGCGACCAGATGGACAGAACAGAGAGAGAGAGAGAGATAGAAAGAGAGAGCGAAAGAGAGAGAGAGATGGGAATATCTATCCTTACCACCATTCAACCTTAAAAGCCCACTGCCAGAATGAACCTGCACTGTTACATACAGACTCATGGTTCTTGTTTCCTTCTCTACAGTCCATTCCATTATGATAAAAAAAAATCTTCTTGCGTCCGTAAACTACAGCAAAGAGAACAGCCCTGTGCTGCCCTCTGTAGGTTCACAGATGATCTCACACAAAACGTAAATCAGCTTAATGACTGTCAAAAAATATTAACATATTCATCATTTTAAAATATATCCACCATTATTGCCTAACTTCCTTGAATTCTGAATTAAAATATGGCAAATTTAGCCAGCCTCCAATATATAGCCATTTTCTGGCCTGATACTATAACATTTGGAGTCAGTATAGAAAAATCATCTGTGGCAGCGGGGGCGTGGTCAAGCGCCCGTCCGGGAGAGAAAAGCGGTAAGGGCGCTTACACCTGAGCTAAATTATGTCTAACACCTGTCTCTAATTTCAGTGAGCACGGGGAGAGCGGCATAAAAAGGCATCGAGAGGGCCTCCGGGGGGAGACGACAAGCTAACCCAGTGCGCTTGTGTCATATTGTGTGTTACAAAAAATTTTGTAAATTACGACGGCATTAAAAAGCTTACCTTGTGGCGAAGACCTGCTTCCTGTCCTCCTTTCCATTGAAGAATATTACACTGGTGCCGAAACCCGGGAATTTAAAGGAAGCATGGAAAGTGGTCGCCCCATAGAGTCCTCCCAGCTGGCAGAAGTCCTCCAGTCCCTCGCGACGCTGCATCAAGGCCACCAGCAATCCCTGCTTGAGCTCCGGCAGGACCAAGATCGCCAGTTTTTCGAAATCATGCAGGCTCAGGCAGAGGACCGGCTCGCCATCCGGAGCCTCCTCAGCCAGGAGGACGCGTCAGCCACAACCGTGACCCCAGACACCCGCACTACGCTGCCCCCCCATGCTACAGAAGATGGGGGCAGCAGATGATCCTGAGGCCTTCCTCGATTTGTTCATGCGTTCAGCAGAAATCTGGGGCTGGCCCCGCGAACAGTGGGCAGCCCGCCTGATTCCCCTCCTGTCCGGGGAAGCTCAACTTGCAGCACAGCAGTTGCCGGCGACGAACCTCCTGGCCTACACCGATCTGAAGAGGTCTATTCTGCAGCGGGTCGGTCGGAGCCCGGAAGAGAATCGCCAGCTCTTCCGGGGCATGAAACATGGAATATCCGATCGCCCGTTCGCGTTCGCTCAACGGCTCCGGGACGCCTGTCGGAGGTGGCTGCTCGCGGGGGACCGCGACGTCGAGGGAGTAATCGACCAGGTGGTACTGGAACAGCTCGTTCAACAGCTGCCTCGGAAGACGGCGGGGTGGGTCCAGTGCCATCGCCCGGCGTCGCTGGAGGAAGCTGTTCGGCTGGCGGAGGACCACTTGGTGGCGATCCCGAGGGCGGACGAGCCCTCTTCTTCTTCTCTCTCTTTTTCCCCTTCCCTTGTGTCTGCCCCTGCCCTCGCCCCCTCCCCTATGTTCTCTCCTTCTGTTCTCTCCCCAGGGCCTGTTACTGCCCCGCGCAGGCATGGAGGGTTCCAGAGACCAGCTCCCCGGCCTTGGGAGAATGTACCCTCCCATTTCCCATCATTCAGCCGCTCTCCTCCTCAGGTGGGGGCGCCCGCCAGCACAAGTGCGGCCGCAACGCCTGGGCCGGCCTGTTGGAGGTGCGGAGACCCGGACCACTTCCGGGATCAGTGTCCGCTGATGGAGGTGGGGACGGTGGTGCGGGTCTCTGACGTCCCGCAGGCTGCCCCCAATCGGGCTGGAGCATACCGGATTCCGGTAAGGATCGGGGGGGGTATTTACCAAGCTTTGCTGGATACCGGCTGCAATCAGACCACCATCCATCAACGCTTGGTTCAACCCGGGGCTTTGGGTTTAGCTAAACTGGTGAGGGTGAGGTGTGTGCATGGGGATGTTCACAAGTATCCCATGGTGACTTTGGCGATTAAATTCAGGGGAGAAACCATAGTGTGGAGGCAGCGGTTAGTTCCGCCTCACTCATCCGCTAATCTTGGGTACTGATTGGCCGGGTTTTGAAGATATTTTAGAGGGATTTCGCGGATGGGTCCTGCATAAAGAGGTGTGCGGTGTGCGATGCTCTGGCAGGGAGGCGGAGCCGGGCCGATCCTCGGCTGCTCTGAATGACGAGGGAAGGGGCGAGGTGGCCACCCCTCCTCTCAGGGAATTCCCTGAGGGGACTTCCCTCTAGAGCAGTCGTGAGGCGAAACCCTTAAACATGCTCTTGACCAAGTGAGAGTAATTGATGGTCAACAGCTTCGGCCGGGCATCGCCATTTCATACCCGTATTTTGCCATGATTAAAGATCGGCTATATAGAGTGACGCAGGACGCTCAAACAAAAGAGGAAGTGACCCAATTGTTGATTCCACGGAGCCGCCGGGAAATAGTTTTCCAGGCGGCTCACTATAATCCTATGGCCGGTCACCTAGGGGAACGAAAAACACTTCTCCGTCTAATAGCCCGTTTCTATTGGCCGGGCATTGGCAGTGACGTCCGCAGGTGGTGTGCGGCATGCCGTGAATGTCAGCTGGTAAACCCACCGGCCACACCAAAAGCGCCATTGCGCCCTCTACCATTGATCGAGGTCCCCTTTGAAAGAATTGGGATGGACCTCGTCGGGCCATTAGAACGGACAGCACGCGGGCATCGCTTCGTGTTAGTCCTAGTGGATTACGCTATGCGATATCCAGAAGCAGTGCCTCTGAGCAACATTTCCGCACGTAGTGTTGCAGGGGCACTCTTCAAGATAATCTCCCGGGTGGGGATTCCTAAAGAAATCCTCACCGATCAAGGCACGACTTTTATGTCACAAACACTCCGCAAACTTTACGAGCTCTTGGGCATTAAGTCGATTCGCACCAGCGTTTACCATCCGCAGACTGATGGCCTAGTGGAACGATTTAATAAAACGCTCAAGAACATGATTCGTAAATTCGTACACGATGACGCTAGAAATTGGGATAAGTGGCTAGACCCCCTGTTGTTTGCAGTACAAGAGGTCCCACAAGCCTCCACAGGGTTCTCCCCATTTGAGCCGCTGTACGGGCGACGCCCACGCGGGGTCCTCGACATCATCCGCGAAGCTTGGGAGGAGGGACCTTCTCAGCAAAAATGAAATTCAGTACGTTCTTGATCTTAGAGCAAAACTCCACACACTGGGGCGACTAACACAGGAGAATTTGCTCCAAGCTCAAGAACGCCAACGCCGGCTGTATGACAGGGGTGCTCGGCTACGGGAATTTGCACTGGGAGATAAGGTACTTGTATTGCTCCCAACGTCGAGCTCTAAATTACTCGCCAAGTGGCAAGGACCGTTTGTGGTCACACGACGAGTTGGGGATCTCGATTATGAGGTTAAACGTACCGATAGAGGGGGCGCTCGGCAAATATATCACCTCAACCTCCTGAAATTGTGGAGGGAGGAGGCGGCCTCTGTGACGTTGGCCACGGTGGTTCCGGAGAGTGCGGAGCTCGGACCGGAGGTAAACAAAGCCCACAATCGCAACACTCCGGTTACTTGTGGAGACCACCTCTCACCGCGTCAACTCATAGAGGTTTCCGATTTACAAAAGGAATTTCCAGACGTGTTTTCCCCTCTACCGGGCCGTACAAACATCATACAGCACCACATCGAGACCGAACCGGGCGTGGTGGTGCGGTGCCGCCCTATCGCTTACCCGAACATAAAAAGAAAATAGTTCGGGAGGAATTAGATGCGATGCTCGATATGGGCGTAATAGAGGAATCCTACAGCGATTGGTCCAGCCCGGTTGTTCTTGTTCCGAAGAGTGATGGGTCTGTTCGATTCTGTGTGGATTACAGAAACGTTAACGCGGTGTCTAAATTTGATGCGTACCCAATGCCCCGTGTTGATGAACTGCTCGATCGGTTAGGTACTGCTCGTTTTTATTCGACCTTGGATTTAACGAAGGGTTATTGGCAGATCCCCTTGACACCAATGTCCCGTGAGAAAACCGCCTTCACTACGCCGTTTGGATTACACCAATGTGTGACGCTTCCTTTCGGTTTGTTTGGGGCACCAGCCACGTTTCAGCGTCTTATGGATCGGATCCTCAGACCTCACACCGCTGCCTATCTAGATGATATCATCATTTATAGCAATGACTGGCAGCGGCACATGCAACATCTGAGGGCCGTCCTGAGATCGCTGCGGCGGGCGGGGCTCACAGCAAATCCTAAGAAGTGCGCGATTGGGCGTGTGGAGGTACGGTATCTGGGGTTCCACTTGGGTCATGGCCAGGTGCGTCCCCAAATTGACAAAACCGCGGCGATTGCGACTTGCCCTAGACCCAAGACCAAAAAGGGGGTGAGGCAGTTCCTGGGGCTGGCTGGCTATTATAGAAGGTTTGTGCCTAATTATTCGGACGTCACCAGCCCGCTGACTGACCTCACTAAAAAGGGGCTCCAGATCCGGTCCAGTGGTCAGAGCAGTGCCAACAGGCGTTTATGCAGATTAAAGCCGCACTTTGTGGGGGCCGCTTCTTCATGCACCTGACTTCTCTCTCCTTTTGTATTACAGGCGGACGCTTCAGACAGAGGACTGGGGGCCGTACTCTACGAGGTGGTGGAGGGAGGAGCGCCGGTGCTGTACATTAGCCGTAAGCTCTCCTTAAGGGAGACTAAGTACAGCACCGTGGAGAAGGAGTGTTTGGCCATCAAGTGGGCGGTCCTCACCCTCCGTTACTACCTGCTGGGGCGGGCCTTCACCCTCTGCTCAGATCACGCCCCACTGCAGTGGCTTCACCGCATGAAGGATACTAACGCCCGGATCACCCGTTGGTATCTAGCTCTCCAGCCCTTTAAATTCAAGGTGGTCCACAGACCGGGGGAGCAGATGGCTGTCGCCGACTTCCTCTCCAGAAATGGGGGGGAGTGGTAGGCAGGCCGGATGATGCCCCGGCCCGAGTCGGGCGGTGGGGGTATGTGGCAGCGGAGGCGTGGTCAAGCGCCCGTCCAGGAGAGAAAAGCGGTAAGGGCGCTTACACCTGAGCTAAATTATGTCTAACACCTGTCTCTAATTTCAGTGAGCACGGGGAGAGCGGCATAAAAAGACAGCGAGAGGGCCTCCAGGGGGAGACGACAAGCTAACCCAGTGCGCTTGTGTCATATTGTGTGTTACTAAAAATTGTGTAAATTACGACGGCATTAAAAAGCTTACCTTGTGGCGAAGACCTGCTTCCTGTCCTCCTTTCCATTGAAGAATATTACATCATCCTTGTGTTCACAAAGGATTTAAAAATACCTGCTATTAAACAGAATAAAATTTAATTTCATACAACTCCCTGTAAAAAGCATAAAATATACTGAGAACTACTGTTTATTTAGAGAGATATTTTTAGAACCCTCCCATATACTTAAGTAGTGCAGCAGCTTGGACAACCTCCAGACTGCAAACCAACCCCTGCAAACTAAGCCTCTCACGCAAGCATCAAGCTACCTCCTGCAGGGCAAATCAGGGACACAAACCTGGGACACAAACAAACATGGGAACCAAACCTGAAACCAGCATGCAAAATTAAATACCATATGCAGGACAAGCTCAAAGATGCAGCGTCATCAAGAGTGAAAGAGAAAAAGAGAGCTTTCTATGTTGAGTTTACGACCCATCTGCGAGCAAAATTCTCCATGTGCGAGGGGACTGGGCCAAAAACATTTTAGGACTTAGGCTTCCCTGTCTGGCCTGAGGCCAATGGGTATATTGCAATATTGAGGTTCTATTTTTACATCATCCTTCTCATCATCAATTCTCACTTTCTCTTTTATCCTCTGAAGATTAACAGACCAAATATAATTCTCAGTGAACATACATTTATTAGTTGTGTTAATCATTGCACCATTTGTCAAGGATCCATGTTGCTAGGCTGAAAGCAGGAATAGAAGGCAAAATTATATTGTCAGGAAGAGACATGGGCATCACTTAGTTTTAAAAAGTGGTGGGGACAGTGAAACTCATGAATAATAATTAGGCTATGTGAAGATAAATTCAAGCGTTCAAATAAATATTTCACATGATTACTTTGATAACTTCTGTACATCTAACACTGTCAATACTGGGACTTTGTTAATCAGTGGAAAAGTCAGTAAGGCATCAACCAGAATAACCGATTGGTCTCATGGTAAAGTATTGCCTCTAGTACAATGAGTTCTGGGCTCTAATTCGCCCTAATATTACTCTTTTTTTTTTTTTTTTTTATAAACAATGATTGCATTTGTATGTTAGTGGATGTACTATATATCATGAGTGCATCTGTTTACATTTTGCTTTGCAATTTAACTGGAAAGGAGTGCAAGGTGCAGTGCAAGCTGGATGCTGGATTGCCACTTCACTTATTATATCCCACATGAACTAAATGGAAACTCCTTTTCAAAAACAGGAGATGTTTCTTCTGCATTAGACACTTAAGTGGCGAAAACTATATCAAAAAGTGGTGGGGACAAAGTTGGCGAAGGCAAAGATTATTAGGGATATGTCCCACCCATCCCACCCATATATGATGCCTATGGGAAGCAATATTAAGAATATAAATAAATAAATAAATAAAAAGTAGCATTAAATCCTGCTGACATGTAAATAGTTGATTTTTACTAATGAGTAGTTTACTAGTTAGCGATTTAAATTGGTAGAAGGGGTGGGGGAAATAGGATTAGGAGTATTTATAGGGAAACCTTTTAAGGTGAAGTATGTAATTTCTTCACCACATGTGTCATCAAACAGAATTGCAAAACAAAAAATAACATTAAACTCCTCCGTCCGGCATCGGATTAACGCCCAAAACTCACGCCATTGGTTAAGACAATGTTGCTATGTTGTGCTGAGTGGGATGCTCAAACAAACAGCAATGTTTTGATAGTGTCACAGAGTGTTTACACTTTTTCAGGGAAAGCATCCCTAAAATTTCTTGCTAACAACTTTCTCTGCATTTTAGGTTAATAACTGGAAAAATGATTTTAACGTCTAAAATATTACAGACATCACCTAAGTTCAATTGACTTGTTTTCTAAAACTACATAAACTATTGTACATTTCCACTAATCAATAACAATCAAGTTATTGTATCCTTATGAATCCTTATGCAAAACAAAAAAGATACAGAGAAGATACATTTAGGTATTCTTTGAATCACCTTTACAAAGTGTTAAAACTGACTCAAATATACACCTTGCACCATAAAAACTACATTATAACTCTTTCCTTTCATGTCACCAACACAGATTTTATACAGGCCACATTCTATACAATTCACTTGACTGTGAACCATTTGGGGAAGGCTGAATAGAAGAGGTATATTTCACAACCCAACTCAAAGTTTTTCCATCCTCTCCTTTTTCCACTTTTCCACTGATCTTAGCCTTTATCTATTGAGAGAGCCGCAGTGTATGTGCTATGAGAACACACTGTATATATGAGCAGCAGTGTGTGTGCTGGCGCAGGGGTGGTGAATTTAGAGACTGCACTGAAAGGTCAAAGGACAGCCAAGGCCCAACCCACTATATCTATAAAAACCCAGACCAATACCGAAAGAGGATCAAAAATGTTAGTTTATCAGTAGGAATTTAAATGTATAATAATAATGGTGTTATTATAATAATGGTGATTTGAGAAGTCTGAGCTGGCCTTTAAAATATAGTTCAAGCATTAACCTACAGTATGCATGTACTGGCCTTTAAAATTATTAATGCATAGATATATTATTATATAACTTCAATACAACCTTATTTGTGTATTCACCATTGTCTCCTCACTGAATCTAATTTAGTTTGAAAAGTGGAATAATAATGCATGTAGAGTACAAGGTTAAAGGGTTTAATTTTGATATTCATTAAATATGTGTGAGCCCTTCAACATTCTGCTTCAATGCCCTTGAAAAGCACAGAGCCAGCAGCCAGTTTGAGTATCCGTTTGCATGACAGTGGATGATTACGCTAAAATTAGAATATTGATTAGGAGTAGATCCATATCAGTTAGGTGCCTCTGCAACAAAAAGGAAAGATTTCTGGAAACTTTCTGGAGATTGTTTGTGTCCTTTTTCATCTCTGTGTATGAGGGGAATGTTGCAGTTGACTGTCACTCTCTCTCACACAGGGATGCAAATTTAACACCATTGGCAGAAGGCAGTCTCCTAGGAGTCTCCTAATACCATGTCTACAGCCATCCATCTCATCATGTAGATTTGTACATATAGTCACATATACCCATACACACAGTTACATACACACACACATATATCCAAAAGCTTCACAATAATCGCTGTGTCAAAAGCGTCTTGTAAAAGCCAGTGTGAAAATTGTAACAAAGTGACTCATTCTAGCAGGTCAGTAAAACAATCCATCACATCATGTCTACAAACAAAATAAGAACATTAAAGTATTTTTGCAAATTCAGACTCATTTCAACAGCAAGTGCTGATCTAAGCAGTAAAACATGACAGGTTTTCAATTGGCTAAAAAACTTTCCTGAGAAGTTCAAAATACAGAATGGATGAACATTGCCATAAATAAACCCTTCAGTCCAAAGAAAGTAGGCTGACCTTTTAAGCTAAGCTCCTTTATTATTTTGCTTCCACAGATTTTAAAAAGTCACAAAATGTGTTCTGATGGTCTTTGCTAAGTTTTTCATTTGCTTTTTATAGTTTATGACCTCCACATTGGGGAAAAAATTATAAAAATAAAGCCAACAAAGGTTTACTTAAAGGTCAGGCCAGTTGTATATTTGACAGTCTATAGTTTGTTGATGGCTGTGGGGAAAATTTCTTCTGAAATTGTGAGCACTCCAATTAAACCATCATATTAGCAAAAGGCCTACATGCATGTGTGCACACATACGCCATTTATCTTTTGATAGCCTGTGCTGATCTGGCAGATATATTGTGTGTTATTCTAGGGCTTAGCGGGCCTGTCAGCCATAAGAACGCCAAATAACACTCATTTGCATATTATTGGAGAGTTACAGTGACAAACCTTGAACACAAGTATGTTGAGAGAAAACATAACTCTACTGAAGTGTGTGTTTGAATGTTCAGAAGTATGCACTTCTTTAATCGAAATACAATGTTGTTAGTGACAAGATTGACATCACTAAATTATCCCTGGAAATATAGATTCTTATAAACACATTAATTGGTCATATTTCTGCATAATAAAAAAAAATCCCCATGAAAAACAATTTTGTTGTGTACGCATTTACTGGAAACTGCAAACAGAAATAGATATAGGTGGATGTCCTTACCTGTGCCCCACATTAAACCCTCTTCCTCTGCCTCTTCCCGTCTTCTCTTCTCCTCTTTCGGTCTCCAAGGGTCTTTCCACTTTTACCCCAACACCGCAATTTTCCAGTAGGAATCTTTGCTGGCATGAACAATGAAGCGTCCAAGCCGCTTGGATCTTTGAGGCTCCAGTGATCTTTGGATAAGGAGCCAAAATAGTCCCAATGAACTTTGATCAATAATGGGATTCAAAGAAAGGGTGTCCTGTACAGACACAGTCACACAGTCACTGAGAAGCACATTTCCCCTTCTTGGCCCATCCCACTGTCACCTTCTCAATCTCACCACATTGAGAATACAGAACAAGCGCATGAGATTCCAGAAGATAATCACACCAGGACCTTAATAAGTGCAGAAATCTGTGCCAGCAAGGGGAGAGGAGGAGAATGCGGAGAAGGAGGGAGCGGGTGTGAAATAGAGAAAGAGAGAGAGAGAGAGAGAGAGAGAGAGAGAGAGAGAGAGAGAGAGAGAGAGAGAGCAAAACAAGAAAGTGAGGGTAGAAGAGCAGAGAGAGAGAGAGAGCACAACATGGGAGAGAAAACCAAACAGGAGAAAGAGTAGAAAAGGAAAGAGAGATCACGACAGGAAAGACAGAGAAGAGAAGGGAAATAGATTAGAACAGAAAAGAGGGAAAGGAACAGGAAAGCTAGAGAGTAAAACAGGAAAGAGAGAGCAGAACAAGAAAGAGGAAGAAAAACAAGAAAGCGAGAGAGTAGAACAGGAAAGAAAGAGCACAACAGGAATGAGGGAGAAGAACAGGGAATTGAGGGAGTAGAAAAGGAAAAAAGAGTAGAAGAGTAAAGAAAGAGCACAACAGGAAATAGAGAGCAGAACATGAAAGAAATAACAGAAAAAGAAAGAGAGAGCACAACAGGAAAGAGGGCAGAGCAGGAAAAACAGATTAGAACAGGAAAGAGGGAGAGCAGAACAGGAAAGAATGAGCAGAATGGAAAAGAGAGAGCAAACATAAAATGAGAGCAGAACATGGGGGAGAAAACAGAACAGGAGAAAGAGCAGAAAAACAAAGAGAAAGCACAACAGGAAAGAGAGAGAAGATCAGGAAAAACAGAGTAGAACAGGGAAGAGAAATCAGAGAAGGAAAAATAAATTAGAAAATAAAGAGAGTAGAACAGGAATGAAAGAGCACAACAGGAAAGAGAGAGCAGAGAAGATAGAGATTAGAGCAGGACAGAGAGAGCACAACATGGGATAGAAAACAGAACAGGACAAAGAGCAAAAAAGGAAAGAGAGAGCAGAACAGCGAAGCAGGACAGTAGAACAGGAAAAAGAGTAAAACAGCAAAGAAAGAGCACAACAGGAAATATAGAACAGAACAGGAAAGAAAGATTAGAACAGGAAAGAGACATCAGAACAAGAGAAAGGGAAACAGAAAAGAGGCAACACAACAGGAAAGAGAGGGCAGAAAAGGAAAGAAAGAACAGGAAATAGAGAGCACAATATGGGAGAGAAAACAGAACAGGAGAAAGAGCAGAAAAGGAAAGAGAGAGCACAACAGGAAAGAGAGAGCAGAGAATGAAAAATACATTAGAACAGGGAAGGTGGAAAAGAAGAGAAAAGCAAGAGAGTAGAACAGGAAAGAGAGTATAACAGGAAAGAAAAAGCACAACAGGAAAGAGAGAGAAGAACAGGAATGAAAGAGCGGAACAGGAAAGAGAGAGCAGAGAACAAAAAGAGATTAGAGCAGGACAGAGAGAGCACAACATGGGAGAGAAAACAGAACAGGACAAAGAGCAAAAAAGGAAAGAGAGAGCAGAACAGGGAAGCAGGACAGTAGAACAGGAAAAAGAGTAAAACAGCAAAGAAAGAGCACAACAGGAAATATAGAACAGAACAGGAAAGAAAGATCCGAACAGGAGAAAGGGAAACAGAAAAGAGGCAGCACAACAGGAAAGAGAGGGCAGGACAGAAGAAAGAGCAGAACAGGAAAGAGAGAGCGTAGGCAGAAAAGAGATTAGAACAGGGAAGAAAAAAATCCATTAAAGCATGGATGAGGATTGAGAGAGAGAGAGGCACAGGCTGGAAAGCATGAGACACATACCTGACAGCTGGGAAGATGAAGCAGCCTTTCCCTGAGGAGGTGTGATGAAATCCAACAGGAACATCCAGACCATATCTTATTTCACAATATGGACAATGTTGCTAATGCATATATTAAATCTAGACACAGTGCTCTAGTTTGTCAATGACTCCACTAAACTTTCGGAATCCTGCAACTGGAGAAGGATAACGGGAATCCTCCATTCACTTTTGAGCACGGCACATAGGGTAGTGTGTTGCTCACAACATATAGGGAATTGCACAGCGATCTGGTTTCAAATCCGTCTTGGGTGATGTGCTGACCCAATTACCCCTATACCTTTCACTCCACTTTCCTATATAATAAAGACAAAATAATAATAGTAAAATACAAATATTCTAGCCATATGAAGTCACGTTACATAGCTTTGAAACCAAGCAACAGAAAACAGATGAAACAGAAGCAAAACAGCTGATAGCAATGTATTCCCACTTTACATCTAGGATAAGTCCTGAGTGAGCGACTGGGAATGAGTGACAGCTCCGGTGTGGGGTTTGGTCTGAAATGAATGTGCCAAATGTCATGTCTGGTGTGAAACTCTAGACAGAATATTAAGTTACAAACTATCACCACAAAACAGAGAGCAAGCAGCCGCAACTCTTCAAAACCACAGAGGTTACAAATCATTTACTAAAAAACCTACTTTAGAATTAATATGATCATCCTTCATAAATGATCTTACATTCAGCTTCTAGACTGCTAAATAGATCCACATATTAACAGGAAAATATGTTTGTGATGCACAACCCAACACTCTCAAGGAGCTTCACTTCAGAAGAAGGGCAGAGAGGGGTGGAGGGGCCACTTTTTGAAGCAGTAAGCACATTTCAACAACCAGGCGCAGTGAGATACAGTTACAAGAACATGGTGACAGCAACAGGGCCTCCCCCTACCCACCAGTCATAAACAGCTTCCAATCGCTCACACTTTAAACCATTAAAGTTGTCTGCCAGTCACAATGATCTCACTTTATGGTTTATGTTTTGGCTCAGAAGTTGGCTTAGAAAGGACACAACCTGCTGAGGCCCCCACAGACACAAGTTTTCAGAGCAGTAAATGGCTGATGATGAGCAGCTCTGGGGATATCTACTATTTCTGAACGGCTTCCAGAGAACTATGTGCAGGGTACAAGCGGTTAGCTATAATGCACTAATCTTTATGGGGCTTGTTAAGGATTATCCATGACATAGAGGTTATTCATTTCCAGCCAGGTTACTACTATAGCCTGTTATGCAATGACAAAATCCTTCCACTGTATCTGATTTAGGGTCGGGGAGATGATGTACATTTTTCCAGATCAATTAATTTATTTGAAACAACAATAAAATGGCAATGACAAACAATTACTTAAATACACCGCTTCTGTTTTGATATTTATGGAGTGGGATAAAGTAAAAATGACAAGATATAATTTTTAGTACTACATTGACATGTTAGAAGTTTGGCATTATCTTGTATTATTGTTTCTTAACAAGAATGAGTAGTAGTGAAATTATAGGAATATACATTTTTGAAAAATGTGTCTGCCGAATCAAGTTTATTTATTTTTTACCCCATTACACAAATACATTTTTTCTTTTTTAAAGTATCTATCTTACAAAATGTATACAGTAGGGTTTATGCTAATGAATAAAACAAATCCTAAAGGGTTATGCATACACTTTAAAAACATGTCTTATAAACGTACACAATCGTGTAAATTGCAGTGTGCTTGAAATGCCATGTCAATAACTCTTTACCCATTTTCACTCAATGTTTCTTCATTTGACATTAAATCAACATGAATACAAATATTTCCTTTGTAAGAACTTAGATAGGTACGTTTTAAAGTATATTTTTATTACTTATCTTTTCATAATTTTTAACATCCTTATTTGTCATTAACCCTCCTATTGTCTTAAACTAATAGTTCACCCAAAAATTTAAATTCTCATCATTTACTCACTCTCACACTTTCCCCGATGTGTATGACTTTATTTCTTAACTTAACACAAACAGAGATTTTTTTTTTTTAAATATCTCAGCTCTGTAGGTCTTCACAATGCAAGTGAATGGGTACCAAAAAGCATATAAATGCAGTGTAAAAGCAATACATAAGACTCCAGTGGTTAAATCCATATCTTCAGAAGTCATATGATGAGTGTGAAACTGATCAATATTTAAGTCCTTATTTACACTTTCACATTCTTCTTCTTTTGATTTTGGCAATTCTCATGCTTCGTTTTCATCTTTGGGTGAATGAAACGACACCCTCCTTTTGTCCTTCGGGTCAATTTTGACCCATATTTAAAACCATTAAAAGTTCTTGGTTAGTGTACAATGGCAATAAAGACACCCCTTAATGAAAATAATGTTTTGTTGTAGTCCCAAAGTGTATAATGTCAAACATTAGCCAATGATGTCTCAATTTACGCTTATTTCAATCACTTCGCTTGTAGAAAATCAACAGTGTACATTTTAGTTACAATTTTAGTACATGCCTATTTCACAAATTAATCTCTGTTGCCTTTTCCAGCGTTCACAATGGGCCCACTTTGCACATCAACAAATCTATTCCTTCCCACTAATGTCAAACAATTGTTTTGTTTGAAGTGTTACAGGGGTTTAGGAAGATGCTGTAATAGTTATTTCTGCCATCTAATAGAAAATTATATTCATAGATCTTTTACATTTACATTTATGCATTTGGCAGATGCTTTTATCCAAAGCAACTTACAGTGCACTTATTACAGGGACAATCCCCCGGAGCAACCTGGAATTAAGTGTCTTGCTCAAGGACACAATGGTGGTGGCTGTGGGGATCGAACCAGCGACCTTCTGTTTAACAGTTATGTGCTTTAGACCACTACACCACCACCACTATTTTTGTTAACCTTTTAATCTTTTACCATTGGGTTTTACCACTGGTTCTTATCAAAGAAAAGGAAAGGAACCATTTGTTTTAAATAGCTAGTTCTCTTAAAGAATTATATTTAAAATCTATACAGCTTGTTTGTTTTGATGATCTTGACAAAGTCACAATATTTGGTTCCATTCCTAAATCACGTTCCCAGACTTTTGACTTCACTGACTTTACATCAATTTTAGTGTGTCTTGAATACTATTATTCTGATACATTTGAAACTTTGTAATGCAGCATTTTTCACACTACAGTCTCCTTAAGATAAATCTCTTACAATGTATTATGATTCCTCTTTTGTAAGTTGCTTTGGATAAAAGTGCCTGCCAAATGAATAAAAGTAAATGTACCACAAATAATGCAGTATTTATAACGTATTCTTTAACTGTCCTGGGTCAAATATAAACCTAGGACAATAGGAGGGTTAAAAATTATGTCTGGAAAAACAAAGGCTAAGAATTTTTTTGTCATTCCATATGAAAGGAAAGCACCAATCGAGAGTGTCTGTGCGTGTATTTTTGGCCAGCAGAGGGAGTGATGAACCTGCAATTTCAAATGTGTCGCATAAAATAATCCGATTGCAAAGAAGTGAATGTTTATGTGTGGAATGTTTACATAATACAATACAGTTTATTAAAGCTGAACATTACTGATTTAGACAACAAAATAATCAGAGAACATTTTCTTTTCGGCAAACAGTTCATTTTCTGCTTTCTATTTGTTTATTTTCATATCATTGGCAGCTTCAGTTCGAATGTCAATACAAAGAAGGTACGAACGTTTTGTTTAACAGCACTGACCTTTTTATGTGCTCTCTGTCAGCTGTTGGCTCATTATCAATCATTAATGAACACCCAACAGCCACACCCAGCTGAGTCCTTAAGATGCAGGTAGTATGGACCATTTGTATCAGAAATGTTTCATTCAGAGGTGATTGCTACGCGGTTTCTGTCTTTTGATCAGATGTACAGTTATGAGAGGCGCCTGCAAACATTTTCTGAATGGCCTTTTCGAGAAGATTGCCAGTGCACACCTGAGCTGGTGAGTGTGTCAGCAAAATTGCGTTGTAATTTAACTGTTTTCACGTTAGAGCTCTCGGTGCGTATCCGAGTCCGTTTGAAAGTAGAGTTCGGTTTATATCAAAGTATTTTCCGAATTCAGCAGCGCCCTAATGAACCGGACCCGAGTCCCTTTGTAAAGATTGTTCAGGTAAGGTTCATTTAAACTCCGCTACCATTCGCAATAAGTCAAAGTCATGGAGGTCTGTAATACCTGGAGAGAGAGCAGTCCCATTCGTCTCATTGGCAGTTACATGACTGACGAATGAACTGATCTGCACTGTTTACAGATTAGTTTGAGAATTTCCAGCCCAATGATTGGTCAAAACCGCCCGAATGTATGTTTAAAGAAAAAAAAAAAAAAAACGCATAAAAAATTAAGCAAATTTTGAAGCTTAACTAAGTAACTTTTGGCCCTCTTCCTGTTGCAGCAACAAACATTGTTTTGGTTATTGCATGAATGGGGCATCGGCTCAGCCCTTCTGAGCAGATTATTCTGATGTTTTGAGGCCTACCCAATGGCGGTTCTAGCTTGTATGGCACCCTTGGTGTATTCTCCCATTCAGCAGAACCACAACCCATAATAAAAATGCCCCATTAGAGTGGCTAATGCTATCTAATGAACAACTGAGCTAATGCTATTGAGCTACAGTCTGGTTAACTATCAGTACAATAAATCTCTTACCTGACGAGCAAGTTAAAAGCCATCTCCGGATTGGTTTTAAATCCTTTTTCAGAGTTGTTGCCAGCACTGAAAAGCCAAGCTGATGTTTATTGTTTTATTACTGGCTCTGTCACTTTCTCTTTTTGCCTCCCAATTCAGACTCCTCTCAGTTTGAGGTTTCATTATTTTTACAATGGGTGATTTCCCAGAGGGTTGCCTTGAACGATCCATGGTCAGTGTTGCTCATTTTTTGCGGCTACAATCTTTCAGCTTCAAGCAAGTACCACTCCTTCCACCGCAACATACACGCGCTATACTGTAGTAGCCGGACCTTCTTTTCTTTTGTACAGTACATGTTGACACCCTCACTGGCGAATGATGGAAGTAGACTATTCAATTTCCTGGGAAATCCATCCCGACAGCTCTAAAATATAAATGGATGGTAAGGCAAACACACTGACATGAATTAAGTTTTGTTCATGTCTAATGAGATCTTACATGGTGTAGCTTTATCAATAATATCAAGCGTAGCTAACAACCTTTATGACACCATTAAGCAACAAAATGTTGCTTTTGGAAATCAAGTTTCCAAAAACCTTTTACCCTGTTTTCTTTCTTATCCACACAAACACACACTTGCTGAAAAGCAACATAAATGCTGCCCTGGGATATCCAGAAACCAAATATAAGCATGTCGTTGTGCTACGATTCAAATTTATGTTTTTGATATTTAATATTTTATGAATGTCAAAAAAATATGTAATCAGTTTCTTTTTTACACTGTTATGGTGTAAACCATTATTCCAACTTGAAAATAACAGTCTTTGAACAGTCTGTTGAATTGGCTAATACACAAGAGTAAAAGTTCCCAGACAGCTGTCAGGGACAATGGAAAAATGGCTGATGTTCATTGATTCCATGTTCAGGACTGTGTGCTCATCCAAAGAGGAGCTCTATCCACGTGATTATTTTATTTGGGAAGAGTAAGTGATATGATCCAGAGTGCTAAACTCTCAAAATAAGCTTAATTAAACTTCTTGCCAAAAAGCATCTCCATTGGTTTGCAAGTATCAAATTTGCATTTAAAAAAATGCAACGGAATTGCTCAATTTAAAACCAATTATAATCATTTCAAACCAGCCCAAATTTTGTCCACCTGCTCAAGCATGTTTTTCTACCACATTTAAATCAAAACTTGCCCAATTGGGCAGAAACTTCCTCAATGTGGCAACAAATTGACCCTTGTACGTATGCAACGGTCCAGTTTTGGTGAGCCTGTGCCCACTTCAGCCTCAACTTTCTGTTCTTGGCTGACAGAAGTGGAACCCGACATGCTCTCCTACTTTTGTAGTCCATTCGCATCAAAGTTTGTGACTTGTTTTGCATTCCGAGATGCTATTCTGTCCACTACAATTGTTCAGAGTGCTTATCTGGGTTACCGTAGCCTCTGTCAGCTCAAACCAATCTGGCCATTTTCTGTTGACCTCATCAACAATGGATGTTTTTTGTTTTGTTTTAGGCACCACTCAAGAGTAAATCAAGCCGCGGTCAACACCTTTTATTTAATTTTTTCCCCATTCTGATGGTTGATGTAAACATCAACTGAAACTCTGTATCTGAATGATTTATGCGTTTGCACTGCTGCTACATGATTTACTGATTAGATAATCTCATAAATAAGTAGGTGTACAGATGTTCCTAATAAAGTGCTCAGTGCTAAATCAATTTCATAATATCAAGGGCTACAGAGGTTCTGCTAATGCTGCGTGCGTGCGGTTTTGTTAATTAATCTTAAGGGACAAATACTTCAATTTCACAGTAAAATGGCATTTGCATGTAAAATGGCCAGAAATGGCATTTTAGGTTGGCGTAAAGCTGACCATTTACACAAGGTTTATTTATATTTCTTCTGCTCCAATCTTGCACTCTGTCTGCTCGTATGAATGTATCTGATCATTAGAAAGTGTTTCACCGCTGTTCAAATGCGCTTTGGATCACATCATTTATATGTATAAATGTTTTCCATTTGAAAGAACTTCATTTTGAATAAAACTAACGCCAATAAAATGCAAAGAAATCTCTTCAGTAATCAAAATACTTTTTGAATGTAGCTTCGAATTACAATTATTTAAATTGTAGCTATTGAAATATTGTTACGTATATTTTGTATTTTAAATACGGAATCCTGTAACACCCCAACCCTGGGTATACATGCCAAGAAAGTTGTTCCTTGTGCTTGTAGATAAAAAAATGTGGGGGTTATTACAACATATATTCATGTGATGGGACAATGCCCGGATGAAGTATATCAGGAAACTATTCATACTACTTGCCTACATACCTAAAGAACCGGCCAAGAAGTGCATCCTTCATCAAATGCAGTGCATCCTCTGACAGTAAGTGATTTCAGGTGCAGCTTATGAAAAAAGAGCCAAGCAATCAAATATAGTGTGAAAACGGCCTCGAATGCATCGCTGCTCTGTTGCAAGTGAAGTTGTAAAACCTGAACTTCTGAGGCATTGATCAATTAAAATGTAAATTTGACATTGTGTGAAAACTGCATCCATTTACTCCTCTCAGATGGCCAAGGCAGGTTTTGTTCACTGCCCTAGTGAGAACGAGCCGGATGTAGCCTGTTGTTTCTTCTGCCTCCGAGAACTGGAGGGCTGGGAGCCTGATGACAACCCCTGGTGAGCTCCATCCTGCAACATGTCTTATAATCTTCTAGCATTGTTGAAAGTTATTTATTTTGAGCAATCTTTCCATTTGTCTACTTGTGTATAAAACCAACAAAAAGTACATCTCTCTCTCTCACACACACACACACACAGATTATAACGATTGTGGAGGTTTTATTTATAAAAAAAAAAAAAATAAAAAAAAATTATAATAATTTATAGATCTAACGGATCACTGTTGAATGCATTTCTTTTACTGAATGTCTTTCACTAAGGTCTGAGCATGCTAAACGCTCCCCCAATTGTTGCTTTCTTCACCTGAAAAAGACATTTGAAGAGCTCACTGCTATTGAGTTTTTTCACCTGGAACTCGAAAGGCTTCGTATCTACATTGTAGGTGTACATTGATTTCAGGCATACTGATGTTTTCAAATGGGTAATCTGCCACCATAAAATGCCAATTGTTTCATTGCCATCAAATGGAGTTTCAGCCCAATACCTACATATGCAAATTTAGCTTGTTTGTGTTATTTCTAATTTCCCCCCCAACCCAGAGGAAGATGGCTCACATGAAGATTGCCCTCTTTCGTGATGAGGTAGAGGCCATCAGCAAAAATCTCAGAAGTCTCATTTGATATCCAGTGATGATTGGATTGTATGGTGTAATAATTATGTATTGGTTTAAATAAAATAATTTTTATGAAGCGTTAACTGTTGTTTTATGCCTCTGACATAATTGCTTTTATTTGACTCTCTCTGGAAAATAACCAAGTTGGACCACATGGTGGCAATATCATATAGAGGGCATATGTATGAATTGAGACACAGGAGATTTTCTGTTCAGTATGACCACAGCCCTTTGATTTAACTGAACACTCATAAGTATTCAACACTATTCTAGCAGTGTAGCTCAACTTGCCACTTGTTTTTTTTTTATTTATTTTTTTTTGTTAGACCTTGCATCCAAACCTTGACCCTGGGCAGATGGTCCTAAGCCCCACCCTCTCAATGCTAACTGTTGCCCCTATAACATGTCACTGTAGAGTTGAGAAGAACTGTGAGTAAATATAAAGTCAACCACTGGGGGCTTGGGGTTTTGGAATTGAGGGTTGCTGATGCACTTATGCAGCCAGGAAAAAACACAAGGCTATAAGGACTGCAAAAGTCTGTGTTGTAATGTAATGTAGGGTTGATGAAACAAGTATCTATTTATTTTTCTTTTTTTCTTTCTTTTACAAATACTGTGCCATATTAGAGAGAGAGAGAGAGAGAGACCTTCTATAGAAATCTGCACAAACCACTTTAGTTTGTGTTTCGGATGGGATAGCATCTCTAATCCCTAGCCTACCCATCTCCCCCTTCCTATGCCCTGGATTACTGTCTAATGCAACACTCTGGACACTGAGCCTCGATCAACTGCTTAATTCTCCTTTATCCGCTTGCAACCGAGCAAATTAAATAAAAGACATTTTCACAAAAAAAGGGGGAAAAAAATGATGTAACATGGTTGAGGAGAAAAAGACCCCTTAACCGTGGTTTAGATTCACTCACAGTTTTGATTTCGCATAGTTGCATCACCGTGTGTAAGTTACTCATTCACAGGTTATAAATGTTGCATTGTCCAGCAACTGCCTGCTCTTGTGAGATACACAGTATGCACACCTACACTGTATTTCTGTGGTGGCAATAATTTTTTTTTTTTAATGATTCATTTAGCAGAAATGTAATTTTCAAGAGAAATGTTTATCTCTTGAAAACCAGCTTACTAAGTAGTGTTTATATAATAGAAATGGTAGCCATTATTCCACAAACTTATCAAACCGTAGTATACTATATTACATTTCATTTTTCACATGACATTTTTATTTTGCATTTTGAAATCCAATTTTGTATTGTCATGATAGAGATGTTATATTATGGCTGATATTCCTGTTCTTCACATATCCATGAAAATGTGAGATCATGCACATTACATTGCATTATGCCAAATAGTAGGTTATCTGGGTATTCTGTGCATACAAAAAAAAATTGCATTGCACAGTCTAATTCATTCTGCAGCTTTTGAAAGGGTAGAATGCTAGGATGCTATTCTGATAATATATTATCATAATACTGGTACATAGTCCATCACTTCCTGTCTCATCACAGGGTATGACAGGTGTCCATGCTCCATACACACCCTCAAACTGACTGGGTTTTCTCCTCTCTGAATGTGGCATATGGACTAACTGACAGATGTTCCCAACAGAAAGTTTACAACCTGAAAGCGCCATTGGGGCCCATCTGTTGCTGTGTGCGGGTCCTCCCCCTCAGCGCTCCTCATCTTACACCAGAAGAGGCTCCGCCACACCCCTGCCTCACCTCCACTCAGCATCCCCTCCATTTCACACATAATTCTCACACCCCCGTTGCTCACACCCCATTCAGCCTTTATGAAACATTGAGCCAAATTATTACTGAGGGACTCACCTGGAAAGGTATAGATTAACTCTGATTTAAGGACAAAATTTTTTATTAAAATACTTTTTCTACCAATAGATGGGTTGTTTAAACCATATTAGAATATATAAAAATAATTCAACTCCAACTCATGTAACTCAACAGGCAAACCAATGTGATGTACAGTGGCACCATTAAGACCCTTGAAATCGTATGAATGTCATTATATAACAAAATATCAAACCAGGTAGCATTTATTAAAAATGATTGCTCAAGCACAGTTTTCAAGCAAAACATTTCACAAAAACATGAGGATAGCTGATTTAATGCTGATTTGCAGTGATCTTTGAACCAGATTAAAGGATAGTTGTTAAAAAATTTAAAAATAAAAGTGTTTATACTGTATTAGACTATATACAGAAAAACAGGGACACCATTATTTGCCATGTAGATAGTTTTCTGTAATTTAGCCAAATCCAAAACCTCAGTTAACCTTCTATCATGCCAAGAAGTATTGAACAATACCAGAATCCATTCTCAGAGTCCAGACTAATCATTGAAAATCAAATTGTATTTGTTTATTTTGTTTATTTTTTTATCATTTTTTTATGTTTTCCATCAATTGTCAACTGAATAACATGAATCTAGCTTGGTGCTTTAAGACCTTTCCATATAGTGACCCTGATCCTACAGTATGCAACCCCCATCTTCCTCTGCTGAGTTTTACCCACTTTAAACTCATCAAAATCATCAGTAGATTCAGGCTTATGTATTCCTAAATCTCTTTGTGACCTTTCCCCTCTCATTTTTCCATTGCTTCCTTACTTTTCCCATTTATTTATCTTTTACTCTCCATTAGTTTGCATGGCAATCAGTGTGAGCTAACTGCAGGCTCTCTCTCACACAGTCAGACCCTCCTACCTTGCTTTCTTTTTGTGCCTGCTTCCATAGGGACCCCCACCTGTCCCTCCTCTCCAGCCATTGTGGGGGCTCAATGCCGGGCCACCTCCACAATGCAGTGGGCGTGTAGAGGGGGGAGACAGGGTAAACACAACAGCATCCCTATCCTATTAGAAGCTCTTTAACTTTGACAAGCCAGCACACTCACAAAGCTCTGCTGAAACGAGTCTTGCCTCACAATGTCATTTTAATAGCTTGTTCCACCCTTCTGTGAACTCTAACCTCACTTTACCTTTCCTCTGCTGTGAGTCATATTTACATTTTGCTCTTCTTGTCACTCTTTAGTTTGATCTAAACTCAGGGCAGGTGCACTGCAGTTTGCTGTGGAAACCTCCTCTCAGACACAGCAAAATTTCTAGAGAGCCAGATTTATGGCAGAAACAACAGACAACTGAGCACTTGCAGCCAGTTGCAACAGACCCCTCAAGTTAAGAACCCTGTTAATAATAATAATACCCTTACAATTATTATTCAGGGTTTTCTTAACTTAAAGCTGATGTAACTTTTTCATTGTTAAAATATTTCTCCTATCCCAGCTTAATATGCAGAGACAACCATAAATAAGCTATAGGTTTATTTACTTGAAAACTGTAAACACAGTTTCGCTGTGGCTCTATGAAATTTTCTCTGTTTGTTTTGAGAAACCACTCTCAAGAGAGACAATAACATTGACTCAACCAATGGCATGAGTTGGGGGGCGGAACTGTCTGTTTGTTTGATCAATGGCAGAAGGGGGCCGTATTTATAAAGCTGTTTTGAGAACGTTTATTTTTGCTCTTCGGTTTGGTTGGGCTAGTGGTGCAGAAATTACTTCAGCTTTAAGGGAGTAGTTACAAATGCACTAACATTTTGTCAATGTTTAGTTAGGTGAAGTGTGTAATATTAGTCCCACTAGTGGTATCAAATGGAATTGCAAAAATATTTTTTTTCAGGCTGGTTATTTTGAAGACTCCACTCATCTGTCATAAGCCACACCCCAAACCCACCCATTGGTTGAGCCAATGGTGCTACATATACAGTCCAACAAACAGAGTAATTGACACTTTTAGGGGAAATCAACAAACATGCCTTACTTTATAATATAGTATTATACAGTTTACTTTGTAGTTGTTATAGTTGACACAAAGGGATAGCAAAACGACATGTCACCTTCAAACTTCCTTGTATTAGTTGAACTATGTGGACCATTGAAACACATTAAATAATGTGTGACAGAAAATGTATATGTCCTTTTTTATGTGTATATGATCTCTTTGTGGTCAACATCAAAATGTAGACACAAACATATTTTGCAATGGACTTTTTGCGCAATGTTGTCACAAGACAACTCTAATAGTTTGTTTGAGATGACAAAAACTGCAAGATACCGTACGTCATGGCTTGTACGAAAATATATGTATTTTATTAAAATACAGATCAAATAATCAACAAACAGAATTTCACATCGATACATTAATATCATGACCACATGGGAAGTCGGCATGTTGTTTCTAAGAGTTCCAGTGGCTTAGGATGCCAACTCACTGATAAGTGGCATCTAATATCAGACATTTTTGTATCGGCTCCAGTGTTTCCCTTCCCTTCAGATCCCCTGTTAAAACCAGGAAGTAATCGCTTAATCAGTGACGATTACGATTCGGAGGTTGGATTTTTACTCTAACATTAAATTTTTACTCCACTAATAGTTAGATGTAGGTTTGTGGTTTGGGTTGCAGGGAATAGTTTATGAAATCAGAGAGACTATTAGCACTAGGTGTAAATAGCACCTGCCTCACAGCTAGGCTATTTGCACTCTGGTGCTTTAATGCATATTCTGGTGGAAACACAGCAATTAAAGACAAACTGCACCCCTAGTGTCACTGCAGTGTGGTTGTGGTGTAATGATGGTGTGGATGTGCTTTTTCGTGCAGACGATCCAGGTTTGATTATGCCTTTTATCTCACATTTTCCCATTTCCTGTCTCCAATCTTAATATTTTCTTTAATACTACTTAAAAATAAATATAAAGTTTGATTTCCTTACAGTGCGTGGTCTGGGTGAAGGTTGGGGTTAGAAAGGGTTCATTCAGGTAAAAGGAACCATGGTTTTACTATAGTAATGTTGTAGTACCATGTTTTTTGGTGGAAGCCATAGTTTTAATGCAATTAACCATGGTGTTGCTACATTAATATGGTGTTGTTAATATAGTAATATACCATAGTGATACTGTGGTTACTGTAGTAAAACTATGGTTACATTTTCTAAGGGACAAAGCGGAGACAAAAGCTTGTGTTACCAAATAAAAAACATCAAACACAAAACTTTGCTCGATGCAACTTTAATGCATTACATAATTGTTTTATAAAGTTTTTTTATTTTTATAAATTCAGCAGGCTTACGCGTCATGAATGTCAGACCAAACCTTGCGTTTCTTACATTTAACAGATGGAGTGTTATATCTGGGGCCTCTAAAATGAAAATCCAAAGACAAACTAATAACAAAAGTGGTATTGTTATTATATTTCAAAATAAGTGAAAAGACCAATAATATTGCATATTTGTCCCACTGAAATGCTCATTCTACGTTATAGCATTAATTTTGAGTTGGATGTAGATGTACATTTTCTGGTATAAACAACAGTAAGGTTATCTATAACATCTATAAAAAGTTAACACCTAATTTATGTGACTATATTATTCTAACAGTGTGACTGAGTTGGAACTCCTTTCATCAGGCTGTTATTGATGCAAATGAGTCATCTCTTGGAATTTCTGAAGGCAAAACACTGAAGCAAAAATAGTTTGCATGTTAAAGAGCTTGAGACCGGTTGGTGAGTAAAAACGCACCTGCTTTGCGCTCACACTGCTCTGTCCATTGAGCATTATCCACCTACAGAGCCATACAGGTTGTGACTTTGAATTTGCCTATTTGACACTGCTAAACCAGATACCTAAGATGTTAGACTTCATAATCAGATGAACCGCGGGACAAATGCACACCAATCCGTATATTACACTCGTAAAATGGAGTTCAAACGTGCCCACATGCCCAACAACACTTACTGCTTTGGCCACTGGGGGCAGTGTTTAGAATTTTGGTAAGCACAGACCAATTTAGCTAAAGAAAAGTCAACCTACAGTGACAGATACAGAAAGCAAATGGTTAGGATTAGGTTTTGGGTAAGTGTTTAGAATTTATAGGTTTGGGGTTAAACTTGTGAAAAATCATGAGAAAATTGGTTCAAAAACCCCATGTCTTTTTCTTATGTATTAAAATGATGGTTCAGTTACGAAGGGGTTACACTTTATGGCTTGGTTTAGGTTTGAGTTAGGGGTTAAACTTATATATAGTTTATTGTTTATACATTGTTCATTGATTTTTTTTGTTTATATGTGAGTAAACATTGTACGTTTTTGCACAAGCCAACTTGTGCAATTTCTTACGATTTAGCCAGCCGATTTAGCAATTATTACGACTTGTCATGTGTGTCAACATTCTTTTGAATCCCTAATATATTCCAGACTCTGTCCAACCACTTCTTCCTCCTTTATCTGACTTGTCATACCCACTCAGAATTATTTGTCCATGTTGCTGTCTTTTTCCAAACCTCATACTCCTTCATCCTCTTTATGCTTTTTTCCTCATCCAGCTGCTTTTTAGTTCACACTGACTATCAGTTTCATTGTGCTCCAACTCTGTACCTTGACCTCATGCTTCTCTGGCCTATCCAGTGTGTTTGTGTGAGTATGTATGATGTGACTCATGAGGAGGAGGAGGATCACAGTGTTAGCTGAAGCTTAAAGGCAGGGGATTACGGCAGCACAGACACTGATTAAAGCCTTCCAGCCTCCTATGGCCCCATTAATACAATCTTAATCACAATGCTTTATCCCCCATCTCACCCCTATGGATCAGGACCTTTCATTTAGTAGGAGCCTGTGTTGTTTGGCCAATGGATTAGTGCCAGAGAGACAAAAAAAGCAAGGGAGGAGTGAAAGAGGTTTCAAACTGCACTTTAATGTCCCATCATCCACTCTTCTTCTCAAACTCACTTTAAACACACAAAAAAAGCACACACAACTCATCATGGCAGAGGCCTGGTTTGCATATAACCATCTTTTGCAATAACTGGAGATGTGCTAGTGCTGCAGTGGCCTAGAGTATATAAAGGATCAAACTTTGAACAGTTGCCTTTTAGATGGCCATTGTAAGTGCATATTTGTAAGTGCATTTTACAGTTATGCATTTGACAGATGCTTTCATCCAAAGCGACTTACAGTGCATTCAGATTATGCATCTTATCAGTTTGTGTGTTCTTTGGGATTGAAATCCATGAATTTACCATTGCAAGTGCCATGGTCTAATATTTGAGCTTCAGGAAATGCATTTTGTTTGTTTTTACAAATTGAGGTAGGATACTGCTCAAAATTATATTCTGTAGTATTCAACTGCTTGTTACAGACGCTGTAGAGTAGAAAGAGCTTAAATTGTATGAACCTTAGAATATTACTTTAAAAATGCATGCATTTCATTACATTAAATAACAAAACATTAAATAATGTGGCATCTTCAAAGAAATTATGCTTGAGGCTTTCTCAGAACTTACTTTATGAAGTCCATTCCTTTAAAGTTCACATATAGAGTAAATAAAGGTGTAATTAATCACATTAACTATACATATTCCAATATCTTTTATATTTAGTGTCTAATGCAATGACCTTCAGAAGTGTTCAAATACGTTTTTTATTAATTGTTATTAAGTAACTGTAAATACATATTGTAATTACTTTTTATAAATGTGTTTTATATTTCGGAATTCTTTTGTTTTGATGTTTTTTTTTTATTTCTTAATTATTTCTTTATAAATGGTACTTATGGAATGACATTCATATATTTAAGTGTGATCTAAGTGTCCAAATTTACTTTATGAAAAGGCTGTGTTCTGCCTTATAACTTATACTGGGTCAGACTGGATTTAAAGTGATCAAAAACAATGAAAGGTTTGGCTGGATTAGAATAAGATTTACATTGTTTGGAAGACATCTGTGAGTCTTGTATGCTTTAGGTTCTAATATTCTAGACTCCTTTACATAACCCTTGCATGGGTATTTGCTGTGGCACAAAGGTCACAGTGAAGATCATCTGCCCTATGGGAAAGCACCAGATTGCACATAGTCTTTGCACACCTCTCTCTTCATTCAAATTTTTCCATATTTCTCTGTTTTTTTCTTCTGTTTTCAAATGATTGTGTCAACAACAGCTGACAACTCTGAAACAGTTCCCTGATTTAAACCCTGCTGAGTTCTGCCCAGACAGCTGCTGTATTGGCAATGAACAACATTAAAGCTAGTCTTTTGCACTTGTGTAGGTACAAACACTTTAGCTTTATCAGTAACTTGTTTAGTTTTCCTTTTTTCATAAAGTGGCTTCAGATGTATTTGGACACTTGAGCCACACTTAAAAATGTATGTCTTTGCTTTATATATACATTTTAAAAAAATATGAAACCAAGTGTTATACCAACCATTTGTTGGAAATAAAATAGAGCAAAGACAAACTTTCACAAAAAAAAGTATGAAAGAGGTTTAGAATTATGAAATAATACATATGTATATTTTTCAAAATTAAGAAACTATTTGAAGTATTTGGACACTTTCTGGTTGTCAAACTTAGCGAAACATGTCCATACACATGTGTTTACTCTGCTACCCTGTGGGAATTTAAGGGAAACTGAATTAATATATTCACTAAAATCACCTTGGGATCAGTTACTCAAAAGGGGAAAATATGGCTGAGATAAGTCTAGCATAATTTTTTCCAGATGTCACTTGCAGATGTAAGTGTACAAAGAGGCCATTATAGAATGTTCCCCTTAAATGATTGTGATTGTGTTTCTGCTATTCTTTCCTTCTCTATTTTGAATGCATATGTATAATTTGCAAACATTTCTGGAATTGTAGTGAAGTGTCATTTTATTTTTCTCAATCTAATCCCCTAGGCTTTTTAACCCAATGTTCCTAACAACAGTAGACACCCAATAAAGCCTGAAAGCATCCTGTGCACTTGACTCTCTGAATTCTGTCCTTCCATGTCTTTATCCACTCTCACTGACTCTCTGTGTGGAACTATGTGTAATTTAAATACCCGGCTGAGCCATAAGAAGAGAGAGGAAAGGGGTCACTCAAGAATGGGGGTCTTCAGAAAATACCTCGTTCACCACCTCTGTTTTGGTTTACTCCCTCTACTACTTTCTCTTTTCCCCCTTGCGCTCTCTCTCTCTCTCTCTCTCTCTCTCTCTTGGCCCCAGCTGTCCGACAGCCCCCACAGTTCTCCCAGCTGTCTCAGTTCTCCGAACGAGCAGCCTCACAACAATGCAGGTCAGAGGTCGAGAGAAAGAACACACTGCACTTACAATAGACCAGTGGTGCCCTCTAAAACAATTGCTCGCTTTTTCTCCTTGACTTCTCTCGCCTTGCCGGGGCTGGAAAAGACAAACCTTTGGAGCGTTGGATGAGGTGGGGTCCACTTCAGGCACAACGGCCTCCGAGGCACCTATCCTTCCAACAATAAACACACTTTCACACACAATCGTTCTCTGGCTTGTCACTTCAGACTATGCATCCCATCAATGCCCTGTTTCACCATTTGGAGAGGCATTTCATTGTCCAATATCAACACAGAGCTAAAGTCAGTGATGACCCTATACTCAGTGATATCAAGGTTTGTGTAAAAAAAGCTGACAGTATCTGCATGTGCAGATTGTTTTTGGAGCTAAGAGATATGAGTTTTAGGAGCCATTTAAAAAACACAATTCACACTTGGGCCTATGTAGTTCCCTTTATTAAGCTCTTTTTGTGTGTCTGTTTTGTTTAGTTTTTTCCCCAAGCATTTTGGCAATGAAAAGGCTGGGAAAATGCAAGTGAGAGTGAAAGGGGATCCCATGACACAGTCACCTGTTCCACAGCAATGTGTTCCCATAGATCCACATGCTCTACTGACTCAATGCAAACTTCCCATAATAACACTAATATTAATGACCAAAACTTGTCAATTTCAGTTGTGAATTTTTTGGCACTTTTTTACACTTTAATTAGAGTAAAAAAAATGCAGTGTATCTGTCTAATGCAATGCTTTTTTTCATAGGGGGTAGATACACTTATTGAGTACTTTATTAGGAACTATATGGTCCTAATAATGTGCACAACATGATCTTGTGTTTTGCATTCTGAGATGCTATTTTGCTCTCTACAATTGTACAGAGTGGTTATCTGAGTTACCATAGCCTTTCTGTCAGCTCGATCAAGTCTGGCCATTCTCCGTTGATCTCTATAATCAACAAGGCATTTCCGTCCGCAGAACTGCCACTCACTGGATGTTTGTTATTTTTCATTGCACTGCTGCTGAACGATTGGCTGATTAGATAATCGCATCATTGAGTATGTGGACAGGTGTAACTACTAAAGTGCTTAATGAGTGTATACATGTGTGTGTGTGTGTGTGTGTGTGTGTGTGTGTGTGTGTGTGTGTGTGTGTGTGTGTGTGTGTGTGTGTGTGTGTGTGTGTGTGTGTTCATAAAGTATTTCAGTAACATCATTGGTGGATTAATATTCATAATTCACTACAGAGCATTCATAATCGAATCCAATAAGAAAACAATATAGAGGATAGACTTTGAATTATAGCAGTATAACACTTGATTGTTATGAGGAAAGCATAATATTATGTATTACATTTTAAAATTAAAGTCAATATTTTTTTTAAGTGTCGGATTTTACTGTTAAACTGTTCACTCTTGCTGGCATAATTGTTCTTGCTTGATACATTTCACTATTAATCTCTAAACAAAGTAACAAAAACGAAAAAATGAAACAACTGAGTGTCAAATTGTATAAGAATATTTATTTTCTTATAAGTGCGAAACAGGTAAATATTTACAAATGCTTGATCAAAATTACAAATATAGTGGAGAATGGCAAAAATACATTAAACTGAAAAAAATCCAAATAAATAAATTAGATACTTTATGAGGATTGGTAGCAGTGACTAGCAGTGTACCAAAGAACCAATAAAAACAGTGCTGACAAACTGCTTCAAAACATGGACAAATGTAATCAAAATAAATATTAAATACAGTCATAAATAAAAGCATTAATTGTGGCAAATGTATTGTGCTAAATTTATGTTCCATTTCCTTCATTCTCTTTTCTTCATTTTGTTTTGTTCGGAGGAAACTATAACCTGCTAAGAGGTCCTGTTTGTCTTAGTATCTATTTGCTGGATTTTTGTGGCATGTGCACAAAACATCTTCTTTGAGGAGGAGAACATCAAGTGTACAGAGAATACAAATTCCAGAACAATTAAAAAATAACATTTAAAATAGTAACAAAATTTGTCATGACAAAAAACAAGAATAAATTAACGAAAATATCTCTTTCTCTTAAATTGCCACAGGTAGGTTATGTTTTAGATACTGTATGTCTCTCTAAGAGAACACTATGGTCTCTTAAGGGATCAGACAGGAAACATGCAAGGTGTCTCCTTGAATGTGCTGGGCCCCTGGAGGCACACTGAGGAGTAGGAGGCAGACTTGTGGTCAGGAAGAAATATTTGTTCATTCAGTGTAAATGGTGCTCATCTGAGATGTCACCATGTGTGAAGAGGCAAACGTCTTGAAACCCATGTCTAAAGGTAGCTCGTACCGGGATCCTGGGAACAGTGTGTGACCCTGAGGTGCTGGAAGACCTGCCAAGGAAGAGGGTGGATATGGGTGTGAGGAGAGGTAATGGGTGGCATGGGTTGGGTGAGGCGTAAAGTTCCTCTCTGTCTCGTGCGGTGAGTGCTCCTGTTTCAGGGCGAAGTTTCCACTGATACTAAGAGGTGGCGTAAGAGGGCCATCGTAAGGTGGCGTGCCACTGCTACATTCGTTAGGTGAGGAGTTCTCATAGGTAGCCCCCTTGAAGCCCTTCAGATGTAGCAAGTGCGAGGCCTCCAATGAGCCGTAGGGTGGACTGGGCAGTCCTGGTGAGGGATAGCTAATGGGGTGACCCTGCTGACCTCCTGGTACCCCACACTTGTCATCCAGCATGGCTGAAGGTCCCAATTCAAGGCAGCCAGCCACTAAGTTGCTGGTAGGCTGTGAAAGCCCCTTGCATAGCATCTCCATAAAGCCATGGCTCTCAGGTGACTGGTTGTTCTCCAGAACCTCGGACAGCGCCCAGATGTAGTTGCGGGCCAGCCGCAGAGTCTCGATTTTGGAAAGCTTCTGGGTCTTTGAGTAACAAGGCATGACGCGACGCAAGCTCTCCAATGCATCATTCAGCCCGTGCATGCGTGAACGTTCCCTGGCATTGGCCTTGACGCGGCGGGCACGAAATCGTTCCTGTCTGGCTTTGGTCATTTTCTTCTTTTTAGGACCTCTCCGCTTGGGTGCATTTTCTCCGTCAAGACCAACCTCTTCTTCATCCTCCTCCTCCTCTTCCTCCATATCCTCACTGCCAAGTTCCACAGGTCCACGATTGCTCCTACTCAGTGAATAGTGATCTCCTATATCAGACGTCCTGTCACCATCCTGTGAACTGAGGTCCTCCTCCATCCATCCAAGGGAGCTGACCAGCTCAGTCACATCTCCTGGCTTTCCATAAGGTTTAGTCATCATTGTGATCTAAGACACAGGATATATGGGTTATCTCACATGATAAAGGGATAAACATTAAAAACAGTGTTTGAATGTTCACAGTTTCAGCACTAGGGACTGGACAGCTCAGAGCAAGGACTTCAAATAGTGCTCCTCTGATTGATACATTTTTAAAGCAATAGTTAAGACTATCATCATAGATTGACAGGAAAGCTATCATTTTGATGATTATTATTAAATAGCTTACAGCTCTAGAATTCTCTAGAGATTTAATGCGCGATCTAAAGGCAAAGACTTTCAATCTAAACGCCTTTTATTTCCGAACACTGCAAAGTAATTTTGGAGATGCTGTCAATCTGGGACACGACTGGATTTAGTCCACAGATAAAGCGCTTGGATTTAATTCGTGGGGAACCTGTAAGCCAGAACAGACAAACACAGGACCAAGCCACACTAATAATACTTGAATATTTTTGAATTTGATTTGATTTGATTGAAAGACATCAGCGTTTTCTCCAAAATATTTTGTAACATTTTGAATAGTCTGCCTCTTTATTCTTCCGTTTTTCTTCGATTTACTTTCTTATACATTATTAGAACGTGCCTTTAAGAAAAACATTTAAAATTGTCATAACAGTCACATTACAATTTAAAAACGGCCTCTGTTGTGGTTCTTCATTGGTGCGTGTCATTCATTTAGAAGCAGAACGCAAAAGTTTGTTGAAGTAATGAATGCATTATAGACGACCCACATTTCCAATTAATTCAATTATCTATAGCCTGCATTGTCTACTTATGCTTAGACCCAATGCTTGTTATATACAATATTATTATATTTTATTTTGTCTGATTATTTTATAATATATTATATTATATTTCTCGCTAATTAATCTTTGATTTAAAAATCATGCGAATCATAAAAATAATAAACACAATAGTTTTTTGCCTAAATAGCACAAATACTATGTATATATTTTTTTTGTATCTGTATCTGGATTTTTTGCATCTATATAAATAAGAATTTAATCTACAAAACACTCTATAAACAGTACATAAGTTTATTTTCCCATATTCACCAAAGAAATCAACTTTGATAAGCTAAATTGCTTATAAAGCTAATATATTAAAAATGACCATCAACACTGATATATCGACTACAGACATAAGTATAGAGAATTTCAGACCAAATGTTAACAACATCCTACCTGTTAACGTTGCACCTTGAGTAACTTCAATAAAACTTGAAATAAGTGGTCAGACTTTCTTAACGCACTGTCACAATTTGCAAAAGAAATGCTATAAAAAGAAACGTTATTATATCTCAACAGCACGTCTGCGCTCATTTAGCTCTCCATTGATACATCAGAGCGCGTCTCGTGTCTCACTGAAGCACACTGATTCCCGGCTTTGACTTTCTAGCGATGCTCGCAAGCTCCTCCCACGCGCACCCCACCCCTCCAGCTGATCCGAACGCGCGTGGCGCGCTCTTGGCCAAAAGTTTCACGACTTAAGTGCTTGCATTTATCCCCCAGGTTTTGTGTGTGAGTGTGTTCGCATTTGTGTGGACGGAACGATGCAACTTTCCATTTATATTAACCTTATAAATATTGCAAGGTTGAACAGATGAGAGGCTCTTCCGTTCATTTGTCATGTGTCAGAAGATTGCAAATGTTCTACCAGTAGCCCATGTAGTATACCTTATTCAGAGTAGCGCCACATTTCATTTTTGACGGGAACGACAACGAGGCTATAGAGGGATAGACTGTTTAATCAATGGCATGCGCTGTATAAAGGTCCTATATCACATCTATAGTTAGCTAGCCAGCCAACTGAACGATAAACGCCGATTTAAAGGGATAGTCCACCCAAAAAGAAAACTCTGATCATTTACTGATTCTCATGGCATCCCAGATGTGTATGACTTTCTTTCTTCTGCTGAACAAAAAAATTAACATTTTTAGAAGAATAGTTCAGCTCTGTAGGTCCTCACCATGCAAGTAAATGGGTACCAACATTTTGAAGCTCCAGAAAACAAATAAAGGTAGCATAAAAGTAATCCATAAGTGGTTAAATCTATATTTTCCATATGTGTGGGTGAGAAACGGATCAACATTTAAGCCCAGTAGATGGTGATGCAAGAAAAATGCGAATTGCCAAAATAAAAGAACAAGAATATGAAAGTGGATATTGATAGTAAAAAAAGGATTTACATATTGATCTGTTTCTCACACAAATTTACGCTTCTGAAGATCGCTTCTGAAGATGTGGGCCGAGTTCGAAATGGTATAGTACCATAGCCTACTACTCTTACTATTTTACTATGTCTGCCATAGACAGACATGGCAGAAGTAAGAGTATGGGTAGTATGCCATTCCGAACTCAGCTATGGATTTAACCCCTTGAGTCGTATGGATTTTTTTTTTATCCTGCCTTTATGTGCTTTTTGAACTTCAAAATGAAAAAATTTGGGTATTCACTTGCATTGTATGGACCTATACAGAGCTGTAATATTATTCTAAAAATCTTTGTTTGTGTCCAGCAGAAGAACGAAAGTCATGTACACCTGGAATGTGTGGCATGAAGGTGAGTAAATTATAAGAGAATTTTCATTTTTGGGTGAACTATCCCTTTAAACAACAGTACAACCCACTGAAGAGACAGAAGTTATCCTACCTGCTATACATAAAAAACATTTTAACTTGCTAGTTATAAATGAAGTCTTAACATAAATGCTTGGCTAGTCAACACATACTTTAGTTCACTGTTTAATGTAAAGTAATTCACCAGTGTATCTGTTGCTTAGTGCATTGTTCCAAGTTGAAAACTAGCCTATCATTGGGAAGCGACACAAATATCACTCTCCTTTATTTTTTTCGTGACCCGCGTAATTTTATGCCCCAATTCCGCCCGCTCTGCGCTGGATTAATACCCTCGAGTCCTAGTTTATGGCGAGGTCAAACGTTGGTCTTAACTCTAATTACAGTAGTCTAGTCTACAAAGACGCGCGCGCGTCCCAGTAAATGATTGTGACAGTCTGGTGCGGTTTGAGCAGGTGTGTGTGTTGTTCACCCGTTTCATTTATTCGCTTCGTCCGCTCATTAGCGCCCCTCAGCCCAGTAAAACATAGCGCTCAATAACTGCTGGATTAATCAAGCAAAAACGGGTTTGTTTTGCGGAGATAAGTTACTCAACCATGCATGCTGTGCCTGAGGGTGTCTAGATTTGCCACATGAAATACTCTGTAGAAGAAAAAAAAATAAGTGCAAATGTATCAGACACTTATGCTGAGGATCTTTATATTTAATCTATAAAAATGCAAAGGAGCCTGTTCTCTGTTGCACCTGCTTACATTTAGTCTATAAGGATGTTTAAACCTGTAAGAATACATTATAATAACAAACTTAATTTATAAAGCACCTTTCATAAGTAGGCCTAATTCCTAAAAAAACAGACATGTGTTTATGTAAAACTATCTTAGCAAATATAATTTTACATATTTGCATTATTTTTGACATTTTGCCCGGTTTTATTGACTAACTAAGTTTGACTTTATTTAGCAGAATAGGGATACACATGATGTGCTAGTAGGGTCTCTATTGTAGTAGTTATTGCTCTTGACTGCGGGGCTTCAGGTCACACGTGTCCTCACACTGATCCCACTGTGCACGCCAAGTGTGCACATGAGCCCTAGACAGGGAGCTCACGTTCCTTCTACATAAAGTTTGGGTAACACTTTATCACAACTATAGAAGATAAAATAATTCATATACTTTAAAATAGTTAGAAATATCATATATCTTAATATATATGCCTGCTACTGATCTATTGTAGTTTAATATGTTCTATATGGCACTATATGATGTTTGTTTATGGCATGTTTTTTAAAACATTAAGTGATACCTGTTTTTAAACAGTAACAGAAATATAGGCTATTTTAGATAAATGTGCTTTTATCTGGTCACAAAGTTTGTGAGAAAATAAATAATAATGGAAGTTTTGATTGAATTTATTTTTTAAAGGTAGCGAGTGTGCCCACAGTGATACAGATATGGGGGCAATATAGTAATAAGGCAACATTTGTAAACTATGCAAATATATTTGAGACTCAAATTAAAATAATTCCAAATAACAATTCTGTTACTTTCAGTACATTTGGCATTTCATAACATGTCTATAAACAAATTAATCTCGGTTGTGATTGGATCAGTCAGTTTGAGCCCACATTGAACATTCTTCATAATAAATAATTTCCCTCCACTTAAGAAATACAACAAGGGGGCTTTTACCCCAAATACTATAATTTCACTCATTGGATAGTTATTGAAAGATAAATTAGCATTTTTGCTCAAAAGAAATGTAATGATTGCAAAATCAGTAGCTTCATCAGTTTGTAGCATTTTACAAATTATTAAATGTTAGTTTCATAATTAAAGGTTAGTTTAATTATCAAATGTCCTCAAAATAAACCTTTAGACACTGCACGTGGTGACCTAATTAAACAGGGATATTTTGCTGTGTATACAAACAGGTGTTTAGGAAAGTGCAGAATTTTTGTTGTTATTTAATATTTTGGGAGAAAGTACAATTAAAAGGGTATTTGTACCTTATTCAGATTTGATATAGAAATATATCTGCCTGTCCATCTGACATTTTTATATTTTGTATTTATTTTTTTATTCCCCATTTTTTAAATCTGATATTGTGTTGCTCCTTTAAATTAATTATGCTAAGCATAATTTCTATGTGTTTAACCTATGTTTTTGCTTTTTATTTACTTTTCAGTAGTGTGCAACCAAGTTACACATTTCAGGTTAATTGGTAGGGATGTACTTGCTAAAGTTAGATGAAAATGTTTAGTCACTAGGTGATTGAGAAATGAACAGATGGTATTAAGTGATGTGTCTGCTGCACCAGCGCTCACGCGCCAGTCGCCTGCCCAACATAATCTCACGTGCGACAACACACTTGGGATAATAGGACAATATCCATACTGCTAGTTCGCTCGGGCGACACTTCTTTCCTCTCACACAAAGGGAGGAAGGCTTCCGCTTGGCCGCATAGAACTCCCAAAGTGAAGTGAAGCTGGAAAAACAATGCTCTGATGAAGATAGAAAGTCTTTGCTATGGTGACAGTCAACAATCAATGTCCAATTAATCATGATTAACTTGAAGGAAAATGGTTAGACTAATGTGATTTAAAGATAACCATAATTAAGTTATTAAAAAAGCTTGGAAATTCTCATCTTAACACTTTCTGAATGGCTCTAAATGATGCAGAGGTTCATTTTCAAGTCACAGAGAACTTTATTTCCTCTTTATTGCTGTAACTTATATGTTTCTGAGAAAGTGGCCTTCAGACAGGGTAATTTACATGCTTGAGTGTTTTCAGGCATATGTATCAGGAGTGGTGCTGTCCCATATGAACCAGGGATCACATGTGTGTCAATGTTACATGCACCTAGTAAGTGTGTCATGCTTCCCCAAAGATCCCAAGGCAACCCTGCTTCTCCACAACCTTATGTCCCAGGAGTGTTCCACAATGCTGTGTCACACCTGCAACCTGTATTGGGAATTCCTGTGCTGAGCCCTAAAGCTCCTCCCTTGTGCCCTTAATGATGGACATCTAACTTAGGGACCGAGGCCTCCTGCATTTTCTAGTCCAACTCAACCAGAAGTGAACACTACAATCACAAGAGACCATTTACTCTTTTTCACCATCTGACCCTAATGCTGATGGTTTCATGAGTGCTTTCTTAAACCTTAATGCATTTGGCTTCAAGGGCCTTTATGGAAAATCTATGAATAGAAAGCCATGAAAATAGCAGTAAACTCTGTAGACAACCTCCTGTTGAGAAAGTTTAGAGTTCCAATTATATCCACTGGAACAGCACAGAGAACTCCCATGACCCATATCATTGTGGCAACTCCACTCCACCCTCCCCCTCTGAACTATTCACTTATTAACTTTTTTTTTTCCAACATACAATTTAAATAAATTGTTAAAAAAATTTAATAAAATCAACTTAATTTCATGACATAATATTGAATGAAAGCTCCATGCATGCTATGTAGTCATCAACATCAACCTGCATTACTGGCAATAAGATCAGAACATGGAAATGTGCATGCAGACCTCAACACTTGGTGCAAAAAACATGATGATGGTAACAATAAACAGATTATTTTATTTATTTTTTTGATAATGAATGGATAATTTTGAGTAGAAAATGGACTTCAGACCTCAAAAAACAAGAAGTTTCCAAATGTAACAATAAAAAATAAAATGATGTGAAAAAACTTGCAAACAGTGAAACTGTGCAAGCTCATTAATTATTCAAACTTGGAGCATGTTGGGAACAACAGCTTCGAAAAGTTAAATATGGCACGGTTCTCTACTTTAGGATTGATACATGATGATGCATTGTAACAAATAACTAATTATAATAAATAATATATACTCATATAAGATAAAGCATCATTTTTACATGTTTGAATTAAAAACATATGTGGTATTTACTTAATATTTTCAAGTTTACGCATTCATTTACTCAATTTAGAAAGTACTTAATCTTTTCTGCTATATTTACTTCACCACAAAAAAACATTTCCAGTGTATTTTAACATAAGGATCCCTGATAAATGACCAATACTCAGCTTCACCTTTAGTCTGATACACAAAACTACCAGCAAATGCCAGCAATCTTCAGCATAAAGCTGACAGGTCATTAAAAAACAAACCCTAACCAAGCACATCCACCACCTGTCAACAAATCAACAATACATCAACACATTCGTTAGTACAATGCATCCTCTCCATCCTGCAATACACCAACAATTTCTTTACTCTAACTTGTTGCGATGCTGTTGTAGTTCCTCTGGTTGAGAGTTTTGCTCTGTGCCAAAACAACCCACACACCCACAACTATTGCCACAAGTGAGTTATCCTTTTTAGCAGTCCCAAGGGACTTGTTTGGAGTGGGAAGGGGGATTCATCTGCTTCTCTGACAGATGGGTCCTTGTTTCTGTCTTTCTCTCCCTCACTCCCTCTCTCCTGAGCTCAGACACAGACACACTCGCTTAGACTGAGATTGAACGAATACAATAGGAATTAAATCCATGCACACATGCTCCCTCCATGTCTCCTAAAAGCTGAGCCCCTTGTAATAATTATAAAAGCAGGGGTGTGTTTGGGTGATGGGGGGCTGGTCTGTTGGGCAAATCTTTGATGAAAATTTGGACTTAATGGCTTTTTTTTTCCGTAACAAACAAAATACCAAATCAACTTTTGAAGTAGTTGTACTTATACAAAAATTGTGTATGCATGTCAAAATTTTCCTCTCTGCTTTAAAGAGATATAGCCTCCCAAAAATGAAAATTATTAAATCAAATCAAATCAAATCACTTTATTGTCACACAACCATATACACATGAGCAACAGTAGGTAAAAGTCTTGTGTGCAGTTACAAGCAACATAGCAGTCATGACATATAATGAGACATAAACCAATTACAATAAACAACATATTTACACAACACAATTTACATATCAAATGTACACATAATTACACAACACAATAATAATACACAATTATGTGAGCATTTCCTCGCCCTAATGTTGTTCCAAACCATTTAGACTATCTTTCTTAAGTGGAACACAAAAGGAGATATTATGCAGAATGTTAACCTCATACCATTCACTTTTTAATGGAAAAAAGATGCAGTGAAAGTGAACGGTAACTGAAGCTATCATTCAACCTTACATCTCTTTTTGTGATCCGCTAAAGATCGAAACTAGAGACTAGAGAAGCCATCACTGTCACCTTAACTGATGTTGTTGTTACCATCTACTATAGGAGAATTTCTAATTTGTCATGTTTAATACTTTGTGACAGATTAGGAAATTAAATGTTATGTTTTACAAGAGATGAAGCAAAGTGAGAACAGTAAGTAGCCTAAACATCACATGAAAAACTCATATGTACGTTTGGCCAAAATAAAATACAAATTTGAATGCCTTAACATCACGCCAAGCTGTGTGAATATGCACGTTGTTTAAGATAGAAGCATTGAATTGATCTTGGCTTACCTGCTAAAGCTGGAGGAAATACATCACATGCACTTGAAACGTCACTTCCGTCATCTGTTAAACGGTGATTGCTTTCATGTAGTAAAAAAATGTTAAGTGTTCCAATTGGAATGATACTAAACTTTAAAAATGCATACACTACATGGCTGAGTGTATATTTTAAAAGTGCATAGTGTGTCATTTGGGACACAGCTCTTATGTCTTTTTGTGGGTTTGTTTACATTTGAATTTTTTATACTATATTTATATATAAATAGTTTGGGCTGTTCGAACATTCCATCAATGTAGGTTTATGTAGGAGTTTTGATCATTCACTGTGCGAAAAACATAATTCCGACCAGTTAGAAAATATGTAACAATCTGAGGTCTGTACAAAGTTTGTTGGATGTAAGAAAGCTCTTGGAGGAATCTTGGAGATGTTTGAAAGCTCTTGGAGGAATTACAGTCAGAAATGTTAGTCTTGCTTTAGGGAGCTGTTGCTTCATGTCTCTATTACAAGGTGTTTAATACAACATGAGGGTGAGTAAATACATTTTCGTTTTTGGGAGAACCTTTCATATAATTCTAAACATGTCAAAAATACCTTAGAAAACTAAAAAACTCAATTGTATTCCCCTAAGAGAATAATAGAGAGAGTCAGAGGGAGAGAAAGAAAGAGTGTCTATGTGTATCTGTGTTTTAAGAGATATGTGTTTGTAAAAGTAATCCCAAAGCTCCAACCTTATCTGCTGCTTACTGAAGCTGAATATAGTAGTTCTCTGGGCTGGATCCTGTGGGACAAACGAACAGCCTAACTGAGTCCTGCTTTCCGGCACTGGGGAGAAGAGGGCCTGAGTTATGGAATGCACTTTTATATTTGTAGCACTCCCTTCATTAGCACAGTATATAATACCCAAGACCATTTCTTTTGTACATTAAGAACTCAGGGCCAATGAGGAGTGAATAGGGGGAGAACGCAGAAACCACAGAGATAGTGCTGGGAATAAAAGCCAGTCTGCCAGTTTGTGTAAATCAATCCCACATTATATCAAGTGACCACATAATTGGAAGCGTAAAATCACCCATTTACACAATATGCCACCTGTAACCTTTCTCTAGGCTGTTCAACTGCTCTGCTATTGATATGATGGCTGGAGAGTGTCCATGCAACACCTCTTGCAATTTTTTAGCGATTGCTTGGAAGTAGAGCAAATTCCTTACTCGTCCATCCTGTTGCGGAATTCAAGGGTCACGTTTGCTATTAGAGGCTTAAGTGACCAATTTGAAGGAGGCGAATACAATCACTTATAGTTCCAATTATGGTGGTTAGAGAATTTATTTCAAACCGCATTTTTAAAAATGAAGTGCTCAGCTCACCCAATTACAGTCCATCCTCTTCCTGAATCTCAACCCTGTTTGAGGTGAGCTGTGATAGGCGAGGGAGAGGGGGAGGGGGGTTCCATCTGCTTTGCTGGCTGTCCTTTGGGACCTGGGCATACCCCAAGGGGCTGTAGCTGTGAAGGATGGAGGGAGGGAGGATGGGAGGTAGTTGAATAGATTGCACCCATGCACTAATCAAAGGCCATAATCAGTATGCTCAAACACAATAGGCAGATTTTGCCCATTCCTTATTCTACCCTCTTCAAAAAATTTAATCATTCATAAGTTTCATAAAACCAACTGAAACTGGCATTCTGTAATTAATGATGAGTGAGCGGATTCGCAGAGTTTCATTTTAACATATAAAAAAACAAAATGTGTGTGTTTGGCAGGAGGCCATGGATTGAATGTGATCAGGTGCATGTTTCCCACAAGTGGTAGTCTGATTTCCACTGGTTTGCAGCAATATGACACACAAAGGTGATAAGTGGTTTAATTAATAATTTTTTTCTTCAGTAAATGTAGTTTTAAATTAAATAATTTAGCTTCAATTTGAATGCTTTGCTCAGCACACTTCAATGCAAAAATTAAATATCCAGTTTTCCTTGAAAATTCAGTATCTATGGTTTTCCTGAATGTGCTCAGAAAATTCTGAATATCGGGAAATCTTATACTTCCACGGCTTCAAGTGTATTTACAGAGTGTATTTGTGTGATGCCAATTTCACACATTTAAAATGAGTCTAATTTATGTATTTTTTTAAGTATTTCTCCACTTTTATACAGACTTTTGATGCAGAAACAGAAGCCAGCTGGAAAATAGCAAAGCTTCTGAATAAATGAGATGAAAATGTATTGTTTGTTTGCTGCACAAAAGACAGCGAGGCAAAATAAAAGAAATCAAGTTACATCAGGTTTCATGGTTTCTCATCAGCTTGGACTTGTTGAGGGATGCCTATCTGAAAGGTGCAGTCCATGTGGGTACCCCTGTGTTAAGCATCCCATTGATTGAACTGCTCCTCCAGGGCAAAATCAACTTCATTGCTTAAGTTAACACCCCTCCAACCAACTGCAGGGCTTTCTGATTGGCTGGCTGCCTCTAAGCTGCCTGTCTTCTAGGTTTATTGTTTCGCAAGACCTACACAGTCAATATTAAGCTTGGCTAATGTGATGTAGAGGCAGCTGGAGGAGCCACAGTTATTACCATGACACTACAGAGTGAGGGGTGTAATACCATTAAAAATAAATCAGGTGGTTTGATGATTTGGCATGGTCCAGGGATTTTGTGAGACATTAGGTGGGGTAGGTGCTATAATTCTATTACACTTTCTGGGGGAACCTCTGAGGAACAATTGATTTATTTTCCCTTGTTCAGCATAATTCAATTTCTTTTCACCAAAGACTTGAAAAGACAAGGCATAATAGAGAAGAAGAAGAAGAAAAGAAGTTTACTTTTCTGATTCTAAATGATACATTCTGGGTCTGTGGAGTAAAAGCAGGTGTTTTGAAGATCTTTCACCTAAAAATGCTAGTTTGACTTTGATGTCATAATACAAAACTTTATCGAGCAGCCTATAGTTAGGCCTCAATATTAATACAATGTAGAATAAACAACAATAATCAAGAAGTAGAAGATAAATACAGATTTAGGTCAATCTTAACATATTTATTTAGTTGCTGCTAAATTGTAGTGAGAGATTTAGAGAAACGCGAGGCCCTGAAATTAATTTCTTTAATCGGTTCAAAGATTTGCTGTTTGCTCTGAGACTTGCTTTGCAGCATTATTCTCTCTGAGCAGGCACGTGAGGTCACCATGATTATACAAATGTTTAAGATAAGACATTAACCACGTGTCTTTTTTTCCCCTTTTTTTTTTTTTTTTTTTGCGTCGAAACAAGTCTCACGATCACATTTTACGTTAATTAATTAATTCAGTGTGCCGTTGGTTGCGCGGTGGGTGACCCGTGTCACCATTGTTTTGGCGCTCGAGACAGATACGGTGATTTCAAGGCCCATTGAGCGCGCGATGGATTGTACGGAAAATCCATTAAGGGGCGGAGAACATTAATTATTCGACGACTCCTTCAAAAGACAAAGGGCACTACATTTTTCTGGACTACTTTGGCGTATTAAAGGCGTTGTTCTTGTATCTTTAGAACGTTTTTAACTCACTTCATTTTAAATGGAAATACGTTTCATAAGTATCAGTTTCAGATTAGTTCAGTGATTTCGTCTTAGATTATTCAACATCAATAGAGGTTGAAACGCTTATTGATAAATGTGTCTGTTGACGATTTAATTGGTAAGTTAAAAAAAGAGTTATTTAGGCTAATGTTTTAATGTTAATAGTTTTATTTGTTTCAGTTAGCCTGTTTCATATCTGGTTAGTCTTGATTTTGGGCAATGCTGACATCTAGTGGTTTTAGTTACAACTTTGCATTCGTGCTGTCACGAGCAGCCCCTGTGCTGATTGGTTAATGAACGGGCTATTACAAAGCATCGAGATGCAACCCATGACTCCGACATTACAAACATTGCGATCAGTTTTGTTTTTGTTTTTTTTGTTTTTTCCCATTTGGAACACAATAATATTTTTTTTTTAAACACACAGAAAGGCTGATGTACCTTCATTATTCTAATAATTCTCAAAAAGGTATATGTTTGTTAATATATATTCAAATTTTTGCCAGTACAAAATTGTATACTAGATACTTCAGGTTATGAAGCATGGACTTTATTCATGATATCAGACTAATAATCACTTAATAAATGATAAATGAGTACTCTAGCATCTTAATGTTGAAATATCAGGATCAGCACATGGAAATAATGAGGAAGAAAGCAATGATCAGGAGATGGAGGGTAAAGGAAATAGAATTTCCAGAGAGGAAGAAAAGAGAATAAAAATAGAAATACCTATAAATAGATTTAGCTAACAACAGTAGCATCTTCCAAAGACACACACACACACACACAGAAAGAGAGAGAGAGAGGTTTAGGTTTACATCCTGATGCAAATATAAAATGATGACACGAACACCCCAACACCCACATATGTACATGATTCTGACCTACATATAAATACAAGCGGATAGACTGAAACAGACACTGAAACCCTAACTCCTACGCACACTCTCTCCCACATCTCACACATACAGTACACTCATCACTGCATGTATTCCTCCTAGATTATTCCACCTACCTGCTTGCCTCTTGCATTTTCTCTCTTCTCTCATTTCCCATCTTTTTTCTCTATATTTTTATATATATGTCACACATGCAACTAATCTGACTGAGCCTTTCTCTTAATTTTTTGCAAAGCAGTGGACGCATTCCAAGGTTTAGAGATGGCACCAAAAAGAGAATCATCAATCAAGAAGTCACCATCAGGCGGAACATTACCAAGACATGGACCACCATTTCCTTGCCCAACCACGGCACCTTCGCCTCCCAAACCAGCTCCTGAGTTGAAACCGCGGATGCTGCGTCCCTCTGACTCCCCCTTTGACCCCAGCACATTAGAGGTAAGTGATAGTCCTGCATTTAGCATGCATAGCATTTATAATTTGAACTTATTATGATAACAGTGCATGTCAAAGTATTCTTATATTTTATATCACTAAAACAAAGAAAATTGATCAGAAATACAACCTGATTCAAAATGCCAGGTAGATCCAAAAGGCTAGAGGCACAAGAAGATATTTATTTATTTATTTAAGTATGTATTCATTGATATTGTCTTACATACAGCAATGTATACTGCCACATTGCAACACAAATATCGGAGCAGATCTGAATTTTGAATTGGTTTTGAATAAAACATCAAAGTAATCTCTTTTTATGCAGCTCTTCATTACCTCAGCAGGGCACACTGAAAACTGTGTCAACCCAGCCACCAAATCTAAAGAGAATAGAGCTATATCTGGATTGAGAAATGGGGCACTGATGTAGCTTGTCCAGAGCACAGAGTCCCAGAGCTGCTTTAATATCACCTTGAATTTGACTTATTCTCCATTATTTGTCATCTTTATTGTACTTGACTCTCATGGTTAGGTTACAACGACTGACCAACACGTCAGTCCATCTTGCAAATTAGACAAATGCTGAGTTTGGAATTGCATACTAGTATACTACTCTTACTACTTCTGCTGTATCTCTCTGTGGCAAAAATAGGAAGAGTAGTACGGTAATATGCCATTTCAGACTCTGCCCAAGCATAAAGACATTGGTTTTTGTGTAGGAATTTAAAAATATATTTTTCCAGCTGTCAATAAATTTCCAAAGGGATATTCTAAGTTATCCCAAATATTCCAAATGTTTCCCAGATGTCCATATAAGTATAACCTACACATTTTCCATGCACGGACATGCAGCTTTGAAGTGCACAGTGAATTCAACATAAGGGATAGTTCACTCAGAAATTATAAATGATCTCATCATTTACTCACCCTCATGCCCAGGGCTGCATTAAGGTGGTCTTGGGCCCCGGGGCTTATCGTTTCGCTGGGGTGCATTAAACGGCCCTGCTCAATGTGTATGAATTTCTTTGTTCTGCTGAACACTAATGAAGATTTTTAGAAACATATTTCAGCTCTGTCAGTCCATACAATGCAAGTGAATGGTGACCAGAACTTTGACGGTCCAAAAAGCACATAAAGGTAGCATAAAAGTAATCCACACAACTCCAGTGGTTAAATCCATACATTCAGAAGTTTTTTTGCTATAAATTCTCCTACTTTTCTTCTCCTTTGCACGAAGCATGTGAATTGCCAAAAACAAAAGGTATAGTAAAAAATGACATTTTCAATGACAATGATATTGCACTGATTCTTGAGATAATGGACAAAGCATGATTTAATCTTTTAAATTTTTTTTAATTTGAATAATAAATTTGAAATGGATATATTTGTAGACAAAGGTCTCAGCTAACAAACCATGTAAGGGAACAAGTTTTCTTTTAATATATATTTTTTTTTTCTGAAAATTTACATTTATTCAAGTTATAACTTTCATCTTACTTTTCTTTCTGTTAACTCCATCAGACACACTAAAAGCATGGTATTTTTATTTGATCCATCTAACAAGAGTGTAAAGCCTTTAATTATCTAATAATTATATTCAGTAAAGGAGATAAGTGATAAAATATATTCTATAAATTTTTTCTGTTTTTACACTATTTTAAAGATTCTGGCAGAATTGACAAAATTGAATATTTTTCCATCACAACCATGTGTTGTACTCTGGAGCCATTTTGTTTTTGTTCCTCAGTTGATGCTGCCTCTATTACCTAAACTAAAATGCCAAAATTATTCCACAAGTCTTAACAGAGATTATCACAATGGGATGACGGTGTTGATATGTTGAAGCTATGACCACAAAGACTGAAACATTGTTTGAAATATATAAAATATTAAAATTACCAGACCATGTGTCCTACTGTTGCATCGACCATGAACAGGAAGTGGGAAATGGGTACTTAGAGTTATAGCTGACTCTGATTTATTCAAAATTAGAAATATTTGTTGACGCAAATTGAGGGCACAACTTTGATAGGTAGTCTTTTTTATGGAAAATAAATTTGACTTTATGTAATGTTTGATATCTAATAGATCCCTACATTTCATTTGATATTTGTATTTATGAATTTGTTGCATTTTTAACACTTTGTTTAGCAGTTTAACATTGTGACCTCTTGCTAAGGACCTGTCATGTGCTTCCAAGTATACTGTATATCATGCATTTTAAAACATTTGAATGAAATTATTAAAAAATATAAGTAATAAATGCCCTGAGTATATAAATTTCCTTTAGATTTCACTTTTTCAGTATTTTTATTACTATGAATTTCTTGATTTTTAACATAAAGAGGCATGCTTTGTCTCTTTTCTCAAGAATCAGTGACTGATCTGTTTCCCACCTACATATATTATATTACAAGGTACAATATGTCATATATTGAATGTACTAAAGCATAAAATTATTAAATGTTATCAGAGATTTAGGATGCATGCTAATTTGAAATACTTGAAATACTGGCTTCTCTGAAAGCAATGGTACTGCCAGTACATTCTACATTTAAATGTCTGTTCCTGGTCTTTGTGGTCCTGCCCACTGCCCATTTTTAATAGTACTTGGATACCCGGGTTGCCAGATTTGAAACAAGTTAGCAGGCAAACACAGTGTGCTGCAGTCATGGAAGCCAGCAATACATCTAGCTAATATTGACAGAGTTATAAAAAATCCATGAGTTGGTTTATAATTTGCAAACAATAAAAACATTGCAAACGTATACATTAACTCAGGACTGGCCATCAAGAGATCCGGGACTTTTTCAGAAGGGCCGGCCATGAAACAGGTCCGAATGGGCTGTGATTAGCAGAAATGGACATCGACACTCCCGCACTCCTACCCGCCCCCCTTTTAGGCCAGATTTCCCTATCCCCCGCTCAACAACTTTTGCCTCAACAACTTTTTGGCCAGTTTCTATGTAAAATGTATCTTCCCAGTCTGCCTCTGCATTAGCTGATCAACTTACAGTGTAAGGCTCCTCGCTTGCCAATGTCAGTTTGCTCGTTCCTGTTGCGTGTCCGCAACCTGGCAACCCGCGTGAACTTCGAGTCTGGGGAGGAGGGGGCGGGGGAAACAACTCTCTCCAATATTTTGAATTTGGACTGCAGTACCCATTTTAAACGCTTGATGTCAATGTTACATATTGCTCCTTTAAAACATGGATTTAACCTCTTGAGTCATATGGATTACTTATATATTATTTTTTTAGCTTCAAATGCCTGGCCACCATACAGAGCAGAGATATTATTCTAAAATCTTCAAATCGTCAAGTGAAACACATCAGAGAATTTTCATTTTTGGGTGAACTATACCTTTAACTACATGGCTTCACAAATCTACAAAACATCGGCACTGAGAAATGGCTTTGCTTTGCATATTGTGTGGTCAATCATTATGCTTTATAAATGAGTGCTGGGCGTGTCTCTATGCAGTTCGGTCACGCTTTGTGTGTAATGATAAGATTCCTCTCCACCCTTCTTAACTCCACAGCGCCAGTGCGAGTCATTCTCACACTCCCGCCGCGACGCACACATCCGGAAAACAAACCAGTGCTGCAAATATGGTACGCATAATGGTGAATATTTAATATAAACATTAAATAATGGGATATCTTTGAATATTCTTAACCAAATATACGTTTTCTAACTATATACACGGTTAGCGTTGAAAAGTTGCCAACTAAAGTGTATCGTTAGCCTGTAAGATGCTAGCTAACATAGTCTTTGCTTTTTAAGGCTATTAAGTGAGCTAGAACGTGCCAAAATCTTCGGAAATTGATAATGGATTTCCTTCACAGAATTCGACGACTTTATTAGCTAACTTACATTCGTTAAAAATTGTGTTGTAGTTAAACTGTCACTTGGCGCGGTTTTGAGTTAGCCGACAGTGTTAGCAGGTCAGTTTTAGCCGGTGAAGGAAAACTTGTTGTCTAACAGTTTACTCTAGCTAAAATACTTTGTTGACGACGTGTGTTATTAGCAATCCCATTTGATTCACAGCTTTGCTATTGTGCATCATTTCACATTCATTAAGTGTCGCTTTGTCCTCAAACAGTCTGACTTCTCCGAGGACCAGATTCTTGGTGAGTTTGTCTCTTGTTTAGGTGCATGTTATCATTCTGTCTCAAGTGTTTGTTCAAGTATTATTTCCCTCCTTTTCATACTATACAGCTTGCTTTCTCCATCCCTGCCCAATGATTCTGCTCTTATGTTGCTTATCTTCCTTGCATTCCTCCTGCTTTCTTTCCTTACCTTTTGTATCGTTTTCCCTTTGCAACTGTTGTATGTCATCTCCAGATTGAGTTTAACTTGGAGCAAATACACGGTGAGTGCACTGAACACCTTTCTGTTCTGATGTTATTTCGTTTGCATGGTGTTTTGGACAACATGTTGCTGTTTGTGTGTCTGATCACATCTTGCTTCATTTTAAGTGAATTATGTTATTAACTCAATTTCATAATAAATAATCATAATTTAATCTGGTTGAAATTTACAAAATGCATTTTTGAAGTGTAGGCCTGTTTGCTTGTGTGTTTCCTCTGTGGCATGGACAGTCATATCTGCTGAGGGTGTGTCAGAGTCAGGAAGTGTTGAAATTAAGCTAACAAAAGAGTATGCGCGAAGCTTTGCTGTTTAAAACATCTCCACCTAATTAAATATCAGGTTTGAATCTAGTATATTTTGTGCAGTATGATGTTTTCTACCAGTTGCATGACCTTATATGGTGGGTGGCCGTTTAGGTTAATCTTTATATCGTTTAAAAAAAAAAAGAGGTTGGCACAATACTCTTCACTCTCCCGTTTTCCTCTCATACCATATATGGTTAAAGGCTAAATTTTCAGGCTTGCAAGGGAACAGCCACATTCCAGTGAGCAGGGAAAGCGTTACAGTGCTGGGAGTATTTTGGAAAGGGCCTCCCCCAAACGGATAACATTCAGTTCTATCTGCCAACTTTGGCCCTGTGACAAAAAAAGTTAGTATTAACCATACACAGTTTAAGCACTTAACTCAATAATTAAAACTTGTAATGTTTTAAAAAGCTTTTTTTTTTTTTTTTTTATTTGTAGTTCATCTTTAAGAATGCTTTCTGTGTGAGCGATCATGCTTTTTCATAATAAGTTTTTATAGAATTTCTTATTTTCTATGATCAAGTTGAATGTCAGTGTTGACATATGATACACCGTTGTAATAGTGGGTTGCAAGAATTTGATTTGGTGCCATTTAATTCCTGCTTAAATAGCAACTTGATCTGTCTAAATAATTTACTAGCTTTTAAATGCTCTCCATGGAGTACTATGACTTAAGGTGGAGATGAGATACAATTTCGGTGGTCATTAAACCAGTCTAAACTAACCTGAATAGAGACTGCAGAAAATAGCCTGGCGTAACATTAATATTGATGGCTGGTGCAATGTTTAAGTTGGCCTCAAGGAATTGCTGGTCATGATATCTTTACAATGAAAGGCGTATTATATGTTGTCCTGCTGGTTAAAATCAGCTCCTTTTGTTTGTCATAGCTTTTTAATTTCAGTTTCCCTTTTCTGTCATGCATGTATGTTCTCCTCTTCTATCCTCTCACCAATTCCCAGCATCTTATTTGTTCAATGATCTCTACAGAATTTAAAGAAGCATTCCTTCTGTTTGACCGGACGGGAGATGGAAAGATCACCTACAGTCAGTGTGGGGATGTCATGCGTGCTCTGGGCCAGAATCCTGTCAATGCTGAGGTGCTCAAGGTCCTGGGCAACCCAAAAGCAGAGGGTAGGAGCACACATTCATTGGCCATTCAGTGTAATGCCACATTAATATTGACTGACTTGTGTTGCCTTTGACTCCATTGTGTTTCCTATTTCTTCTCTGTATTGGTAGAAAGTAATTAGTATCAGTAGTAGTAGGCTAGTGGCTCATTCAACCATGGTAATAAGTGTTGGGAAATGACTAAATAAATGCAGTGATCTTACAAGATTACATTAAACCTAACTAGGAAACGTTTATCATGCTTTATTTTTGGTACATTTCAAATGCCATTTATGAAGAAATGTTGTTTTACGATTGTCCCAAACACAGGCTTTCAATATTAAATATATTACATGTTTAAAACTTATAATCTAAACAAAGCATGAAATAACCAATTTCAATATTTGTCTTTCTATCAAGTGTAAATGATTTCCGAACAGTTTTGCACCTAATGAGGCTTTTTTTTTTTTTTTTATATAAAGTTTGTACACCAAGTCGACAAAGTGTGAAAATATTAATTAATTGTGTGTATTTGGGATGCATAAAATGTAAACTTGTGAGTGTGTGACAGTTATTTATGAGACTTTCAAGACATTCTCAGTGCTAAAGGTGCCTGAAGTTGAATAAATGCCCATAAATTAAATTGTTTTTTAGCAACAGAGTTTTCTCATTTTATTAACTATTTAGTGTCAATTTATCTGTTCACTTTTCATGCTGTCACTCCATTTAAGATCCTTATTGTTTTTTGTGACGGGTAATGCTACTCTAAATAAATAACCATGTTGAATATATATAATAGAATTTTAAAGTTATAAGTTAGCTCCACTGTAGTTGGCTACTTTTTGTTAGTAATTTGTAGTGTAGCTACTTTCTTAAAAGGTTAGCTTAACTGTAGTGTAACTTTTTTTTTTTTTTTTTTTTTTTAAATCTAAACTATGAAATGTTTTTAATTAAAAGTAGCTTTCCCAACATTGGTAATTTAGACTGATCAGCCACGACATTATAGCCACCTGCTAATATTGTGAAGGTCCCCCTCGTGCTGCCAAAACCGCACCAACCCTCATCTCAGAATAACATTCTGAGGTGATATTCTTCTCACCACAAATGTACAGAGTTGTTATCTGAGTTACCGTAGATTTTTTTCAGTTTAGACCAATCTGGCCATTCTCTGTTGACCTCAACAATTTCCTTATCACAATCAACCCAGGCATTTCTGTCCACAGAACTGCCCCTCACTGGTTGTTTTTAACACCATTCTGAGTAAATTCTAGAGACTGTTGTGTGAAAATCCCAGGATATCAGCAGTTACAGAAATACTCAAACCAGCCCGTCTGGCATCAACAATCATCCATGCGATTTTTCTGATCAGCCAATCGTGTGGCTGCAGTGCAAACATTTACATTTATGCATTTGGCAGACGCTTTTATCCAAAGCGACTTACAATGCACTTATTACAGGGACAATCCCCCTGCAGCGACCTGGAGTTAAGTGCCTTGCTCAAGGACACAATGGTGGTGGCTGTGGGGATCGAACCAGCGAACTTCTGATTAACAGTTATGTGCTTTAGCCCACTACACCACCACAACTCCTATACATGCATACAATAACTGAAGCTCCTGATCCGAATCTGCATGATTGTATGCACGGCAGCCACACGATTGGCTGATTAGAAAATCGCATGGATTGTTGGTGCCAGACAGGCTGGTATGAGTTTTTCTGTAACTGCTGATATCCTGGGATTTTCACACAACAGTCTCTAGAATTTACTCAGAATGGTGCCAAAAACAACCAGTGAGGGGCAGTTTTGTGGATTCAAATGCCTTGTTGATGAGAGGACAACAAAGAATGGCCAGACTGGTTAGAACTGACAAAGTCTATGATAACCGCTCTGTACAATTGTAGTGAGAAGAATATCATCTCGTAATGCTATTCTGAGATGTGGGTTGGCACTGTTTTGGTGGCATAAGGGGGATCTACACAGTCTTGGGCAGGTGGTTTTAATGTTGTGGCTGATTGGTGCATAGTGGTTCTCACTTGCAACATTACGCAGAAATGCTTTCTTGTCTAATTGAAAGCTTCTGTATTTGTTTCCAAGAGATGAACCATAAATTGCTGGACTTTGAACAGTTCCTGCCCATGCTCCAGGCCATCGCTAAGAACAAAGACCAGGGCACGTTTGAGGACTTTGTTGAGGGTCTAAGAGTATTTGACAAGGAAGGCAATGGCACAGTTATGGGTGCTGAGCTCCGCCATGTTCTCACCACACTGGGTAAGTTGGCCTGGTCTAAAGTGGAGATAATTATAGCCCACTCCTCCAAATCTAGGCCATTTAATAAAAATACTAAATGTAGAACTGAACACAAGACAATTAAAGTTCTTGGTTTCCTTTATCATAGAATGGTATTCAGGGCTCAACAGGGTTTTTAGTTCAGATTTTTACAGCTATATTGTAACTCTTGTGTCCCTGTTTACACCTGGTATAAGATGCATTTTTGGTTATCCGAGAGGTCAGCATTAAATACAGGTATAAACTGGGTGCAAAACTAGTTGTGATCGATCACAACTACATATGGAGGTAGTAAAAAATGCATGTAACCACATCGCATTTGAAGTGTAAAAGCTAGTCTGTCCTGAATGTGTCCCAGACATTAGAGAAGCGCTACCCCATAACCGGGGTTACGCTCAGCGAAAACAAGTTTAAAGTGCGGGTTCTTTGTGGCTTTAAAAAAATAATAATCTGGTTAGAAAATTTAAAAAAAAGCAAATACATATACTTGCATCAGAACTTCCTCAGTATGTCTGATATCAACTTAAAGTGACAGATGAGAAGCACAACATTTTGCGGTTTGTCAGATTTCATCATAAAATCAGAAACGCTTCCCTTCGAAATCCTAAAACGTGGTCACAGGAGACTAATTTAAGCAACCAGGTGTAAACGGCTATGCATCTCGCTTAACCACGTGTGATCAGATTACCTGTTATCCATCTTATTATTATGGCTAGGTATCGTAAAATTTTGATTAAAATTTAAAACATGACTTTGATACTGGTTCCTTAACAATACTTTTTTTGATACTTTGGTCTGGGAGGGGAAAAAAACTCAGCAGGAAAACAACGAACGCCAGTATTACCGCTGTTTGGAAGCAAGCTGGTCCTATGGGATAATTTTCAGTAAACATGGTTAGGGTTAAGCTTACACAATAAAGCAAAACACCTTGATTTCAAACTCTGAAGTTTATTTTAACAAAGTTCAAATGAAACTGGAAAAAAATAAGCAATTAATGCATTTAAAATGTTTTCAACTTTTTGAAAGATGGCTTTACAACATTTGTGAATATCTCTCTGGCAAGGAAGCTTCATCCGTGCATTTTCTACCTGTCTGGTATTTCGTTATCCAGGAAAATATATAATGTGTGTGTGAATAAATTTGTTTAGTTTCCTCATGATATTGCAATATCCAATTACATCGGCAAACCCAGGGCGAACCCAAAATACGGGATCAGTGAATATTCTTGCTTTACTGATTTTGCATTGAAAATGTATTTAAAAAATGGAAAAACTTAAATCAAATACATTTCTAAATTCAAGTTGCACTCCAAACAAAAAGTGATAAAATATATTTTTATATATATATATATATATTTAATTAATTAATTATACGGTTTGAGATTTTCACGGTATGATAACCGTATCAGAAAAAGTCACATTATACGGTATTGCACAATTACTATTATTAGTGAAAACAGAAGGGTTGTTTATTTATTTTTGTGCAAACACTTTATTATAATTGAAACTTTATTTTATTGAAGTGTGTGTAAAAAGTCTCCCTTTTGAAAATAAAATAAATAGAATAAATAAGAAAGCTGACAGAATTATAATACATCAAATTATAAACATGATAAATTGCATGTAACTATAACATGTTAGTTTGTTAAATTAACTACTAAATTAAAAATAACATCAGCTGTGTGAGCTTTTGAAGTAATATCCTATGATTATTAACAGTTAACATATATTGTAAGCGCACGACAGCACAGCCAGACTACTCCTGTCTGTGGCTTTAACTTAGTGGTGCTCAACTGGTTTTGCTTCAGGACAGATTTTACATTGGACATCAAGTGGCGAACCACCATAGTAACAAAGTAACCTCTATTTAATGTATGCAAAAGAATGCATTTCCTTTTATGTTGCTTAGTTTTGTTCATGGTTTTCCAGTACAAGGACATGCATCAAGTGATATTATTTGTGGTGTTGATCTACAGGAATCTCTCCCCCTTTTAAAAATTGAAGAACATATTTACTTATGTAAGCCCATTATTATCCCTTTTGTTACCTAATATTACATATTTATACATATGTTACACAGAAGGAAAGGTTCCTCATTATCATGGTTATTGTCAGTGTGCTAGTCGTTATATTACTATAAAAGTAATATTATAATAAATGACAGAATTTATGAATGTCCGCGACCCAGTCTGCTGCATGTTTGTGTGTGTGACGCAAGTTGATGAATCTGACAGACAGTCGAGAAGGAAAGGAGATGTGCACGCACATGTGAGATTGTCCGGTTGCATTTTTTTTTCTCAATACCGTAGATAAGCAAATGTACATGGTATGATAACCGTACATTTTCAAACCGTGGTAAACCATGAAACCGGTATACCGCTGCAACCCTTATATTTATTTTATATATATATATATATATATATATATATATTTTTTTACCTTCAGGCAAATGTCTGTCTAAACATGCATGCGGAAAATTACTTGCACAATTGAAGACTACAACCATTATAAATGTAAAAATAATAATTACAATAATCATTGAAATATAAATCATGGTTTGAGCTGAATGTGTTTTTGTATTTTATATATTTTGTATTTTATAGGCTGCAGAGTTGCGTTCACAATGAACTGATCTGTGGAAATGGTTAACTAAACTCATGAGCTCAGATGTCTGAGGTCATTTGCAGCACTCATAGACGATACTGTTCTTTTAAAATAAATGTAAAAAAAAAATCGAAGACCGAAACAGAGTGAGAACGTGTGTGTGTGTTCCATGAGACTGCATGCCACCGTTTAAACATACAATGGTCATAATAATAATAAATATTATTTAATACATGGGAAAACGAGCTTGACATTTTCAAAGGCATCAGCTATTGGCGATCACTCTGACCATCTGTTGGCACAACCCTTATGTGCATTTCTCTCTATACATTAACTGAATGTTCAGACAGTCTCTTGCTTGTTTTTCCGACACATTCAGAATCATTACAGCTTTTGCCGGTGTCGCTATGGCTCGCTTCGTGCGCACGCTTGTAAGATTTATATTTTAAAGCCTCATTATTGTGGTTTATTATTTCTCTGTAATGTAGAACAGTGTTAGCATAGTTACTTAGAACACTCTCTCAGCCCTAGAACTCAAACCATTTTCTGATGCCCCCCAAAATATAAATATTCAAGTAATTAAATTAATATCATAAGTGTCGACTAATGGCTTAAATTAACTTGTACCAGTCGACTAGGAAAATCTTCCCTAGTATAAATTTAGTGGATACATTTAATGTTAGTTAACGCTACTTACCTCAAAGATTTGTCCTCAATCAAATAATGTTAAACGGATCCAAGAATACTCCAGTGCAGATATCTGTGAGTGTGAGCGTGTGAATTTACAGCATTGGGTGAGGAGCTGACTTGCGCATGATGGAGAGCACAAAACACTGCCTTTTATTTTATGTTATTATGAGACTTGAAAAGTGCATAAATATTTTAGATGAGAAGTGTAAAAAAAAAATTGGTTCATTACGAGACCTTGGCGGGCCTAGTCAATTAATGGGGAAACACTGCTCATAGTTGATTAATGTGAGCTCGTTTGAACGTAGTAACATAAGCACTGACAACAATGGGGCAAGTGACACTTGTCAACTGGTCCAAATCTCAATCACTTTGTTCCCAGGTCATCCTTATTGTTGAGCCCTGGTATGTAGTGCCCTATTTGTTGTACAGTACACACCATATTGTAGTGAGAGAATTTTACATTCTTATTTTAGGTGAGAAGATGACCGAAGAGGAAGTAGAAACACTTCTAGCTGGACATGAAGATGCTAACGGTTGCATCAATTATGAAGGTAAATGAATGAGTCCAAGTGAGTGTCATATGTGTATATATGTAAATGAAGAGAATAGCACATCAGTCACAGTGCTTCAAAGTGTTTTAATACAAGCTGGGAATCAAAGACTGACAATAACATTATATTCTAATGAAAAAGAAAACCGTTCACATGTGAAATTCACTTGACAAGAATCTGATGGTGAAAGCATGCTGTAACTGTAACTGATCTTCCACAGCCTTCGTTCGTCACATCATGTCTGGCTGAGAGATGTCTCGGGTATACATCTACCTCCTGCCCTCAACATTTATAACACGTGAATCAACAATCCATCCAGGCTTTTCTTTAATATTCTCAGAGACACACATGCTTGCATAGTTCACACCATGTCTATTTAATACATTCAACATAAATCATATGATCACAGGGTTGCTGTGCATCATGTGATGTCTAGAGCTTAGAGAGCCTGGTTGGAATTAGTTTGGAGGTTTTAATGGACTTTTCCTTATCTCTGAAGCAGCCTTTTTTTCTGGCCCCTGGCTGCAGCATGCTCTCTGCATGTGGCCGTCATTGCGACGGCTGTCAGAGGCCCTACTACTTATTTAGAAGCGAGAAGGCGACTGCACTCCATACAAGAGCACAGGTCATGGATGTAATTAAACAATGTAATTACACTTAAAGTCAGGTATTCTGAGTGGAACCTGACTGTGTCTGTAGGGTGTATTGCATCAATGGGTTTTCAGTCTTAATGTATAATGTCTGATAACACAATAGGCCGTTAATGTGACACCACTTCCCTGTGCTCTCAGAGCAGTGCAGTTGCCTTTTTTATTTTGAACTAACCAGTCAAATTGCAGTGATTGGCTGATCTTTCTCTCCCTTTCCTGATGGAGGCTGATCCATATCTCAACTCTACGATTTCTCATTACTGTAGCTGTGCTATAAAACTGTTTCCACACTTGCCTTGTAGAGGAAAACCAGATGGAGCTTCTTTAACATTCTCTTGAATTCTAGACCTGGTCAAGTCTTTGAGCTATGGTTTAGTAGGAGCTAGCCATGATCTTGCTCTCACCCTGTCTCTCAATACTTAAGAATGAGTACGACTGGGGAATGGCTTCAAACTACAGCATGCATCCCAGAGTATGTGCACTTTTAGAAAGGATTAAGGAAATGTAGAGGTAATTTGGCAAATTAGTTTTTCAAGAAGTTATATGGATTTTTTTTTTTTTTTTGTGTGTGAGATTTGGATATTGGAAAGGAAGTTTAGGGAATCTAGAACAGCAGTGTGTAACAATGTGTTTTGAATTTCCTTTACATACTCTGCTGCTCATGTTAGGCTGCATGCTGTAGTTGGGGTCGATTTTCCCGTTTTGCTGCTAAATGAGACCCTAACTTTGTCGTCTTCTTTTCACAGAACTCGTCCGCATGGTCATGAGCGGATGAAGATAAAGAACACAACCCTATTGTTTGTCTTATTTTCTATGTAATTTCATATATATATATATTTTTCCTATTCATTCCATCACGTTCATTTGCTTATTTGCCACAGTCCTCTTGTGTTTGCACTCATTTGGGTATTATTATAAGAAGTGCCTTTTATCTTCTTTAAGTTCCCATATGACTGTCCCCAAGAGAGACGCATCCTGTCCTGTGGTATTCAAACCATATAGCGATATGAAAAAGATCTCTTGTGTGTTGACATTGTCTGCAATAAAACCTCTTGATGCAGCACATTAGCAGAGTGTATGCAATATCCAGTGTATCCTCAGGCATCTTTGGTGGACAGTGCTGTAGTAAAAATGGTGTGTATGGTCAGACTTTAATTTTTGGCCTTTTCAGAATGAGAAGTTACCTTTCAAATTGAGACATTATGAATCGGTAATGCAATAATATTTTCATTTGAATTATCTTGGAATGTTTTTGCTGTCCAATAAAGTACATTTTAAACAAATAATACTTTTGTCTTTCATCTTTCAAAGTTAATATCTATGTGGGTGTTTCTTAAACTTTGGGTAATTTCATGTCTCGGGGGTTTTCTTTCAGTTATAAGAAAACTGACTTAAAACATTTTGCCATGCTATCATTTATTATTGGAACTTTCCAAATGTTTTTTATGGTTAATTGGTCTTAGCCTTGTCCCAGACCAAAACTTTTAAATTATAAAAATCCTAATTGGGCTATTGGATGTTTAAAAGAACGTTTGATTTAAAAATGAACCATTTCATTATTTGTTGTGTGAATTGATTATTTCGAAAATTTAATGAGAGAAACACTTGTTTCATGAATATTATTGGAACAAAATTAACCAGACACTAGCATTAAAAATAAATGTTTTCACTAACGATTGGAAGGGGCTTTGTTCCCGTTTTTGGTTACATTCTGCCAAATGTTTGTTCATTTTCATTCCTTGATTCGTTTTTAGTCCTTGTTTGCAAGACAAATATGTAGTTGTTTTATTTCAAAAGTGATAATGTAATTTCCACCATGGAAATCTATTACATAAAATACAGAATTTGAGATGTGGTGGTACTTTAAATAAAAATGGCATAAATCTCACGTTATGCATGTACATGCACTGCTGGACATTGTTAGTAGAATAATTGCCCAGAGTGTGAAATGTTTTTTAATGTCACAACTTTTTTAGAAGTCCAAATTGCCTGAAGTTGAAGAAACACCCTTTACGGATTTCTTATGTTTAATGAACTTGTTTTACAGAGTAAAAATTATGTTATATAGCCTTGTTAGTGTCTCATATTTCCTATCCACAATGAGCAAGTTTTCCCCCTTGTTGAGCTTGCCTCTCCTCTCTGTGCAGGACACATTTGTGCAGATAGATGGCACCATTCACTTGTTCATTTACCACCACTTGTTGAAAGCAGCAAACTCTTCTGTTCCTTAATTTATTATGGTTCATTATAAAACAAAGTCATCTGAGATGAAATTAGAGCAAATGGCTGAAATTCTTTTGCAGTCTGACTAATGCAATACAAATGATTGCTATTGGATTTAGGTCAGCAACTTAAATTAAAGATAAGCATTGTTGGCACTAAGATGTTCATTACATTTTAGACTCATTTGTCTCAATTGGTTTTAAGGGCAAATCTCTATGAGATGGGCATAGTGGTTTTTATAAACCTGCTCATTGGTACAACCGTGACATTTTATCCAGTCAGGCTTATCTAAAAACAATTTACAGCTATTCTTGCATTTTGTAACAATAATAATGTGGCATTTCATTTGATGAAGAAAAACAATTTATATATATCAAACATTAAAACATGGTTACATGAAGTTAGGGGGTAAAATCATTAATAAAAAAAAGCACCTGTATTATGAAGAATATTAATGAATTTTTTTTTTCCTGAGTACTGTAATAAAAATGACAGTGTAAACATACACTGGTGGCCAAAAGTTTGTAATAATGTAAATATTTTGCTATTCTGGAAAGAATTTGGTACTTTTGTTCACCAATTGGCATTCAACTGATCACAATGTAGAGTCAGGAAATTAATAATGTGAAAAATGATTATTACAATTTGAAAAAAAAAAAAACAGAACTTCTTAAACTGCTTCAGAGTTCTCATCAAAAAATCCTCCATGTGCAGCAATGACAGATATGCAGATCCTTGATATTCTTGCTGTCAGTTTGTGCAGATTCTCAGGTGACATTTCACCCCACACTTCCTGTAGCACTTGCCATAGATGTGGCTGTCTTGTCGGGCACTTCTCACACTCCTTACAGTCTAGCTGATCCCACAAAAGCTCAATGGGGTTAAGATCCATAACACTCTTTTCCAATTATCTGTTGTCCAATGTCTGTTTCTTTACCCACTCTAACCTTTTCTTTTTCTGTTTCAAAAGTGGATTTTTCTTTGCAATTCTTCCCATAAGGCCTGTACACCGTGAGTCTTCTCTTTACTGTTGTATGAAACTGGTGTTGAGTGGGTAGAATTCAATAAAGCTGTCAGCTGAGGACATGTGAGGCATCTATTTCTGAAACTAGAGACTCTGATGTACTTATCCTCTTGTATAGTTGTACATCTGGCCTTCCACATCTCTTTCTGTCCTTGTTAGAGCCAGTTGTCCTTTGTCTTTGAAGACTGTAGTGTACACTTTTGTATGAAATCTTCAGCTTTTTGGCAATTTCTAGCATCGTATAGCCTTCATTCCTCAAAACAATGATTGACTGACGAGTTTCTAGTGAAAGCTCCTTTTTTTGTGCCATTTTTGATCTAATATTGACCTTAAGACATGCCAGTCTATTGCATACTGTGGCAACTCAAAAACAATCACAAAGACAATGTGAAGATTCATTTAACAATCCAAATAGCTTTCAAGTTTAATATAATGGCAAGCACATTTCTTGTATCAAATTAGCAATTTATCATGATTACTCAAGGATAAGGTGTTGGAGTGATGGCTGCTGAAAATGGGGTCTGTCTAGATTTGATCAAAAATTACATTTATCAAATAGTGATGGTGCTGTTTTTTTTTACATCAGTAATGTCTTGACTAGCCTATACTTTATCAGCTGAATGCCACTTTGGTGAATCAAAGTACCAATTTCCTTCCGAAACAGCAAAATCTGTACATTATTCCAAACGTTTGATCGCCAGTGTATGAATATAATGTTTAAAATTATTATATATAGTAAAAGAATGTCTGTTGATGAAAAAAATGAATATTTGGGTGTATGGCTGTTGAAATACCCCTATTGTGTGCCAAGAGGAGCCCATCAACAGCTCACTGACCTTTTCTCTCTCAGTTGACCACCAGTCAGAACGATTCCCCCTCATTAGACAGCACATATACTCTCGGAGTTAGAGCCAAGTATCATACACCAATGGTGAATAGGTCCTCCACTAATTCATTTTGTCTGGACGTGTGTACTTGAGTGTGTATGTGCATGCATGTGTTGGAGGCAAGTGAAGTGCATTGATTATTTTAATCTGCCTATTTGTGAGTGTGTGATCCTCGTGGCTCTGCATTCAACAGGGGAATCACTAATGGGGCTCACTGCAGGCCGTCTCAGACCTCTCCAAGTCCAATTAACTTTCAACTGGAATCTGGCAGGAGAGCACGAGGAGGTTGGCGAACACACTGCAATCCCACAGATTTTCCCAAAAGGCTAAAGATTCACCAAAGCTTTAAGTCCGGCATGTCATTACCTCTCACTTTTAATTAAAGGTTTCTCCCATCGTTTTAGCACTGACATGCACACGTAGCACCCAAAAATCAGATAATAGGGTTCTTGTTTTCCCTGTTTTCCTTTTTCATTTCCTACGTAATGGTGTCATGCCTGGTAACGCATCCCGACTCCAATGTTTATAGTAGAGGATAAATCTGTATTGTAGCACATGTACACTACAATCTGAAAAAGCTTTCTTTATTTAAACTAATTTAAACCTGATACTTTCTTTTTTGAATCAATGGGAAAAAAAATTGTGATTTAAATCTTGCCTTTAATGATAGTGTATTTGTAGGCAAAACAGCATTTACCTACTTCTTGTTGAAATAATTTGGCTTAAATATGTCTCAGTCGACAGAATTTTTGACTTAATTACCACAAAATACAATTTTGACTCAGCCGTCCTTTACTTAAAAATAAAATAGCACACACAAAAAAGGTTACAGTGAGGCATTTACAATGGAAGTGAATGGAGCAATATTTGGAGTGGTTAAAGGCAGAAATGTGAAGCTTATAATATAATAAAAGCAATTACATACATTTTTCTGTTAATACTTGTATATTATTTGAGCTGTAAAGTTGTTTAAATAATCTTTTTACAGTTGTTTTAGGGTTTGTAAAATTGGCTATAACTTTAAACAGAAAAGGTTGTAAGTGATTTTATCACACTAAAATCATGTTAACACACATATTGTTTATGTCTTGTGGCAATACTTTTGAAATAGTGAGTATTTTAACATTTACAGACTGGCCCCATTCACTGTAACCCATATTTGTGCTTTTTTTTATTATTATTATTTACAAATAAGTCACAAATATGGTCGATTGAGCTTAACTTGTATTGAATCCGGAATATTCCTTTAAAGTCAGTTTGTCAGCGAGTGTAAAAAAGCAAGGCAAAGATATTTGAATATTATTTATTGATCTTGTATGAATAAGGAATGCTTTATTATGTTTTGACATGTAATCTGTATACCTGTAACTCAGTGTATTTGCACATGGCTTTACTTGTGCCAACAACCACTTCATTAGATCATAACTATTTAGTTTGTGTTTTAAATGTGTTTACACACTATTCTGAGATTATGTCTAGTTTAATTTCTACACTTTAAACCTTTCACAATTCTCATTAAATTAAAATAGACTGTAATATATATTTCTGGGCCTGATACTAGAAGAATATATATATATATATACACACACACACACACACACACACACACACACACACACACGCTGGCGGCCAAAAGTTTGGAATAATGAATAATGCACAGATTTCGCTTTTTTGGAAGGAAATTGGTATTTAAGTCACCAAAGTGGCTTTCAACTGATCACTATTTGAAAAAGTAATTTTTTTTATAAAATCTAGACAGGCCCCATTTCCAGCAGCCATCCCTCCAACACTCAGTCAATATTAGGTCAAAAATGGCACAAAAAAGGAACTTTGAAACTCGTCATTCAATCATTGTTTTGAGGGATGAAGGCTATACAATGCTTGAAACTGAAAGTGTACTCTACAGTCTTCAAAGACAAAGGACAACTGGCTCTAACAAGGACAGAAAGAGATGTTGAAGGCCAGATGTACAACTGTACAATAGGATAAGTACATCAGAGTCTCTAGATTAAGAAATAGATGCCTCACATGTCCTCAGCTGACAGCTTCATTGAATTCTACCTGCTCAACACCAGTTTCATGTGCAACAGTAAAGAGAAGACTCAGGGGTGCAGGCCTTATGGGAAGAATTGCAAAGAAAAATCCACTTTTGAAACAGAAAAAGAAAAGGTTAGAGTGGGCAAAGAAACAGACATTGGACAACAGATAATTGGATAAGAGTGTTATGGATCTTAACCCCATTGAGCTTTTGTGGGATCAGATAGACTGTAAGGTGCCCGACAAGACAGACACATCTATGGCAGTGCTACAGGAAGTGTGGGGTGAAATGTCACCTGAGAATCTGGACAAACTGACAGCAAGAATATCAAGGATCTGCAAAGCTGTCATTGCTGCACATGGAGGATTTTTTGATGAGAACTCTTTGAAGTAGTTTAAGAAGTCCTGTTTTTTTTTTTTTTTTCAAATTGTAATAATCATTTTTCATGTTATTAATTCCCTGACTCTACATTGTGATCAGTTGAATGCCACTTTAATGAATAAAAGTACCAATTTCTTTCCATATGAGCAAAATCTGTACATTTTTCCAAACTTTTTGCTGCCAGTGTGTATATATATATATATATATTTAAGCAATATCACAGCAGCCATCAACACTGCTGTTATTCAACCAAAGGCACAAGTGCCACAGGTAATCACAGCTGTGCTGATTTAGGGCCATATAGCACGATTGCGAGTGTGATGTTGCTTATTCAACAGTTAAATGAACAAGTACATTTTAAAAAATTAGGAAAAAGTACAGTCATAAAAACACATTTGTACATGGAACTACTTTCTTATGCCACGGATCAGAATCCTTACTTGGGCTGGTTCTAACATGGTTTTGGAGAAACAAGGATGTGTGTGTGTGTGTGTGTGTGTGTGTGTGTGTGTGTGTGTGTGTGTGTGTGTGTGTGTGTGTGCCAGGTTTAAGTATGTTTTCGCTTAAAAACATACTAAATGAAGTTTTATTGAAAATGTACAAATGCAGAAAGTTTTTTGTGAGGGGTAGGTTTAGGGGATATAATCTATAATTTGTACAGTATATAAATCATTATGTCTATGTTCCTTATCTTAAAATGTAATGTGTGATATATCAGTGTTACACTTGAAATATATTCTCTTTTAATGACAAAAAGCAATGCTACTTCATTTCTTTCAATTTCAATCATACTGACATTCTTTCTCTTAAAGTGTAAATTAATTAACCTATATATTAATACGTTGCATGCTGAAATTAGAATAAATTAATAGAGCAGGTACATTCATGTAAATTCATATATGGGTAAATTAACATACACGTATTATGTGCAATATGGTAATGTGATCTTGAGACTGTGATATTAAATTCTTATTTCAGTGTCAAAACATTTATATTTTCAATTTCAAACCCGAGAAGTGATTGTTTACACTGTAATCGATTCTTTGAATTGTTAATGGTAGGCAAGCATAAATATGCTTTCACATATTTAACTTCTCCAGAGGGGATTTTCCCTCATAAAAGTACAAAAAGTCAGATTTAATTATGTGGATATAAAATATTTGGCTTGTTAAACTTAGGTCTCATATTATTGAGTAGTTGCATTGGTTTGAATTGAAGAGTCTTATCAGTCTAAATCAATATATAAATGTTTCGGTCTGGACCACGTTCTTTACAGCTAATGGAAATCCATGTGTGTTGCTGTGGTGAGTCATTGTGTGTTCGATCACACTCTTGCGTATCCATGTGTACAAGCCTTATTTCTAATTCCACACAGACAGACAAAACAGTCACTTTAAGACAAACAAACTGAACAAGAGGACTTAGATTAATCACTAGACCTGCACAGTATGTGCACACATCTATATGTGGCTATATTGAGCTACATATGTGTTACACTATTTGACAGTCTAGTTAGTGAAAAGTACATTTAAAAACATTTTTTTCCCCCAAGCCCAGCCATGTGTAAATGCAAATTCTATAGACTCTCTATAGTATAGAGAGAGCAGAATTTCAAAAGACTTTGAATGCAGTTGCATTGCCATGAATACGTTGTTTTGAATGAGACACACATTATGGAAAGACCCATTTAACAAATACACTAAAAGGTACACGTGACTGATGAACATATGAGCATGTTACTGTCCAGGATAGATATAGACATTACTTTATAGGCATTTTAATTTAAGTTTGTGTAAGGGTATAATGCTGATAATTTGCACACATACGAAGCACACATGCTTTATGAAGGTAATAGTTATCTTGGTGCCATCATGTCTGTGGAGCAGTATTAAACCATGTCCATTTCTTTTAAGCCTGTTTAGTGTGTGTATGTATTTGTATGTGTGTGTCTTTATACACAGTACATCTCAGTGTGCGTGCATAGAGCTGCATTATGGAGAAACTGGGCAGGTCAGTCAGCGTAGATGAGGAAGCCAGAGAATGTGCTGTATTTGTTGGTGTTTCCTCCATGGACTTTCCCTCCATCCAGTTGCACACACACCTCGTCTCCTACGTCTAAATGCAGGATCACACTGTTGGACGCATAGTCATAATTCTGATCGGCATCTTGGGCGATAGCACTGGCCCTCACCTGTCACACAAAGGAGAAATGAAGCCACGGTTACAGGAAGGACAGAGAGCTGCTCACCTCAGTTGTCCCTCACAAGGGGCAATCACAAAACGCTGTATTGCAAAACACTGTGTGTATTCACAACATTCCAGTGTAAAGGAAGGAGCATAGGGTGAACATGTCCAGGTCACAACTGCATCCCAAAATTAAAAGATATTTTTTTTTTTTGCATACATTTATTTGCATAAAGAAAATTAACCCAGTTTTTAGGAAAATTTCTTTACATCGTGACATTATTTTCATGACAAATATGAAGTTGTTTCCCATTGCAGAATTGAGTATTGGTCCAAATTAGGCCTCATATTCATTTATCAAAATATTAAAATTATAATTTTTATTAAGGAAAATTAAGGCTGTTTTTTTTACATTGGGAAAATATTTTTGTTAAAAAAAAAAAAGGCCTAATTTTCATTAAACAAACAATTTCTTTCTTTTGATTTTTGGAATTGTTGGGATGCCTCAAAATGAGGAATTTGCCTAAGGCCACCTTTTGCTAAGAAACAGCCCTGATTGCAATAAGGAAACCATTTTTTTACCGTAGTTACCAAAATACACCATGGCAAAACTGTGTTTTTTTTGTTCTTTCGATGTGATAATAACACAGACGATTCTGAAACTTTATATAAATTAGCAGAAACTGAGTTCTTCAGTGGTGTTTCCATGATCATATATAAAAAATACAAAATAAGTTTGCATTTTGATGTATTTGGATTCACTATAAAGATCTAGGCCTTGTGCCCTCATCTCTATGGTAATGGAGTGGCATCATAATAGAGTGATGCTCTGACAAGGGTTGGTCAATTAAATGGATGGTGGCTGACCTCCACCCCAATTGAGAAAACAGTTATACTCTCTCCTTTTTATCTTCTGTAGCATCTTTTAGCAGCTATGTTACTCAAACTAGTACTATAAAGCTCGAAATTGGGGATGCTAACACTGTACACTATATCCCTTCTCCATATTGACCGGCTGAATTTAATCGCATGCAAAACGCGATGAGACTGTTTTCTGGTGACATGGACTCATTTAAATTCTGCTTGAGACGTCAGCTGTATTGACTACCAGCAGTGGATCTGAAACTTGTTTGTCAACATTTTAAATTGAGCTTAGTCATGTGGTCAAGCTGATGAACATTCCTGAATAGAGATGCAATTAAGAAGCTAATGAACGCTTTGATAAAACAAACATAAAATAGAAGAGACTGGGGCTAGTTGTCACATATTTAACTTCAGTGAATATTTCTCAAGGTAGGTTTATTTTTGAGAGTCATATTCTGTATAGGCACATATCTTAAAGTCTTGGCTGCAAAAAGCTGTTGAACATTTTTGCCTTTATTGCACAGGAAAATAATCCCATTCATTGAATATATGTTGCCAATTTCAGGACATATTGTGACACTATATGGGGTGTGTTGTCACAATGGAACCTGCAATGACACAGCTGACTTTCTGCCAAATTTAAACAGTAAACAATCATGAAACTGCAAAATATTGTAATTAATAAATGTATAACATTTAAAACACTTGACAACTTGCCCTGATCTGACATTTCTCTAATAAACTTGTACCAAGTACACAGAGCAACCTTTAAAATCTACCTTCATTATAGTTTTCTCTTGCCGGACTGTAGGGCAGTGTGGTTTTATTGTGTTCAGTTGTATACCTAACAGCATACATAAAATATGATATTGGAATGTTTGTTTGGCAGTGCAATTTTAAAAGGCAATTTTTGAAATTTAAAAAAGATTTGAACTAGGTGTTTAAAACCAACATACAAAAATCACTGCTAGAGAAAAAAGCAATTGTGTAATTGGACATTTGACTTAAAACCTAATCATTACTGAGATAAAGCCATTATGACAAGTTCCCCATCTCCCCTATAGTGCACAATAGTTTCATACTGTACATCCAATCAGAAAGTATAGACTATTACATGCCAGATATGATAAAAGTTATTTGCTATTTTATTGTCTATCATTTTAGCTCACCATTTTGTAGCTTATTTATGCTCAAGTAATCTAAAAAAAAAAGAAAAAAGAGTAGTCTACAGGCAGACAGGTGTCAGGTGACAGACATTGATTGTCTGGCATTTTGCTCAGCCATGTTATAGCCACTTAATCTCTGTCAGGTTTGCAAGACACACTGAGCAATTCTTCCTATAGTCTATTCTAAAATCAATAAAATATTTATAGTAAACATCCATATACAGGATGCCTTTACTACCTCAAATGCCTTGTTTTATTGGCTGTGTTATTCCCTTAAGAAACATTCCAGCCAACCACAACCCACATAAAACACACCGACCTCTGACAAAGATAGACTCCCTTCCATATCCATAATCTAATAACCCTACTCTCTTATCATCACAAAACTATCAACATCTGCACATCTTGAGTGGTGACTACCATCATTGAGATTTGCGTTATTGAATACCAATATGTATATTGGTGTTAGGAAGGTTTTCCAATGTAGTAGCATTGAAGGAAAAATATATCTGTTCTAACTTGATTTTGCATAGCTGTGCTACATATTTGTAATTTGTAATATGAAAAAAACATTAATAAATATATATATATTATAATTTTTTCATGAACTATGTGTGTGTATATATATATATATATATATATATATATATATATATATAAAGCATGTAACAATACACAAATTTCATGGTAAGATACAATACGATGAATAGCCTTGAATTTTAGTCAAGAATTCAACATAAATTACTTCACCATAAATACCACAAAATTGTCTGACATTGGCAACAAAAAGAAGTGCTCCAAGTAACTAACAACAGCACTGCATTTATTTTGTTTGATTGTTGAGAAAAACGAATATGAATTTGGAGGCCAAGTCAACACCTTGAACTATTTTTCATGTTCCTCAAACCATTCCTGAAAATGTTTTGCAGTGTGGCAGGGTGTATTGAGGCCACTGCCAACAGGGAATACCATTGCCATGAAGGGGTGTACAGGGTTTACAACACTTTTTAGGTAGGTAATATCTGTCAAAGTAACATCCACATGAATGACTGGACCCAAGGTTTCACAGCAGAACATTGCCCAGAGGATCTCACTGCCTCCGCCGGCCTGCCTTCTTCCTATAGTGCATCCTGCTGCCATCTCTTCCCCAGGTAAACGACGCACACACACCCGGCCATCCACATGATCTAAAAGAAAACGTGATTCAGCAAACCAGGCTATTGGTCAATGGTCCAGTTCTGACACTCACATGCCAATTGTAGGCACTTTCGGCAGCGGCCAGGGGTCAGCATGGGCACTCTAACCGGTCTGCGGCTACGCAGCTCTATACACAGTAAGCTGCAATGCACTGTGTGTGCTGACACCTATCCAGCATTTAGTTTTTCAGCAATTTGTATTACAGAAGCTCATCTGTGGGATCGGACCAGACGGGCTAGCATTCACTCCCCACGCGCATCAATGAGCTTGAGCGCCCATTACCCTGTCGCCGGTTCACCGGTTGTCCTTCCTTGGACCACTTTTGGTAGGTACTAACCACTGCATACCAGGAACACCCCACAAGACCTGCAGTTTTGTAGATGTTCAGACCCAGTCCTCTAGCCATCACAATTTGGCCCTTGTCAAAGTCGCTCAGATTCTTACCCTTGCCCATTTTTCCTGCTTCCAACACAGGAAATTCAAGAACTGATTGTTCACTGTCTAATATATCCCGCCCCTTGACAGGTGCCATTGTAACAAGATAATAAATGTTATTCACTTCACCTGTCAGTGGTTTTAATGTTGTGGCTGACCAGCGTATATAAAATGTGTAACAATTACACATCTAGCAGCACAAAAATAAGAAACAAAGCTGGGGACTGTATATTTTCACCTGAAGATAGAAACAAGTAACAAACGGTTAAAGGAATGTTCCAGCTTCAATACAAGTTAAGCTCATCAAAAGCATTTGTGGCAATATGATGATTACCACCAACAAATAATTATACTCATCCCCAGCTTATTTTACAAAAATGCAAACATTTTGGTTACACTAGAATGGAACTGAATAGGGTCAATCCATAAACGTTAAAACATAATGTTACAAAAGTATAACCACAAGACATAAACATTATACCCATTTATATGACTTTCATTTTTACATGTGATAACATTTCTTATTAACCATGTGTCATGTTATATAAAATATTACAACTTCGTTGCAGGGCCGGTTCTAGACATTTGGAGGCCCTAGGCAAAATGTATGTTAGAGGCCCCCCGCCATGCCCTCCTCCCCTCCACCTTTCAGAATTCACGAGTTCACACTTACATCAAATTAAATAGAGTAAAGATTATGCGTATTTGGCATGCTGTCCAGGGGAGGGCTCCAGGCTCTGAATTTTGGCCGGATTTACACAGTATTACACTGGATTGCATTGTATTTTGGATTGTGTTGTTTACATCCAATAAGAGATTATTAAAAATCAAAGTGAGGAGATGGGGGCAGTGGAGGGATGCTGATAAACTGTCAATGAACAGAGGTCTGCAGTATATATACCTCTTATCTCGTTGATTATCTGAATATGCTCCTCCCGAACTTTGTTAATTAAACATCATTTAATAAAAAAGACTTGAAAACAAATATGATTCCTAACCATTTTATTTATACAAAACCTGTTATCAGTATTTTTATATTTTTACTTCAATGTGCATATTAATGTAACTTTAATTAAGGTAAACAAAAAACAATTCATCTGAAAAGTCATCTTTTTTTTTTAGCAGTCAGGACGTTTTTTGCAGTAATTTGTTCAGTAATTTATTTATGGTAACACACTAACCCACTATTTGGGATAATGAACAGTTTTGTTTTTGATAGACTAAATATAGTCATATTAGGTATGCATTGTAGAGAAATACCTTATGATACACAAATCAGCTGCTAGTGGAAGTGAAAAGACAAGTTAATTTCGTCAACTGTAATTGTGTGCTTATTCATATGCTTAAGATTGCAATAATAAATAAATATTGCAAAAGTATTTATGATTGGAAAACGAAAAAAATGAAGTCTATTATGGTCTATAGTCTATTATGATAGACTAGAGCAGTTAATGTAGGCTAAACATCTGCATTTTAGAAGATATACAGAATGTTTTAAAACATAATAAACAATGCTTTAGTATAGTGCGTTTGCTCTTTGACTGACAAACTTGACTTTTTCTGTAGTGTTTTGCGAGTCAGCTCCTGACTAGGGCTGGAAATCGATTGTAGCTACATACGCTCGGATTCAAAGTGTCAGAAGTGAATTCAGTCCATCAACGGTGCTCGTGCTCTTTTGAACTTGAAATAACTGTCAAATGATCTATCTCAAAATGACGCTGATCGTTAGAATCAGTTTATTTTTTACAATACATTACAATCACTCAAAAATAGATGATACCTGAATCACGAGCTGCACTTTCTTTGCGTGCCTGCTTAGCCTTACGCTTAGCAGCCCCTGAAGGATGAGTTCACTTCGGCGCCATCAGATAAATTTGCAGAAAAGTTGGATTTTATTCATCTACAATTTCTTCATTCATAAATTCAGAGGTTGGGAGTGACTCGCATGTAAACGGTGATATTAATTGGTTTAACTACAGGTGAATGACAATTGTTATATCCAATGGACAAACAGCATAGTATTTTGCTGCTCTTGATTGGTGGATAAGCTTGTGTATATTTTGGAGGCCCCGCCTCCAAGGCCGAGGCCCTAGGCAACTGCCTAGTTCGCCTATAGGTAGCGCCGGCCCTGCTTCCTTGTATGATGACATAACTGGTAAACCCAGTAATATGGTAACTGCTGTAACGTCAGTAAATCCCTGATTTTATGATATCAAAATCACAATAACACGTACAGTGTTTACTTCTCGCAGCTATACTTTTGAAACAGAGTGCATTTTAGTATTTATGAACTGGCCCCATTCACTTCCATTGAAAGTGACAATAGACATTTTTAATAAACAAAGTAGAAGAAGAAATCATTTTTGTGGTAATCGACATTATAAAAAGAAAATGCTGTTGATTAAGATAAGAGATAGTTCACACAAAAATGTTCTCATCAATTACTGACCCTCGTGACATCCAAGATGTGTATGACTTCCTTTCTTCTACAGAACACAAATATTTTAGAAGAATATCTCAGCTCTGTTGGTCCTTTCAATTCAAGTGAATATTAGCCAGAAATTTGAAGGTCCAAAAAGCAGATAAAAGCAGCATAAAAGTAATCCATGAGACTCATGTAGTTAAATCCATGTCTTCAGAAGCAATATGATAGGTGTGATCAATATTTAGGTCCTTTTTAGTATCAATCTCCACTTTCACATTCTTCTTCTTTTGTTTTCGTCGATTCACATTCTTCATGCATATCGCCACCTACTGGCAGGAAGGAGAATTCATGGGAAGAAAAGACTTCAATATTGATCTGTTTCTCACCCACACTCATCATATCACTTCTGAAGATAAGGATTTGTCCAATGGAGATGTAACAATTGCAGGAAGAAGTCAAGAGAGCAGGATCTAGGGAACCTGGGTAGCTCAGCCAGTAAAGACGCTGGCTACCACACCTGGAGTCACAAGTTTGAATCCAGGGCATGCTGAGTGAATCCAGTCAGGCTTCCTAAGCTACCAATTGGCCAGGTAACTAGGGCGGGTAGAATCACATGGGGTTAACCTCCTCGTGGTCGCTATAATAGGATTCTCGCTCTCGGTGGGGCACGTGGTGAGTTGTGCGTGGATACCGCAGAGAATAGCTTGAGCTTCCACACGTGCTAGGTCTCAGCAAGCCAAGTGATAAGATGTGTGGATTGACTGTCTCAGATGCAGAGGCAACTGAGATTCGTCCTCTGCCACCCGAATTGAGGCAAGTCACTACGCCAACAAATTTTGGGAACAGAACAAACATTACATCCATAAGGGTTAACAGGAGTAACAACTGACAAAGACTACGCAAACACAAGAACATTATATATACTGAGGCAAACAAGGTAAAGGAGATACAGCTGGTAACAATCAGGGCAGGAACCAGGAACAGAGACACAAGAAGGAAAACACAAAACTTCAAACTAAAAGCCACTTAACTCCTAGCAACCACTGATGTCTAGGGCAAAATTCTCAGGTGTTACATAGCCCCCCCTTTAAGGAAAGACTCCTGGTGCTCATAAACATAATACCAAAATATTGTTCATGGGAGGAGCAAGACATTATGGAACTGGCAGTCCAAGAAAACACAGGGGAAACGAGAGGGGCTGAAGGCCAACAAGTGAACCCTGAGAGACCACCGGATGGCAAACTGAACAGTCGGCCCAGTCGGAGCGAACGGGGAGTCCGAAGACTGATGTGAACATTGAGACAAAGCGTGCCAGGGCAGATCAGATCAGGCAGACGTCCGGAGACCAAGGAGACAAGGCTGATCAGGCAGATAACCCGGAGACCAAGGAGGCCAGGGCAGATCATGCGGTTGGCCAGAAGACCATAGAGACCAGGTCTGATCAGGTGGACTGCTAGGAGACCAGAACAGATCAAGCAGAACAGCAGGAGGAGGAGCCGTGGAGGGCTCGGAGGGCAGAGTCGTGGAAGGCATGGAGAGCTCAGAGGTCAGAGCTGCTAGGGATTTAGAGAGCTCAGAGTTCAGAACAGCTGGGGACTCGGAGAGCAAGGCCAATAGGGAGCAAGGCACTTAGAAACATAGCACTGGGGAACCAGGCACTGGCGAACATGGAATACTGGAGGGACTGGACAGCCTCTGGGACGGTCGAGGCCTCAGGCGCCGCCTCTGGGACGGTCGAGGCCTCAGGCGCCGCCTCTGGGACGGTCGAGGCCTCAGGCGCCGCCTCTGGGACGGTCGAGGCCTCAGGCGCCGCCTCTGGCTCATGGACCATGGCAGGCATGGGCGCTAGCTCGTTGACCGCAGCAGGCATGGGCCCTGGCTTGTGGACCGTAGCAGGTGTGGGCACTGGCAGCAGCACTGGGTTTCTACCATGCCCCACAGTCTAAGGGGAGAATGTGAGCCTCAAAGCATAGTCAATGAATTCTAATGATGAGAGTTCACACTTGCCTCTAGGCAGGCAGGATTTCACCAGCTCCAAAACGGTAGATGTCCTTGAAACAAATATCTCCCCAATTAAAATCCTGGGTGAGACTGCAGAAATGCTCAGTATACTGCTCGATGGTTAAGTCTCCCTGTTTGAGAGACAGAAGTTACAAAGCCGCTAGATCCGTCGTGATGGTCAGTTGTACTGTAACGATTGCAGGAAGAAGTCAAGGGACTACGATCTAAATGCAACTTAAATTTAATAACAAACCTGTCCAGATACAAAACTTGAAAAGCACAGGAAAAAACTTAACATAAACAAAACTTGGGAACAGAACAAATGTTACATCCAGGGTTAACAGGAGTAACAACTGACAAAGACTACAAACACAAGGACATTATGTACACTGGGGCAAACAAGGTAAATGAGATACAGCTGGGAACAATCAGGGCAGGAACCAGGAACAGAGACACAAGAAGGTAAACACAAAACTTCAAACTAAAAGCCACTTAACTCCTAGTGACCTTTAGTGGCCGCTAGGGCAAAAGTCACAGGTGTTACAGGAGAAATATGGATTACTTTTATGCTGCATTTAGGTGCCTTTTGGAGCTTCAAAATTTTAATTGTTAGGACCTACAGAACTAAAATATTATTCTAAACATCTCTGTTTGTGTTCAGCAGAAGAAAAAAGTCAAACACATCTGGGATGGCATGAAGGTGAGTAAATTATTTTCATTTTGGGTGAACTATCCCTTTAACTTACATTGAACAAGGAACATCCTTTAAAAGTTAAGCTGGATTGTCAGCCCTTGGGAAACCTCTATTTTCCAAATATATTTCACACAAAAAATAACAGACTCCACAAATAGCTACAGAAATAGCTACACAATTTCTTACATCCAGATTTAAATAGCCACACTCTATTATAATGATACAGTCATCTGCAGAATGGCCTGGTCAATAATGTCTATATTGTAAAGGTGAACACTGTCAATGTTTTATGCACTGTAAATGTAATACCGATTCTAATCAACACAGATCTACAGTACATATGGCAGTGTCATATACAGTATTTGTAATTTTTAACATGAACAATCAAAATAAAATATATCTATCCATTTTTATGAACTGTGTATTTTACTCTTACATTGAGTATACAAATTGGGTAACACTTTACAATAAGGTTCTATTTGTTAACATTAGATAACAACATTAGTTACCATGAACTAACAATGAACAATACTTATTAAGCATTTATTAATTTTAGTTAATGATAATTCAACATATAGTACATATTTAAAATCAAAAGTTGTAAAGTTGTATTGATTAACTTAAGTTAATGCACTATTACCTATGAATAATAGTATTTTTATTAACTAACATTAACAAAGAGTAAAAAAGGTATATTGTTAATTGTTTGTTCATGATACCTAATCCATTAACTAATGTTAACAAATGGAACCTGATCATAAAGTGTTGCCAAAATTTGTGATGACTGAACTTCTGGAATTAATTTTTTTTTTAAACAAATCTACTCTATTAATGCACCTGAAAAAATATATTTCTTGTCTGAGGAATGATATGAGAAGCATTTTAGCTTGTAACTTTGCAGTCAGAATCAAATAGTTAAAAATTGTTTTGGTAGCCAGTTCCCTGTAAAACCACTTGTTCAGCTCTCACATACAAAACTGACTCAGGGTTGGGAGGGTTACTTTTGAAATGTATTCCACTACAGATTACAGAATACATGCTGTTAAATGTAATTTGTAATGTTTAACGTTAGATTACTCAAGGTCAGTAATGTATTCTAAATATTCTAAATTACTTTTTCAGCACTGGTAGATTTTTTCACATGTTTTGACTATACAACCTGCCAGTACAGTAAGACCAAATACACATGTTAAAAATCCATTCTCTGAAAACCCGAAATATCTTATGCAATGAAAAGAAATTAAGATCCAACGTGAATTTTCTTGATAAATAAATATGATCGTGCCTGGTAACATGCATGTAAAATGGCTAGAAATAGCATTTTAGTTTAGCGTAAAGCTGACAATTTATACAAGGTTTATTTCTATTTCTTCTGCTTCAAACTTACTTCAAACGTACTTCTCTGTCTGCAAGTATAAATGTAACACATCATAAGAAAGTGTTTCACCACTGTTCAAATGCACTTTGGATCACATCATTTATACGTATAAATGTTTTCCATCTGAAAGGACTAAATATTAAATGAAACAAAAGACAATAAAATGCAAAGTAATCTCTTCAGTAATCAAAATACATTTAGAATGTTACTGTATTCTAATTACCAATGATGTCAATTGTAACTGAAGTGGAATATACTTATATTTTGTATTTTAAATACGTTTTCCCATTACACGTATTCCGTTACTCCCTAACCCTTCCTATACTATCCCTGACATCCAGATCTAATAGCTACATACTATTATCACAACACAGTCATCATCAGAATGGCCCAATCAATAATCTGTTTATTGAGTAGCTGAACACTGCTATTTTGTTATGCGTTATTAAATGCCAAACCGTGTATGATGATGTGTTTTATTTACAGAAGTCATTTTTGAACTGCAATGACTTATGAGAAATTAAAACACAAATATAACTAATTATACACAATATAATTAGTTAAAATGCAGTGATCAATATACATTTTAAATCATTCCTTTGTCTGGCAATAATGGTCTGGGCTTCTCTCACTATCGACAAATCACATATGTCATTCTCCTCATTATTTTGGCCAACTGGGCAAAGGGGCAGTCAAACCCTCGGGAATACTCCTAGATTCAATACAAAAATATGAGTGGTCACTTTAATTAGCAGACATCCAGCATGGAGAATTTAAGACCTCTCCTCCCTCCCATCGATTCTGGTCTTGTATTTTGGGGATCAGTTACATTGTATCCGAACAGCTTGAAGAACACCCAGGGTTTGCCGATCTCCTGCAAAGTGCGCTTGTTAGATGTTTCCTGACATTTATCAAATATAAGTGATATGAAAGCATGTCATTGAGGGAAAGGCAGAGAGAGGCATTAGGATTCCTGCTGACTGCAGTTCAGATGGATATTGACATGGGAGCCGACTACTTGTAAAACGGCATGCTGGATTGATCTCAGCGCTGGCTGCATCCAAGGACCCTCGGGCCTGCTGGGGGCTTGTTCTGCCAGGCCTTTTCATATGTTGTGGCACCAATAAATGGAGAGAAAGGATGGGTGGGATGGGGGGGGGGGCACAGCTACAGTAGCATTTTAGACATAAGAAGAGGCTCATACTAGGAGAAAGACAAGGGTATAGGGAGAAAAGGAGAGGGGGAAATGGGAGGGGGGTTTAGGATAACAGACTGATCAAGCGAGGCTATTTTGTGTGAACGGGGATATGTGAGGCGGTATATGAAGTCTTGTTTGTATCAGTGGTGCCATGCTCCAGTGGTAATAAAACTGACAGGATTCATTCTCTGTGATATACAGACCTCTTAGAGCACAGACAATGGAAAACCAGCTCTTAAACTTACATACCTAAGGGACACGGTACATACGAGGGGAGGGAAAGGTGAAGAATTTTTTTTTTAACATTTATTGAATAGCTCCATTCTTCCCCGAAGGGAGAATAACTTTTGTTTTACTTCTTTGGTGTGTGATGCTTAATTGGCATGCTGTACTGCCTTAGCATTTTATAAAATGAAAACCTGCGTTGATGATCTTGTCTTCAATCCTTGTATAAAAACAATCAAAAATTTTACAAGCAATGTTGGGTGTAATCAGATTACAAAGTAATTAGTTACAGTAATCTAATTACTTTTAGGCAAAAAAGTAGTGTAATGCATTTCTGTTTGCTTTTCTGTGAAAGCTGAAGGGTGTCCAACAATAAACAAGGAGAAAATAGGCATTATTTTGAATTTGTTGAGTGGAAAAACAAAAAACTGTTTGTGACGAGTATTTTAGAAAGCGACTTAAAAGTAAAGCAATTAGTAATGTGAAGTATAACTTTTTCTATTTAGTAATCAGTAAAGTAATTTTATTACAATTTTAGAGAAATAGTTAATAATCTGAAGTGGATTACTTTTAAAAGTAACTTACCCAAGTGAGGTTTTTTAAGGGATAGTTCATCCAAAAATAATAATTGTGTCATTGAGTCATTTACTCAAGTTCCATGAATGAATTTCTTTCCTCAGTGGAAGACAAAATGAGATGTTAGGCAGAGTTTTAGTCTCAGTCACCATTCGCTTTAATTGTATGGAAAGAAGATGCAATAAATTGAATGGCAACCGGGACTAACATTCTGCACAGGGGTGTAGACCCCCCCCCCCCCCCATCAAACAAGTAGTTCAACCCCCACCCCGCACCTAATTATTTATACCATGATTTATGAACACATGGTAAATGCTTCACGCTGCCATTGATTCTGCCTAACATCTTTTTGTGTTCAACAGATGAAAAGAATGTCAAACAGGATTTGGTGAGTAAATAACAACATAATTTTAATTTAAGGTGAACTATTCCTTTAATGAGAACTCCACTCTCCACTTCACTCATTCTGAATAAGTCTGTAAAATTTCCCTTTTAACTATTTGGCAATTAGAGACTACCATTTACACTAGAGACATAACAATTAGGGATTACTACAATTAGAGAATACCAGAGACACTCATTATATTTCTACTGGATTATGTGCATGTCAGTGCAATGGGAGACATTTATTAGAGCAGGTACTGGTCATTAACAGACAGGCAATGGCATTTTTAACACTACTGTGTGAAAGAGCTCGACCTTTTGGAGGTCTATTAAAAGAGAGTGTGACAGGTGAAAAAGAAAGAAAAAATAAATGGTGGAACGATTAAGCAACAGAGAGAACGGAGTGTAGATTAGTCTACTTTGAACAGAGGACTCTGACTTGGGGTTTTGGAAGAATACAGTGGTGCAGAGGGACCATAAATTAAAAGATTAACAGCACAAGGCAAGTTAATGATGAGGAAGACGATATGCAGCTGTTAAATCAGAGAAGACATACAACCCTGGTGGCACATTTTGATTCTAGCTCACATAGCATTAAGTCAAACAAGCCATTATTCAAAAGCCATAATAAAAGCACCAACAATAATGTTATCAGCCTCACATCCTTTTAACAAATCTCTCCATATGTTTATAGATCTTTATGCAGTTAACATAATAGACATCAGAGGTTGTCTGACTTCTACAGCATAACAATTATAAATTATTATTTAATGATGCACAACTCTGACCTTGATGACCTTGGGCATTTTTGAGGGTGGGATTGGACAGGTGAAAAGTGACAGTGGTGTATTATGGCATTATCAACTCTGTGCATTTCCTGCAAAGTAATTTACTCCAGTTGTAGCAGGTGCTGTTGTGATACAGCGTGAGAAGCATATCAGCGTGAGTCTCCATAAATGGGCAATATACCAATTTAATTACAAGAAATATGATGATGACCTCATTAAATATTGAAGAGTGCACTATAACGATCACATCACTAATCCTTCCCATCTGTTACTGAACAAATGAATTGTTGTAACATTCCTCAAAATTCCATCTACGATATATTGGTGCCCCTTAAAAAGGTGTGAATACAGTTCTCTGCTGAAAAGATCAGCATAGCTTGTCACCAACTTCTGTCATTCCATCATTATTCCATTCAACGGAAGTGAATGGTGACTAGGGATAACATTCTGCTTAACTTCTTCTTTTGTGTTCCACATAAGAACGAAGGCAAGACACTTTCACTCTAATGCGTCATTTAAAAAACTATACATTTTAACACTTGTGTTACAGACCACCTACATTTACACACTTATTCCAGTGAGATTAACTTGCGCTGTAGCTCACCTCATAGAGTGCTGGATTTTGGACTTGGAGACTGTCGCTCGAAACTAAAGTGAACCATGATATGACATGGTTGCTTCAGTAAATGTGCTATTCATGTCGAATTTGCTTTTAAAACACTATCAGTTAGGTTTAAGTGTAGGTTAATGGTAAGAATGTCTGTTTTGTTCACCTCTCATTTATCTTTATGAACATCATCGGTTAGGACTAGGTGTTGGTTAAGGTTAAGGATGTCTGTTTTGTTCATCTCTCATTTATCTTTTAAGACATTATTGGTTAGGTTTAGATTAAAGTTTTAGGTTAGGGAGGTATGTTTTATGCATTGAAACATCCATTTAATATTCAACTTAAAAACCTTGTCTGATTAAAAAAAACAGCTTTACAGGAAATCATGCATTAACAAACAAAAAGAATTAAACTGTAATATCTATAATGTCTTACAGTGATAATTATGTAGTTTGATTAAATATGATTGTAAAATGTGTATTGAAATTAAATAATTATATAATAATTGTATTTAGATCCCTTTTTTTTCATGAGATCAGGCTGATCAAACTAGCATTAACTAGCAAAACGTAGCCTAGACCGGTGTGGAAATTCATGCTAGTCTAACTGGTCTTTTCTGCAAGGTGTATCAAAAGATACAAAAGATTCTTTAGTTTAGATAGTGCTTACTTATGACTTTTTCATGATTATCCCTCTACATCATTTTAAACCGTGCCAAAGTGCACTAACTCACAAAGCATTTGACAGCGACCGGCTTACAACACTCCTGGGGCACTTAAGACTCACTTGTCTGAGGTCTGACAATGAGAAGGCCATCGCAACTGCACCAACAGGTATCAAGAGACCAGCTTTCATTTGCTGTCAAAACCACAGCTCAGACAATAATCTACCAGATGGTCACACGGGCCCGAAATCATGTACGGCAACATGCATGCCACACTCTAGAGGATACCTAGGATACTTTTTCTCTTAATGAGCACCCTAACATTCATAGGCAGTCATAATTAACAAACAAATTTTAATGTCAGGATCCGGTCTTTTATTATCTTTAAGACACCTTGTTAACCTGTCAAGCCGTGACATGTTTGGTGGCTCTCCATATGTCTATAGCCCTATATTCACTCTGGTCTGTGCATAAGCCTCCCAGAAGCCTCGACTCTCTGAACATTGTCTGCAGCTTTCTATTAAGCCATCTATCTTCCTTTCCTCCCTTGATCTTTCTGTCAACCATCTTGGACAATTCTGCCATCCTGTTAACTGTCATGCTACCACTGCACATCTGCGTCCTTCTCTCGGTCTCAATTCACTTATGCAATTCAGCCTGTGGACTGCCCACTGGGGTGCCATATTGAACATGGCCTCTACAATGAAAATACAAAAAGGATGTGTCAAAACTTATTTTCAAGAAGAAGCGAGATGATAAAAAATAGAATTATGATACATTTGAGTGCTTTTTATTTTTTCCATTTTCTTGTTTTGTACCAGTTTCCTGAGTAAAAATTACATTCAGTTCAGTTCCTGTGAGTTATTTATACTTGGGTAGTTGACATGAAATACTTTCAGAATGTTTATATATTCTATCTAAAACTACACTAAACATTACTTTGCTAATTCTTATGCACTCACTGAGCACTTTATTAAGAACACCTGTACACCTACTTATTCATGCGATTATATAATCAGCCATTCCTGTGGCAGCAGTGTAATGCAGAAAATCAATCAGATACAGGTCAGGAGCTTCAGGTAATGTTCACATCAACCATCAGAATGGGGAAAATGTGATTTCAGTGATTTTGACCATGGCATGATTGTTGGTGCCAGACGGGCTGGTTTGAGTATTTCTGTGACTGCTGATCTCCTGAGAATTTCATGCACAACAGTCTTTATAGTTTACTCAGAATGGTGCCAAAAACAAAAAAACAGTGTTTGACAGTTTTGTGGATGGAAAAGCCTTGTTGATGAGATACTTTTGAGCTTCAAAATTTTGAGAACTTACAGAGTTGAAAGACATTTCACATTTGGGATGGCATTAGGGTGAGTTAATGATAAGAGAATTTTCATTTTTGGTTGAACTCAACTATCCTTTTAAGTGTATAAAACTAATGAAAATTGACAGATATTTGGCTCTATTGTACCAAAACTTTACAGTGTCATGATGACGTCTTTTAACAGTGCCTTTTTAAATATTAAGAAGTGGGTCGTTGACATGAATCTTTGGCCCAAGTTTAGTTACGTTGTTATCTTTAACGTTTTCAAGTCGATATGACAGCCAGCACCTGAAGAAAACTAACACTTAAAATGGTTGCTGTTCTCCATTTTGATCGCTCGTTTTTGTATTTTTTATATAACTTCTTCTTTGACAGGAATCAGAAAACAGTCTAGCGGCAATCAGAATCATCATGGCGGTGCCCAGTGGTTGGTCAGGAAAACTGTGACCTGTAAATAGTTTGAGGGTTGCAGTATAGCCTTGGCTTAAATTCCACTATAGTGATTCTTCACTCCAAAACATTTGAACTACTGGGAACACGTTTTCTGGGAAACTGTCTTATAATATTCAGTCTATATGGCTGTTTGAGCATCTTTTTGTCAGGATTTAAAAATCACCTTTTACAAAAAACACCCCACCCCCAATCCCAATGGACTATTGTTTGCTTTTAAATGACACTTCAGAGAATTCCAGTCTCTCAGCATCTGTCAGAAAAATGTAGCATCCTTTTGCATGCTCTTTACTTTTCAGTGCGTAGCTATAAAAATAAACATCATATTAGCACTTTAAAATCGTATACTGTACGTGAACAATTTATATATAAGGGCAGAGGAGTTCCTGTAGCCTGTACTGGCAGAATGTCGCTACCAACCCAAAGTGCAGAGCAACACGAGTTATATTCCCAGGGAACACACACACTAAAATAAATGATACTTATGTATGTATAAATGTAGGCACTATAAGTCACTTTGAATAAAAGCATCTGCCAAGTGCATAAATGTAGATTAGTATCACAAGTGGTGACTGTCTTGTACTGTATTTCAGGTGCTTGGGAAAGTATCATTATTTAGTGCATCACTCCACTGTGAGCAGTTAACCTCTACATTTTTCTATTACATTTCAGGTGCTGCAGAATGGTGAAGTAGGGCCACCTGATGTGCTCGAAATGGGCATAATTGAGTGGACAGAAAAGATAATTAATGAGCAATCAACGAACACACAATATAAGGGGCCACGTACGACATGCAGGGGATTCAATCTTAGACCTATGAATGATTTAACAGTGGAAGCAGACTTGCATGACAATATAAAACTTTACATGGCAGACAGGACCAATCACAGAACCAATTTAATTTGCTTTCACTCTAATTACTTTTACAGGTGGTCCTATGCAATAAGTTTTTATCTCCATAACAACATAAAAGTAAGCTTTCATTGCACAGTGAAAGACAAGTAAATATATGTGTTTGGGTAAAACTGCTAATGAAAGTATAAAGTTGTCTGTCAAATAAATGGTGCAAGAGTTTGATCCACAAAGATCATGCAGTCTGATAAAACCACTACAGAATTTTTTTTCATGTCTTGCCCATTTCCTGCCTTTGGTATTTAATTAGTGTCGAGGGAGAGAAAGACTGAATGTTAAAACTGTCCATTTTTCAAGCTTTCGTTATTTATTAGATGTGCAAACTGGAAGTAGACCACACTCGCCAGCTCTGTCTGCTGGGTCGTATGACACATCTTTAGAGGATGATTGAGATGTAAATATGCTGTTTATTTTGTTTATTAAATTGTCACAACATACAACGATGCATCAGCTGTGAAAGCTTGGACAAGCAGACATTAGTGTCATGATTTTCCCTATGGTATTTTCCTGGTCACCTTTTGCATTTATCAGTCATGCTTTTGTAAAAACAACAAATAATTTGCATTTAGTTGCAAATGCAAAATTATAATTGTATATCCATGACATTACTTTTTGAGTAATTTTTACTATCAATCTCCACTTTCACTCTCACTTCCACATTCTTCTTCTTTTGTTTTTGGCGATTCTTCATATATATCACCACTTACTTGGCAGGGAGGAGGATTTATAGTAAAAACAACTTAAATATTGATCTGTCTCTCACCCACACCTATCATATTATGTCTGAAGATATGGATTTAACCACTGGAGTCATATGGGATACTTTTATGCTGCCTTTATATGCTTTTTGGATCTTCAAAGTTCTGGCCACCACTAACTTGCATTGTATTGACCTAGAGAGCTGAAATATTCTTCTAAAAATCTTTGTTTGTGTTCAGCAGAAGAAAGAAAGTCACACATCTGGGATGGCATAAGGTTGAGTAAATGATCAGAGAATTTTCATTTTTGGGTGAATTAATCCTTTAATATGTAGAGACATTCATAGATTCATTTCTCCAAAAATGTTGAACACTAAATCTGTGAGCATACTGACCAGACTGAGAAAGCAACATTGTCTCAACCAATCACATGTGTCTGAAGTGGGTCTATCTGTTTTTTAAACCAATGGAAGACAAGGGGAATGTTCAGGAAACCTGTCTGAAAACAGATCATTATTTTTGCAATTACATTTGGTGGAACTAATGGTGCAAAAATTACACACTTCACCTTTAAACTATAGCCTACCTTTAACTGCTCCAATACAAGAGCAATTACGAAGTTCAACTTCCAGTTGGAAAACTTCTTAAAAATGTCACCAAATATACTTAAGGGACACTCCAACTCAATAAACTGAGCAATGGAGCTTGTTATAAGCACAAACAATGACAAATTCTTACCTGTCCATTCTTCTTAAGGTCTGCCCACATGCTTGTCCCATCTCCTCCTCTCATTAGGACATGGTATGTGAAGAAGTAGATGCCAGGTAGAGGGCATGTGAACTTTCCAGTGCTGGGCTCATAGTAGTTGCCAACATTGGTCACCACATCATCAAATTTGAGCACATCAGTGCCTTCATGTTGCTTGCGCAGGCCAGCATAAAAGGCAATCTTAGGGCTGTAGAATGATGGCCCGTAACCACCAGGGCCAGGACCTGTGGGCCCTTGTGGACCTGGCTTTCCAGGCTCTCCTGGTGGTCCTCGTGGACCAGGTGGTCCTGGGATCCCTGGAGGTCCCCGATAACCAGATTTCCCCCTCCGGTTTGGGAAATCAGGAGGTTGTGGTGAAACTGCCGTTAGCTCCTGGCCATGAGACGTGGTGTAGGGGTCACAAACCATCCGACAACTTCCTAACATTTCATAATGGCTTCCTGCATTGCCAGCTCCTCCTTTAGTGCTGTGAACCAGTAAAGGGATGGCGACCAGAAGAATCAGAACCATGGCCACACCCACGGCTGCTCCTATGACACGCTTGCGGCGGCTTAGCCGGGAGGCGGCAAGCGTTAAAAAGTCCTCCTCTCCTTTAGTGGTAATGGTGCCTGCCAGTGTGAACGGTTGAGTTTGCACGGAAAAAAAAAATGTAATATGGAAGTTGTGCGTTTGTGTACACACACACACACACACAAAAACACACCACAGCTGTCTAAGGAAGTATAGGGCCAGTGGGGAGTAGGATAATAGTTAAATTTAGTGATGAGACAAGGAAACCAAGAAGAGTGTGGAGCAAACAAAAAGGACAGGGTACGAAGGGACTAGTGGTAGAACAGGGTGGAGCACTAACAGGAAGATCTGAGAATGGACGATGGCAACAGAAAGGTGTGGCAGGGAAAACAGTGATTAAAAGATCACAATGTAGCTCTTGGCCACTCTATACACAACAATACTGTACCAAGAATATGATATTACAGTATTAGTGTATTACAATACATCATTTAAAGTGATACATTTTTGGCTAATAACAATACTGATTTTATCATAAATCCTTTTTTCTGTGCTGGTGTCACTTGAGGTATAAGGAATTCTCCAATACACAGGAGACTCTTTAAGGAGCTTGTTTGCATAAGTGATCAGCAATTACCTTAGTTCCCTAAGTTCCACCTAACAACTTAAAGGTTTCTTAAGCATGCAAGCTAGCAAATAAACAACTGCAAATTTTAGTTAATTAAGGGTTATGAGAGATCACAGTTGTCGCACAATGAAAAAAATTAAATCATGAACAGGTCTGATAATGTCACAAATCACTGAAACACACCAGATGCTCCCTTTAAAGTGTGAGATTTCTTTAATTCAATGTTCCTGATGTCCTGGAGCACTAAAATGCTCCTGCAGAATGAAAGCCGGCCACCTGCATTTTTCCAGTGTCCTGCCCCAAAACCTGGTGAGCTGCAATGTATTGATCCTTCAGAATATAATTATTATTTATGATATTCGTCTGTAGTTGCTCTGGTGAGAAAATTCCACAGAAACAGAACTATAGGAAGGAAAAGATGAAGAGATGATAATGAAAATTAAACTATATAGAAACACAATTAAACTATATTTAAACACAATGTATAGATACATCTTCATATTAGGCTACTGAGCATGCTTTCATTGTTTGTAATAAAACCAATATTTAAACACATAGGCCTATATAATCAAGATGTTAAAAAAAGGGAGAGGAATGCAGGCTAAATTACTATTATTTAAACATAACTTACATTTTACATCAATAAAGAGCCTGGAGACTCGCAAAATATTTGCTTGCAAAAGAATAGTCGAAAACAGTTTTAAAGTAGAAATATAATTACTTCACAAACACAAAATAAACTCATAAATGAATGCATAACCACATCCAATATCACCCAATTCCCGTAATAGAGGTTCGCAGAATGACACTTGTGAAAGTACTGACATAAGTGGGTAACTTCAATTACACAAAAAAGCGTTAAAGAAACACTTACCCTCACGTCGGCGTTTTTTGTAAAATCTTTTGCTTAGTATGAAGAATCTTCCTTTGAAGTCGGTCCTTACATTTGCTGAGTTCTGCGGTAAATTAAATGTGAATATCAGTGTATTTCATCAAGGGAGCATCCTCAGAAGATGAAAAAAACTCTTCTCTTCCCTCTGACACAAGAAATGTCGTTGCCAAATTATTTATCCAGTCAAATAACTTCATTAAGTTGCGACTATCACTTTTGACCTTGTTATTTAAACTGACTGCAATTTACTAGACTGCGTGCGCAAGTGTGGGAAAATATGAAACTTTGGGGTTTTCCCGATTTATACGTTTCGATATTGTCGCGAGAAATAACAAAGCCGAGACAGCCAACAGCAACGGACTTCTGTCTCCGACACCTGTGAGATTTTCACACTACACACATACACTATCCCCTCATTCTTCCATCCAGTCGACTCCTCCCTCCCTCCTCATCCTCATCCCATCCTTTCTCCTCTCACACTGGCGCTGTCTCAAACCCCAGTGAGCTGCCTACCTAGAACGCGCCTACGATGCCCAAAATGAAATCAGGCTAAGCAGCTCACTGAGTTTTGAGGCACAGCCCTCATTCTTGCCTGCTTAATCATTATTTAAGTGGGGAAAGTGGTGTAAATGTTAATCATTTATCATATCAGCAGCCTGTGCTGAATAATGCCTTTAAAAATAAGCAATTTTAATAACAGAAAATGTCTTGGCATAAATAATGACCGGGTATATCTAACTATTTGGGTTAGGGATGGAGGACTGTGACTATTCGAGGCCATTGTGTGTGTGTGTGTGTGTGTGTGTGGTTCAGTTTCTCTAGCTTTCAGAGCTTATTAGTGAAGGACACTGAGACCATTGTGCGCTCTCTCTATCTATCTCGCTCTCCCTCTCTGTCTCTTGTTCTCTGTTTTCTTTCTATCTATCTATCTATCTATCTATCTATCTATCTATCTATCTATCTATCTATCTATCTATCTATCTATCTATCTATCTATCTATCTATCTATCTATCTATCTGTCTGTCTGTCCATCCATCCTTCTCTGTTTTCTATCTATCTATCTATCTATCTATCTATCTATCTATCTATCTATCTATCTATCTATCTATCTATCTATCTATCTATCTATCTATCTATCTATCTATCTGTCTGTCTGTCTGTCTGTCTGTCTGTCTGTCTGTCTGTCTGTCTGTCTGTCTGTCCCTCTCTGTTTTCTATCTATCTATCTATCTATCTATCTATCTATCTATCTATCTATCTATCTATCTATCTATCTATCTATCTATCTATCTATCTATCTATCTATCTATCTGTCTGTCCAGTCCGTCCGTCTCATCTCATCCCTCTCTGTCTATCTATCTATCTATCTATCTATCTATCTATCTATCTATCTATCTATCTATCTATCTATCTATCTATCTATCTATCTATCTATCTATCTATCTATCTATCTATCTATCTATCTGTCTGTCTGTCTGTCTGTCTGTGCCGTCCATGTCCTCTCTCTGTTTTCTATCTATCTATCTATCTATCTATCTATCTATCTATCTATCTATCTATCTATCTATCTATCTATCTATCTATCTATCTGTCTGTCTGTCTGTCTGTCTGTCTGTCTGTCTGTCTGTCTGTCTGTCCTCTCTGTTTTCTATCTATCTATCTATCTATCTATCTATCTATCTATCTATCTGTCTGTCTCGTCCAGTCCTGTCTCATCCATCCATCTATCTATCTATCTATCTATCTATCTATCTATCTATCTATCTATCTATCTATCTATCTATCTATCTATCTATCTATCTATCTATCTATCTATCTATCTATCTATCTATCTATCTATCTATCTATCTATCTGTCTGTCTGTCTGGTCTGGTCCGTCTGTCCCTCTCTGTTTTCTATCTATCTATCTATCTATCTATCTATCTATCTATCTATCTATCTATCTATCTATCTATCTATCTATCTATCTATCTATCTATCTATCTGTCTGTCTGTCTGTCTGTCTGTCTGTCTGTCTGGCCGTCTGTCCCTCTCTGTTTTCTATCTATCTATCTATCTATCTATCTATCTATCTATCTATCTATCTATCTATCTATCTATCTATCTATCTATCTATCTATCTATCTATCTATCTATCTATCTGTCTGTCTATCTATCTGTCTGTCTGTCTGTCTGTCTGTCTGGCCGTCTGTCCCTCTCTGTTTTCTATCTATCTATCTATCTATCTATCTATCTATCTATCTATCTATCTATCTATCTATCTATCTATCTATCTGTCTGTCCTGTCCATCCATCCGTCCCTCTCTGTTTTCTATCTATCTATCTATCTATCTATCTATCTATCTATCTATCTATCTATCTATCTATCTATCTATCTATCTATCTATCTATCTATCTATCTATCTATCTATCTATCTATCTATCTGTCTGTCTGTCTGTCTGTCTGTCCGTCCGTCCATCCGTCCCTCTCTGTTTTCTATCTATCTATCTATCTATCTATCTATCTATCTATCTATCTATCTATCTATCTATCTATCTATCTATCTATCTATCTATCTATCTGTCTGTCTGTCTGTCTGTCTGTCTGTCTGTCTGTCCATCCATCCGTCCCTCTCTGTTTTCTATCTATCTATCTATCTATCTATCTATCTATCTATCTATCTATCTATCTATCTATCTATCTATCTATCTATCTATCTATCTATCTATCTATCTGTCTGTCTGTCTGTCTGTCCATCCATCCATCCCTAATTAATCATTAAATCTAGCAAAATTGAATTCAATCATATTAGTTATCGGGAGAATTTAGGTCTGTTTTAGGTGCATGACATTTAGCCATGTCATAAACGTAAATAGGTTTATAAAACTGGCTTATCACCCATGTTTCTGAATAAAATAAATTATACCATGTGCTATAAATTGTTTTTCTCCATTTTACACAGCATTTCTTTGCAGCCTGTTTGAAGGCTAATACTGTTAGTGTTTAAATATTGGGTCTGGTAGCTGATCCACTGAGAATTCAGTTCAACTCGTGCCGTCTTCTTCCCTGTCAGGCTTAATCACACATCTGCATTTTTAAAGTTTAATGGTGGAGGTAGTTGTGGAGTGGAATTCATATTGATGACTTTTTTTCACCACCCGTCTCTCTCCACTCTTCTGCCTTCGATATGCAGTGTCAGGGGAGAGATGAACAGAAGAATGGACAGAGAAAAAGGAATGTGTGAAGGATGCTCCCCAAATAATGACTGGAGATGTGCATATGTGTGTGTGTTTGTTTGTGTGTGTGTGTGTGTGTGTGTGTGTGTGTGTGTGTGTGTGTGTGTGTGTGTGTGTGTATGTGTGAGCGTGTATTTATCACTTTGTGGGGACCAAATGTCCCCATAAGGATAGTAAAACCCGAAATTTTTGACCTTGTGGGGACATTTTGTTGGTCCCCATGAGGAAAACAGCTTATAAATCATACTAAATTATGTTTTTTGAAAATGTAAAAATGCAGAAAGTTTTCTGTGAGGGTTAGGTTTAGGGGTAGGGTTAGGTTTAGGGGATAGAATATAAAGTTTGTACAGTATAAAAACCATTATGTCTATGGAAAGTCCCCATAAAACATGGAAACACAACATGTGTGTGTGTGTGTGTGTGTGTGTGTGTGTGTGTGTGTGTGTGTGTGTGTGTGTGTGTGTTAGAGGGTTGAGTTAAACGTTATGTCGCTCCCTCATTTGAAACACACACACACTCTGTTCCAGTGCAACTTTAGCCACAATGGGTGTATAATCATTGCCAAGAGTCATGGGCAATATACTGAGAATTGGATTTTTAGTGGCTGTTAAAATATTACTGAGATGATTAATATTGAAAAATGCACATGTCTCTGAGCTGTCTTTTCTTCTTCCTCCTTTTTCAAATCCCTCTTTCACCATTCTGTCTTTCTATTATCTGGTTCTCTTTATCTGTCATGTACCCTATTTTAGTCACTGCACAAAATGGTGTAAAGTTTGCAAATGCATTTCATGCAATAAATCATAGGGTTTCAGTTATTGTAATTTTATAAGTCTATATTTATTCAAATGTGTTTTTGTCCATATGACAATTTGATTATATACAGTAACTGCTTTCATGCAAATTTGTGACAACCAGCACAGGTCATTGGGCTACTCGCAGGAATGTATACAAGATGAGCTCATCACAGTTTCAGTGAAAATACAGTACATCTCTCACAAAAATGAGAAAACAAATAATTACTAATTTATTTTCATTTTTGTGGCTTTATATGGGAACTATTCCACATATGTGACAAGAAGTTCTGAAAAATTAAACTCTAGATATCATAGATAAACTTACATTTTTAAAATGTATTTATTATTAGCTTACGCTTAGTGGGGTGATCATCATTTTCTGCATCTCCCCTCATATGCTCTGGGGCTGGGTCTTCCACTGCAAATATGATTTGAAACCTCTTTTTGTCATACTGTACTGAGTTTGGCTTGAGCTCTGTTGAAACTGACTCATGTTTAGCCTCAAGGTGATGTACCCTTTTCTGCTACTGATGATGACTCAAGCAAACTGTTGATGGCTGCCTCATATTGTGTGTCTATAGACCTGTTTGTTCTCAATGACTGTCGTTTGACATGCATTTGACGACAGTTGTATTGAATGACATTGGTGTAAAAATAGCCACACTATTTTCTTGAAACAAAAACTTTGTGCTAGTATTGGGTATGTGTCACAGAATACAGATTAGTATGGAGATTTGGTATGAGGTGGAGGAGAATGGTGAATAGGGCAAAGACAGTGTGACAGTGGTTGTTCTCCATCAAGGGTCCTCTACATAGTCTTTGATATTGCACCAAAATAAACATTAATCTACTATCTACGAAAACGAATGTTACCATACACATTTGATTTAAAAAAAATATATATTTTTATATTTTGAAATTAACATTAACCAAGATTTATAAATGCAGTACAAGTATGGTTCATTGTTAGTTCATATTAACTCATGTTAACAAATAGAACCATATGGTAAAGTGTTACCATAATTTTCATACTGTGCAGAATATACATATTATATATTGTAGAAATAATAAGAGTAGTTTGTTTTATGTTTTATGTACTATTAGTAGTAGAGAAGTATGCACTATTTGCACTAGGTGTCACACTAAATTGATGGAAAGCATAATACAAGAAAACCACAAGCCTCCTACACACATACAGTACAAATACAGGCTCACTAATCATAACCAGAAAGAATATCTTACGAGAGTTGCTGTGAAACTTACTGAAACATGGATTCTGTGCACTGATGTCACTGTGTAGGTTTTCAGAATGATTTAACACCACTATTCATCGAAAATTTTGGATAATGAGATTACCAGTGGGCAGTAAAAAGAAATGAGGACATAAATTAACACTCAGTTAAACAGAAAATATTGACAGAGTCTCGAAATTGTTCAAAGGAGAGGTGACCTGACCTTTGCCCTGGAGGAAATGTATGGATCCAGATAAAAAATATAACACCCTATATATCAGTGCCTTTGAGGGTTATGTGTTGGAAAAAGATTAATAATACATAGGCTGAAATAAAGGCTTTTTGGGGGGGGGACTTTATTTAAAAAAAATATATATTTTTTTTTCAATCAGTATTTAAAGGGATTATTCACATAACATATCCAAAATGTTATGACTTTCTTCTGCAGAACAGGAAAGCAGATGCAAGGCAGTATGTAAGCCTCAGTCACCATTCACCTTTATTGCATCTTTTTTCCATACAATTAAAGTGAATGGTAAATGAGGCTTTCATTCTGCACACCATCTCCTTTTGTGTCCCATGGTAGAATTTTCAGATTTTCAGTGAACTATACATTTAATCAGTCCTAAGTCAGTTTTGTTTTCCAGTAAAATATCAAAACATTCTTAAAACAAGATACAAGAAAACAAGACAAACTAAATTGAAGAATTTTACATTTAAAGCATTTTGCAGTAAACAAATTTTACGCCATATATATAAGTGAGGAAGTAGATTTGCTTTGGCATTCATATAGCACACTGTATGTGCATGAAAGGATGTAATTATCATATGTTTTTTTTTACATCATGGAGAGTTTGTTTTGTGTGTGCAAGATTGAAAAAAAAAGAGATGATGACAAATAAATATCAGGTGTTTTGTGTGTGCCCAACAGACAAGGTAGGAGAGGTTAGAGGTGAGTGAGGGAGAGTGTATGTATGAAAGATAAGGTAAGACAGGTGAGCCTGTATATGTATATGTATGTATGTGTGGGTGTGTGGGTGTGTGTGTGTGTGTGTGTGTGTTTGTGTTTGTGTGTGTGTGTTGCCACTGTGCTGTTTCATTAGACTCTGATCATGGTACCTGATGTAGAGTGACAGTGCGCAGATTGAGTTGCACAGCCACTCTAATTCTCTCGATTAATAAGCATCGTTCCACACTGCTGTCCCGGACCACATTTATTAATCACAATTTGTCATCTGCCTTGCGCTCCACCCCTTCTCTGTCTTTCTTTCCCTCTCTCTCTCTCTCACGCTCTCTCTCTCTCTGTCCACTTATCCCTTCTCTCAAACAGAGAGACATGGTCAGGCATGCTGAAAGTCTATAGCGCCACGACTCGCTCTCTCGTTAAGTCCACATTCATCTTCCTGGAGGACTCTAAAGATTAATCCAATGTGTTTCACTCAAATGTTAGCAGTGCTTGTTATTTAATTGCAGAAGTCATCATTTGAATCTCCAGTCTAAAGGTAATGAAATTGATCTAAAGGGCATGAAAATTCCAAAATAATTTCTGGAGCATAGAGACTCATCCAATGGTCAATGGTCTATTTATCTTAAGCGAATTTACAGCATTAGTGCCATCCCTCAACTACAGTATACTGCAACTGAAACACAAATACCAAGCATCTTACTTACATTTCACCCAGTATTACCTGGCTATCAGTTTTATTGGCTCAGAGGATTAACTAATTAGACTTGATCTCATTACCTCTACAGTCTGGATTCGAAGACTTGTCTCAAAGGTAATCAATCCATACATGGGCAAATATCTGTCAGACTGTATAAACCAGTGTTGCCAACTATTTTCAATGGAAAGTAGCTAAAGCCTGCTCGAAAAGTAGCTAAATGTCGCCAGATGACGTCATGCGTCATTAGCATATTAATGACGTCATCGCGTCGTATTTGCATTCTGCCTAATTTGTCGGTACTGTAGCCTACTTCAGTTTATAATAACGGTTATCTCCCCTAAACCATGCTCATACTGTTTTTATATAAGTATATAGCCGAATGTCCAGTAAAACGGTTCTCAATTACATATTTTCTGTTAGACAATGGAACGGAACAGAACTTAGCTAACGTTACATGTTTATGAGTTTGAAGAAGGTTTATTGTTGTGTTTGGATAAGTAAAATGTATAGAGTCTGTAAATATACGATCTGAAGTCGGAGAGTTCAGAAACCGAACCGGAATGAACTGATTAGTAGTGAATATAAGCGCATGCCAAGAAAAAACGGTCAAATTAAATGTTTTGAATTAAAACAAAGGAGAAGGCAGCTGCTATGTGATCACTGATTGGTTCCTGCTAACACAGCGTGCACATGCGCAGCTCATTCATGTCTATGTCCGCTGGCGTGCAGTCAGCGGAATGTGCTGCTCCTCTCAGCCGCTCACTGAACAGAGCAGACGCAGCGGGGAATTAAGACCTCACGCTTGCAGTACTGGCGATATTTGGAATTTGGAAAGTTGCTAAGGTTTGTCCAAAAAGTCGCTAGATTTGTCGCTAGTCGCTTTTTTGAAAAAATGTCGCTAAAGGGGTCTGAAAAATCGCTAAAAATAGCGACAAAGTCGCTAAGTTGGCAACAATGGTATAAACCCAAAAACCCTGAAGGAGCAAAATACCAGCACTATCTATAACATTTAAGGTGATGCGTTTACTTATTTTAAATGTTAAAATACTTTCAGCTATCTCAACTGAATATGTAGAGACAACTATAGGAAAGATATTTTAGGTTGATTCCCAGAAAAGTGTAAACACTGTGGCGCTACCAAAACATTTCTCTGTTTATTTGAGCATACTTACCAGCTTGATACAAAAACAGTTATTATTTTGTTTGGTAATGCTAGTGGTACAGAAATTACACACTTCCACCTTAAAACCTGACATATATAAATATAAACCCTTTTATAAACATTTAATGGAGTTCTAAAGGAAGGTTTGGGAGGAACTAGTTCATCAGGAGTATAAAAATAGCTGATTACCTTACTACTGTGACAATTCATCCAGCAGTCTTCCTCATATTTGACCTTCTTCATATTCACGGATTACAGTGGCAAGAAAAAGTCTGTGAACCCTTTGGAATTCACTGGTTTTCTGTTTTAATTGGTCATAAAATGTGACCTCATCTTCATCAAAGTCACAAGTATACAGGGTTGGGAGGTAACATTCACATTTATGCATTTGGCAGACGCTTTTATCCAAAGCGACTTACAGTGCAATTATTACAGGGACAATCCCCCCGGAGCAACCTGGAGTTAAGTGCTTTACTCAAGGACACAATGGTGTTGGCCGTGGGGTTAGAACCTCTGACCTTCTGATTAACAGTCCTGTGCTTTAGCCACTATGCCACCACACACCACCACTCCCAAAGGCTACACACAGCCTCGGTCCGAACAGTGATTATTTATTACAAGCCATCAATAGAAACAAGTCGTTTTATTCAACACACTATTGCAAATGGTGTTCTTATAGTATTTATTAAATCCAACTCTCAGGCACAAACTCCAGTGATTTCATCCTTGACAAAACGAGACGAGTCACCCTGTGCCAATAAAATGACTCATGAGTTATGAAATGACTCGCATTATGATGGAAAACAATCTACAAAGCTCCAAACCATACGCTCAAGTTGATAAACATCAGAATATGGTATTCATCTGGGCACTCAGTTTCAGGTACCTTCTAATTTCATGACAAACTAACTTTAAATGACGTCGTTCGTATGCACACGCAAGCATGTTTCCTGACATTTCCTGGCTCAGTACATCTCTAAGCAGCACCAAAGTGCTGTACAGGTGCCGCAACTGCAGCGTCTTTCAGGCTGTGCAACTGGCAAACTCCCACTACACAACAAACAGCGCAATTCTCTGTCCAAGTGTCGCAACTTTGGCATATTTCGGGCCATGTGATAAACTCCCACTACACCGCAAACAGCACAATGCATTGTTCAGGCCATGCGTCTAAGCTTACATGGCTTCGTAACCCATATTATGCCATTATGCCATTCGTGCTCGACAACCCAACCTTTCATATTGCAGTGCGAGTTCCTGCACATTCGCAGCTTAAACTTTTCACACAAAAACACAGGCTCTTCCATTTCCCGATTTTTCTCTCCTCTCCACATTCTCCTTCACCTCAAACTTCAATCAATCAAAAAAACTCCATCCAGAAACCATCATGGCATCCATTTCTCCTATAAATAAATTTTCGACAAAAACCCCTCCACAATAAGCCACCCCAGATCTCACTTCTCGTTAAAGGTATCCACAAATCCCTACCCACCAGAACCAATACCAGGCTTCCCCTCACCATCGATCTGCTAATCCGATGATTAACTACTCTCCGCCAGCGCTACATTTCTTCAAACACCTCAAAACACTAGACGCAATGTTTCTCCTTGCCTTCTTCGGATTCCTTCACTGTTCAGAACTCAGTACCATGGCTAGATTCAAACCAAGTATCCATCACACCACATCGAACCTCCATAGCATAGACAACAAGACAATCAGATACCTTATCAAACAAACCAAAACAGATCAGACCAAAAAGGGCATTCATTTTTCATTTTCAATCTTCCAAATTCCATCCAGCCCTTTCAATCATTAGCACACTATCTCCATTATAGAGAGTCCCTAACCAGAATCCCTCTAGATCCACTTTTCATAGATGACAAAAACCAAGCACTTTCCAGATTCTGGTCCCAAAAACACCTCAAATCCGTCCTGCTCAATTCCAGAATCTCAGATCAATTATACTCTAGCCATTCCTTTTTCTTTTTCCTAACAGCAACCCACAAAGGCCTGCCCGAGTGCCAAAGAGGTTTACTGGGCCGCTGGTCATCCAACGCATATCTCAGCTACATTCTCACCAACCGTCTTCATATCAGAAAGCACAACTGGCCCTAAATAACTAATCATAACGTTCACAATCAGGGTCAGGGTGATGCTTGCTTCATCCTCGCCTGTTCAACATCAGAATCTGTCCACCGTTTAGACACTAAACACAACCCCCCATCACAAATTGCTATTTGGGCACACCTCAAACAATCAAGTGCTGTCCCGTTCCAGCAGCAGCAGGGGGTTCTCCTGTTCGAATGCAGTGCAAACCAACTCACATTTATTTGTATTGTGGGCTCCCCCGTTCGAAGCGCAGCAAGGACTCCCCTGTTTGAATGCTGTGAGACCCATTTTCAAGGGGGGAGGCTTAGGTAATTTCCGAGTGCCTAGGATTCACGCCTATACTCAGGGTAATCTGCCAGAGCGGCTTGGATTCATGCTTTGCATGAGCATGGCAGACTCCTCCAGTTCAATCCATCAAGGGCTCTCTTGTTCAAACCACAGCGAGGGTTCTCGCGTCCAAATGCAGAGTGAGCTATTCATGTTTATTTGTATCGCGGGCTCTCCCATTCAAAGCTCGGGAGGACTCTCCAAGTCAAATGCAGCGAGGGCCCCTGTTCGATCGCAGGTTGGGCTCACCTGCTTGAGCAGCCGCTGTGCCGCTTTACTCTGGGTTCACATGTTCGCTGCACAGGCCCATCCATCAAACCCACCAAGCCTTGAGGGAGACTTAAGGTCAGTCCGGGTGGCTAGGATTCACGCCTCCGTTCGGCGCGACACTGCCCTACCATGGGGGCGCCCCACGCATTTGAGCGTAACAATCCCTCTAGTGCTCATTTTCATGTGGCCGCAACCACCACTGCCTCTTCAGCCACACAAGTTTACATTATCCTCAGTGCAGAACTACATTTACTTGTGAACCATTGAAATAGAGTTTAATTTAACAAGGCTCAGGAGGGGCAAGTCATTTATTCTGACCAATCACACAGCCAGACTAAAAGTATATAAACAGCTGCATTCATCTATGATGCATTGAGTCTTCTGGCATCCCTCCACCTCCCCTTCTCCTCCAATCTATCCATCAGTAACTAATCTAAGTCTGGGGGTATTCCAGCTCAGGTCGAGTCTCGAGCCTCGAGCCCCTTTCACCCAGGACAGTGAGCCACACATCCTCAATGATTACATTTATTTGCAAACTACTGAAAGCTCCATTGGGTTAAGGTCTGGGCTCTTACTGGGCATCTCCAAAAAGTGGATTTTCTTTTTTTGAAGCCATTCTGTAAAGGATTTACTTCGATGTTTAAGGTTATTGTCCTGCTGCATCACCCAACTCCTACTGAGCTTCTACTGGTGCACAAGCACCCGGATATTATCCTGTAGGATATCTTGATAATCTTGGGAATTCATTTTCCCCTCGATGACAGAGTGTGGTCCAGGCCCCAAAGCAGTAAAGCAGCCCCAAATCATGATGCGCCCTCCACTGTACTTGGCTGTTGGGAAGATGTGTTTTCATGCTTTTTTGAATAGAAACCTCAAAATGTTTGAGTGCTTTTTATAAGTCAAAGTACCTCCTGAGCTTTTCTTCTAGCATTAGCTTTTGTTGATGGCATTAGCCAAAGGGTTCACATACTTTTTCCAAACTACACTGTGAATTTTTGAATGAATTATTTAATACATTCAAGAACAATACAATAATTTGCTTGTCATTAGTCAAAACAGACTGTGTTTGTTCTATATTGTAACTTTGATGATGATGATCAAACCAGATTTGAAGACAAATGTATACATAGGTAATTCCAAAGGGTTCAAATATTTTTTCTTGCCAAACTATATGAATCCATGAACTCAAGAATCTAGTGTGGCAGCACCAACAGATTTCCGGCAAATGTATGTATGCAGATGAACATGTTTTACCAGACTGATCACTAATAAATCTGTTATTTGCATGTTTGATAGCTATTCACAATGCTACAGCCTATGCTGTTACTGATCCATATGAAAGATGCTTTTAAACGATTTTTGGCTCAGATCTCGGGAGGCCGTTCTCATTGGCAGGCCTCACGCACTGTGTTAGTCAGATGGGGGTGCTGTCATTACAGTGCTTTGCCCTTCATCTCCCCAAAGAGGCCCTGTGCTGTTATTCTTAAGCAGCATCAGTGTTCGGGGGGGACCAAGCCGATTTTCATGCGCAAATGTCAGTCAGTCAGCTTCCAGCAATCAGAGCCTCAACTCCTCCCGAGGCCCTGTGCGAGACGGCGGCTGAATAATTTAGCAGCCCCTGTCACTGCGATGAGGGGTCACGACCTTTTAAAGTGATGACAGAGAGTGCTCCCTAAGTCCCACCCATTCACTTCCATTACCACTTATTTACCACCCCTGCTACCAGACAGACAAAGCTCGAAGCCTTGTGGGGGATGGAAATCAGCCACGCAGTCCAAACAGTGTCATAACACATAAAAAAAAAAATACACAACAATATTTTCACAAAGATTTCCTCTGGAGGCCAGCACACATTTGTTCGTGATTCACATACTCACACACACATAGACCACGGTAGCTGGATGGAGACACAGGCTAACCTCTTCACAGAACAAAAGACAGTTTTGACAATGAGATGAACTTTGCTTTTATTTCTGTAAAAATAATATAAATATAACAGATAAAAGGATTTTATCCAACTCTGGTGGGGATGGTTTAGCCACACGGTTTGAGAGGAAGAGCAGGGGGCATAGAGAGAGAAGGGAGGGAGAGGGTTAGACGAAGGGAAGGATTGATTCCTCCCATGCAGCAGACACATTCTACCTTTCTATCAGTCACATTGAGACATTGTGTCATTCTGCGTGAGGACTCATCTTTCTTCTCAACTCCAGATGTGACAGCAACATGACAAGGGTGCGTGGTCTGTGGACAGGGTTGGGAGTAACAGAATACATGTAACAAGATTACATATTTAAAATACAAAATATAAGTAACTGTATTCGACTACAGTTATAATTTAAATCATTGGTATTTAGAATACAGTTACATTCAAAAAGTATTTTGATTACTGAAGAGATTACTTTGCATTTTATTGTCATTTGTTTCAGTTAATATTTAGTCTTTTCAGATGGAAAACATTTCTACATATAAATGATGTGATCCAAAGTGCATTTGAACAGTGGTGAAACACTTTCTTATGATGTGTTGCATTCATATGAGCAGACAGAGAACTAAGTTTGAAGTTTGGTGCTCAAGAAATAGAAATAAACCTTGTGCCGCTTTATGTTAAGATAAAATGCTATTTCTAGTCATTTTACATGCACGTTACCAGGCATGATCATATTTTGTTATCAAGAAAATTCATGTAGGATCATAATTTCTTTTTTTTTCTAGTAAGACCTTTGATATTAGAGCAAAAATCTTATTCTTGATTATAATATTTCTATTGTTCTACTGCAAAAATATCTAAAAATCCTTAAAACAAGATCAGTTTGATTTATCTTGTTTTAGAAACAACACTGCATAAGATATTTTGGTTTTTCAAAGAATGTATTTTTAACATGTATTTTGTCTTACTGTACTGGAAAAGTTTTTATAGTCAAAACAAGTGAAAAATCAGCCAGTGCTGAAGAAGTAATCCAAAGTATTTAGAATACGTTACTGACCTTGAATAATATAACGGAATACATTACAAATTACATATTATAACATGTATTCTGTAATCTGTAGTGGACTACATTTCAAAAGTAACCCTCCCAACCCTGTCTGTGGATGAGACAATCACACACACACACACACACACACTTGACAAAATTATATGTAATTTATTTAAATAATTATTAATTTTTTAAAGGGACAGTGCACCGAAAATGAAAATTCTGTCATTTACTCACCCTCATGTCATTCCAAACCATATAACTTTCTCTCTTCTGCAGAACAAAAAATAATAATAATTTAACGAATATCATGTCGGCTGAATTCTATACTAAAGCAGTTCATAGGTACTCAATGTAATGCTTACTAAAGCACCCAAAAGTGTCTTAATCTGTAACTTTGATTCAACTCATGCATCAAATTCGAAGTCTTCTGAAGGCATATGATCACTTTGTATGGTGAGCACACTGTAATTTAGGTTGTTATTCACGCTCAAATTAAATCGTATCAATAATAAAGTCCATAAACAGAGCTGATATTCAATATGGCGGCTACAGCAATATTGATAACGTCTTCAATAACATCCAACCTTATTGGTGCTTGTGCATTTCATGACCAAACCACTGAGATTGGATGTTGTAGACGTAGGCACCATATTGGATTTCAGTGGCCCAAACTCACCCCAAAGCTGGTCATGGTACTTAAATAAACAGAGCAATGTTTTGACACAGACTCACTCTGTATAGTATACCCTTTCAGAGAAATCAATATATGAACAGCTTATTTACGGTTGCCTTTGCATATTATGCAGGGACAGGAAAAAGTATTTTATCAAAAAATATGTACTTTTCGTTTTCCAAATAATTTGTTTGGCCTCAGCTGATTATTTCTTTTAATTCTGTCATAAATTAGATTTTATTATCTCAATACACTGTGTTCCAAAAGAGAGTGTGGAAGATCTGGGGTTCAAACTCCAATTTAAAACTGGAAATAGTGGAGTGGTGGTGGTGTAGTGGTCTAAAGCACATAACTGGTAATCTGGTAATCAGAAGGTCGTTGGTTTGATCCCCACAGCCACCACCATTGTGTCCTTGAGCAAGGCACTTAACTCCAGGTTGCTCCAGGAGGATTGTCCCTGTAATAAGGGCTCTGTAAGTCACTTTGGATAAAAGCGTCTGCTAAATGTAAATAAAATAAAAGCTTTACGAATTTTGTAAAAGCAAAAAAAAAAACTAAAAACATGACAAAATATTTTAGATTCTGTACTATTATATATTATAGGTCACTAAATCAACAAATTTTTGGTATTGATCGTGTTAAATCCTTTGTTCAAAAGGTCAGATTTCCTTGTTTCCTTTGAAGCATACAAGATGCTCTTTGAAACATTCTAAAATCATGCTTGTATAGTGTAGATCATCAGATTTTGCAAATACTTGTTTAGTCCATGATGGCATGGAGTGCATGCTGTCATTAAAGTGAAGACAATTCAAAAATTCATGTACATTTTTAACTTATCCTTATCCTGATAATATACAGTACACTCACTGAGCACTTTTCATGCGATTATCTAATCAGCCAATCGTGAGTCAGCAGTGCAATTAATAAAATCAGGCAGATATGGATCAGGAGCTTCAGTTAATGTTCACATCAACCACCAAAATGGGGAAAAATAGATTTCTATGATTTGGACCGTGGCATGATTGTTGGTGACAGACAGGCTGGTTTGAGTATTCTGTATATGCTGATCACCTGGGATTTTCATGCACAACAGTCTCTAGAGTTTACACAGAATGGTGCCAATAAAATGCAGTTCTGCGGACAGAAACACCTTGTTGATAAGAGAGGTCAATGGAGAATGGCTAGACTGGTTTGAGCTGACAGAAAGTCTACGGAAACTCAGATAACCACTCTGTACAATTGTTGTGATCAAATAGCTGTGCTCAGAATGCACATTATGTCAAACTTTGAGGCAAATGGCTTCAAGTGGAGTATTGCGCTTTTCATAACATGCATTATTTCAAAGCAGGAAAAAAAACTTGTATAAATAGAAAAAGGAAAAATAGATTCATTCTCACTAGTTGCCTCAGACATTTGGACCCCACTGTATATTCTGTACACATTTGGAAATTGGTTTGAAGCATGGTTTAGTGAAAAAAACAACGTTTTATGAGAAGGATCAAAATGGACTTTATGGAGTTTATGAATGAACCATGTTCTGACCTCCCTATGCTGATATTTCAGTTAGATAAAGAGAATAAGGCAAAGGAAGGTGAAGGAGACATGAGTGATCTTTTTAAATTACAGAGAGCGATTATTTGGTGACTTATGGTTGCTTGCTGTCAAGGATTTCATGATAAATTGAAGCAAACAAGAATTACACTTTCTCCCTTACCCTTCATCCATCTACCCCTCCTTCTCTCTCTCTCTCTCTCTCTCTCTTGCAAAGTTATATGATTCACTAGCTTGTGATTCACTTTTAATTCATGACCGTTTTTAAATCACAGTGCCGTGAATATCTTAGTGTATTTGTCTGTTGATTTGTTTGAGTTTGCTTGTCTCTAGTGACCTCTTAATTTGCGAGATTTATGGGAAGAGCATCCACTATTATTTTTTTCCTCCATGTTTATTTTCTGTAGTAAAATTGTTTTGGAGCGGTTGCATGTTTGATTGTGCACAATGATATATCCCAAAAAAAATTTATGGAAAAATTATTAGCACAGCAGACCTAAAAACATTTGTTGAATGATATAATGCATTAGTTCATCAGTCTTTTTAATTCAGTGTAGTGATGGTGCATTGCTCTGGTCTAATTAACATTCTTTCTTGCATAATATTTCTAATTCACTAATCTGGCATCAGGATGGTGCTTGGTTTTGTGTAAATGGTGTCTGAATTATTCATCCTGTGCCGTCACTATGAGAATGGTTGAGAGATGGGATGGGTAGGCCTCAGGCCATGAATAATTGATCATATCTGATTAAAGTTTGCCATTGATTAGTCCTTAACTCCAAGTTGATAAAAAGACACACCTGTGTTTGCTTTCCTTTTGCTTTAGCGCTCTCCTTTCCACCTTTCCGTCACCTCTGGAAATATGATTAAGCGTCTTTTTATTTTATGTATTTCAATTGTGTCAACTTTGATTACGGCAAGGCGTGATATTTTGACATTTTCTGCTAAATATATCTCTAAAATACAAAGATTGTTGATTAATTTGTAAAGCATCACAAAAAATATTTCAATGCCACAACCACACACAGACCTATTTCACACCTCTCTACATGTGACCCAATCAGTAGAAGTTAAAATTAAGTGTGTGTAATTTCACCAAATGGATTCAAAAAGTTTTCTTTCTACCATTGAAACAAAAAAGGTTGACATGACATGACAGGTTTGGCAGAATGTTAGCCTCAGTCACCATTCACTTTCAGTGCATACTTTTCCATAAAATGAAAGTGACTGTTGACTGAGGCTAACATTCTGCCTAACATCTCCTTATGAAGGTCATACAGGTTTGGATGACAGATTTTTCCTTTTTGGGTGAACTATCCAATTTATGTGGACAGACTGCTATAAGTAAGCTTTTTAATTCAGGTTGGCTTCCCACGAAAAAAAAAAGTTCTCAATTTTGGGCGTACTGTCACTTTAAGCTGGTATAGGAGAAATTATTTTCACATTGAAAAAATTGCCTACATAATCTTAAAAGAAAACTTAATTCCAACTGATTTCAATTAGGTAACCAACTATGCACCATGCGATTTCTGCCACAGCTAATGCTTATTACTCAGACTTGAGTGGACAGGTACATCTACCCCACTGGTTAACAACAGCTGGTTTCTCTACTGTCACTAACCTGTCAGCTTGCCCTAAAAATAGAGCACTGGATGCAAATAGAAGCCTAAATGGCACACTGATTGATAACCCTGTTAATTCGTAGGCACAGAATGACTGTCACTTACACCAGAACATTAGACACTGCCTGTTTTTCCCAGTGTTTCTCTGTCTCTCATGTGACTCTGCGGGAAGATCACCCCTATCTGCTTGTAACCTTCAAAGCACAACTAAGTATGGCACTTTGATCTGTCTTCCAGAGCTTAGGAATGAAATGCATGACAGAGAGGTGTTCAAGGAGGGAGAGAATGAGAACGGCAGTGAGAGTGACAGGTAATGACAGTGGCTACATGCGCTGACCTTTAGAGTTATCACAGAAGCATGACAGCGAAGCTCAAGGTGACAGAGAGTAGAGGGAATTTGGGAGTGGCCGACACATTGGGGGCGAGGTGAGGTAGCGTTGTGGGTTGTTAGGAGTTGGGGTGGCTAGTAGAGTTGGGGAGAAATCTGTTTTTACCAGTGTGGAACTTACTAAAATTAGCTCTGTTAGAGGGAGTTTTAAAGTAATAGTTATACAAAACAATAACATTTCATTCAGTTACTCATGCTCATGTTTTTCCAAACCAGAATGTCTTTCTTCCTTGGAGCATAAAAGGAAATGATAGGCAGAATGTTACCCTCAGTCAGGGTTGGACTGAGAGTACAAAGTGAGAGAGGTGGGTCCCGCTCTGCTCCCAAGCTGTGTGCAGTGGCAGATATGCTGTACAGTTTAAGCCATTTTGTCATACTTTGAGTATTTTGAGTGGCCTACTACTTGACCGACTGGCCCACTACTCAACCAGCCCACTGGGAAAAGACATGGTGCTCCCAATGGCCAGTCCATCCCTGCGGCCTCATGCTGCTTTCAATTCAAAGCCGAATGTGGGATATTTCTATTTGATATCTCCGATCTCCGACCATAAAGGCATTCCATTGCCAGATGCTCGGAAGATGAAGCGTAAGGAAACAAAATTGCAATGCTCCTGTAAATTTTGCAGGTGTTCGAATGTCACCAGAAATGTCTCCAGGCAACCCAATTGATAAACAATGCTGCAATGCTAGCATTTTTACAAGCTATATGATTATAAAAAGAGAGTATAATTTACCATGCTTTGTACACCTGTCTCTGCAAACGTTTGTTAAACTAGCTTTAATATCATGCAATGAAGGAACTTTGACTCATTCATCAATATTATTTAATCAAATAAAAGTGAATGCTTATTATTAACTTCATACTTCTACCTGGTGTAGACATGTTTGTGTGCACCTGTATCTCAGCGAAATCAGAGTCAAAGATTTCCACATGAGTTTCCAAGTTGGAAGTCTGAATTCAAGCAGCATTCCATTGTATTTTCCTAGTAGGAAGTTAGAAATTCTGAGAAAACTTTCTGAGTTGAATGGAATGCAGGATCAGTCACAGCATTGCATCTATCCTTCTCAGAGTGAGCAATTCGTGAATGGACTATGACATGCTCGTGGGGGTGGGGGTTGGGGGAATCCAAGATAGTGGATGAGAGAAATTTGAAAAATAAATAAATGAATACATTTTAAATTCATTCAATATTGAATGAATTGTTAGCGCTTTACAATACGGGTGCATTAATATGCATTAATTCATGCTTAACTAATGCACAGATAATGTTGAGTTAATGCATGACTCATGATTAACTAAGCCATTCATTAATGATTACCACATCAGCAACTAATAAAGAGTCTGTCTGATTAATATATTAAGTCATATATGAATTGCTATTAATTAAATGTGTCATCATGGATTAATTCCCTAACAACTTATTATATGAACTAATAGTGTTAATTAATGTGTTAATTACCACAATGAGCCAATGCCATGTATTTGAACTTCCACCCAATACGGGTGCACTGATATACATTAATAGATGCATAATTACTGCATTATTACTGAAAATTCATGTGTCAATTACAACAATTACTTAATTATGAGTTAATAGTCATGTGCCTCAACAAGTAAAGTCATAACATAATGATATCTTTCAAACCATTAGTTAATGATTCTATAGAGCAGGACGTGGTCATGTGTCTGTCACTGGTAGAGAGGAAGCGGTAAAGGTAAGTGTCTCATTACAGTGACGATGGAGATGGACTGGAAACTGACTTACTTGGACTGCCACCCCTCTTCCGCTCCCTTCCTTATTCCTGGAACCTTCTTACACTGGTGCGTAAACCCAGGAATTCCTTCTGCAAAGACTGTATGCCATGGACAACACACCGCTGGGCGAAGTAATCCGCGCCCTGGCAAGAAGGAGGTCCTCCAGGCCCAGGCCGAGGATCGGCAGGCTCTACAGAGCTGGCTAGCTCCAGCCCGACATCGCACTCACATATCCGTACTTTTGAGTTATTGGGGACCAGTTGTATCGAGTGACGCAGGACACTCAAACCCATGAAAATACAACCCAGTTATTAGTCCCAAGGAGCCGTCGGGAAACACTTTTCCAGGCGGCTGACCGCAATCCTATGGCGGGTCACTTAGGGCAAGAAAGAACACTACACCTTTTAATGGCCTGCTTTTATTGGCCGGGTATTCATGGAGATGTACGCAGATGGTGTGCGGCATTCCGTGAATGTCAGCTGGTGAATCCACCGGCCACCCCAAGAACACCATTGCGGCCATTACCGTTAATCGAGGCCCCCTTTGAAAAAATTGGTATGGACCTCATAGTGCCATTAGAATTTGTATTAGTCCTGGTGGATTATGCAATGCGATATCTGGAAGCAGTGCCTTTACGCATCATCTCAGCACGCAGTGTTGTGGAGGCACTCTTCAAAATTGTCTCCTGGGTGGGGATTCCGAAAGAAATCCTCACCGACCAGGGCACAATGTTTATGTAACGAACACAACGCAAACTTTATGAATAGCTGGGAATTCAATTGATTCGCACCAGCATTTATCACCCGCAAACTGATGGGCTGGTGGAACGATTTAATCACAAAGTGCTTGTATTACTCCCCACATCGAGCTAGAAATTACTCGCCAAGTGGTAAGGACCCTTTGAGGTTACACGTGAGTCGAGACCTTGATTATGAAGTTAAACGAATGGATAGAGGTGAGGCACATCAAATTTATCACCTCAACCTCCTTAAATTATGGTCCATGGTGACGGTAGTTCTGGAGAGGGCAGAGCTCGGGCCAGAGGTGAAGCTCAAACCTGATCCATTCACCACGGTCCCTTGTGGAGACCATCTCTCATCGTCCCAGCTCACAGAGGTGGCGAGGTTGCAAAAAGAGTTCTATCCTCTTCCTGGTCTCATACAGCATCATATTGAGACCCCACCGGGACAGTCTCTATCACGTTTTTTGCGAGGAGACAGTGAATCTCTGCGTGCAACACCGGTTGCGAAAAGAGAAGAAAAAATACCACCAGAAGTGGTAGTGCGTAGTCGGCCATACCGCGTACCCGAACACAAGAAAAAGGTGTATATATGTATATATGATATTTTGTATTTCTCTTTTTTATCTCTGCATCCCTCTGTTTTTATTTTCTTTAGTGAGGCAATGTTTTTGGAAACCAATGTTAAATAAACAGCTTTTATAAAGTCCAAAGATGGTCATTAATGATAAATTAGTTCTCAAGTCTTTTTAGGCAGTACTTTGCCTGTAGCTGCATTTGTTTTAATGAATCATTAACTAATGGTTTGTAAAGATATCATTATGTCATGACTTTACTTGTTGAGGCACATGACTAATAACTCATTATTAAGTAATCATTGTAATTGACACATGAATTTGCAGTAATAATGCAGAAATGAAGCATGTATTAATGCATATTAATGCACCCATATTGGGTGGAAGTTCAAATACATGGCTTCAGCTCATTGTGGTAATTAACACATTAATTAACACTATTAGTTCATATAATATATTGTCAGGGAATTATTCCTTGATGACACATTTAATTAATAGCAATTCATATATGACTTAATATATTAATCAGACAGACTCTTTATTAGTTGCTGATGTGGTACTCATAAATGAATGGCTTAGTTAATCATGAGTCATGCATTAACTCAATATTATCTGTGCATTATTTAAGCATGAATTAAGTAAGGAATAATTGACAACGGGCCGTTGAATTATTAGAAAAATAATGCACACCCGGGGTGGTAATGCGGTCACGACACGAAGCGGAGTGGCCGTTACACCTCGGTGTGCATTATTTTCTAATAATTCAATGGCCCGGAGTCAATTATTCCGCTTATACTACAGTTACCACACCTCGAAACATTGTTCAGATGATGTGATTCTAGACGTTTGTCAAGTTTTTGTCATTAAAACGCTCTTGTATGTAGGACTAATTTCTTACGCATCTAATCCCATGCCTCCGTTGCTAATTCCAAAGCGTCATTTTAGAGTTAGTAACGGAGGTTTGAGCCACTGACAGCAGACTAATGCAGTTATTAGTGTAGTTATTAGAGAGACAGAGGTTGCAATAATGAGACAGAAAATCATGATGCGTCATATTATTTAATTTATTTATTAATTCATACGTTATAATTCATTCGTTAATTCGAACGAATTTATTTATTAAAATTAAACTGCACGTTAAACACATTGACAGCCCAAGCTGTTGTTTTTTGGTGTTTTCTTCATGTTTTTCAGCCCTCGAGTCGGTCTAGCTGTTCTTCGCTGATTGTTTTATGTCTTTTGTTGTTGCCGGCTGCCTTTGATGTCCTCTTCCGTTTATTTGTTTTTTCATCTGAGCTATCCAATACTGCGGTCGCCCAGTTGTTAAAATGTTTATGTTCACCATAAATATTAAAATTTACTTCCGGAAAATCAAAATAGTCTGTCATTTTTTTCCTCTTGAAGTTGAAGTGGATTTGTCGCTGTCACTTCTTGTTATGAATTGTATCCTATTTTCCGTTATTACAGTTGACTACGCGAAGTGATATGGAACTGTAATGCGGTCAAGACCTGCCTGGAACTACTTTAGCCGTGCGTTTCCCTGAAAATAATTGCACACCTTAGAACGTTCTCAACCAATCAGAATCAAGCATTCAACAGCCCTGTAGTATCATGCATATTAATGCACCCGTATTGTAAAGTGTTCAATATTCAATATTGAATGTATTTATTTGAGAATGGCATCATTAGCTGAGAAATATGCTAACATCATACTCTATTGTAATCAATTGTGAGTCACCTTTGCACTTCATGTGAACATTCCAAATCACTTATTAGGATCCACATCCAGTTAGGATGCTACCTTACAAGGGAGCTGCTAATGAGGGCAATAGACAGCAAAGCAGCTAAATAAGGTTTAAATAGAGCTATAGGGTCAAAAATGAAAATTCTTTAATTACTGTCATAATTTCACTCTATGTTATTCCAAACCTGTATGTTTTCTTCCATGAAAAATAAAAGGAGATCTTAGGCAGAATATTAGCCTCAGATACAATTTACTTTTATTGCATCTTTTTTTATGGTAAATGGTGACTGAGGCTAACATTCTACCCTAAAATATCTGTTTGTGTTCCATAGAAGAAATTAAGTCATAGGGGTTTAGAACAATATGGCAGTGAGTGAATGATGACAGAATCTTAATTTGGGGGGAACCATCCCTTTAATGAGGCTGAGAAAAACAATACAATTATCTTTGTTGGATGTTTTAGTCACTGTTTGTGTGTATTTTTATGCTTATCCACCTTTTTCCTGAATTGGGAAATATTCCACGATTCGCCTGTTTTCCATTTCTCCAGTGTTTCCGCTCCCATCGGCATATACATAATGGTGGTGCTTGCACAACACGAGGCTCAGCGTCTCTCCAGTTTTTGCAAATTAGTTATTATTTACCTAGTTATTTTCAGCTCAGTTGTTCATTACAACTCTACACTAACTTCATACAGCCGCCACACACTATTGGACATCAAACTTTGCTGCACAAACACCACAGTGGATACAAAATCAGACCTCCATTTGCTACCTCCAGAGTTACTCCGGTCCCCGGACTCTAGTGAGTCACCCAGTCCGATAGGAAATGCCTGTCGCCGGTGCTGTGAGCGTAAACAAAGACGGGGTTAGCGGGGCGCCCTGTGTGCTAAGCTAAAGCTGAATCCACATCGCCCAGTGCTACCGAGCATCTTTCTCGCTAATGTACAGTCTCTGGCAAATAAGATCGACGAACTACGGCTTCGGATTACTCAGCGAATGTTTTTGGACTGCAAGGTTATGGAACGTTTTCACGTAAACTTGGCTCAATAGCAACATTCCAACCATCTATGCAAACAGAACTTGGTGCACCGATGCTGTTATTACCAAATCCCACTGTTCTGCTGATATTGAGTACCTCTTTATCAAGTGCAGACCCTTTTACCTGCCCTGTGAATTTACATCTACCATAATCGCTGCAGTATATGTACCCCCGGATGCTCATGCTAAGCTAGCCATGAAGGAACTCTCTTCTGTTGTTAGTAAACTACAAACAACGCATCCTGCCGGAGCTTTTATCATTGCTGGCAATTTCAATCATGCCAATTTGAGGACAGCACTCCCCAAATTTTATTAAAATGTTTTTTGCCCTACAAGAGGAGACAACACTCTTGATCATGTTTATACAAACATCTGTGATGCCTGCAAAGCCACCCCCTCCCCCATGTTGAACAATCTGATCACTTATCCCTGTTCCTATTCCCCAAATACACCCCCATCATCAAACGTGTGAAACCCACAGTGAGGACTGTAAAAGTGTGGCTGGAAGGAGCAGACTATTCACTACAGCATGAGTTCCAGAACACAGACTGGAATGTGTTTGCTTCTCAGGCCAACCTGGACTCCCACACTGACATTAACAGCTACACAAATTCTGATCTGCAACACATCAACAGGTGTGTTGACATGGTAACCACCCATAAAACAATTAAAACATACCCCAATCAAAAACCCTGGATGAACAAGGAAGTCTGAATCCTGCTGAAGGCATGTGATGCTGCTTTCAGATCTGGTGACCGGGAAGCCTACACTTTATCCAGGGCCAATCTGAAGAGGGGAATTAAAGCAGCCATATACAACTACAAACTGCGGATTGAGGACAATTTTACGAACAATGACCCCCGACGTATGTGGACAGGCATCCATGACCTCACAAACTACAAACCAGCAAACAACACCCCCCAACCAGTAATGCCACCCTCCCAGACAAACTGAACACCTTTTATGCTTGCTTTGATCATGGAAACACAGAACAACCCATTAAAGCTGAGCTACCACCTGATGATCTGACACTCACTTTTACCTAGAGTGATGTGTGCTCCACCCTGAGCAGAATGAATGCACATAAAGCTGCTGGCCCTGATGGCATCCCGGTCCGAGTGCTCAGGGCCTGTGCAGAAAAGCTGGCTATTGTCTTCACCAACATTTTCAACCTCTCCTTGGCCCAGGCCATTGTCCCCACCTGCTTCAAAACAGCCACCATTGTACCAGTACCAAAACATGCTGCTGCAGTGGCCCTCAACGTCTTCCACCCCGTTGCTCTTACTCCCCTCATAGCAAAGTGTTTTGAGAGGCTGGTCCTCTCCCACCTGAAAACATGTCTGCCCCCAACACTGGACCAATATCAGTTTGTCTACAAACCCAACAGGTCAACTGAGGATGCTATCGCCTCAGCTCTTCACCCCGCCCTGACTCGCTTGGACAAAAATAACACATATGTCAGGATGCTATTCATTGATTCAATACTGTGATCCCATCCAAGCTGATCTCCAAGCTCACTGATCTTGGCATCATCCCCTCCCTCTGCAACTGGACCTTGGACTTTCTCACTAACAGACCACAGTCTGTTAGGATCAGCAACCACAAATCCTCCACCCTCACTTTGAACACTGGTGCACCACAGGGCTGTGTGCTGAGTCCAATCCTCTACTCCCTCTTCACCCTCGACTGCATACCTGAGCATGGAAAGGACACTTCCTTAGGAAGCTAAGCAAAGCTCACCTGTCCCCCCACATCCTGCTGAACTGTTACCGCTGCACTATTGAAAGCGTCTTACACCTCATCACAGTGTGGTATGGCAACTGCACTGTCTCAGACCAGACAGCACTCCAGCGGGTGGTGAAAACTGCCCAATACATCACTGGGGTCCAGCTACTCTCCATCAAAGACATTCACAATAAACGCTGCCTAATTTATCAAAGACACCTCTCACTCCAACCACGGTCTGTTTACTCCTCTGCCATCTGGGAGACGCTATAGGAGTCTTTGCTGTCGTACCAGCAGACTCAGGAACCGTTTCTTTCCTTCAGCTGTCAGCCTACTGAACTCTAAGCTCAGACCAGAAGGCACTCCAGCGGGTGGTGAAAGACTGTGAATCTCTGCACGCAACATCGGTACATCCTGTGGTTGGACCACAGATTGCAAAATGCAAAAGGAAGTTTTAAATAGCCTTTTTTATTGCCGTTGTCCACTTTAGTGAGGAGTACCTCCGACCTCAATGCACAAAGAGTAAGGCACACACCAAGTGTTTGTGAGCTCCACATGGACCCCAGAGAGGAATGGTGTGCTCCTCCAGACCTTGGTCTGTTGACGACAGCCAGGTCATAAAAACCATTCATCAAGGCGAAAATATTCTGGCTCTTCTGGAGGGGACCAGTCAAGACCGAGGTCTTCAATTGCCCTCGCGAGGACGCGAAGAATCTTCTTGTCCATGGAATGTGCATGCTCTTCACCCCTGCTGGGGAAAGAGGCAGCAACATCTCTCATTCCTGAAGATGTGAGTGATACAGCATCATCCTCATCCTCATCAGGGCCGCCAATCGTAATGAGGCTGTGCAATCCAATAAAGTGCCAGAACTTATCACACTCATGTTGCAGAAGCAAGGACATTAGATCGGAAATTCGGGAGCCTTGCAGAGCTTGTGCCGGAACGAGATCCTCCTCTAAGACTTCCAGCTCAACCTCACTTCCCCGCTGTGCCTCCTCATATGATTCCTCGGGATTTAACACAGAAGAGGCAGGTGGGAGAGCACGAGAGGCTGGACCTTTCCTCAGAACGAGGTGGATCTTAGAGTGCAACATACGGAGATCGCAGTGAGGGCAGTCTATCTCCATGTGAACGGCTTGTGTGTGGGCACGGCCCAGACAGCAAACCATAGAAAACATTTGCAGAATGATTTCTTTAGAAAGGCGTGTATATATATATATATACATATATATATATATAAATGTATATGTAAGGATACAGGAACTCCAGCCGGAGCACTGTGGGAAGCAGGTAGAAGTCTCTGCTGAAGCACCGCACTGATAAATGATGAGTACCTGAAGAGAGGAACCTGTTCACTCCGAGAATGTCTTCGACAACGATGTGGAGAACTCTTCACCAGAACACACAGGGGAGCGGAAAGCCTCTCTGTGCAGGTGCTGTGCACAGGCGACGTGTCATCCTGTCCATGTCTTGCTGAGGAGTTCCGTCTGCTGTAAGTGTATATCGATGGCAAAGCAGAAAGTGTTCCAAGACGAAGACGAAGTTTGCAGTCTTGAAGGAAGAAATTTCTGAAGAAGTAGTGACTGAGCTCCCGCTTATTTAAGCATATTGCGCACCTAAATGGGAGGGGCTCAGACACCATTGCTAATCAGAGGATTGGCGTGATTGTATAAGGATTTCAAAAAGGTTGTGTAAGGACATTTCCCCCCACAGTGCAATGTTGAGTGAAAAGAATCGATAGGGAACTGTGCAATAGAGTATCATGTCATTAGATTTATTGATTGCTCAGTTATTTGCAATCTGATGTAACATCAATTTCAGCTTTCATAAATGTATATTGGGTCCTATTTTATAGCAAAAACAGCTTTGAGCTTAATTAATTTAGTATGTTAATTACGTTCAGTAATTAGTTATTAGTAATTTCACTGTGAGTAGTAGTTTGAGCAGCTTTGGAAGTAACATTGCAGACTTTTTATTATTAATAACCTAATTAATAAGAAAATTACATGATCAGTGGTTACAAGATGTCAGTCAGTGGACAGAGCATAGTCAGTTTGAGCAAGACTCTACAGTATAAAGTAAAAGCAAGAGAAGACAGTGATACATAGGAAAAAATGGAGTGAGGATGAAGAGACAGGGCTTGTCCAGCTGAAGTCCCCGGTGAGGTTTTAAGTCGCTTGGCCTCCTGTCACATCTGACAGCCTGAAGAAAACATTCCCCTCATCTTCCATTCTCCCCTCCGAAAAGCCCACCACCCCGCTGCTCTCCCGCTTGGCCTGGGACTCAACAGCAGCCCAGTTGTCTGACTGAGCCCATAGAGGCTTCAGAAGAGGATGGGAGGAATACTAAGAGAGGGAGCATAGATTTTCTGCTGAAATGGGGGGGTGAAGTGGAGATTGAGCACGGCTTCCCACATCAAACCCTCCTCTTCTTTTGCTTCTCCTTCTTCCTCAGCCTGCACTCTAGAGGGACCCTCTGTTTGTCAGCCAACCAGTCGAGCGTCTCCCCCTAAACCCCCCTATTTTCAGCCTCTTTCTCTCTCTTTCTCACTCCTCCTGCCTTCATTCTTGTTTCAGTTAACAGAGGAAACAGCCTGTTGATAAAGCAGTAATGGAAAGGGAGTGAGAGAGGTTGCTTTGTAAGACGTGATGGAAGCTAAAGGCTCCTTAACGGCGTGAGCATCATCACTGCTTTGCAGTGCAATATAGAAACAGAAATGGGTGAAACTAATTGCACCAAAGAGATGTTCCTAATAAGACAGACAAAGGGTGCGCAGAATTCCAATGAGGTGGGTGATAGGGAGAGAGTGAGAGGAAATAAACAGGAGGGGCAATGGTTTAGCAAAAAGTAAAGGCACAGTATATGCTGTAATACATTAGAATTTGTAGAAATGAGACAAAAATGAAAATTCTGTCATCATTTATTTACATTTATTCATTTGGCAGACGCTTTTATCCAAAGCGACTTACAAAAGAGGAAAACATCAGCGAATCATCTTAAGGAGACAGTGGTACGAAAAGTGCCATATTACAAAGTTTCACTATCAACAAGAAATGTAAAAAAAAAAAAATTATAATTAGTTTTTTTTTTTAGTGACCGGTTTGTCACTTTAGTGCTTTTGGAAAAGATGTGTTTTTAGCCATTTTTTGAAGATAGAGAGTGAGTTAGCTTCCCTGATTGAGTTGGGAAGGTCATTCCACCACCGTAGTATGATGAAACTGAAAGTCCAGGAAAGTGTTTTGGTGCCTCTTTGTTTTGGTACAACAAGGTCACGTTCCTTAGCCGACCGCAGGCTTCTGGTGGGAAGGTAGCTCTGCATAAATGTTTTTAGGTATGCTGGAGCAGACCCAGTGACTGTTTTGTATGCCAGCATCAGGGCCTTGAATTTAGTACGTGCATGAACCGGCAGCCAGTGGAGAGAGACAAAGAGTGGTGTAACATGTGCTCTCTTAGGTTAATTAAAGACCAGACGTGCTGCTGCATTCTGGATCATTTGGAGAGGTCTAATAGCACATGCAGGAAGGCCTGCAATGAGAGCGTTACAGTAGTCCAGTCTAGTTATGACAAGTGACTGAATGAGCAGTTGTGTGGCATGTACAGAGAGGAAGGGTCTTATCTTCCTGATATTGTAGAGTGTAAATCTACATGATCTTGCAGTCTTTGAAATGTGGTCTGTGAAATTTAGCTCATCATCAATGGTTACCCCTAGATTTCTGACCGTTTTGGAAGGTGAAACTGTAGTTGGACCCAGCTGCACGGTGATTGTATACAGTCAATTGCAAATATTCCATTATAGTAAATAAGATGTTTTGCCAGTTACTGATTTTTATTGGAGGACTCCTAAATCTATTCAAATGTGCACAGTAAGAACTGGAAGGTATATTAAGTAATTATAACCGGTAAAGGACGGGCAAGGAGAAGGCGGGAACTGGCAGTCAACGTAACTTTTAAATGTCAAACATAACATTAAAACAACATAAAACATAAGATGAACACACACAGCCCGGCCGCGTGTCTCTCTCTCTCTCTCTCTCCCGACCCAGTGTCTCTGGCTGCCCCTTATCTCGCTCTCCTGCTGATCAGCTGATTCATTGCTGGCCATGCCCAATCACGGCCCGGCCATGCCCTCCTTCTCGTCACATTAATTAAATAGGATAAATCTTGATTTGTTGACATGTTGCTTTAAAGGGATGGTTCACCCAAAATTGAAAATTCTCTCATCATTTACTCACACTCATCCTAGATGTGTATGAATTTCTTTCTTCTGCTGAACACAAATTAAGATATTTTTGTAGAATATCTCCACTCTGTATGTCCTCACAATGCAATTTAATGGGTACCAAAATTCTGAAGGTCCAAAAAGTACATAGGCAGTGTTAAAGTTGTCCATATGATTCCAGTGGTTAAATCCATGTATTCAGAAGCTACACTGATCAGCCACAAGATTAAAACCACTGACAGGTGAAGTGAATAACATTGATTACATCGTTACTATGGCACCTGTCAAGGGGTGGGATATATTAGGCAGCAAGTGAACAGTCAGTTCTTGAATTTCATGTGTTGGAAGCAGGAAAAATGGGCAAACGTTAGAATCTGAGCGACTTTGACAAGGGCCAAATTGTGATGGCTAGATGACTGGGTCAGAGCATCTCCAAAATGGCAGGTCTTGTGAGGTGTTTCCGGTATGTAGTGGTTAGTACCTACCAAAAGTGGTCCAAGGAAAGACAACCAGTGAACCGGCGACAGGGTCATGGGTGCCCAAGGCTCATTAATGTGCATGGGGAGCGAAAGCTAGCCCATCTGGTCCGATCCCACAGAAGAGCTTCTGTAGCACAAATTGCTGAAAAACGTAATGCTGACTATGATAGAAAGGTGTCAGAACACACAGTGCATCGCAACATGCTGCGTATGGGGCTGCATAGCCGTAGACCGGTCAGAGTGCCCATGCTGAACCCTAGCCACTGGACCTTGCAGCAATGGAAGAAGGTGAGATCTATGGGATGTGCTGGACCAGCAAGTCCGATCCATGGAGGCCCCACCTCTCAAATGACAAGACTTAAAGGATCTGCTGCTAACGTCTTGGAGCCAGATACCACAGGACACCTTCAGAGGTCTTGTATGCCTCGACAGGTCAGAGCTTTTTTGGCGGCACGAGGGGGACCTACACAATATTTGGGAGGTGGTTATAATGTTGTAGCTGATCGGTATATATGATAAGTGTGGGAGATAAACAGATCAATATTTAAGTCCTTTTTTACTATAAATCTCCACTTTCACTTTCACATTCTTCTTTTGTTTTTTGGCGATTCACATTCTTTGTGCATATCCCCACATACTGGGCAGGGAGGAGAATTTATAGTAAAAAAGGACTTAAATAATGATCTGTTTCTCACTCACACCTATCATATTGCTTAAACCACTGGAATCTTATGTATATGTTTTACACTATGTGCTATTTAGAGCTTCAGAATGTTGGTACCTATTCACTTGCAATGTGAGGACCTACAGAGCAGAGATATTCTTCTAAAAATCTTCTTTTGTGTTCTGCAGGAGAAAGTTATACTCATCTGGGATGTCATGAGGGTGAGAGAATGATGAGAGAATTCTTGTTTTTGGGTGAACTATCCCTTTAATTTGGGAATTTTATCATCATGGATTAAACGTGTGTTCTGACACCTTAGGACACTGCACAATGACACTGATATGGGTTTTTTAATGGTTGCTTATTAAATTATTATAGGTCCCACAAAATCCTGAATCATCCTTGCTCTCAGCCTTATTTCAAGTTGCCTGTTCTGTTTCTCTGCTTTCCTCAACCTAGCATCTATCTTCTACCCTCCCTCTCTGGCTGATGCTCTAAACTGAGCATAAACGTGAATACCAATGCATCGGTACATACACATGTGTAGTAAATTATGGATCTGCACGGCTCTAAGACTCTGAGGTAATGCTTCAATGCCACTCCTTATTTATCTCTAACCAAAGTAATACATGCTCAGTATCAACTCAAATCAAGTCCACTGTTTTGTTGTGCACATTCACAAGTTTAAAGATTTACTGACTTCTGGCTAAATGTTTATTCTGAGTATTAGAAAGTCTGCAGTGTTCTTCCTAAATTGAAAACATAGGTGAAATCCAGATAAATCAATGATGTTACAGATGCTTTGGCTCAAAATGTACTTTACGCAACTCTATGTGTATACTATACAGTATGTTGATTTTGTGCACTGTTACCTTCCAAAATGTGTCAGACTACAAATTATCACTCAAAAATGCAGATCTGTTATAATGTAAACAGACTCCTGTTATGTCCTGTTTTCTGTTTTAAGGTTAACTGCTGTCATGGTGCAAATGTTGGTGCAAATCTGGTCACCATTCTTTTGCAGTGTATGGACAAACACACAACATATCTCCATTAAAATATCTTTCTTTGAGTTCTGTGGAAGAAAGAAAGTCATACTAGTTTGAGATGACATAAATGTTCATTCTTGAGTGAATTATTCCTTTAAGTGCTGAGGTTTATAACCACCAATGTATGTGTGCATCTTAAGTATGTTCAGCAGTGCTTAAATGCTTGTATGTGCTGGCATTTGTTTGTTTATCCACAATATTCCTGAGTCCCATGATGCTTTGCAGGCGGAACTTCCAGTTAAGCGTAAACAATCACTATGTTATGTACTAAAGCAGCAGTAAAAATGACAGAAACTTGAGAACAAATGATCACAGAATTATAGTGAGGAGATATTGTTCTTATCTGTTCATGGTTTGAGGGTGATGGCCAAATATCACAAGTAGAAACATTTTAGTCCTTTTGTTGAGTCTTTATCCATCGATGGGAGAACCTTTGCAGACTAACCCGAAAAGCTATGTAGCCTATTAGCACCTTCATAACTGTAGATTTGAACATGTTTTGATAACTGTAGATAATTATGTTTATTTGAAAGCATATATTGAGTCTAGTCAGAACCTGAAGAGTTTGTTTTACTGTACTTACTGCAGATACAGGGTGGTCCAGACAGCTGGATGCCTATTGCAGGACTCAGTCGATGATACTGTCATGCTGCTGTTTTTAGGATCAAATTATTTTGTGGGAGATGACTATGTAGTCAGCTCAATCTATCTTTATAATTGTTAGTTTCCATACATAATATCTGTATATAAATGCTATAACCTACATGAAATGTTTTAGTGTTGACTGAATAACTGATATTATAGATAGATTGAATTTATTGTTTTTGTGTAGGAAATAACGATGTATTAGCAGCCACACAATAAACTGTACCATACAAAAATAACTACATGCAATACAATTAAACATATTTATTTGGACATACATTATAAACTTTGTACACAAAAGTAAAATTTTCTCTGTAAAGCAACTGTAATACAACATGTATTATTAAAATCACTAGCTGTACAAATATGATTTAATTTATTCTGAATTAATGTCCACACTGTTTTCCAAATCACCTCTTCCCTTTAAGGGACGACAAGCACATTCTCCAAAGACACTCAAAAGAAAGTGAATTGTAGGCAGGAAAAATTTAGGGCAGAGGAAAATCAGAATACAGTTAATTTCAAACATGATAAAACATCTCACTACTGTGCATGTCTTACCTAATAATTATGGTCTTTAACTGTAGAATTTATCAATTTAGCATCACAGCATGAAAAGAGTTTTAAACATGGTCACTGCTCACAGACAGTTCAGGAAAAATACAGTTCCCTTTTATACTCAGTAATAATGCCATTTCAAAACATGTGAAGCATTCACACAAAAAAAGAAAAAAAAGATGCTAAATAGAAATGAACAAACTCTCAAAATATCTAATGAACTTTAAGCACATGTACACACACCTGTTAGCACAAAAAATGCTCTAGTTTATATGTAATTCATTGAGCTCAGTTTCTGGATGTCTATCATAGCCGAGCCATAATGGGGGATAACATAAGTAATCCCCACTGTTGACTTCCCAATAAAGTGAAAATAGCACACAAACCAATTATTCTAAAGCTTTTTCAAACAGATGTTCCTAAGTCAATCCTTCTGTAAGCAGCCGCTGGAAGAAGCGGCTTCTAGGACTGGAGCACTTTGCGTGAGGTTTCTGATCATAACATTGCTGTTTTAGATCAAACTTTAGTTTCTCTTGGTTATTAGGATAACCATTAATTGTCCAGGAAAATTTTAAGACATTTAAAAAGCAAGAATTTAACATGACATGACACGCAAACAAGCAGTGACCGGCTACACACATAACGCCAACCAATCGCACTTCCTCTAGCCAACCGGAAATTCCGCCCACCTTGTGAAATACAGTGGACTCACTGAGAATATTGTGGATATGGGTCCCCATTAGCTGCTAAGCTATTGCTGTTCCTGAGGGCTTCACATTTAAATCTCTTTGCTATCAGTTATTATTAGTTAAGGAAATTTGACAGACATGACTGTTTGAGAAGATTTTTGCTACATTATTATGAAGGCATTGAGGGATCAGGCATTCTTAAGGTAAAACCTGAGCAGTATGATCAAGGCCCGATATTTGTCATGAATTTCAAATTGAACCATTGGAATTCTGTCATGGTTTGATAAGCCACAGAACAGGCTTACTTGAGCCTGGTCCTTGAGGGTAGGAGTGTCTTAAGATTTTTCCTCCAGCAAATCTGCACACCACAGAGATCAATCAAAAATAATTTGGATAATACAACTCATCTAGCTGCATCTCCTTTTACACACAATATGAGACCTGTGACGTTGGTGGCATGGAAGTTTGAGAAGAGTGTGAATGCATGTGAAAGATCAAATATCTGCGTTCCTCACTGCCTTTAATACTGCCTTCAAGATTTGTCATAAATATCATAATTACGAGTTATATATATAAGTCAAGTCAATTTTATTTGTATAGCACCTTTCACAACACACATTATTTTAAAGCAGCTTTACAGAAGATAAAACTGTAATGTTTATAATGTCGATGAATCAATGTTCGATGAATAAAATACCATTGTTAATCGTGTTTAAAAATAAGTAATTAAATAATAATTGTATTAATAACCCCAGTGAGCAAGCTGAAGGTGACTGTGGCAAGGAACCAGGAATGATGGTTAATGGAGTAAAATAACCTTGGGAGAAACCAGGCTCACTGTGGGGGCCAGTTCCCTTCTAACATCATGAATATAATGCCAATATTACTTATGTATAGTGAAAGTCATGGATTAAAATTATAAAACTAAGTAAGTGTTAATGGTCAGTGTTTAAACATAGATTTTGTATGATAGCACATGATTGACCAAGCAAATTCATATTTAGAAACTGGACATTTTCAATAATACCAAGTTGTGACAATAAAAAGGAAGTATCCACCAGAAAGACAGTGGAAAGCAAGCCGTAGATGGTACAGTAGTCAAATTTAGATATTTTTTCTTTTAGTGCAATATATCAATAATATTAAGGTGTTGTGTATGACAGCGCTTATAGTTAAGCTAATAATATACCATTTGCAGTTTGCTTTGTGTAAATTAATTACTTGTTATATTGGCAATGCCAACAGGCATCTATTTTCAGTCATATAAGTACAGCTTAACTTACCTATTTCCACTAATATCAAAAAGATCTGACAACAATAAAAACCACTTGACTTGACTTTACTTGAAACAGTGGTACCATAATAATATATATATAAAAAAAACTAATTACTCCTGATTTTATGTGTTATGATTTTGAGATTTACATTATACACGTATATATATATATATATATATATATATATATATATATATATATATATATATATATATATATGCTGATCACTTTATTAAGAACAACTGTTCATCTACATATTTATGCAATTATCTAATCAGCCAATCATGTGGCAGCAGCGCAACGCATACATGCAGATGTGGGTCAGGAGCGTCAGTTAATGTTCACATCAACATCTAAATGGGGGGAAATTGGGATTGCAACGATTTCGACCAATTGGCGTTTCTGTCTGCAGAGCTGCCACTCACAGGATGTTTTTTTGTTTTTGGCACCATTCTGAGGAATGTTGTTCATGAAAATCCCAAGAGATCAGCAGTTACAGAAATACTCAAACCAGCCTATCTGGCACCAACAAGCATGCCACAGAAGTCAAAGGAGAATGGCCAGACTGGTTTGAGCTGACAGAAAGGCTACAGTAACTCAGATAACCACTCTGTACTATTGTAATGAGCAGAATAGCTTCTCAGAATACACAACATGTCGAACCTTGAGGCAGATGGGCTACAACAGCAGAAGACCATGTCGAGCACTTTAATAAAACCATAGTGTATCTAATAAAGTGCTAAGTGAGTGTATATAAACATTCTGTATACATTTCTCTAGAAACTCCTCACTCAATCATTGTTTTGAGGAATGAAGGCTATACGATGCTTGAAATTGCTAAAAAATTGATTTTCACACAAAGGTGTACACTACAGTTTTCAAACACAAAGGACAACTGGCTCTAACAAGGACAGAAAGAGATGTTGAAGGCCAGATGTACAACCAAACAAGAGGATAAGTACATCAGAGTCACTAGTTTGGGAAATAGAGACCACACATGTCCTCAGCTGACAGCTTCATCGAGTTCTACCCACTCAACACCAGTTTCATTTACAACAGTAAAGAGAAGACTCAGGGGTGCAAGTCTTATGGGAAGAATTGCAAAGAAAAAGACAGAGGGGAGCTCCCGTCAGGACATAGCAGAGTGGGCAGTGGGAGGGTTCCAGGGAGGCAAACAGGTCTACCTGTGCCTGGCCGAATCGACTCCAAATCGTGCAAGTTGCGACATTGGATGGGAGTGTAAACCGCCTTGGTGGTCAATTGATGCATAGCTACATATTTTACACACATTTTGAGGTCTTGACCACCAAAAAAGCTTTGAACATTTTCACCACTCATGTCCAAGAAAAGAAGAAACAGTTCATCGAACAAACCTTGACCCAATGACGGGGCATATTATCACACTATATGTGTTAAGTCCTCAAAATGGATAAAGCCACTAAACCAATGCCATATTTTTCATGTGAACATTGGGGGATGACGTGGGAATGTATCCCCACCATTAAAAAAATCTATGGCTCTATTTAAATAATATTTAAATATTTAAAGCCTGAATCTATACCCGAGTAGTTTGTTTATGTTCGCTTGTTTACCCAAGAGCTATTATAAAAATATGATGATAGTGAAATTTTACTTTGGAGGGTAGGATTCACAATAATGATTCAAATTTAAGATGGTATTTAAACTAGGTTTTTGAATCAAACATACAAAACTTCTGCTAGAGAAAAAACACATTTGTTCAATTTTACTTTTCACTCCAAATCTTATCATTACAAAGATATAGCTTTTGTGACAAATTCCCCATTTGACAACTAGCCCCAGTCTCGATATACAGACACATACTGTAATCATAACACAAACATGTTAAGCAATATGAATTCTCCCATTCATATATATACAGGTGTTCTGTCTCCTCCCCTTATAATGTCTCTGGTAAAAAAAAATATATAGGTCTATTCACTTCCCTTTTGCCATTGTTTATTATTAATTTATTTTGGCTACTTCTGTATTTTGTTTCCAAATTAAATGTGCGGCAGTGCCTAACACAAAAGTCTGAGCTTCCTAGATGCACTTGAAGGCAACAGCACATGCACATTGATTTCTCTAACACACTTTGCATTTGCAAGGTTTATATATTCAAATCTTCTCCTGTGGTCCCTCTCTCCCCATCAGCCTCACAGTTTCTCTGACAGGTTCTGTCCAAACCACAGGCACACACTGCCAACCTCCACCTTACTTCCACTCCCCTTCTCCAATCCAGCAACCCCTCCTGTCCATCTCTATTTCTCTCTCTCCCTCTCTCTCTCTCTCTCTCTCTCTCTCTCTCCTCCATACTTTCAGAGGCTGCGGGCTGTGTCCAGCCGCCCACTGCTCGCTCTACACATGTGTGTTTGGGGGGTGGGGGATTAGAGGCCTCGATCGATATCTGGAGCTGTTATATGACAAGTCAGGTCTCAGCACTGCCTGTTTACAGCATATTCGCAGCAAGCCTTCTCACTTCCAGCAATATCAGACAAATTGTTTGGTGTGTGTGTGTTTACCTTTGCTTCAAGGCATGCAAGTGTATTTTCACATTTAAAACCTGCTCTCCAAGGTTTAAGAATATTGCAGAATGTTTCAGATTTGTTATTTTACCTCTAATTGTGGCCAGTAAATAACTTCTGTGTTGTACCTGTGAGAATACAGCTAGACTTGAATTATGGTTATTTGCACATATGTGATTTGGAGGGGGTGAAGCACATGCCACCAGATTGGATTGGGTATGAGAACATACAGTTTGTGTTTTAAAGGAGTAGTGTGCAACAGGGCTATTTTAGCAAAAGCAGAGCGTCTTGAGGGACCCCAAAAGAAGCTTCTAGAGGCGTCCCCCAACTGTAGCAGGTGGATCATGGCAAGGGTGGTGGGGGCTTAATGTTATTTTTTCTCAAGCGTGCCTAGCTTGAGACCTGCTGCCATTACCCATACGCAACCCCCCACATACACCATTGTTTGAAGTGCCACAGCACTGAGACGTCAGCCAGACCGCTTTGGTGAAGATTAGAACTGACAATGTAGCTTACCCCTCTGCCTTGATCAATCAGCCAGTCAACAGATCAGATCTAATTCAGACTGAATGGCGTTGGCTTGAGTGAGTTGTTTGTACCATTCTTGTGGCAAAGGCACTCTGTTGTAAAAAGAATGCCTTTGCATACTCTGATTGAGAACATTAATCCTTTAATTTTGCATTAATTGTTTTATGCTCCCGCTTTTCCATTATTCATACTTAAAAAGGCCATGGGTAAACAAGCAATTAAAAAGTGGTGACAGATTAAAGGGAACCATTACAAAACCTTTTGGCATATTTCTCAGCCCATAGCACATCTGAATTGGAAAACTATAGCTGGACTGCAAGAGAGGAAGATCAGTCCTTTATTTCTACAATAACTTTCCCTCTTTCCTGCTGGCAGTCAAGTCAAGTCAAGTCAAGGCAGTGTGTTTTGCTCTCCACACACATCTGTTTTTCCAGCTCCTCACTGGGACTTACATGTAAAGTGCTTTTGATTGTCTGATTATCCTTATCAAAGTTGCCATGAATCTGTCATTGCAAATTTACCTTTGATCATTATAGCCCATATTCATAGTATTGTCATGATTGTTAGGGATGCACTCGCTGAGCACTTTATTAGGAACACCTTATTTATGTGATTATCTAATCAACCAATCTTCTGATAGCAGTGCAATGCATAAAATCATGCAAATACTGCTAGGGAGCTTCAGTTAATGTTCACATCAACCGTCAGAATGGGGAACATTTTTATTTTGTCCATGGCATGATTGTTGGTGCCATACAGGCTGGTTTGAGCATTTCTGTAACTGCTGATCTCCTGGGATTTTCACAAACAACACTCTGTAGATTTTACTTAGTATGGTGCCAAAAACAAAAAAACATCCAGTGAGTGGCAGTTCCGCGGAGTGAAAAGCCTTGCCTTAACTATTTAAGTAGACTAATCTCAAATGGTGATATCACATGAAACATCTATTTGCAAAAACAAAACAAAACATGAATAATACTACAAAAAAATCTTAATAACAAATATTAAATTCCTCCATTAGTAATCAATCATTTGCGTTATTAACACAAACACAAGTCTATGGATTTTTATGATAAATACGTTCAAGGAGTATTGATATTTGAGTTGAGAGCCCAAAAATTGTAATTTCAAGTGATTTTTCTAGTAATGACAGCATTAGTGTTTACAGTGTTAGATTTCAGGTCTGTTTATGGACTTTATGCATGATTTGATTTGAGAGTGAATAACCATCCATCCATCCATCCATCTTCAACCGCTTATCCGAAGTCGGGTTGCGGGGGCAGCTGCTCCAGCAGGGGGCCCCAAACTTCCCTATCCCGAGCTACATTAACCAACTCTGACTGGGGGACCCCGAGGCGTTCCCAGGCCAGTGTGGAGATGTAATCTCTCCACCTAGTCCTGGGTCTTCCCCGAGGCCTCCTCCCAGCTGGACATGCCTGAAACACCTCCCTAGGGAGGCGGCCAGGGGGCATCCTTACCAGATGCCCAAACCACCTCAACTGACTCCTTTCAACGCAAAGGAGCAGCGGCTCTACACCGAGCTCCTCACGGATGACTGAGCTCCTCACCCTATCTCTAAGGGAGAAGCCCGCCACCCTTCTGAGGAAGCCCATTTCGGCCGCTTGTACTCGCGACCTAGTTCTTTCGGTCATGACCCAACCTTCATGACCATAGGTGAGGGTAGGAACAAAAATTGACCGGTAGATCGAGAGCTTTGCCTTTTGGCTCAGCTCTCTTTTCGTGAAAACGGTGCGATAGAGCGAGTGCAATACCGCCCCCGCTGCCCCAATTTTCCGGCCAACCTCCTGCTCCATTGTCCCCTCACTCGTGAACAAGACCCCGAGGTACTTGAACTCCTTCACTTGGGGCAAAACCTCATTCCCTACCTGGAGTACGCACTCCATCGGTTTCCTGCTGAGAACCATGGCCTCAGATTTAGAGGTGCTAATCCTCATCCCAGCTGCTTCACACTCGACTGCCAAGCGATCCAGTGAGAGCTGAAGGTCACGGACCGTGAATAACCAGTTATTTATTATGTTTAAATTATGGTGTCTTTGTCTTACAAAGTGATTATATGCCTTCACAAGACTTGGTTTATGATGCATGAATCACATGGGCTACTTTTATGACACTCCTGAATGCTTGATTTAGCATTAGTTTAGCATTAGTCACTTTGTACTGCCATCGTACTGAATTCAGCCAATGGGACATTCAATCAATTATTTCCTTTAGTGTCATGACATGAAGTTGAGGAAATAATTACATAATTTTGGGGTGGACTACTCCTTTAAATGTGGCGCTACTCTTACTAAAGTCCATTGACCACAATAGTGACCTCCCACTTTTTAATTCCTTTTCTCTTTAGGGATTTTAAAAAGATCTTAAAAAAAGAGTTCTTGAACCAAACCAAAATGCATTTATCGTACGCAGAAGCATATATCATCATTTAACAACCACAAAGCTCATGATAAGTTTGTCTTGAAATGTTTATAACTAATAGTCACTTCCTGCACCCTACTGTACTGCTCTATTCTCTATTCTCGACATGAGCATATCAGTGAGGCCTGGTTTTATTCACAGCCAGTTCTACACCATCACTGGAGCTTACCAACTTATGGAATGGCTTCTGTCCCTCGCTTCAAGATCCCACACTACAGGATCAGAATAGATAATGTATTTGGATGGAGTGAAAAAAAAGCTCTCTATGCCTCTTAGTGTCCATCATGTGTCATGGCTGCTCCTGGGTTATATGTTCTGTCTGGCTAAATATCCTGCTCCAGTGGTTGCAGTTGCCTCTATGTACCTCAGAGGCAAAATGCTCCATAGCATTTTCAGTCCAGTTGTGCTCAGACCTACTTTTCTCCTGACACCTAACTCACCTCTCTTTTGTTGTCTCTCCTCTTGCAGGGCTCAGGTGTGGTTGAATGACATCTGTCCAGATCAGAGATGCCCAGAGGTGTTTGGACATGAGGTAGACATCTAACCTGAGAAGACCTCATCTTTTGTTTACTATTTTGAATGTGTTTTGTTTTTGGAATATATATATATATATATCCCTACTGTCAAACAATGGTTTGATATTTTTGTATGATTAAAAAATGACCTATTTATTCATAATTGTTTTTGTTTAATTTAGTTTTTCTGAATAGCCATTAAATAACCTCTGATACATTTTTAATATATATATAAACTGACAGCTAGAATGCCAAGAATCTGCAAAGCTATCATTGCTGCACATGGATGATTTCTTTGATGAGAACTCTTTAAAATAGTTTAAGAAGTAATTTAAAAAAAAGTCAAATTGTAATAGTTAGTTTTCATGTTATTAATGTCTTGACTATACTTTGTGATCAGTTGAATGCCACCTTCTGAATAAAGGTACTAATTTCTTTCTATAAGAGCAAAATCTGCACATTATTCCAAACTTTTGGCTGCCAGTGTATACTGTAAAATACGATACAGAAAGTGACTCCCAAAAATAACCCCACATATAAATACACTTTATTTCACACCAAACCTCACAGCCTTAAATTCACAGCTTAACACAATCCACTCAGTCTGGGCCCCTTTATTAAACTTGCAGTTAGCTTGCAGGCTTGTCCTAAATGTTATGCTATTGCTGACATTAAAATGGACACATTTGATATCTCTGGCTTGTTTGATTACCATGGGAACCAGCAAATTCAGACCGGCCCCTAAACAACCAGAGGCTGATGAAGACAAATGTGCAAACTCAGGTTGGCAGAATTGCTTTCTCGGTGAGTGTGATCGGCCACGCTCGAGAAGGCGGAACCAGGAGTTGTGATTTATCGTTTCGTGTTGTCCCCAGACCACCACTGTCTGCTACCTCTCCATGCCTTAATTACCCCAACCGTGTTTATTAGAATAGTCACACTACCTATAATACATCATCGACACTGAGGGGAGTGAGACAGGAAATAGCACTTCTCTGTGTGGTCTTTATATGCAAGCCGGGCAGCTATTTTGAATTTTAGACTAAAGGATACCAGAAGAGCAGATGTCAAAAGTAATAACAGTGAAAGTTCCACCTAAGTTCATGGGAGATGCTTGTTTTCATTGGCACGCATGTTCACGCAAGAACTTGCATTGTTTTTGAGCACATTTATGATTATATTGGGCCTGTTTTAAGCTTTAAACTGAGTCACCGGCATTGTATTGAAAAGACTGAGTGGGATATACACACAATGAGTACTTTATTAGGAACACTATGGTCCAAATAAAATGCCTGACGTGGTCACGTGCTGTTGTAGCCCATCCGCTTCAAGGTTCAACGTGTTGTGCATTCTGAGATGCTATTCGGATTACTACAATTGTTCAGAGTGGCTATCTGAGTTACCGTAGCTTTTCTGTCAGCTCAATCCAGTCTGGGCATTCACCATTGACCTTTCTCATCAACAAGGCATTTTCGTCTGTAGAACTGCCGCTCACTGGATGTTTTTTGTTTTTGGCACCATTCAGAGTAAATTCTAAAGTCTGTTGTGCATGAAAATCCCAGGAGATCAGCAGTTACAGAAATACCCAAACCAGCCCGTCTGGCACCAACCATCAAGTCATGGTCGAAATCACTGAGATCAAATTTTTCCCCATTCTGATGGTTGATGTGAACATTAACTGAAGCTCCTGATCTGTATCTGCATGAATTTTTGCATTGAACTGCTGCCACACAATTGCCTGATTAGATAACTGCATGAATAAGTAGGTGGACAGATGTTCCTAATAAAGTGATCAGTTAGAGTATATTAAAATTAATTTGTGTTCTGTGTAAGAATGAAAATCAACGGGGTTGAACGGCATGAGTAAATTATGACAGATTTTTCCCTTTTGGGTAAACTATTCCTTTAAACCTGCTACTTTTAACACATGTAATATTGATTATCAGTTAGCATTAGCATTACTCATTAATACAAACAAACTGAAAACACACATTAAAAAATATGACAATGTCAGTCTTTGAGGTGCACAGAATGGGGGCAGCAGGGGTGCAATTATTAAAACCTCGTAATAATCTCACGATAACAGTAATAATTTTTTTATGATGTTTCTTTGTAAATCGCGGGGTATTAAAGAATATTAAGTGGAGGTGCCTTTAACAGCGCACACAACAGTAGACCGGGGCGATGCCAGATTCCAATAGCAAGTGATCCTCCCTATGCCCTACTCACTCCAAAGTGCAGACCCCTTGAAGTATCTGAAGGGAACACGGAATTACTGTATGAATGTGACCTTCGTCTTGTGGAAGGGCCCATCCATTTTCTCACTTTCGTTTGGAACGAGCTTTCGAGTGGCGTCCCCTCCCGCAGAAGTGCCCTTTGAGGGGCAAAAACGTCGTTTTGAATTCGCCCCAAAGCATTGAAGTGGTGTCACGCATCAGCTGTTTTTTAATTCTGTTTGTGTTTCATGAGTTACAAGCGAAACACGACAGAAGATATCTGTTTACAGCATATAAACTCTAAAAGCTTTTTTCTCCAGGCCATTACATGATACTAATTTAATATGTGAGTGAAATAATATGTTGTTTTCTATTCGCAAACCTTCCGATTGGCACAAAGATTTGTACGTATGTTTGACAGTTTATGTAGAGTAATCTTATTTCTTAAGTTATGGAAACAGATCACTTCCAATTTGCAGACAAATTAAAAAGCATCTGGTAAGAATTTATTATATTGCCTAGGCCTGCATTGTACAGACTTTAAAACGACATCAATCTGGTGTTATTGGGGCCAGTAGTTATTCATTATTTTGATGATTTCTTTTTCAGCACGAAACGTCAAAAGTATGCCAAAACATGTTTATGTTTATTATTATTTAAGCGACTCAAGCATACAGTAATTTCCTCATTCATTTTTGGAGATATGAATAATAAATAATATGTAACTAAACGTGTTTACATAATTTGAACTCATTTTTAATGCTACAGTAATTTAATAAATATTTTGAATCCAGAAATGGCTTTTGTTTATTTATGAAACAGCATTGTGGCTGTGTACTCACAGAATGACGCAGACACATCAATGCAGAAATATATATGCAAACCAACACAGGTTAGATAAAATGTCCACTCAAGGCCCAGTTGTGTTGTAAGATCATCAACAGATTAATACTCGATTGCTACCGCATTTCCGACTTCACATGGCACACCTGCAGTGTAGACAGCATTATTATTTCTAATAATATACCTATATGCATAATGACCCCTATATGCATATTTATTTATCTTATTTAGCATTTACCGGTATCAAAATCAGTCAAAAGCACCGAGTGCTTATAGGGCGTAAGTAGTCTTACCGTGATATCTTTAGTAACTAAGAATGCAGTTGACACTTAGAAAGTAGGGTTCGAATGAACAGATATTTCCTTGTCAAATAAATAAAAATTGGTATCGCAAAGAAGCCATTTCATTAACATACACACTAGTAGTGCCCTCTGCTGTTCATAATTATATATATAAAAAATATATAAAAAATCAGCAGCTAATTCTGTTTTATTATGAATAGGAATACACATTAAATTAATAGTTCACCCAAAAATGAACAAAATATTTTCTCAGCCTCTTGTCACCCCAAACCTGCTTGTTAAGGAGATGTTAGGCAGAATGTTAGAATCAGTCACCATTCACAGTTATTATATGGAAAAAAAGATGCAATGAAAGTGAACAGTGACTGAGGCTAGCATTCTGCCTAACATATACTTTTGTAAGTAATACAGGTTTTGAACAACATGAGGGTGAGTAAATGATGACAGAATTTACAGGATGAACTATACTTTTAAGCCACCATAGCCTTATTGTTGAAGTTTAAACCATCTGTTTAACAGAAAGTTTTTTTCCACCAAATTTACATCCTGCAATTTTTTAAACAGCAATTTAAATTAGATTGACTTTTTGCAATAAAAACATTGAACTCAAACAACAAACAAAACAAAATGCATGTGCGACAAGTCCACATTGCCGTAAAATGCTTGACTTGTTTAAATTGCACAATAAGTAACCATCACAGTGTTTCTTTGTAGCTCTATTTGTCTCCACAGGAACAGCTGTCCTCTTTCCATTGGGCACTTACAACTATTGCAAAGGTATCTTTTTTCTTTTCATTTTTATATCACCACTTTAACAATATGTGAAAATACTGCCGGAATGTGACATCAGAACACTCAAGAGTTCAGTGGTCTGCACAGTATTAATAGTCCCTTTAGGAGATGGCAAAAGTTCCCAGCCCAGATATCGAAAGTGGCTTTTTTCGTCAAGGTGCCAATTTCAGTTAGTATTAATTATCTAGCTAGAGGTCAATGATGTGGTTGATATCTCGTTGACACTAATTGGCCTAGTTGAAGAGAGCTTTCATTATGCAACTTTCATTAAGAGTGGAGGGGTCAGGGAATGAGGTGGGCCATGGCAAACAGAGACAAAGACTAAATTACGATGGAGAGCAAAGCATACCGATAATATGTGTGGAGACAACTGCATGAGATGCAGAGGAAATAGGGTTGTGTACACAGAGCTCAGCTTATTAAAATCAGGCTGATGCAGCATCTTGGCTGAAGTTGTTTTATTTATTGGTATGGTTTATTTAAGTTGGGACAAGTAGTTGGATTATTTATTAGAGGATATGAGGGAATTTTTGTGGAAATGGAGGTATTGATTTTGTTAAAGAAAATCAGGATTCACAAACAGGTGCCACCAGAGTAGAAAGGAAGTTCTTCAGATTCTTTTACTAATACACAGAGTTAAATTGCAGGTCCTTGCATTTAAAGTAAGTATTACAAAACAGTGTCAAATATCATCCTGATAATCTTAATTTCAGAAAATATTCAGAAAATTCTAAACAGGCTTCCCAAAAACATTTGTGGCTAAATGTTGATAACCACCAAAAATAAATAAAACATCCACAAGCTAAAGCAAAGCAAAATTTGAGGTTATAGTGAGGCAGTTACAATGGAAGCGAATGGGGCCAATTTTTGTGTTTAAAGACAGAAATGTGAATCTTAATCATTCTGTTAAAACTTGAGTATTATTTGATCTGTATGGTTGTTTAAATCATAATTTTTGCAGTCGTTTTAGGGTTTACAGTGTTACGTCATCATGACACCGAACATTGTAAAATTGGATATTTCTTTACACAGAGAAATGTAAGCAATTTTATCACACTAAAATCATGTTTATACAAATATTGTTTACATCTTGTAGCTATACTTTTTAAATAATGAGTATTTAAAAAAATTAATTGGCCCCATTCACTTCCATTGTAAGTGACTCACTGTAACCCAGACTTGTCCTTTTTTAAAGAAAAGGAGGAACAAGTCAAAATATATTTTTCTAATAATCAACATTATGCGACAAATGCTGCCGATTGAGCTTAACTTGAGCTTAACCCCGGAATATTCTTTTGACATCAGACAAATAACGTACTTTAACTTTAAATAAATGGACCTTCCAAAGTCCTGTGACTCATTTTAAAATGAAGTTTCCTTTGCATATCAGTCCAGTAAATAATATAAACTGTTCTGTAGGTTTTTGAGTGGCTGGCCACCTGAAATGAGTAATGACTATTCACAGCTAAGCTTGTGTGCCAATGCATACTAATAATGTCGTCATGAATAACATTCAGTCATCTTAAAAGATACTTTCCCACTTATGGTGTGTAACCTGACAGATATTGAGCAAAAAGAAAATGATACATAGCAAGAAGAGACGAAAAGAAAAACAGTACATGTAAAACATTAGTCTACAATGTTTTCACAGTGAAGTAATTTTTTTATGAAAACCTTAATGATTTGTGTCATTCTAGACACTTTACTTTTATTGGTTTTAAACTAAATCAGAGCGAGTGTGTGTGTGTGTGTGTGTGTGTGTGTGTGTGTGTGTGTGTGTGTGTGTGTGTGTGTGTGTGTGTGTGTGTGTGTGTGTGTGTGTAGTCCAGTTGAAGTCAGCAGTGCTCAGTTCACAATGTACCTGAGGCTCACTGACATATCACTCTTGTGAAGAACTAACTTCTCTTGGCAGTTCTACAGCATGTCATTGGGCACCTTGATGTAGTGTTAATGGAAGTGCTTTTATCACATTTCTTTATTTAAACCCTTAAAAAATTGGCCCCATCCACTTCCGTTGTAAGTGCCTCAGCCCAAATATTTGCTTTTTTTTAAAAGAAAAGGAGGGACTAGACAAAATAATGTTTGTGCTAATGGTAAATGGTCTGCACTTATATAGCGCTTTTTTTAACCTTAGAGGTTACCAAAGCTCTTTGCACTGTGTCCCAATCACCCATTCATGCACACATTCACATTCACACACCAATGGCGGCAGAGCTGCCATGCAAGGCGCTAGCCTGCCATTGGGAGCAACTTGGGGTTCAGTGTCTTGCCCAAGGACACTTCGGCATGTGGAGTCATGTGGACCAGAAATCGAACCACAGGGATTGGCAGCCGACCCACTCTACCACCTGAGCCACAGCCACCCCAAATACCACAAATGCTGTTAATTGAGCTTAACTTGTATTGAACCAGGTGAATGCACTTAAACATGTACATGAAAATTTGTCTGTGCTTGTAATTTCCAGATGTTGTGGATTAAAATGTATGTGCAATCTGCCAAACAATGTGAAGTATGAATGCTATTTAATAGTGTATTACAACAACATGCTGTGTGTCATTGTATTAAAACACTTTTAAGGTGATGTTTTGTTGTAATGACGACCAGCTTAAACCACAGCAATACTCAGACCTAACCTCCTAATAGATGAGAGCAGTCTCTTTGTGTTGGGGCTATACTGGCAAACCAAAACATGTTAGCATGAAAGATTTTAAGTCAAATATATCTCAAGAATCTGATGGCATGATATACTGTATGTTTTACTTAAGTATAAAATGCTTTAATACATCATAAAAAGAACAAAATATGACACTAATAAAAACAGTGATTTAAAAAAAAAAAAAACTACAGCTACATAAAAAGATGTCAAAGATAATAATTGAGAAGCATCCAAAGAAGCACAATGTAAATGCTCAGAGAATCTGGTTTATTGTGCCAGTAAAATGTATCATGTTTCACGTTACATATCGGCCATGGCAGGACAATATTCATTGCCCCTACAGCAAATAAGGAGGAAGGGATGCAGAAACACTCACAGAGGTTTCCTCTTGCATCCCAACACTACTATAAAAAGGATCATCTCATACAGTGCTGAAATCACACTGGAATGTATAGTGAACAGAGAAACAATGATTACAAAAAGTTAAGACGCATGCTCATCTAAATTCAGAAATCAGTTTATGTACCATTGATATGCAAAGTTACAAATTGACTGTTCTAATAACACTTTCAAAGGTATATCTCAGCTGAGCAGAATCTGTAGAGAACAGCTCTCAAATGCCTTCAACTCTTTTTTACATTATCTGACATTAAGTGGGTATGTGTGGAGAAACAGAATTTGCTCAGTGATAGATATTTTATATTTATGACACCTGGTATGTATCTTTCACAAAACAGGAGACTCATGAGACGATGAAAGTTGCAGCCTACTGACCTACAGAAGCCAAAGATCCACCAGTAGATACTGCAGGCCCATTACTCAAACAGTAAGAACAGAGCCACAGAGTCACTGGCATGACACCCAATGGCTGCAAAGTTGCAGTAAAAAAAGAGAAAATCACTTCAAGGAGCTTCCCGTAGCAGTTACAAGTGTCATATCATAAACATTAAAACAACATTCAGTAACGACAAACTGCTAGCAAGTGTCATGGTCAGACATAAAAATGTCACTGGTAATGATTGTATTGATTAAAACTGCTCACAATTATTTATAGGCTAATGAAAGTAAAGCTATCAAGCAAGTCTGCTTTGCTATCGAATGACATCTATTGATTGAGTCTGCATTAATGATGACCACAGATAAGGATACACAGAAGGGCTTGATTGTTGTTGAACATAGAGACATTGGACTACAAAGAAAACATCTCCTTACCATTGTCCTCAACTGCATGGTATGAATGTTATTTGAATGTTGATTCACGCTCAGGTCCTAAAGACAAGCCAGAAGTCTGCTTGTCACTGGCATGTGAGGCTGAGGAAGACAGAAGAGGAAGAAACTAAAACAAAACAATAATGTAAATTATTTAACAATAGCTGTGATTAGAACAGACAGTGCAGAATATCTACAGGCTAACAACCCAGAATTGGGTCAGACAGGATCACATGCAATGCTGTGAGGTCTGTGACCATGCTGTAGCTGTACCACCCAAAGCTTCTGGTTTGATTGTGTGTTTTTGTGACGAATGTTGCGCATCATGAAAGCAATAACCTAAACACGCCAGTAAACTATTCAGTTGTTTCACCGCATAAACAATATTATCAAGTTGTAAACAAATGTATTGTATGAAGTCAAGTAAGTAACGAAGCGATATCGAGATAGCATTGTTAGCTAATCCTATGAAAACATGATCTAATCCTTAAAAAGCATATTTTTTACTTTAATTTACACTTGTGTAAATGAATAGCAATTGCAATAGGTGTATGCCTTTAAGAGAACGTGACTAGGTGGCAGATGTTCAGCTCCTGAGAAAGCGTTGTTGTTGTTGTCTGTGCTCCTTAAGAATATATGTTACTCTGTTCAGACCAGTGGTGTTCATCAGGATTATTACATGTGTCAGAAGCACTTGATAAGCACACAGCCTCGAAAGAATGGCTAAATATACTCCCCCTGAGTTTTTCAAAATTAGACAAAGACGGTGATGTTCAGGTCAGTTAATAAATAAATACCATGGGAAATGAAGCCGAACTCATTCAAATCATTCACTTTTAATGAGGAAGAAATTCGACGATGTGTTAAGAAAATACGATGAGTATTTCTTCCCCAAACGAAATGTGATTCACGAACGAGCCTGTTTCAGCGCCCTGTTGAAAAGGCTGAAACCATTATTAGAGCTCTATATGACTTATCAGAACACTGAGACTTTGGTGAACGCAGAGATGAACACATTCGGGATCGGATAGTTGTGGGCATACTTGATAGAGAACTGTCAGTTGATGTCTGATCTTACATAGCCCCAAACTATTCAGAGTGTACGTCAGTGTGAGGAGGTAGCGCTTCAAGTTCACCAGCAGGGGGAGGCGTGCGCTGCAGTACAGTAGGTAGCACAAGGAAAAGCAGCAGAAAGAAGGAAACCGAAATGGAATCCTAAAAGAAATAATGACAAGGAGCAATATCCAAAATGTGGAAGATGTGGGAAAATCAAACAGGAAATATGCCCAGCAATGAAATCCACATGCAATAAATGTAAAAAAAAAAAGTGGGTCACTGGGAAAAATTCACTATTACAAATTCACACAGAGATAATGAGCAATGGACTATTCAAATTTCCGTTGGAGAAACACCAGCCAATTTTAAAATTGATACTGATGCTGATGCAAACATCATGTGTGATCAAACATTCAGCATGCTAAATCCTGAGAGAGTGTTAGAGCAGTCAAATGTCACATTATGTAGTACTGGAGGTCGACTGGATTGCTTGGGAAAGTTTCAAGCCAGAACAAGATACAAAGGAAATTTGTACACATTCCCAGTTTATGTCATATGTTGACAAAGTGTGAACAATTTAATAAGCCGAACCACTCCAACCTCAATGGGGCTGGTTAAACGCATTGAAGAAGTTCACAATGCATTTGGTAAGCATGGAACTCTTAAAAAAGAGCCTGTTAAAATCCAGCTAAAGGACAATGCTCAGCCATACACGGTGCACACAGTGCGCAGAATTTCCTTGCCTCTCATACAAAAGGCAAAGGAGGAGCGGCAGCACATTGAAGAGAATGGGGTCATTGAGCCAATGACAGACCCGGACTGGTGTGCACCCATGGTGCCAGTGCCTAAACAGAATGGCAGGTTACACATCTGTGTGGACCATAAAAAGTTAAATGAAGCTGTAAAAAGAGAGAGGTATGTTCTTCAAACTATAGAGGAAATAATTGGAAAGCTGAGTGGTGCAACACTGTTTTCATCTTTGGATGCTGCCTCAGGCTTTTGGCAGATACCTTTACACCCAGAAAGTAGCAAATTGACCACATTAATATCACCTTTTGGAAGATACTCTTTTAAACATCTTACCTTTGGCATCACAAGTGCCCCAGAAATATTTCAGCGAAATATGACAGAAACTCTAAAATGGCTTGATGGAGTATCAGTGTACATGGATGATATATTGGTGTATGGAGACACCGTGGAACAACATGACCAGTGGCTTACCAAGGTATTGGAGAGGATTGAGTCTTCGGGTTTAAAGTTAAACTGTGAGAAGTGTCTGCTGAGACAAAGCCAACTCCACTTCCTTGGTCACCTAATTGACAAATCAGGTGTGAGACCCGATCCTGAAAAGGTCAAGGCTGTCCATGAGCTCCCACCACCATATAATGTTCAGGAGTTAAAACGTGTACTCGGAATGTTTAATTTCCTGGGAAAGTACATTCCTAACCTGTCAACAGTGGGCAAACCTTTGTATGACTTGCTGAAGTCGACAACTGTGTGGACATGGGCCCATCCTCAGGAGGAGGCATTTCAGTGTATCAAAGACATTCTTTCAACTTCTCCGGTCTTAAAGTTCTACAATGTGGCTCTACCTACTGCTGTTTCAGTTGATGCTAGCAGTTATGGCATAGGTGGCATTTTATTGCAGCTGCATGAAGGAGACTGGAAACCGGTGGCGTATTGCTCACGTACTCTATCTGAGGCTGAGACCAGATACATCCAGATTGAAAAAGAGTGTCTGGCGAGTGTCTGGGCTTGTGAAAAGTTTGAAAAGTACCTGATCGGCCTTGAGAACTTCAAATTAGTCACAGATCACAAACATCTAGTGCCCCTTATGAATAAGAAGTACTTGGACAATGTTCCATTGCATTGTCAGAGACTACTTATGAGGCTTATGAGATTCAAACTGACTGCAGAATATGCTCCAGGCAAGACTTTGCTGGTGGCTGGTACTCTATCACGAAGTCTACTAGCATGCAAGGAAAATTACATGAACACACTCAAATGTTGAGTGTTATATTGCAGCTGTGGTTGATGGTATGCCTGCAAGCTCACAACATGTGCCACGTTCATCTGATACCATTTGAATGTCTGCAAAAAGTGAAGGTTCATAAATTGTGCGTGCACGTCTGAAGTGTCTGCAGTGCGCATGCGTGAATCTGAGAGCTGCTGCTTCTTCTTCTATTTTACTCTTTTATGGTGGTTGCAATTGGTGCATTTTCCATCCCTACTGGTATGCAGTGTGGAGCATTGATATTATGGTAAATTAATGGTAAATATGGTAAAACGATAACCCTAACCCTATTATTAAATCCTGTTTTTCACATTGTCTTCAAATTTATTAGTAAAAATCTATATACTCATCAATCCATATTTAGTACACGTTTCAGTGAAAGCTGAGTAATATCAATAGATTTAATTGCTTCTATAAGCTTTGATCTTTCAATCTTATATGACAAACATTTTATTAGGACATGTTCAAATTCAGGAAGACCACATCTTATGCAACGACCAGATTCATGTTTGCCAATACCGAAAAGTAGGGCTGGGCGATATGGCCAAAACTGTTATCACGATAATCTTTTTCATATTGTTCGATATCGATATTTATCACAATATACATTTACACATTGCACTTTATTTTTTTTTATTTAAAAGATGACGGAAGAAAAGAAGAAAAATATGTATTCTAAACAGTCAAAATAGTCTCTACAGAACTGCACAGGGGGTCCAGAGACAGCCAAAGCAGTGGGGTCTGCAGGATCTTTTACCAATTTTACCGTCTTTTACCGTTTATCTATTGAAAATGAATGTAAAATGATCATGTGTTTGTTCTGAAACATTAACACAGCTAGCATTAGCAAGTTCATCCAGTCTGACTCTACGTTACCACTGGCGCTTTGTGAGCGAAGCTGAGAGCGTTTTCAATTAATTCCTATGAAAGCCGAGCGCCATGCTCGCAAGGTGGATCGTAGGATTGGCAGCGGTGCGGAGCAAGCTCTCTCCTAGCGGTGTGAGCGCCTTTGAGCGGATTTCGTCCGCCCCAGTGGAAACGCAGCCTGAGAAAGCAGAACTGCTTGTGTTTAAATATCGAAAATTCCTCAAAAGTTTATCATGGATTTTCTTTATCGTGATGTATATCGATATCGTTTTATCGCCCAGCCCTACCGAAAAGTGATTGATTTAATAAGGAATCCCCAATTCTGAGTAGAGATATTATGGTATCATCTCTTCTGTTTCCATAACTATTCCTCTCAAATCCAACAGCTCTTTGGATATTATATAAATTATGCCCCTTTATCTCTCGATCCCACTGACCTTGCCACATTTTTACTACAGCTGTTTTGATTATTCCTTTTACTTCCATATTACTCAATGATACACTAAAGTCTATATCATGATGTCTTACAGCTTGTTTAGCTATCTGTTCAACTTCCTAATTTCCTTCCACCCCCACATGAGCAGGTACCCTTAAAAAGGAAATTACTTCTTAATTACTGATGTATTACTTAATTACTGATGTATCCTATTCAGACTTTGAAGTATATCTAATAAAATATCCTGCCTTGAAGATGATTTTCCACTTTTTAAACTTGATAGAGCTGAGTATGAGTCAGAACATACCACCACTTCAGCTGGATGAACCTCTTCAACCCAATGAAGACCAGTTATTATAGCAAGCATTGCCTTAGTGTAAACTGATAGATGATTTGATGTTCTTGTTGCTATTTTGTTCTTGAAATAGCATTATCATTATCATTATATTGAAAAAAAAAAAAGGGACTACAAACACTACCTTGAGGAGTTCCATTGTCAATATTTTATATCTTAGAAAAGGAGGACTCCACTCTTACTTGAATAGTTCGATTAGCTAAAAAAAATCCATTAACCAACTGTATATTTTCCCATTAATAACCAGATTCTGAGAGAGCACGTGTCTGCGAGTGAGAGTGCATCTGCAGTCTGACCTTACTGCTTTATGTCGACATCTACTGGCAGGAGCTGCCCCCTCACGCCGACTTGTTTTTGTATGTTCTTGTAATGGAGATGAGGGCTTATGCCGTTTATGATTCATATTGCTGTCTGTGAATTTTTTGCTTGTCTGTGACAATAATAATGAAAGAGTAAACTTGTTTAAAAGTTTGTTTTTTTGTTTTTACTTGTTTAAAAGGTCAATTTAATATCTTGCCTCGAACTGTCCTCATTTTCCAAAAAAAACTATTTCTTTTAAAAACTGCAGCTCCATCTACTGGACTAGATCAACGACTACATGCCAAACTTGGATTCTCACTGGTATGCCTCCAACTGTGTTCTTTGTGGCAGATACACGAAGCACTCTGTATAATTTGTGATCATTTAAGTACAGAGAAAAAGAATACAAACTGTGAAAAGATGAACAATTCAACGCTGTTCAGCCTTTAACATGGAAATGAATTGAACTGTCACAGTTTAAAACATTGAGGCCCTTTGATCCAAAGGCTTTCTTAAAGGAATATTCCGGGTTCAGTAAAAGTTAAGCTCAGCATTTGTGGCATAATGTTGATAACCACAAAAAATAATTTCGACTTGTATGTCTTTTTCAAAGAAAAAAATTGAAGTAACTGTGCGGCACTTACAATGGAAGTAAATGGGGCTGATTTTTGGAGGGTTTAAAGAGCTTATATTAATTCTTCTGTTAAAACTAATTTGAGCTGTAAAGTTTTTAAATCATAATTTTTACAGTCATTTTAGGGTTTGTTGACTACATCATCACGGCAACAAAAAAGTTGTTATAAGCATTTTTTTCACACTAAAATCATGTGAACACACATATTGTTTATGTCTTGTGGTACTTTATCATTTATGGATTAGCCCCTTCCATTGACTTCCATTGTATGTACCTCACTGGAACCCAGGTTTTTTGTTTTTTTCAAAGAAAAGGAGAAGCAAGACCAAATACATTTTTGTAGTATATTACACTCTCAGAAAAAAAGGTTCCACATTTTACCTTTTTCGTTGCTGGGGTACAATATAGGGAACTGTTTTTTCATTTAGTTAATTTTTAAATGGTTGGGTACATACTGTTATTGTACCTATAAGGAACTATTGTGCATCTTAAAAGTACGATTGTGTATTTTTAAGGTGCATTTGTGTATTGTGTTCCTCTGGGAACAAAACTGTGTCTTAAAGATACACAATTGTTCCTTATAGGTACAATTATGTACTCAAAACGAGTTGAAAACTCTAATTAGAGGTACAAAAATGTCCCCTTATTGAGGGTACCAACTCAGCGACAGAAAAGGTACAGTTTGGAAACTTTTTTTCTGAGTGTGATTGCAGCAAATGCAGTCTGTTGAGCTTAACTTGTATTGAACCTGGAATACTCGTATAATTGCTTGGAATGATTTTTAGAAATGAATAAGATGTATATATGCATTTCTTTACAAATTAAACCCACAAAAAGAGCCTACAACAAGTGCCTAGCATATAATAATAATAATGTATTTATGTTGTTATTGTTATTATTATCTATGTAAATAATTGCATTTTTCTATAGCGCCTTTCTAAATCTCAAGGTCACTTTACAGATCCATAAAATGGGTAATCCTTCAAAATTGTTGGAAAAACACCCCAGGTGGCACCTCACATAGTCCTAGTTGATTAAGAGAATGCAAATTGTGTTCAAGACTGTGAAGCAAACTAGCTGTTTGCTAGTAAAATATAAGACCGTTTTAATTTGATAAACACATTTTGGCACTGCATAAACCCCATACTTCTATTTGTTTTGATGAGTTTACTATTATTCTAAAATGTGGAAAATAATAAATAATCAAAAAATAGGGTGTTTGTGTCCAAATTTTGACTGTATGGCCAAATGTTAAATGTCTTGTACCAAGTCCACTGTCTGACAAGCCTACAATATTATTTTTTAAACAATACAGCCATAACACTTTATGGAAAAGTACTTCTGAATACTACTAAATACTTAGATGCTGACTTATCAATTGCAAGCAATATGGACAGAATACATAGCTGGCTCTGGGGCTGTCTGAGGGTGAATCTCATCCTCTTCTTACAACTCACTGTCAGACTCAGAATTTAGACATTGGGTAGGCTAGGGCTAACAGAAAACACCTTAAGGAAAATTTTCTTTTTTTCTGGTCACAAAGTGCATTAAGATTTTTTTTAAATACATGTATTTTTATTGTTTAAAGATGTAGCAACATAATTAGCTTGAAAATAAATAACAATGGAAGGTTGTTTTGATAAAAAATAAAAATTAATGGTGGCAAGGGTGCCTTTTACCACACACCTTATAGTGATATTGTGCAAATATATTGGGAAAATAGTTATTGGACACAATTTGTCAACTTAGGCAAATAATTTTGAGAGGGCAGTTTGCTTTTTTGAGTGACAAATTAAGATAATGCTTATTAAAAATAACTACTTCAGAACAGGGTTAACCATTTTCTGTTAATTTCACATTTGGCATTTTATAACATCTTAAGTATTTAAAACGAACAAATTCCCACTGTGATTGTATCAGTAAATGTGACAACTGTGAACATTCTTCATAACAAACCTAACCCTCCTCACTATGGGCCGTTAGCCACTGCAACAGGAGGGCTTTATCTTTTCACTAATTGGATTTAATCTCCTTGAACAAAACTGAACATGACAAATAAGTATTGTGGCTCAAAATAATCTTGATAATTTCCAGGATTGTCTTTAGCTACATGAATTTGCAAGATTTAAAAAAAATATTCTATATTAGATCAAATTACCTCAAAATCTTTTATTTTTATTTTTTATTTAATTTATTATGAGTTACAAAAATTAGTCAGATACATACACAACACAAACAGAATTCAAAAAATTAACACATTTCTCATATCACAAACATATAAGTATAAAAAAAAATATATAAAGTATAAAGCATCTATCTATCTATCTATCTATCTATCTATCTATCTATCTATCTATCTATCTATCTATCTATCTATCTATCTATCTATCTATCTATCTATCTATCTATCTATCTATCTATCTGTCTATCTATCTATAGATAGATAGATAGATAGATAGATAGATAGATATCACATAAGCATACATATACAGTACAATTATTCAAGATAGATGAAATAAAAAAATAAAAAAAAATAAAAATAATTACCTCAAAATCAAACTTTAGACATTGCACGCAGTGATCTCATGGATCAGGAACATTTTGCAGTACATAATGTGCACTCAATAAAAGTGTGTTCTTTTACATGTTCTTAACAGATAAGGCAAGACCAATTAATTTCAGGTTGAACAAATCATTCATTGTATCACTATTCTCTCAGTTAACACTGAAAATTGGTCCCACAGACCCGAAACACCACACATAGGTTAAAGCTTTTGGTGTATCTGAAGCTTCAAGAGATCCACAAGGGGATTCGTGTCGGATCGAAAATGGATTGTACTCAATTGTATTCGATTATTCCGATGATATTTTTAGGATTCTGTCTGGGAACATATCACTCAAGGGGCCGGTCTGCGTGTCTGCAGCAGGTTACTATTGGTGAAGAGGAACCATACTGAAATATCGCGAGATGTACATCCCCACTCGCTGCTGTAAGATGGAGAAGTTATGTTGAGGCGCAATCGAGGTAAGAGCTTAAATTAGTCTTTGTTTGGCGTAGACGCATGTGGCTGACCCAGAGTGACCGTAAACAGAAACATACGGGTTTACTTGTGACTTGTGCGTGAACACTGTGGGTAAAATTAGTGTTTTGGTCGCAAAGACCGGGCACTTCACTGAAATAAACCGCCATTTTTAATTTGCGGTCGGACTGACGAGCATTGTGATGTGAGTGTCTATCCGCGCGCATCGATAATACACCAATGTATGGACATTATGTATGCAGGATCACTGTAAAAATGATAGATATGTATTGAGCGTGCGTGAAATTACATCTTAACACGGACTATAGGGGAAAGCGTTTTCCATCATGAGATCGCGACGTAAGAACAAGTGTGATAGCTGTGTGATAGCATGTGCTTATATGAAATGTAAAATCTCAGATTTTCTGCTGCATGTATGTGGTCGTATGATTGTGAGTTTTCAATCATCACGGCTCCAAAACCTTGAATGAGACCGTTATCTGTACTGATGCTCATACATATGCTTATGCTGGGTCGTCAAGTGAAGCATACTATAAAAGTCTTGACAAATCAATTCTTTTTATTTCGCTGTTTGGAATTAAAGACATTAGGTGGAAATGTAACGTGTACCCATTCTAATCTGTTTGGGACATAAATATAGGCCTACAGTATTCCGCGAGGGAAGAATTAGTTTTTTAGGATGTAAATGCACTCCCAGACAACTCATTTGCTTAGCATTTTTAATGCTATATTATGATAATATGGGTCTGTGTGGCTAAAATGGCCTAAAATGTAAACTAAACAAAGATTATAATGATGCTTCAGTTGTAAAACATTTTAGTGTCCACTTGAACAAAAGTCTCAGTAGTATTATCATAATAAAAATAGATTTCTCTACAGGTCTAATGATCTGGTTAAAGTAAAATTGGTAAAATTCTCTCATTTATTCACCCCATATCATCTAAGATGTGTATGACTTCCTTCTGCAGAACACAGACAAATATTTTTTAGAAGAACACCTCAGTGCTTTAGGTCAATGCAAGTGAATGGCACCAAATTTGGAAATGCATAAACTTTTCTTCTTTATCAGATCAGCTTAAGTTTATTCTATCATGTATAAACTTAAAACCCAAACATCAATAACTCTCATTTACTTATTTGGATTGATACTGGACAGATTATACAATATCAGTACGCATAAATACAGATTTTTCTCAATAAAGTAGACATCATGTGTGACGCCACGTTCGCCCCCAAATGTTGCTACGCACAATTGCAGCAGTAAAAAGTGAGAAATCGAGCCGTCTACTGGAAGTCAGTGTTAAGGTAGGCCCTAGTGGAGAATGATTCAGCGAGATATTCTGCGTTTCTCAGCTAACCCACCAAACCAGCGCATGCACCGCATTCTTATCACCCGCCGGCACTGTGCGCATCACCAGCTACATTTCATCCAGACAAATGCGTTGGCTGAAAATGCGTGAATAATACACGGTACAGTTGTGTCAGTGTGCGCGCGCTGTGACAGACGCAGTTTTTCTGAGCCGGAGATCTGAGCGGGTTTCCTGGAGCAGGCCGGTCTGAGCCGCGCTCTAGATTAGACCAGAGCATGTGTGCAGCCTTGAGGTAAAATATGGATCAGTGTAGCTTCGTTCCTGACATATACTTTGTCGGTCCATGGTTATATTAAGGACTTGGTGAATGTTTGTTTCAAGAAATGCTTTGGGTAAATGTTTTTTAACTGTGAGTTTAGGTTGTGCTGGTTTGTGTTGACATGTTGAACGGAATTGTGTGTTGCTCCTCAAAACTGTGTAGCTTCGCGAACTCCGAATCAAAGATGTCGCACGAGCGTCTAACGGTCAAATGTCCTCACTCAGCTTGGTGTTATTTATTTACATATTCGAAGACTGGCGACCGTTGTTTTATTCGTGCTATTTAAAAAAAAGTTCAAATATGTTTGTCCGCAATGACAGTGTTTATCTGCAAACCATAGCTTTGCTGACTGAGGTAGCTCATTAGCAAGGAAAAACTAGCTAGCATGTTAGCTGCATGTTGCCCTCCGTTTCTGTCGTGTTGTTATTAAAAGCAGTTGATTCATGTATTTTAATGGGTTTGTTGGTTGTTTTTACACTCACTCCCAGGGCATTGTTATTTGTTTACTGTATTGTACTTTCGTTAATGGGGAAAGATCTGGTTGGCTAATGTTATTGTAATTTTTGATATTCGGTAAGTAGCTGCTCAGTTAATGGCCATTGTGTTGATCTGTCGTTTGCATTATATTTAGGTTCTCTGCTAACAACTTAATTGTTGTGCTTGCACTAACATTATAAATGTAGAGCTAGATAAAGTTTTTGTTTAGGCTTTGTAATTTTAACGTGGCTTGTGTTCATTTTCCATGTCAGCTTCCTTGGTCACAGGCCAGTGCTTCTCATTGACCGGGTTCAAGGTCCTAAATCAATTTGGTTTCTCAGGATTAAACGTAACATTAACAGCTTGTTCCAGAAGGAGCAATTTAATTGTTTCGATTAACTAAGAACATGCTTGAGAAGAGAGATTGCGTGTGCCCAGTATCTGAACTAATGTGGGTTGTTCGTACCCAAGCTGTCATTATTCTTTGGCTCTTTGTCGGTCTTTACTTGGATTTCCCTAAGCCAGACTTAATTTTTAATTTGACTACTCCTTAGTGTAAAACTGTAGAGCATGTGTGTTTTCTTTGAGTTCTTCTGTTTACTGTTGGGGATCATTTCACTTTCATCTTTCTCTTTTGTTTTAGGTTTTGCACATGAAAAATGCCGTTAAGTTGGAATTGCCAAATCATATACAGTGAGTTCTTTTTTTAAATATTTTTGTGTTTTCAGGTTACCTTCCTAAACACATCGCACTGATGTATGTTTAGTGTGACATCAGTGTGTTTTCATTTGGGCCTAAATTTGGCTCCTTGTTTATTCATGATTGTGTAATTATTCCATGTTAGGCAGTGCTAAATTTGATTAAATGTCATGTGGTATGTCATTGAATATTATTCACTGTTCAGTTGACTAAGCTTGTATTATTCACATACACTAATTTCTGTTTTTCTCACAGGAACAGAGTGTAGAAATTGACCATGAAGGTCGACAGAAGCAAATTAAAGAAAACCCCTACTGAAGCGGTCAGTATGCAGGAATATCTACAGTGTATACATAGTGTTTGATTTTGTTTGTGTGCGTGCTGAAGGTTTTCGTCATTGTTGACATGCTCTTGTGCTCCTCCCTCCCAGCCTGCAGACTGTAGGACTCTCATAGAGAAGCTGAAGGGATGTAGCGATGAACAGTTGTTGCTGGAACTGCAGCAAATCAAGACATGGAACATTGGCAAGGTGAGAAATAAGACCATACAGTAGACCATACATCTGTGTCATCTTGGTACATTTTAGATCTCTTATTGCTGCTTATTTCTCTTGGCAGTGTGAGCTATACCACTGGGTGGACCTGCTGGACCGCTTTGATGGCATCCTCTGTGATGCGGGTCAGACAGTGGAGAACATGTCGTGGTTGTTGGTGTGCGACCGGCCAGAGAATGGGCAGCTGAAAGCCTTATTGCTGGCGGTGCTCAACTTCACTGCACTTTTGATCGAATACAGCTTTTCTAGACACCTGTACAGCTCTATAGAGGTACCACAACCCCATTCACTTCTGTTAGCCTTTAATGCTGCTTCAGGAGTTGACTGACCATTTCTTTTTTCTTTTGTGGCTGTAGCATTTGACCACCCTTCTAGCATCATGTGACATGCAGGTGGTTCTGTCTGTGCTGAATCTCCTGTATGTGTTCAGCAAACGTTCCAACTACATCACCAGACTGGGCTCAGATAAAAGGAGTCCATTGCTTGCTCGTCTGCAACATTTGGCTGAGGTATGAGAGATCTACTTATAGTCATGGCAAGTTTCGATCAATGAAGATTTAAAGATACTTGAAGGTGATTGATCTACCAGTTCAAAAAGCAGCTGCTAAATAAGAGGCTTTTGATATAAATTTTCTGTGACCACGTGCATATTTAAAAACACCCATTCTCATCTTTTGTCTAGTTGTCAGTTGTGATGTTTAAAGAATGGCATCTTTAATTTGAGTGTGCACTTTTGAGTTATTGTTGCAATTGTTTTAAGTGTTTTGAAGTGTTCTACCTGAAGCAGCAAAATTGACCTGGTTCTGTACAGACAGGTGCACTCATGATTTTAGTTAGGGATGTCCCGATCAAATTTTTGGCTCCTGATCTGATATTTAAATATTAAATATCTGCCGATACCGAGTCCCGATCCGATACTTGTATTTGCCTAGATAATGGAGCTGCAGACTGTTTTTTATTTGTTTACAAAAATAACTAAGTAAACAAATTAAAAGATGTCTTCAGCTTAATGCATTTAACTTATTTCAGCTTGCATTATTATAAAACTCACATATAAAATCAACTTCTACTTGGAATGGTGTAATAGCTTATTTTAACTTTAATATTTAGGTACAAAAATAAATCACAAATCCACTGAGTTCTGTATAGATGAATAGAAATCTTGCATACGCTTACAAATGGTGTAAACACCATTCACCATATCAATGACTTGAATAGTCACAACAAAAAAAATTATTCCGTTAAAAGGTATTCCAAATTTTGCAATTCCACTTAAACGTGGTGTAAACAGTTACACTTGAACAGGTTAGACAATAACGAAGTTAATAATTAATATCAAAATGCCATTGTGACATACTGACAACCAGTAAAAACCATGAACGCATCACACACCGCAGAGATGCATTAAAAAAAATAAACTCTAAAACTGCTTCAGTGAAAAACCATTAATATCTTTGGTCTGTTAGCTGTATTTGAGTTTTGCTGTAATACAAATCACTAATTATTAGGCAAATGCATGAAGACGCGGTGTCGTTATTGAAGTTTAAACGATTATATTTATTATTAGTGGTATTGTGACCAACTTTAATCTGATTTAAATTGGGATGAGTGACTGATGAAAGAGTGCTCATGTTAAAGAGAGTAACGCTAAAAGTGGTCATGATTGCTCAAACAGTCTCTATCACTTAACACAACGTCTGATTGTCACAACTTGTGTATCATGTATTTGCTTGTTTATTTGTTTTTAAATCTGTTAGCAGCCTCTGTCCTCTTCCTGTTCACTGTGGAACGAGTCAGAATAACTACCGTAACGACTCTAGAAAATGGGCAAATTAATGTTCTTACACATTTTTAAAAACAAACCAGCATATTCATCTCAATTAGATCATGTCTGAAAGTTTAATTTTGTGAATGCTTAGAATTGCCAACAACTCATCCTCCATAGTCCATTCTGTCATGCTTCAAGAGCTGAGAAAGCACAAATTCATTAGAGGAGCAGTGTATGTGTAATTGCCTGCATGCTGCAAAAAAGATCGGTCCTAAATATAGGCACGATCGGCCGATCACGGATTTAAGACTAATATCGGCCGATTTTGATCAGCAGCTGATCGATCAGGACATCTCTAATTTTAGTTCAGTGGCATATCAAGGCTGAGGGTTGTTGTCTTTCATTCTACACCTTTTCCTGATTCTTTTTTCCCTCTTTTAGAGCTGGGGTGGGAAAGAGAATGGCTTTGGTCTTGCTGAGTGCTGCAGAGACCTGCCGTTGTCGGTATGCTATTACTATTATATAAAATTCTCATTTATCCTGCTATGTAATTGTGTGAATGGGGGGGGGGGGGGAGGCTTGTTAGATTTACAGCTACTTTAACTATTTATGTCTTTTTTTTTTTAAAAGGGTTAGTTCACCCAAAAAAGAAAATTCTCACCATTTACTCACCCTCATGCCATCCCAGATGTGTGACTTTCTTCTGTAGAACACAAACAAAGATATTTAGAAGAATATCTCAGTTCTGTAGGTAGAAGTCTGCACGGCCCTTAAAATGAAACCGAACCCGACCTGTACCCGAGACCGTGTGGCCCGAATGAGACGAACGTCAGATTTTAAGCCAGAACCAAACCCGAAATTAACTATCTAATTTATTCCTAGACAGTATTGTTGCAATAGGCTATATTTTAAGTAAGCTTGTAGGCAACATTAATAAGAGAAACCGTAAACGGGTGCAAATATCAAAGACATTCATCCAGAATGTGTTTACATAGGGAATGGGAAAACAGAACAGACACGTGCAAAAACACATTTTGTGTGAAAAGCCCCTATCTCGTCCGTTCACGTGTCTGTGAGTGAGAGGGCGTGGCAATACAAATTCGGTAAGCCTGTTTATTTTTGCATTCATTACAAAAACTATCCAGACCCGAAGTCAAACTCCAGTGATTTAATTAATGTCTTCTGAAGCGAGCCATTTGGTTTTGGGTGAGAACGGACCAAAATGTACTTAAAAAAAATAAATAAAAAATAAATCATGATCGTGCCTAGAGACTGCAATGGCAAGATGCACAGTGAAAAGTACATCGATATTTTGGCCTGTTCTCACCCAAAGCCAACTGGATCACTTCAGAAGGCATTGATTAAACACCTGGGGTCTGATGGATTATGTTTATGCTGACTTTATCTCCTTTTTGGATCTTCAAAGGCCTGATCACATTCACTTGCATTGTATGGACCTATAGAGCTGAAATATTCTTCTAAAAATCTTTTAGTAGAAGAAAGTATTGAGGATGGCATGAGGGTGAGGAAATCAGTGAATTTTCATTTTTTAGTGAACTATCCCTTTAAGCCATTTCTAGTGTGTTTCTTCATTCTGTGATGACTCTTTGTTTATGCTGTGCAGAAGTATCCACCTAGTGCCACAACATTGCACTTTGAGTTCTATGCAGAACCCAACTCGGAGGTCAAAGTTGAGAAGAAAGTATGCATTGAGTCACTCTTCCCTTTATTTGAACACACTTTTTGGTTAAACAAAACAATTGTTTTTGTTCTAAGTTGTCTTTGTGTACTGCCTTCTAAACTTTTTGTTGTTGTAATTTCCCTCTCAACAGGCATGCAGCAACACACTACACTACATTCATATCGAACAACTTGATAAGGTGGGTTCTGGTGGTTGTTTTCATTGTGGAATAGTTAATAGAAGCACATTGGTCTTTAATAGTTATTGATTACACTTGAATCTAATTTGTGCTTTTTCCCGGTGCACTCTTAGATTTCAGAGAGTCCTTCTGAGATCATGCAGTCTCTGACGGCCATGTACAACATCCCTAAAGACAAACAAATATTGCTTTTCACACATATTCGTCTGGCCCATGGCTTCTCCAACCACAAGAGGAGGCTGCAGGCCGTGCAAGCCAGGCTACATGCCATCTCCATACTCGGTGAGTGGCTCCTGAGTTAGTGGCCAAAATTAGGACAGGCAGTTATTTTCATAAAACAGCCCTAGCTTATTACTGTCTATCTGCTGAGGGTGGTGTTTTTTGTAGATTTTATTTGTTTCTTTTTTTTTTTTTTTTTTTTTTGCAGTGTACTCCAATGCCCTCCAGGAGTCAGCCAACAGCATACTCTATAACGGGCTTATAGAGGAGCTAGTGGATGTGCTTCAGATCACAGACAGACAGCTGGTGGTGGGTAGTTTCTTCTCTGTTCTTCTCACTCTAGCACTATAATAAGGGCGGCTGTGGCTCAGGTGGTAGAGCGGGTCGGCTGCCAATCGCAGGGTTGGCGGTTCGAATCCCGGCCCACACCACTCCACATGCCGAAGTGTCCTTGGGCAAGACACTGAACCCCAAGTTGCTCCCAATGGTAGGCTAGCGCCTTGGTGAATGAATGTGTGTGTGAATGGGTGATTGGGACACAGTGTAAAGCGCTTTGGTAACCTCTGAGGTTAGAAAAAAGCGCTATATAAAAGCGCAGACCATTTACCATTTACCATTTATAATGCCATCTATAATTCCTGTTTATTGTTTAGAGTGCTTGCAAAGTTTACATTCACTTAAGTATTAATCATTCCTATGTACACTTCCCATAAAATCATAAAAATATGCATTAGATATGACTTTAATCTAATTGTACAAGTGCAGAGCCAATGAAATACAGTGGTAACATTTTAGATAATGTTTTTTAAAAATGAGAAAAGATGCTTTTAGATAAAATATTTTATTTTAAACCCAGTATGTTTTTGATGACCTCTCAAACATATTACATTGCAGGACATCAAGGCCGCATCTTTACGCACTTTGACGTCCATAGTCCACCTGGAGAGGACACCAAAGCTCTCTAACATTATCGATTGTACAGGAACAGCATCCTACCATGGATTTTTACCTGTGCTTGTCCGTAACTGTATACAGGCCATGATTGGTGAGAAAATATATTTTAGCTCTGTTTGATTCTGTTGTAATTAGCTCTTATCTTGGGTTTCTTGGTTTGTGACATTCTCATGTTTGATGGGGATTTCAGACCCACTGATGGAGCCGTATCCACACCAGTTTGCCACGGCCCTCTTCTCCTTCCTCTATCATCTGGCCAGTTATGATGCAGGTGGAGAGGCTTTAGTATCTTGTGGTATGATGGAGGCGTTGCTAAAGGTTGGTGCTTGCCTGTTTCTTCTCCACCTTCTGTATTTCCTCATTTATGCATCTGGATTCAGAGTCAGTGTTCTGTGAGGATATACCTTAAACCATATCACTTCCACTTTAGGTGATCAAGTTCCTTGGGGACGAGCAGGACCAGATCACCTTTGTAACAAGGGCAGTGAGAGTTGTGGATCTCATCACCAATCTGGACATGGCTGCTTTTCAGTCCCACAGCGGCCTCTCAATCTTTATCTGCAGACTAGAGGTACTGAAAGCCCCTACAGTACAGCTTGTTCAGTCACATGTTCATGCATAGACAATTCAGCTCTTTGCCCTCTGCCCTTTTGTTGATGGAATGTGATCCCAATGTTTTCTCTGCAGCATGAGGTTGACCTCTCCAGAAAAGAGTGCCCTTTTGTAATCAAACCAAAGATCCAGAGGCCCAACACAGCTAATGAGACAGAGGACATGGACACCGATATGGACAGTTAGTATCACCTCTGTCATGTTAACTACTTGTTGTACTGTTTAAAGTTATAGGAATAGTTCACCCAAAAAGAAAAATTATGTAATTGTTTACTCACCCTCGCGTATTTCCATACCTGCTGAACACAAAAAGAAAAAAATTGTCCTGCGTTGCTCTTTTCTATACTATAAAATAATGAATGGTGTCTGGAATGTCGAGCTTCAAAATGGTACAAATAAAGTATTCTGTAAGGCTCTTAATTTACTTTATATTAAGTGAAACCATGCAATCGCTTTTGCGAGGAACGGACCAGAATTTAAATGAATGAAAATTATTATCCGCTGAAAGTCTTTTTCTCCATTTTACCTCTTCAATCTCATTTGCACTATCATGTTCAAACTTGATGCATCATGTTCTATGAGCCGTATTTGAAGATATGCGAACAATTGGAATGGCATGAGGATGAGTAAATGAGGACAGAATTGTAACTTTTGTATGTTTTAAAATAATTTAATTTAGTTGTATTAAAGACATTGTATATGAGTAGACAGACTGTGTATGTGAATGGAGATTGAATTTGTTAATGTTTCAAAATGTAAATATTTTATATGATAATGCTGTTTGATATGAAAAGAAGCATGATCACTATGGCTATTAGGCTATTATTATCAGAGCTGTTCAGCTGCAGGTGAATATTTGAAACGGGTCTACTTCATATCATGCTCAAAGACCTGTTACATGTCTAATTTCTGGACCATACAGGTGTTTTTTTTTTTCTTTGTATATCAGTCAGTGTTGGTCTTGTTTGGGTTTTCTGACTAACTGTATTCCATGTGCTTATATGAGCAGGACAAAACAATATAAAAACTTGCACACCTTGACTGCTGAGACTTTAGTCTAATTTCTATGAAAGCTGCACAACTGATTACATCGAAACTGAAATCGTGGTATGATGTTGGATAGTTTATTCAAAATGATTGTGCTCCATTGCAATTGGTTTGACACAGAGGTGCGTGCTTGCTTGCTCAGTGTTTAACTGAGACTTGCTTGTGGTAAGAACAAACAGTTTTGCGAAATATGTAGCTAATTTTGAATTCATAACCTGTTTACATTATAAAACATAGTAAATAGCAGTGAAATGTAAGTAATGCGCTTGATAGAAACCACTCTCACACATCAAACAGCAGAAGCACTCTGTCAATGGTCCTGATGCAGCAACTGGTCCTCATTAAACTTATTATGATAGTGTTATAAAGTGCTCTCTTGTGCTGGACGGCTTGGGTTGTGTTTTTTCCGCTTCAAATTCAACCATTGTTTTTCAAGCGAGTTTCATATTGCAACACATTTTTCACTTGGCTGTGAAGTGTTGTCACTGATGGGGCTTCTCCGTGGTTACCGAAAATATCTAACTAATCGATAATCACATTTGTTTTTGTTTTCCATTATTGATATTTATTGAGTAGATGTTGCAGCCCTAGTTTAATGTAGTCACACTTAAAATATTTTGAAAGCTTACATATTTTATCCTGCATGTCTGTTACTTGCTGAAGTTATTCATAAATGCTCTTGTCACTGTAGTGTCAGAGGTTGCCATGGAGAGCAGTCCTGGCCCCTCCACTTCCTCTGGTTCCAGATCAGAGACAGACTCTAGAGCACAGAGCAATGCAGCCAGCACCCCTAGATCAGGTACAACAATTACACTTCCTTGCAAGTCTGTTATAATGTTATATACTTTTATATGTCATAATATACCTATTATAGGAAAAACTGGACTATTGGATGATAAAAATGTTTCTCTCGTGACAGGAGTGCAGTGCATCCCTCAGAGGGCAGCTCTGTTGAAATCTATGTTGAACTTCTTGAAGAAAGCCATTCAGGACCCTGCATTCTCTGACGGCATTCGTCATGGTATAAAACTCATAGTTGTTAATAGTACTATAATGGTCAAATATTGGTTAGCAGTGAGGTTTTTTTTTTCCATTTACTGAAATTAATCATGATGTTCATTGCCTCTGCACTCTCTTAATAGTAATGGATGGGTCCCTCCCTACCTCTCTGAAACACATCATCAGTAATGCAGAGTATTATGGACCCTCACTGTTTCTCCTTGGTAAGTACAAACAGAACAGTTGTTGCTGAAATAAGCTGTACTCCATATTAGGGTTAAAAAATATCATGTTATACGGTACTACACAATTACTATTATCAGTGAAAACAGAAGTTTTTTTTTTTTTTTTGAGCAAACACTTTATTATAATTGAAACTTGAAACCATTTATTTTAAGTATGTGTAAAAAAAAGTCTCCCTTTTGAAAATAAAATAAATGCTGACAGAATTATAACAATAAATTGAATTATAAACTTGATAAAAAAATAGCATGTAACTATAACATGTTATATAACTAAAGCATGTTAGTTTATATGATAAATTAACTACTAAATGAAAAATAACATCAGCTGTGTGAGCTTTTGAAGTAATGTCCTATGATTATTAACAGTTAACATATATTGTAAGCGCACGACAGCACAGCCAGACTACTCCTGTCTGTGGCTTTAACTCAGTGGTGCTCAACTGGTTTTGCTTCAGGACAGATTTTACATTGGACATCAAGTGGCGACCTGCCATAGATTAAAAATAACCTGTATTTAATGTATCTTGGGTTGCATTTCCTTTTATGTTGCATAGTTTTGTTAATGGATTTCCAGTACAAGGACATGCATCATGACATTATTTTTGTTGTTGATGTCAACGTTTGACTTTCATCACACAACTGAATAACACAGACTGCATGACTATGATAAATTAATACTGCAAGAATTAGATTAACATACAGGCGCGAAGGGACTTCAACATTTCTAAATTTCACAAAAAATAAATGCATATACTTATTTGTCTCTGGCTTGATTTTGCTCGCATGTCAATGATTACTCCTCCATGTGTCAATGATGCCGAGATCTACTTTTATCACTGAGAAGGTATTCCTGCAAAATTAGTTGCACCAAACATCACAAGCAGCCTAAAAAATGGACACCGTAGCTGTATAACACTTTTCCTTGAGCAGAATATTGCACTACAGATCGCTAAGTTTGTTCAAAGGGGAAAGCCAGATAGAAATAGCACACTCACATGCATGGTTGCCAGATTGCACAAAATAAGTATAACATTAGGCGGAATATTTCCATTTTGCGCAAGTATAAATCTCAAACTGGGGGTGTATCGTCTCTTATCTGCAACCATGAGCATGTTAAATGCTTGTGGAGACGCATGGCGTCCCAATGCAAGTTAACTGAAATATCCAATGAAAAATAAAAACGCTTTTTACGATAAATGAGCCTGATAAATTAGGCTGTAAATTTCCCATGTCTGCTTTAGCTGTTTGCGAGATTATCATTAAATCTGCTTCGGCAGTCTTAAATAGTCTATCACTGCCGAAATATCTTCAATGGGAGAACCATGGCATTGCTCTTTCCCTGCTGTCCGCAACCCAGACCGAATAAACCTGTGTGTGTGTGTGTGTGTGTGTGTGTGTGTGTGTGTGTGTGTGTGTGTGTGTGTGTGTGTGTGTGTCGCAAGTTGACAGGCAGACAAGGAGTAAAGGAGATGTGCGTGTGAGATTCTCTGTCTGGTTGCATTTTTTTTTCTCAATACCGTAGATAAGCAAATGTACATGGTATGATAACCGTCAATTTTCAAACCGTGGTATACCATGAAACCGGTATACCGCTGCAACCCTACTCCATATGTACAAACTTGTTTGGAACTACTTGCATAGTAGATGAATAGACAGCCACAAGAGCAGTGTTGATAGAACAGCCTTTTGAAATATTGTTCCAGTTACTTTACTCATAATTTTGTCTGATTTCTTTGCCTATTCTGTATACCTCTTTCTCATTTTCTCTCTCTCTCTTTCTCTTTTTTTAATTTTTTTAATTTTCTTTCAGCAACGGAGGTAGTGACAGTGTTTGTGTTCCAAGAGCCCTCTCTACTGTCCTCTTTGCAGGACAATGGTCTCACTGATGTCATGCTACACGCACTACTCATCAAAGATGTGAGTCTGCCATAACACCCCTCCCAATCTAATATACCTAGGGCCTTTCGCTTTCTCTCTTGCAATCTCAATATCTCTTTTAATTTAGTTTCATTTTTCACTTATGCCCACGCATGCTTTCCATTCAAAACTCATTTATTTTCTCTTTCAAGGACTGTTCTAGCATACATCATCTCTCACCACCCCCAGTTCTGTCCTGCTAGACCCTCTATGCCCCTTTTTCCTAATGTTCTTCTAATAACTTCTCCATTGCTCCCTCTTTCATAAACTGCCGTTTTTAGACTTCACCCTGTGCACACTTTAGTCTCCCTTGCTACTGTTATCTCCTTCCATTGCTGTACCATAATGATTTGTTTTGCTCAATTATTTTGTTTCTGCAGGTCCCTGCCACCAGAGAGGTGCTGGGATCCCTGCCTAATGTCTTCAGTGCCCTGTGTCTAAATGCACGGGGTCTGCACTCCTTTGTGCAATGCCAGCCCTTCGAGCGGCTGTTCAAGGTGCTGCTCTCACCAGATTACCTGCCCGCCATGCGCCGTAGACGTAGCTCTGACCCACTTGGTGAGTGGCCCCTGTGGGTGTACCTGTTGCTCTTCACAGCAATAACAAAAAATATTGCAAGCACATATGACTTATTTCTGTTGATCACGGGAGATGTTTAGCAGAATGCCCAAGCTCTTCAATACAATGAAAGTGAAAAGTGACCAGGGATAGCCTTGGTCACCATTCACTTTCATTGCATAGAAAAGTGTAGCTTAGACATTTTGCTAGATAAAACTTTTTGTGTTGCACAGATGAAGTTTGAAAGTTCCTTATAGCATTTGTGTTTGAAGATAATAGGAATGTGTTCAAAACAGTCAATGTGTTTATGTAACAGGTGACACTGCCTCTAACTTGGGCAGTGCTGTTGACGAGCTAATGCGACACCAGCCCACGCTGAAAACCGATGCTACAACAGCCATCATCAAGGTAAAGTGGCTAATGCTGAAACATTTTTCCATAATGTCTTTCTTATGCAATGTTATTTGCAATTTTTTAAATTACCTTTTAATTTCGTGTCCTAGAATTTGATTACTGTATTATTTTGAACTTCTAACAGTTGCTGGAGGAGATTTGCAACTTGGGCAGGTCGCCAGAGTACATCTGCCAGAAACCCTCCATACAGAAAGCAGATGGGACTGTCACTGTGCCTCCAGCTCGCTCCAACCATGCTGCAGAGGAGGCATCCAGTGAGGATGAGGAGGAGGAAGAGGCTCTACATACGTTTAGCCAACAGCAGGGCGAGCCAGAAAGCAACAGGCAGTTAGTCCATTCAACTATCTTATATATCTCGTAGATTTAACAAGGTGGTCAATGAAACATAATGTTCCTTGCTATCACTGTGTAATTTAGGAAGCTAAGCTGTTCTTATCTAAATGTGTGTGTGTGTGATCTATATTGATTCAGATGTTAGTAATTAGATTATATCTTTAACAAATTAATGTTTTTTACAGAGTTGTGGGCACAGAGGAGCGAATTCCCATCCCTCTTATGGATTACATCCTCAATGTGGTATGTGCTGACTCAAGTCCTCTGCATCCTGCTTCATTTATACACCGTCTTATCATTATTATGCCTCATTTATTACATTATTAGGAATTCAGGCTGGTTTCATTCCCAAGAACTAGAGTTCAAATAAAGTGTGTGTATATGTTTGCTCTAGATGAAATTTGTGGAGTCCATTCTGAGTAATAACACAACAGATGACCACTGTCAGGAGTTTGTCAATCAGAAAGGCCTCCTACCACTGGTGTCAATCCTTGGGCTGCCCAACTTGCCCATAGACTTCCCCACCTCTGCTGCCTGCCAAGCTGTAGCAGGTGTCTGCAAATCTATATTGGTGAGATAAATTGCAGTTTTGTCCTAAACATATCACTGACACTATAGAAAAATACCCTGGCAAATATATATCCTAGTTTTATTCACTTGATTTCTACCTGATTGATTTAAAGAACTTCAAAAGCCTTTTTTTTCTCACTGTGGTTTAGACTTTGTCCCATGAGCCGAAGGTTCTCCAGGAGGGTCTTTGTCAGTTGGACAGCATACTGTCTGCATTGGAGCCTCTCCATCGTCCCATTGAGGTCCCTGGTGGCTCTGTACTACTCAGAGAGCTTGCCAACGCTGGCCACGTCACAGATGCAACTCTGTCAGCTCGTGCCACCCCGCTGCTACATGCCCTCACTGCGGCACATGCGTACATCCTTATGTTTGTACATACCTGCAGAGTTGGACAGGTAAACAGGCTGCTATTTGTGAATATTCATAAGGTTTAAGTACAGAGTAGAGTCTGGAGGTGTAAATTGTCAGAGTGTGAGTAATAACAGTGACGATGACAGTGCCTCTCATTCCTCCTCTCTCAGAGTGAGATTCGTGCTATCTCAGTGAACCAGTGGGGCTCTCAGCTGGGTCTTAGTGTTCTGAACAAACTAAGTCAGCTCTACTGCTCTCTGGTGTGGGAGAGCACTGTGCTGCTCTCCCTCTGTACACCAAACAGGTTAGTACTGCTCTCATCTTACACCTAAAGCTGTTTTGGAAGGAAATTGGTACTTTAATTCACCAAAGTGGCATTCAGCTGATAACAAAGTATAGTCAGGACATTACTGATGTAAAAAAACAGCACCATCACAATTTGATAAATGAAATTTTTGATCAAATCTAGACAGACCCCATTTCCAGCAGCCATCACTCCAACACCTTATCCTTAAGTAATCATACTAAATAGCTAATTTGATACAAGAAATGTGCTTGCCATTATATTAAACACAGTTGAAAGCTATTTGGTTCATTAAATTAAGCTTAACATTATCTTTCTGTATTTGAGTTGCCACAGTATGCAACTGGCATGTCTTAAGGTCAATATTATGTCAAAAATGGCATAAAAGAAACTCTACAGTCAATCATTGTTTTAAAGAATTTAGGCTATACAATGTTTGAAACTGCCAAAAGAGAAGATTCATACAATTGGGTACGCTACAGTCTTCATAGACCAAGTTTTGGAAGACCAGATATACAACTATACAAGAGGATAAGTACATCAGAGTCTCTAGTTTGAGAAATAAATGCCACACATGTCTTCAGCTGACAGCTTCATTGAATTCTACCCACTCAACACCAGTTTCATGTAAAACAGTAAAGAGAAAACTCACGAGTGCAGGCCTTATGGGAAGAATTGCAGTGGGAAAAGAAACAGACATTGCACAACAGATAATTGGAAAAGTGTTATGGATCTTAAACCATTGAGGATGGGATCAGCTAGACTGTAAGGTGTGTGAGTAGTGATCGACATGACAGCCACATCTATGACAAGTGAAAGAAGAAAGCATGGTGTGAAATGTCACCTGAGCATCTGCACAAACTGACAGCATATATCATAATATCTATATATATGTCCATATGCATTTCTTATCATGAAGAAAAATGGCAAAATGCAGCTTTATTAATAAGAGAGCAGTTTGGAAATTGTTTTTTATTCATTCTATTGTATGCTTGTTTATTTAGGTTTTGTTTTTTAGTACTTGGTAAAAATTTAAATTAAAAGTTGCAAAAGTTGAAGCAAATCTTATAGAAGTGTTCAAAAATATTTTAAGCATACATTGTTCAGTTATGATTTGTTATAAATAGAAAATTATATATATAAATTAAAGTGTTGCTCAATGGCATATTTTTGTTCTTAGTTCTGCTGCTTATGTTTTGTTAACTTTGTTAATTAAGAGTGTTTTTCAGTAACCTGTTTTTGTGTTTTGCTTTGGTACCGAAAATGGTATCGAGTACCGTGAAATTTCACTGGTATTGGTACCGACTACGGAAATTTTGGTACCGTGACAACACTAGTCCTGACTATACATTGTGATCAGTTAAATGCCACTTTAATGAATAAAAGTAAAAATTTCTTTCCATAAGAGCAAAATCTGTAAATTATTCCAAACTTTTGGCTGTAAATTTGACATACACCTCATTATTGGTCTTTACAAATCCATTCCATGGTTAAAATAAAACTTTCAGAATTTGTACAGTACTGTACAGAATTAGGCCAAGTCTACGAAGCTGGTTGTCTTTGCTAATTGATACAGAATGTTCTTGTTCTTATTTGTGATATGTTTGTGTCTGTTTTGCAGTTTGCCTCCTGGCTGTGAGTTTGGTCAGGCTGACATGCAGAAACTTGTGCCCAAGGAGGACAAACCATCCAGCAGCACAGCAGCAGCTACTGGCAGAAGAACTGGTAAGAAAATAATTCTGCACTGTGTCAATTTTCTTAACATCTTTAGAAGACACTTTCTTTACCCTTTATTTGAAATAAGAAATGTACCTAACAAATTCTCTATTTAATTTGCGTGTTACTCCTCAGTGCCTTCTACAAGAACTTGTATGTCATGTCTTTTTTCCACTGGTGTGAAATGTTTTCTTCTCTAAACCCTTCTTTTTCTCCATCAGCTGAGACCGAGACCCTGTCTGTGTCTGTGGACCCCTCTGCTCAGGGTTTGCTAGAGGGAATGGGACTGGATGGAGACTCCCTCGCTCCCATGGAGACTGATGAGCCAACTGCCACTGACCCGAAATCCAAGTCCAAACTCACCCCTGCCATGGCAACACGCATAAAGCAAATCAAGCCTCTGCTCTCAGGTCAGAGCCAGTGTCTTAATTAAGCTTGAGAAAATGTATTAGCCACTATAGTTATTAAGAATACAAGAATATACAAGAATTAAGAACAATTATAATTTGTTAATTTTACAAAAATAAATTACAGTAATAAAATAATGAAGCTGATATTATTTTTTTTCTTTTTATATTTGGTTTGTCTCTTTCTCCCTGCAGCCTCATCTCGTTTGGGCAGGGCTTTGGCAGAGCTTTTTGGGCTACTGGTGAAACTTTGCGTGGGCTCACCTGTCCGTCAGCGACGCTCTCACCATACAACCAATACGGGCACCGCCCCAACACCGGCTGCTCGGGCCACCGCTTCTTCCCTTACTAAACTCCTCACAAAGGGCTTGAGCTGGCAGCCACCTCCTTACACGCCTACACCACGCTTCAGGTATGTTTTACCTGCAGCTTAATACCAAAGAGCTCTCTATAATGTAGATACTGTCTCGTAAGTATATTTAATGACGGTTTAGGAAATGTAGCTGCTATCAGGCTAGTGTAAACAGACATTTTAACTGAGCCCTGTCTTTACTGGAGGTTTATGAGAGTAATAAATATGAATGTCCTTTTCTTCCTTTATTCAGGTTGACATTCTTTATCTGCTCTGTCGGCTTCACCTCACCCATGCTGTTTGATGAGAGGAAGTATCCATACCATCTAATGCTGCAGAAGTTCTTCTGTTCTGGTGGCCATGATGCTTTGTTTGAGTGAGTGGAAAGGAGCCTATTTACTGTTTACTGGTACAGTGCATGATCATGGAAAAACCTGCAAAATTTATGGAATTTTACATTTTAAAGTTTTTGGCCTGAAAAAGCCATGTGAACTAATGAAAGCTTATCAAGACATGGAAACATCATGGAAATTTCTACATTGAGCAAAGTATTTCATTGGCATTGCTCCAAGTAAATAGTATACTTATTACAGTGTAATACAAAATAATTTGTGAAATTCATAACTCTGTTTCCCAATAATATTCTTTGTTTATCAGGACGTTTAACTGGGCGCTGTCCATGGGAGGAAAGGTGCCTGTGTCAGAGGGTCTGGAACATCTTGAACTGCCTGATGGGACAGGAGAGTTCCTAGATGCCTGGCTGATGTTGGTGGAGAAGATGGTGAACCCCAGCACAGTGCTGGACTCCCCACACTCTCTGCCTGCAAAAGTGCCTGGAGCAACTCTCAACACCCCACAATTCAGCGCCTTGCGCTTCCTCATCGTCACTCAGAAGGTACGAATGTAATTTGGTATCAGTCTAAATTACATATTGTAGTGATGCAGTTTTAACCAATTCAATGCAGTTGAATTATAACTTTTCCATGTCTTATTTAGGCTGCATTCACCTGTATCCGTAACCTGTGGAACCGTAAGCCCTTGAAGGTCTATGGTGGGCGCATGGCCGAATCCATGCTGGCCATTCTGTGCCACATCCTGCGAGGAGAACCCATCATCCAGGAGCGCCTGGCCAAAGAGAGGGAGGGCACTGCTCGACCTGATGAAGAAGGCAGCTCTTCTAGTGCTGGAGGAGCTACCGTGCCCTCCGTAACAGGGGGTGTAGTTGGAGAAGGAGTGTCTGCAGTTGCTAATGGAAGCACTGCAGGAGGCTCTGCAGAGGAGGTCACCAACTCGACAACCCGCAGAGAGCCACAAGTCAACCAGGCCCAGCTCACTCAGGTACCATCACGTCCTGTTGTTATCTGACAAGCCTTATTTGAGGTTAAAGAAATGGTACACTCTAAAATGAAAATTCTCATAATTTACTTACCCTTGTGTCATTCCAAAAGCACATGCTGTTCATTTTCCCTGGATCACAAAGAAAAGTATAATTACATACATGACAGTTCATTGTGACCACAGGCTGTCAAGTTCCAAAAAGGCCAAAAAAAGTCTATAAGACTGCACTATATATGGAGCTATACCACAGATTATTTGTTGTGAACAGACTATATATATATATATATATATATATATATATATATAATATTATTATTATTATTATTATTATTATTTTTTAACTGATAATCTTACATTCTGCTGCAGCTCTCAAATAAAAAACGGCACATGCAGGTTTTACATCATGACGTTTAAATACTTTTTATTTTTATTCTATGGCTTAAGAAGACATGGAATATAGCAAACAAGCCATTTAGACTACTTTGGGTCATTAAAAGGTATTAAATCAATTTGGTGAAAAATAAGGCTATTAAAAAGTTTTAAATTACAATACCTAGGTATTAATATTTTTTTTGTTTGAACTTTTCCCTCCTTGTGTCATAAGGTTGAATGGAAACCTTATGAATGAAAACCTTTCACGCCTTGCAGATAGCAGAGAATAGAATAAGCATGCGGTTTTCACATGTATGTTCAGTGCTTAAGTCTTTCTAGCAAGTCAGTCCACTGTTGGCCATTTTTGGAATGGTCTCAGGAGGCTATTTCCAGTCATGCCAGTGAAGCTCCCATCTACTTGAATGGAGAAAGACCGAAATCTCAGAAAGGTTTGGTCAAGATTACGATCAAAGAACATTTAAAATCAGCAATAAAATCTGACAATAATGGTATCATTAATTGTGATTCTTTACCTAAGATTACGCTAAAATAATTTTTATGAACTTGTATAACTAATGCGCATGTGCGTTTTAGAGTAGATTGACAGGTGATTTCTGTATCTAAAAGTTGTTTGGCTCTTTTAATTAAGGCGGGACTTCCTTTCTACATTTGTTGACCATTGGGTGCTCAGAGATCATTGGTTGAGTGTTTCAATTTGTCACATTCCTTTTAATAGAAGTTGTCCATCTCTGGTTCAGTTTTGGGGCTGCACGATTTGGGGAAAATGTCATATTGCAATTATTGAGGTTAATATTGCGATATGCGATTGCGATATAATAAACAAATAGTATCATGAGTCAACTTGCTTGGTTGTCAAGGAAAATGCACAAATAGATTACTGATAATGCTGAAATGTACAAACTAGCAACAACAACAACAACTATAAATGCACAGTATTTTCAAATTAAAATAGATTACAAAATTAAATAATATCTTTGCATTACTGCAAACTTGTTATTTTCTCAATATTACACCTAAATAAAATAGAAAAATAAATAAGAACATATACATTTTCACTAAAATAAGATTGTCCAAACAAACAGGGACATTTAAACAGGTTGTAAGATTTACTTTGTAGAAACTCTTTTGAAAAGGAAACTGGATATAAAAGTGTGGTTCACTCAAACCACTAAAACAGTTGTTGTATATATATATATATATATATATATATATATATATATATATATATATATATATATATATACACACACACACTCACCTAAAGGATTATTAGGAACACCATACTAATACTGTGTTTGACCCCTTTCAGCCTTCAGAACTGCCTTAATTCTACGTGGCATTGATTCAACAAGGTGCTGAAAGCATTCTTTAGAAATGTTGGCGCATATTGATAGGATAGCATCTTGCAGTTGATGGAGATTTGTGGGATGCACATCCAGGGCACGAAGCTCCCGTTCCACCACATCCCAAAGATGCTCTATTGGGTTGAGATCTGGTGACTGTGGGGGCAATTTTAGTACAGTGAACTTATTGTCATGTTCAAGAAACCAATTTGAAATGATTCGAGCTTTGTGACATGGTGCATTATCCTGCTGGAAGTAGCCATCAGAGGAGGGGTACATGGTGGCCATAAAGGGATGGACATGGTCAGAAACAATGCCCAGGTAGGCCGTGGCGGCATTTAAACAATGCCCAGGTAGGCCTTGGCATTTAAACAATGCCCAATTGGCACTAAGGGGCCTAAAGTGTGCCAAGAAAACATCCCCCACACCATTACACCACCACCACCTGCCTGCACAGTGGTAACAAGGCATGATGGATCCATGTTCTCATTCTGTTTACGCCAAATTCTGACTCTACCATCTGAATGTCTCAACAGAAATCGAGACTCATCAGACCAAGCAACATTTTTCCAGTCTTCAACTGTCCAATTTTGGTGAGCTCTTGCAAATTGTAGCCTCTTTTTCCTATTTGTAGTGGAGATGAGTGGTACCCGGTGGGGTCTTCTGCTGTGGTAGCCCATCCGCCTCAAGGTTGTGCGTGTTGTTGCTTCACAAATGCTTTGCTGCATACCTCGGTTGTAACGAGTGGTTATTTCAGGCAAAGTTGCTCTTCTATCAGCTTGAATCAGTCGGCCCATTCTCCTCTGACCTCTAGCATCAACAAGGCATTTTCGGCCACAGGACTGCCGCACACTGGATGTTTTTCCTTTTTCACACCATTCTTTGTAAACCCTAGAAATGGTTGTGCGTGAAAATCCTAGTAACTGAGCAGATTGTGAAATACTCAGACCGGCCCGTCTGGCACCAACAACCATGCCACGCTCAAAATTGCTTTAAATCACCTTTCTTTCCCATTCTGACATTCAATTTGGAGTTCAGGAGATTGTCTTGACCAGAACCACACCCCTAAATGCATTGAAGCAACTGCCATGTGATTGGTTGATTAGATAATTGCATTTATGAGAAATTGAACAGGCGTTCCTAATAATCCTTTAGGTGAGCATGTATGTGTGTGTGTGTGTGTGTGTGTATATATATATATATATATATATATAAAAACACACATTTTATTGTTGTTGTAATTTTAATGTTATTTTTCACATAAGATTGATCTTATGATTATTTCATCAATGATGCAAGCTGCAGACAGTGGGGGTGAGAGACTAGGGTTAAAGTTCCGCCGGTGCATCAGCCGGCGGAACTTTAAATCTCTCCCGGTCTCAACTCCCTCTCAGATTTGGTCTCTTCTGCGACTGGCTGAAGCGGCTCTGACTGCACAGAGAAAACAGACAGTTTTGGAGTTTGTGTTTATTTACATGTCACACTCCCATATTATATGAACTTTATTGATGAAATAAAGACAATTAGCCAAGCTGTGATCTGTGTTTCTGTGATATTTTTTTCTGACCACCAGTTCAGTGTCGGTCTGCTCTGCATCCATCTTCACCTGATTTCCACACTGCACACCGGAAACTCACATGACCACACGTGCCACTCCCTAAACTGAGACTGACTGGTCATCTTTTTATTAGCGGTGTAGAAAATGGGCAAACATCTCTCGGAGAGAATGGGCTGTCACGTCCACACATGCACTTAATTATTTAATAAAATCGCAGCATTTGCCGTCATATAATCGCACAGGCTGACATTGTGATTACGATATGATTAATTGTGCAGCACTATTCAGTATACATATGCGCTGGTCCTGTGAGTGCTACGCCGGGGCCTGAAATATTCCCCATTCATTTTCTCAATTGTCTGTTCAACATTAGCAGACTGGGCTATTAAATGAGAGGAGACACATTTCAGTAATGTTGTGCCGTATAGAGTTTCATTCATGTTTTTTCATGCTATAAGTTGGAGAGAAAGAGTGTTGTTCCCCTCTCTGTTTGAATGGCCAGCTACTGCAATCTGTCACAGGCAACATTTAAAGAGTATAAATACAACATTTATTGTTTGAATTTTGAGATAACAGTGACATCATTTAAAGCTTAAACTAAAATCGTGTTTCTCCCAAAAATTACATCTGACTCAAATAATGGAGCATGCCACATTTTGTGCATTTGTAGCTGTAACCGGCACTCTACTGTGCTTTCAATCTGCATTGGTTTGTGTGTGGATGAGGAGGAGATGCCGGTGACATAAGTTTTCAAAATAAAAGTCCCACGTTGAATTAGAGATGTCTTGATCGATCGGCCGCCGATCAAAATCGGCGTGCCTAGATTTAGGGCCGATCTTTTTTGCAGCATGCAGGCAATCACACATACACTGCTCCTCTAACGTATTAGTGCTTTCTCAGCCCTTGAAGCATGACAGAATGGCCTTTGGAGGGGGAGATGTTGGTAGTACTAAGCATTGACTAATTTAAACTTTCAGACGTGATGTATTTGAGATGAATATGCTAGTTTGAGTTCATACACATGTGTATGAATATTAATTTGCTCATTTTCTAGAGTCGTTACGGTAGTTATTCGGACTCGTTGCACAGTGAACAGGAAGAGGACATAAAGGCTGCTAACAGGTTTAAAAACAAATTAAACAACAAAGAAACATGCAAATACATGAGGTGAGTTGAGACAATCAGATGTTGTGTTGAGTGATAGAGACTAGTTTGAGCTATTATGAACGCTTTTAGCTTTACTCTCTTTAACATGAGCGCTCCGTGTCAATCAAAGACGTGCATTCTTCAGGTGCTCTCAATATATCATCATCAGTCACTCATCCCAATTTAAATCAGATTAATGTTGGTCACAACCTTCAATAACGACACTACGTCTTCATGCATTTGCTAAATAATTAGTGATTTGTGTTACAGAAAAACTCAAATACACTTAACAGACAAAAGATATTAATGATTTTTCACTGAAGCAGTTTGAGCTTGTTATGAATATATTTTTCTTATTTTTGAATTCATCTCTGCGGTGTGTGATGCTTTCATGGTTTTTACTGGTTGTCAGTATGTCACAATGGCATTTTGATATTGACAACAGAACTATTAATAACGGTTTCATTATTGTTGAACATGGGCCTGTTCAAGTGTAACTGTTTACGCCACTTAAGTGGAATTGGGAAATTTTTAATGAGTTTTTATAGAATACATTTTTTGTTGTGACTATTGTAGGGTATCTAGGTTCAGGTTTGGGGAATGTACGACTAATATTAATGATCGTAATCAATGATTAATCATACGGTTTTGACTAGATAACGATACATACAAAAACGCCCCAAAAAGGGCTTATATAGTCCAAGAGTCTGCTTCAAATATATAAAGATAATTAAACACACCGAATTATAATTAATTAGGAATATACATCATATGCAGACAGGCTATATTAATTTTAATAACACCTTAATGGAATTGACCCGTAGGCTATCGCAACCAACCAGTTCGTCCAGCGAACCTCTTTGCTAAATACTCTTTGATCAATTCTCAAGAAGATTTATTCTTAGTTAAAAGCTTACTCATCAAAGCACGTTAACTTACTTTGATAATATCAGCTCGTAGCTTTAGATCGCACATTAACCCTCTGGGGTCTGAGGGTGTTTTGGGCCCTGGAGAAGTTTTGACATGCCTTGACAATTGTGCTTTTTTCAGTTGCTTAAAAACATATTAATGGCTAAAGTCTGATAACACTGTATTCAGCACAAACTGGGCTACAATAATATGTGAGCAACATGTATGTACAGGTTTGTATTTTTGAGAAAATAACGTTTATGCATGGTTTTTGAAAAAACGAAAATTTTAAGTCACTGAAATAAGGCCGTATAACACATACTAAACATTTGTCCACAAGACTTTTGAGAACTGGATCTTGTAGCCTAGAGTTTTTGCTACAAAATGATGTGAAAAATCATCCTGATCACTCATTCATACAAAACAATATAGTCATTTAACTTTTGTGTGACAATTTCAGTGCTGAATGGTAATATGCGAGGAGGCGTGAACTATCATGAATATTTATGTGATTCACACCTGAGGACACAAAGACCACTCCCCTGGGCCTATCAATGAGGAATGTGACAAAGAGAATGAATGTGAGGAGATTTAATGATCAAAATCAAGTTTTAAGTTAAAAGAAGTAATCTGACTATATATTTTCTTTACATATAAAGACTTTACTTAATTTTAGACCTACACTACCATTAACCCTTTCCCCGCCAAACACGGAATTTTCCGTGTTTTATGAAAAAACGCTTCCCCGCCAAACACGGAATTTTCCGTGTTTCCGTGTTTTAGGTGTTATACGGTAAGGAAGACCCCTGCGCATGTTTTGAAAGAGTACGCAACTCTTTGATCAAAGAAACAGACTGCGATCGTCTCAAACATGAAGAAGTGGAGTATGAGAAGCTCAAAATATCAGACATAAACATGCCTTTTTCTCAGCTTTTTGTCTGAAATGTTGTTTTTTGACAAAACCTACCTCTGTTCAAGTCGCAATAAAAAAAGAACAAATGAAGATAAAATAAAATCTTTTTTTTTGCCTAAAAGCAGAGGCCCAGATCTTTATTTTGATAGCATCTTCATATATTCATGGAAGAAAATATTCTGCGGGCCATTAAAGTTTAGCGAAAATCGTCAAAAACCCTGGCGGTGGCTGGCAACTTTTTTTTAAAAACGCTGGCGGGGAAAGAGTTAAAAGAAGTCTCTTCTGCTCACCAAGACTGCATTTATTTGATCCAAAATACATATGATAATATGCTGATTTTCTAATATGGGCATATTTAAAGTGTATTTTACTCATTTAACCTAAACACATATTTGCAAGCACAAGCTTTGTTGATGATAACGAGGCAGCATAAACACATTAAAATATAATCTAACATTCATATTATTTTTATATCATATTACATATCATATTTATATCATACAGCATACAATGTAAATAACAACATTTACATGTAACTAAAACTTGCATATTAGGACATGTCAGTACTTTGAATGTCAAATGTCAGTACTTTGAATCCTGTCTGGAAACAGTCCCACTAGTAAAATATGTACTTGTTTATATAAAATAGCATGTCAGCTAATGAAAACTAAATTACTTACTCGTCTGAAATTGTATCCTCTGCTGGATCAAGTCTCTCTTCAAAATACAAATGTTCATCGGAGTCCCGCTCTTCTGAAAAATGTTAACTCATTCTTACATCCAGGAGTATCATTACAAACGTGCTGAAAAGTTGAGTTGTGTTGTGTTTACATCAAATCTCGCAGTCGGGGGCGTTTACCATTTACCTTGATCGCCTCAGCACATTAGCGTATGAATGGCGCGCTCTGCTGGTGGGTGGGATCACATTAGAGATAATGAAGCTGTGCCAGGAAAACCGTACATCGCTTTGTTTCATACAGATTACATTGCAGGACAATATTTGTTTAAATTTGAATTGTTTTATTTAAAAGTAGACATTTTAAGCATTCTTTAGACATATGTTTCATGTTTGTGTGAGAAGAATTCGCGGAGTTTAAGTTAATTTTAGTGACGTGTTTCTGAAATATGATCGTGAACACAGAGACTGCTGAAAGCTCAACCTTTTTATTTTATTTATTTAAAAAAAAAAACAAGGTTTTGATGTTAATATGAGTGTGCACAAAAAAAGAAGACCCTCTATAGTTTATAATCATGTATTGATTTTATTTATATGACCATAAATGACGGAGTATTTTAAGTCTATGTTGCTGCTATGTGAAAAAAAAACAGCAAAACGCGCCGGCGCGTTTGCCGACCCCAGAGGGTTAAAGAGGCTTTGTTTTATGACCAAAAAACACAGACAATCAAGCGTATAATTGGGTTTAATACAAGGAACTAGGATATATCACTACACTTAACAAACACACATTTAACATAGAACAAACATAAAATAAACAAAGTACACACAGTAAGGGACAATAAAGAATTAGAGGTATAGCAAACTATTTCAACAGTTAACCCTTGAGAGCCAGCACGGAAGTTACACACTGTAACGCATTTGAATTTCAATGAAATAATACTTGCACAATGGACCTTTGTGTCGCTGAGCAAGACTGCGTGTATGTCGTGTCCTCGTGGCGTCCGTGAGATGGGCTTTCTGTCGGTGCTCCCAGAGCTCCCAGAGGGTTGCTCGCGGGGAGTTCAAAGCGTCTTAGAGGGTAACTGTTGAAGAGTCGACGGGTGTTCCGGAGGGTTGCAGGGTGTTCAGGGGAGTCCGAGGGAGGGGAAGAGAGAGAGTTGAAGGGTTGTTCCGAAGAGGTCCAGAAGAACGGGGGAAGAGTGCAGAAGAGAAGAGAGGGTCAAGAGATGCAAGAGGCCGATTCAATGCTGGGGCCGGACTTTTATGGTAGAGAGGTCACCCCTCCTTTTGGAGAAGTGACCCAATGAGACTCCTCCATTTTGGGCGCGAGTTTGCTCCCTTTGTCTTGTCAAGGCTCATTTGCATATCATTTGCATAATTTATGACTCGGTCAGGACTTTGGTTGAATTACTCAAAAGGCAGTAAAAACCTAGCAGAATACAATTTTAAAGTAATCTTATATTTATATTCAGCTAGGACAAGTCGTAAGGTTTAATTTGATACCAAGAAACGTGTATTTAGTACACTTAAAAGTGGATATACATACTCAGGCTTTTATTTAAAGCTTCAGAGTTTAACTAACACAACTAAACAAATTTTAACTAGTTTGAAGTCAATCAGAAATACACAAACATACGGGGATTAAACATATTTCCTTAAAAATAAGCACTTCTAGGTTTTAAATGAAAGACACACATTTTTACGTTCAAAGTCTCCCCTTCCTTTTCCACATGGTAAGGCACGAGGGTGTAGATTTGAGTCACATGGGTAGGGGGTTTTGGAAGGCACGAGGATTCTCTGTCAATAGCGCATTGTACTTCACAGAGTAGCTGGCGCCATTTCAGTGATCTTACAGGGGTTCTTTGTATTCAGAATCGATGAGTCCACTGATTCTCCGTCATACTTTACACTATTCAAGTCCAATCTGTTTATACCATTTGTAAGTGCATGTAAGATTCCTATTCGTCCATACAGTGGATTTGTGATTTATTTTTGTACCTAAATTTTAAAGTTAAAATAAGCTATTACACCATTCCAAGTAGAAGTTTTATTTGTGAGTTTTATAAAAATGCTAGCTGCACCAAGTTAAATGCATTAAGCTGAAGATATCTTTTAATTTGTTTACTTATTTATTCTTGTAAACAAACCAAAAAAAAAAAAAAAAAACAGTCTGCTGCTCCATTATATATATCTATCCATTATTATTAATATTTAAATATCGGATTGGGGGCCAAAAATGCTGATCGGGACATCCCTAGTTGAAATAACAAATTTTTAAATGAATTACATACATGAATTAATGGAAAAAGATTGGAAAATATTTTACAAAACAGATTATTTTAGGATATCACACGATATGGTGAAATTAACTGTATATTCATAAGCTTTTTATAAAAAAAATACAAATAATAAAGATTAGTATTAATATCAGTTACATAGATAATGGTAAAACTGTACATATTAAAGTCTATATGCCATTTGGAAGAAAATACAGCCATGTTTGTGATATCTGGAGAATATATCTGATATCTGGTGGACCGAGATTATGAATGATCTGAAGAGCGACTTTGTTACCCGTTGCATTGGATCCACCAGGTGTCGCTCATTCTTAGATGGCAGGGATCGAGAGGGTACATAGACCTGGAGGAGTGAATTAAAGAGGGGTGCTGTTCCATTGGCTGTTCTGAAGGCCAGTGTCAAAGCCAAGTTATTATACAAATCCAAAAATGTGATGCTGTATCACAAAAAAGATGACATCGTTTAACAAGATTTAAAATGAGGAACAATGTAAACTGAAATAAACACTGCCCTAGTCGTGAAAAAAAAAAAAAAAAAAGCTGCCAAAATAAAATACTACAGAAATATATTGCTATTGTATAAAAACAAACATAATCCTCAATTATAATAATTCCATTTTATATTATAATAAAAAACTTGAAAGTAACAAAATGATAATATTATTAATAATATAATAAAATAATATTCAAATTGTTTCCAAAGTGAGTGAAATTGTACTGCAATTTTTGCAAGTAAATACTACTTTTTATTAGGCCACCTGAATTGCTGTATTGGTGCAAACAAATAAACAGCAACTTATTAATTGCAGTCTGAAGTTATGTGGTGTTTCAGAACAGTGGTAAAGCACCACTCATTCAGGTTGAATGAAGATATTTGCCAGCTTTTTCAAGCAATGTTCCCCAATATAGCAAAATATAGCTCCGATAAAGCAAAAAGTTTCACGTGTGGCATGACAGTATAATTTGATTTGGCCTAGTTCAAGGAGAAGTTTGTTCGTAGTGTCAAAATGCAGGGCCATTTGTGCTCATGTTTTGGAAGAGCCTCAATGAGTGCACTGAAAAATAAAAACAAATGGATATTTATGTAAGATTTTTGGAGTGAGTACCTTGTGTATAGTACTGAACATAAGCATAAGTAATTAACTTTAATAACTTCTGGAAATACTCTCTTTACTCTCGCATTAGCAACGTGGCATTTTAATTTGCGACTTCACATTGCATCTAGTTTTGAGTAATTATATGCATTAACCCTGATAGTGATTGATATAACTAGCAAGTCTCAAATATTTTTGAAAATGGTATTAAGTATTAAATTGGATGAGCTGATACCTTTTAGATAACTCTATAAATGCACCATAAATTATAGGGTTTTTCATTACCCCATGGTCACTATTGTCCAGTGTTTCCTGCACTGCTGTTTATCGCTGAACCTATAGCATCGTTGTATGGAAAAGATTCTTCAAAATTCTCAATTTGTGTTCCACAGTAAAGAAAATTCATAAAACATTTGCAGGATCAATAATGACTTTTTTTTTTTTTTTTTTTTATCATTTTTTGGGTGAACTTTTTCTTTTAGGTCCTTGTTTTGTTACTATCAAATGAACCAATATTGTCCACTGAGATTGTCTTTGTCCCCTTTGCAGCTAATGGACATGGGCTTTTCCAGAGAGCATGCGATGGAAGCTCTGCTGAACACCAGTACTATGGAACAGGCCACAGAGTACCTGCTCACGCACCCTCCACCACTGCTCAGCGCAGCTGTCAGGGTAAGAGCTTAACAGAGTCGCAGTCTAGTCTGTTGGCAAAACTCTCACACGCACCCACACACAGTCAGGATACACACAAGTAGGCCCTGAAGGAATCTCGATACTTGTTTCCCTTTATCTGTTGATTTTAAGGGAAAATCTGTGGAATTCTGAGTAAGGATCTAAATATGGTATAATAGGTTGAACGGAGAGTGCCCCAAAAAATTATGAAATAAACTTAAGGTGTTGGGTAATGTCGAACTTTAGCTTGGATTTTGTAGGCACAGATTTTGTTCAGGCCTAGTTATGAGCTAGTGTAGTCACTGTGAGCTTTGTTTCTGTAGGAGTTCACCATGTCTGAAGAAGACCAGATGATGCGGGCCATTGCCATGTCTCTAGGTCAAGAAGTTAGCATGGAGCAGCGCTCAGACTCACCTGAGGTGGGCAAACAAACACACCTTTTTCTTGCACACCGAAGCAGGATTTACCGAGTAGCACAGTATAGGTCTAATCTCGCCTGTCTACTTCACATCTTAGACAGAAGTTCTCTGGTCTTTCTGTGGACCCATGAGTGACCCCCTTGTTGCTTTGTGTCTGCAGGAAGCAGCTCGCCGACGTGAGGAAGATGAGAGGAGAGCGAGGGAGCGGGTAGAAGAGGAAGAGGCACGCTGTCTGGAGCGCTTCTTGGAAGCTGAGCCTCTTGACACCACAGAGTTACATGCCTTCACAGACTCTATGCTTCCTGGCTGCTTCCACCTGCTGGATGAGTTGCCAGACACTGTCTACCGTCTCTGTGATCTACTTATGACTGCCATCAAAAGAAATGGCTCTGAATACAGAGACCTCATCCTTAGACAAGTGGTCAATCAGGTCAGTACACCAGCCTTCATTTCTGCCCTGACCGCTAATTGTTATCATGATAGACTAAGGGTGGCTTGCACCAATAAGGATTAAATTAAGCAGAGTTTGGAGCTAATCCAGAGTTTGTTGATCCAAGTTTTAATTAAAGTTGTATTGCGCCACTTAATTTTAAATTCGGTTTAACAAATCAGAGATTAAGCTTTAAACCTGTCATTTAAAACGGTCACCTGTGATACATTTTGTCCACCATGATGGATTCTGAATTTAGCAGCTTTAGATCAGCTGGAAGTTTAAAGTTAATCCCAAACTGAGATTTAAATAAGAGTTTAAAATATTGGAGCTACAGGATTAAAGTTAATTCAGATTTACTTTAAAAATGTACATCAGGATCAAATCGATGATTAAAATGTAACCCTGATTATTTTTAAACAAGGTTTAAAATTTGGTGCAACAAAATGATCAGATAAACCTTGATTTAATCAAAATTTAAGATTAATCCTTGTCGGTGCAACCCACCCTAAGACTAAGATTACTAAAAGTTACTCAAAATGTATTCTGTTCCTGAAAGCTGATTAGTGTGAATACAGCATTCCACCCATGTTTAAAGGAATATTCCATGTTAAATACAAGTTATAGGGTTAATTTTTTCTGAAAATTCTCTGTTTACTCACCCCCATGCCATCCCAGATGTGTATGACTTTTTCACCTGCAGAACACAAATACAGATTTTTTAGAAGAATGTTTCGAGTTCTGTAGGTCCACACAATGCAAGTAAACGTGATCAGGCCTTTGAAGCTCTAAAAAGGAGATAAAGTTACCCACAAAACTCCAATGGATTAATATATTTCTTCTCAAGCACTCCAGTTTGTTTTGGGTGAGAACAGACCAAAATATAACTTCTTTTTCACTGTACATCTTGCCTTTGCAGGAGAAAGTCATACACATCTGGGATGGCATGAGGGTGAATAAATGTGTGGTATTATGTTGATTACCGCAAAAAATAATTTTGCCTTATCCCTCATTTTCTTTTTGATAAAAGGGTTTCTCATTTTAGGGTTTGTTAACATTACACGTCATGGCAACAAAGTTGTAAAATTGGCTATAAGTTTACACAGAAAAGGTTAAGTGCTTTTATCACACTGAAATTATGCAGTGTGTTTGTGTCTTGTGGCTATACTTTTGAAATTTTAACATTTATGGTTTGGTCCAATTAACTTCCATTGTAAGTGCCTAGCTGTAAACCAGATTTCTGCTTTTTTTTTTTTTTTAAGGAGATGCAAGTCAAAATAAATGTTTGCAATAATCAAAATTATGCTACAAATGCTGTCGATTGAGCTTAACTTAAATGCTGTCGATTGAGCTTAACTTGTGTTGAACCTGTAATATTCCTTTAAATACATGATATACAAGAGTACAAGTATATCATATACAGGTCCTTCTCAAAAAATTAGCATATTGTGATAAAGGTCATTATTTTCCATAATGTAATGATAAAAATTAAACTTTCATATATTTTAGATTCATTGCACACCAACTGAAATATTTCAGGTCTTTTATTGTTTTAATACTGATGATTTTGGCATACAGCTCATGAAAACCCAAAATTCCTATCTCAAAAAATTAGCATATCATGAAAAGGGTCTCTAAACGAGCTATTAACCTAATCATCTGAATCAACTAATTAACTCTAAACACCTGCAAAAGATTCCTGAGGCTTTTAAAAACTCCCAGCCTGTTTCATTACTCAAAACCGCAATCATGGGTAAGACTGCTCGACCTGACTGCTGTCCAGAAGGCCATCATTGACACCCTCAAGCAAGAGGGTAAGACACAAAGAAATTTCTGAACAAATAGGCTGTTCCCAGAGTGCTGTATCAAGGCACCTCAGTGGGAAGTCTGTGGGAAGGAAAAAGTGTGGCAAAAACGCTGCACAACGAGAAGAGGTGACCGGACCCTGAGGAAGATTGTGGAGAAGGACCGATTCCAGACCTTGGGGACCTGCGGAAGCAGTGGACTGAGTCTGGAGTAGAAACATCCAGAGCCACCGTGCACAGGCGTGTGCAGGAAATGGGCTACAGGTGCCGCATTCCCCAGGTCAAGCCACTTTTGAACCAGAAACTGCGGCAGAAGCGCCTGACCTGGGCTACAGAGAAGCAGCACTGGACTGTTGCTCAGTGGTCCAAAGTACTTTTTTCGGATCTAAAGCAAATTTTGCATGTCATTCGAAATCAAGGTGCCAGAGTCTGGAGGAAGACTGGGGAGAAGGAAATGCCAAAATGCCTGAAGTCCAGTGTCAAGTACCCACAGTCAGTGATGGTCTGGGGTGCCATGTCAGCTGCTGGTGTTGGTCCACTGTGTTTTATCAAGGGCAGGGTCAATGCAGCTAGCTACCAGGAGATTTTGGAGCACTTCATGCTTCCATCTGCTGAAAAGCTTCATGGAGATGAAGATTTCATTTTTCAGCACGACCTGGCACCTGCTCACAGTGCCAAAACCACTGGTAAATGGTTTACTGACCATGGTATTGCTGTGCTCAATTGGCCTGCCAACTCTCCTGACCTGAACCCCATAGAGAATCTGTGGGATATTGTGAAGAGAAAGTTGAGAGACGCAAGACCCAACACTCTGGATGAGCTTAACACTCTGGCCGCTATCGAAGCATCCTGGGCCTCCATAACACCTCAGCAGTGCCACAGGCTGATTGCCTCCATGCCACGCCGCATTGAAGCAGTCATTTCTGCAAAAGGATTCCCGACCAAGTATTGAGTGCATAACTGAACATAATTATTTGAAGGTTGACTTTTTTTGTATTAAAAACACTTCTTTTATTGGTCGGATGAAATATGCAAATTTTTTGAGATAGGAATTTTGGGTTTTCATGAGCTGTATGCCAAAATCATCAGTATTAAAACAATAAAAGACCTGAAATATTTCAGTTGGTGTGCAATGAATCTAAAATATATGAAAGTTTAATTTTTATCATTACATTATGGAAAATAATGACCTTTATCACAATATGCTAATTTTTTGAGAAGGACCTGTACGTTCAAATTAGGGTTGGAAACTTTACGAAACGTTCTAAATCCCCGATTGTTAACGTTAATGAATGAAAATAGATTAATCATTAACCAAATTCCTTATTGTTGAAGGAAACGTGAAAACATGAAACATCCACTGAAGTATCTGTATGTAGCCTACTGTTTAAATATAATTTAAATGAATTAGAGGTCGACTCAGCCGATTTTTTTTGCATTTTTTACATAATCGGCATCGGCCAATATCCACGCATGTCAAGCCGATTATTAGGCAGGCACATCTGTGGGCAGCCTAGTGTTGTTGTGGAACATGTGTTCGACGCACACTGCCCCTAGAGTCATTTTCCAGCAGAGTGAGCAGACCTAAGGAAGGAGCTAAGTTCCTTGGAGAAAACAGTAAGGGTTAAATTTGTATAACTTCTTTAGATTTAATTAAAAACTTTTGATATGTTACTGCCAACTTCAAGAAAAAACATGACAAACACGATAGTTGACATGACGTTCGGCTACTTTGGATATTGATAGCGTAGTTGAAGTTGCATTATCACAGCAGAAGGGTTGCTATCATGTCACAATAAGTAAGCAAGAATTTTGCAATTACAGACAGTGAATCTGAGACTTTTATTTGTTCTGTTTGTGTGTCTTATATTTGAGAGTGTTGTCACTCAATGCAGAGAAATAAGTAATAAAAATATACCAACACCGTATAGGCTATTGAAGGACTGGCTTTGGTAAGCTCGGACGTTATCGGTTCTGCTGTCGGTACTGGAGAAATTAAGAAAATACATTCTTTATTGCTATAAAGAGAAAGTTATTTTATCTCGCCAGCCATTTCTATGTATAATAATATGAAACCATTTGTCTGTGATGCAATTGAGCTATTCGCAGTGAGAGAGAGAGAGAGAGAGAACTCGCTCACGCGGTGCCACAGCGAGCACAAAACGAGCCCTGTTAATGAGTGACGACGGAGGACAGAACTAAACATTCAGACATAGCCTGGTTTAGATCTGTGATTATTAGTCTGATTTTATTTTAGATTTCGCCTTCCAAAGATTACAAAAAGAATAGTTATACATAAGCCCCATTCTGTCTAGCACAACTTCCTTCCCTTCACAGCGGTGCACTGACATTTCTCCCTAAAACTCAAACTTAACGTCAGAATCACCACGATCGGTGATTGTTGTAAAATGCTACTGTTGCTAAATTGCGGGACGCGTTTAATAATAAAAAGAGCGCAAGAGAAACCGTTCCCAAGGCAGCGCACGCTCTGAAACACACCGCAACGAGACAAGCAAAGTATAGGCTACTTTGGGTTTCATGTGCCCGTCTAAACGATCAAATATACACAAAAATATGTCAAAACGACCGGCTTGGAGATTCACTTAAACACAGTTTATGTCTTAAATGGACGTAGTTATGGAAATAGTTGGGGAGAAAATATGCTGCATCAGGAGCCTATTTGATCTGAACTCGGTCTTAAAGGGGAAGCTGTCTATTAAACATGTGACGATTGAGCCATTACTGCGAATCAAACAACAAAAGGCAAAGAGAAAACCACTTACAGCTCTTGAATGAATAACTTAAGCATTAATCTATCTATGATAAACTATGCAGTGTTATTTTACAATTGATTACTTTATTAGATTTCTTTTTAGACCACACCTGAACAGTAATGTTAGTAGACCTTCCTGAAATTAAATCACTGTGCCTATATAACGTTATATTTGTGTAATATATATATATATATATATATAACAAAAAGAACTGTTAAGAATACCGTTAAAGTACCGGATCGATAAACAGTATCGGTAAGATGGTAATACCATTAAAACCTTAACGATACCCATCCCTAGTTATGCCTGTGCTTCTCTTGGATGCTCTGAATATTGGATTACGTGTCTGGATTGCCCCTTAATTAAAGCTGCATTTGGATCTCAACCTATGTGTCTCGGAGCAGTTCGTAACACCTGCTTTGTTTATGTAATATATTTGTTATACATTATTTATACAATATGTTTTTACATTTATACATTTTTAATTTTAAGTGTACAAGTGCAGATTGGTCAAGTGTTCAATAAATGTATTTGTTGAGAAATGTTGTCTATCTTAAGTAATTATTTGTGTTACATTTTATCTTTCAAATAAAAGGTTCAAATAAGAGGTTAAAAACAAGCACATATCGGCCAAATATCGGCCAAAATAAATCGGAAGCATTAATCGGCCGGCCCGGATTTCAAAAGATCGGCATCGGCCTGAAAAAACCAATATCGGTCGACCTCTAAAATGAATACTCGGAGCATCCTGTGCTTCTCTTGGATGCTCTGAATATTGGATTACGTGTCTGGATTGCCCCTTAATTAAAGCTGCATTTGGATCTCAACCTACGTGTCTCGGAGCAGTTTGTAACACCTGCTTTGTTTATTTAATATATTTGTTATACATTATTTATACAATATGTTTTTACATTTATACATTTTTAATTTTAAGTGTACAAGTGCAGATTGGTCAAGTGTTCAATAAATGTATTTGTTGAGAAATGTTGTCTATCTTAAGTAATTATTTGTGTTACATTTTATCTTTCAAATAAAAGGTTCAAAGAAGAGGTTAAAAACAAGCACATATCGGCCAAAATAAATCGGCAGCATTAATCGGCCGGCCCGGATTTCAAAAGATCGGCATCGGCCTGAAAAAAACAATATCGGTCGACCTCTAAAATGAATACACTTAAGAAATGCATGAATGTGTGAAGAGTTTACTGTTAGTAATAACTTGAATATTAGGCACAGTTTTGAGTTCATTAACTTCACATTAAAACTTTTTTATTTTAAATTAAGTCAAATAATAAAACGCTGTGTGAATACAGTTAACAACATATGCATCGTGCCCTCTAGTGGCGGATGACTATGTAGACAGTCTTTTCTAGCTGCTTACTAAATGCATTTGTGCTAAAATGAATTAATCCATAATCTAAGTTTAATCGATAAATTATTATTGATAAATAATCCATCGTTTATTCATGAACATCCAAAGTACAAATAATTGGTATACAAGAGTAAAGATTGCACTTAATAAATTTGCTTAAATTAAGTTTATTGAAAAGTTGTGTCCTTAATATTGCATTATGTAGAAATATTTTATTATATAGGAAAGGCAATGCTGCACTCTATATATTGAGTATAGTCACAGCTGAAGGGGATAAAAGCACTCAAATTAGAGTTGTTTCTGACAACACCTGTTAAACATGGCTATATTTAGAATAGGTCACGAATAAATGTTGAACTAAGCATTTGAATGTGGCCATAAAGGCTGTCTAGGTCATGTACGTTTTCAGATACAGCCATGGTGTGCTTTAGACTCTATCTTCAACTGTATATATGTTTTTTGTATTTACCAGGTGTGGGAGGCAGCAGATGTGTTGATAAAGGCTGCTGTGCCGCTTACCACCAGCGACACAAAGACTGTGTCTGAGTGGACCAGACAGATGGCCACCCTCCCCCAGGCTTCCAACCTAGCCACCCGCATCCTGCTGCTCACGCTGATCTTTGAGGTACACAGTCTTCCAGAGCTTATTGATACACACTCTAAAAGTACTTGAATATATCATCCCAGCTCTGCATATATAAGACACCCACTGAGTCGCTCTGATGGAAGTGCGTCTTGCTCTGTTCTGCAGGAGCTGAAGCTCTCATGTGCGCGGGTGGTGGAGAGCAGTGGCGTCTTGACTGTGCTGATTAAGCTGCTGGAGGTGGTTCAGCCCTGTCTGCAGGCTGCCAAAGAGCAGAAGGACATCCAGACACCCAAGTGAGTCGCTGTCCTTCCCCTGCCTGCATGACTGATCAGTCACTGAGTTCACTCTAAGACATCAGCATTCCTAGAAAGCACTGCTGACTCTAGCATTGTAGAAACTACAATAGTGTGTGTGTGTGTGTACACACACAGTACTGTGCAAAAGTTTTCGGCACTTGTGAAAAATGTTGCATAGTGAGGTCTTCAAAAATAAATGCATAAATAGTTTTCATTTGTCAATTAACATCATACAAAGTCCAGTTAACATAAAATAGCTAAATCAATATTTGGTGTGGCCACCTTTGCCTCTAAAACAGCCCCAATTCTCCTAGGTACACCTGGACACAGTTTTTTCTGGTTATTGGCAGATAGGATGTACCAAGCTTCTTGGAGAATTCAACACAGTTCTGTCTATTTAGGCTGTCTTAATTGCTTCTGTCTCTTCATCCCAGACTGACTCGATGTTTAGTGGGGGGGGGGCTCTGTGGGGGCAATGCCTTCTCTTGCAGAGTGCCCTGTTCTTCTATTCTAAAGTTTTCTATTTGCAAAAGTAATGTTTGGGAGTCTAAAAGTATTTTTAGACCGATTGCCACTGGTTTCCCACTGACTTGTAAGCTGTGCCCTAATAATCTCATGACGTGTTTGGGTGTTCAACATCTGAGAGAGGCTCTCACAGACCCGTGTCTGCACTGCAGTCTTTTACCTATGTCGGAACGGTGGCTCCGTCTTGCTGAAATATACCCCAATTCAGCGGTGAAACTCGCAGTTGGACATTGCCCCTTCTCGCACTTTCGTCTGCGGCAGCCGGCGCTCCCCTTCCATCTAAGAGGAGGGCCACATCGCTATGTGATGAACATTCGAGGACAATTCACTTTCTAAGACTTTTTCTGTGCTTTCTTCAGGCGGAGCAGAAACGCCTGCTTCACTTGCTTCAGCCTGTCACATCTGCTACACCTGTGAAGATGACACAGGAGGATGAGAATGTTCAGAATCGTGGAACTGGGGCAAAGTCTCTTGATTCCCCTCATTTTTCACATTTGACTTGCATGTGCTTTCTACGATTGCTTCTGATTATTTTTTTCATGATCATGGGAATGCTGTGGATGTTGCGGCACAACCATCACCTCAGGATGTTTTCACTGGTTTTCCATCAGCAGAGGGGCCTAGTCATTTGGACAGGCCCAGCTCTCTTCTGATGATACTTTGGCTGTGCTTTTGAATGGCACTTGCTCGTCTAGGACTTGATGAGTCACCTGTCCAATCTGCCCAAACCAATGTCTTTTTCAGGCAGACCACAGCTGCGAATTTTTTTGCCATGCCACCATGTAAAGATTTTGTAGCTGAATTTTCAAATGCCCTCACAGGTTCTGGTCTGCCTAAACCCTCCCCTCTGGCGGTCATCCGGAATTCACAGAACCACAGTTACATGTGTAACTAACATTCTGGCATGTTGTTTAGGACATCTACTTTGTGCATGACACTAGTAATTTTTCAAAAAATTGTATCACTTCTAATTGACTATCACAATTCCATTGAGTCAGAAGTTTATATACACCAAGTTAACTGTTCCTTTAGCAGCTTGGAAAATTCCAGAAAATGTCAAGCCTTTAACCTGTTGATACGCAATTCCCCCACACACATTGGTGACGTCACTCTGCTTACATTTAATATATAATTTACCGTCTATAAATGTAATTCATGTTAACAAATTATAAATCTTTTCAAAAGTCTATGTGTTCAGCATTGATATCCGATCTCCGTTTCATGATAGCAATGCTCCAGAAACAGCAATTTAGTTATTTGTGCCAGGAGTACAAATGAAAACATGCAATATCAAAACGGGACTTCATACCTTTGATATGAAAACACTATCGCCAGATGAATCCAGTTCTCCACACTTGGGTCAATTGTCCATGACAAGCGTTCATTGAAAAATATCCAATAGCACTTTTTGTCCATAAAAGTGATAAATCTGAGAGATATTGATATATTTTCAATTTTTTTACATGAGATCTCACCTGAAAGAATTACCCTTTGTCATCGTTCTTCAACAAACTATGCAATCTGAGCAGCATTTATGTTGTAAAACTGTATATTATCTTATATATTAGAGTCTTGTAAACAAAATTAGCCTGTCTCCAAAGTCTATTTTTAAAGATGGGGCATAGATTTATTCATAATAGACAAGCAGTGCAGTCAGATTTTGTGCATCTGCTGTCAGTAAATACAACCATTTAAGTAAAAAATAAATTTAAAAAAAGTGTAATTGCGTGCTTATACATCTCCGGGAAAAATTAAGAGACCACTGTACAGTTTCTCTGGACTTTTTGTGTGGGTTTAAGTAAAATTAATATTATAGAGCATTTGCAGAAAATGAAAACTGGTCAAAATATCAGTGTTTTCAGACCTCAAATAATGCAAAGACAACAAGTTCATATTCATTTTTACACAACACAATAATATGTTTTAACTTGGGTAGAGTTCAGAAATCAGTATTTGTTGGAATAAACCTGGTTTTCGATCACAGCTTTCATGCGTCTAGGCATGCTCTCTACCAGTCTTTCACATTACTGTTTTGTGATTTTTGCCACTCCTTGCACAACAATTCAAGCAGCTCAGCTTTGATTGATGGCTTGTGGCCATCCATCTTCCTCTTGATCACATTCCAGAGGTTTTCAATGGGGCTCAGGGCTGGAGATTGGGCTGGCCATGGCAAGATCTTGATCCAGTAGTCCTCCATCTACACTTTGATTGACCTGGCTGTGTGGCATGGAGCATTGTCCTGCTGGAAAAATCCTCAGAGTTGGGGAACATTGTCAGAGCAGTGGCTTGAATCATGCGTCCTTCACATAGACCAATCTGCCTGATTCCAGCCTTGCTGAAGCACACCCAGATCATCACTGATCCTCCATGATCAGGGTTATTCCACCAAATTTATATTTCTGAACTCTTCCTAAGTTAAAACATTAGTAATGTGTTGTTTAAAAATGAATATGAGCTTGTTTTCTTTTGCATTATTTGAGGTTTGAAAACACTGCATCTTTTTTTGTTATTTGTTGTCTTTTTCTGCAAGAAATGCTCTAAATGACTTTATTTGGAAGAAATGTTGTCAGTACTTTATAGAATAAAACAAATGTTAATTTTACTCAAACCATACATAAATCCAGAGAAACTGATACTTTTGCTGTGGTCACTTTTTTTGTGTGTGTGCGCGCTGGGTTTTTCCTTGCTCAAAATGAGGCAGAGGTGGTACCATCCTGATCATGTGCACACACACTTGTACCATGCCTTCCACTGTCTGAAACAAACACTTACAAGCAACATATTTTAGGTGTTCTAATAATTAGATGATTGAAAAAAAATGAAAATTATTAACTTATAGCATATTTAATTAAAAAAGCTAACCTGTTCTATATGAAATTAATCAAAAACCACATAACAGTTAATGTGTTCATTTATAGCTAACAAACAGCAAACTTGATTAACCTCTTAAACCAATAATAAAATAATCTCTGATATCAGGAATATGGGTGGGTATGGTGAGAAGGGACGACGTGTAGAGACCAATTGGCCACTCTTTTTACAGGTTGGATTGGACTGATTGCTTGGATTGACAGGTCTTGATTTACCATGCGCACAACTTAAACAGTTCTGGACCTTATTAATTGTTACTTATTTCATGTAATTATGTGTCTGGTTTATTGTGGCATTTATAAAAGTAGTTCTTGGGTTCAGTAAAACCCTGAGATCACTTATTTGGAGAGTTTTTTGGATTTTTTTACCTTGGTTCTGAATGCCATAACTTGTTTTAAGATAACAATAAACATTTTGCCCAGGTAGAGTTGACATGATTTTAGTTATCATGTCAAGCATGAATAATTAACTAAATGAATAAATAAACTGCATCACTTTCTCAGCAGTGTTGTAACATGTATTTTTGAGAAAATCAAGATTATGCATGGTTGGTAATTTTAAAGTCACTGAAATGAGGACATGAAACAAACAATAGATTTTGTACAGCTGTGGCCAAAAGTATTGGCAGTGACATACATGCTTCAGTTGGTGTGGTGTTTATTCATATTGTTTCTAGACTATTGTGCAGAGTGATCAGATGCATTTTAAATAATTGCAAAAAGCAACTATCACAAAAACCCAAATTTCACTGTTTTTGGCCCTGGCACAAATGACCAGCTAAAATAATTTCACTAATCATATCAGCAGCACCTGGGAAAGTGCGAACAAGTGCTAGTCAGGTGAGATCACTCTGTCATTCTTATTGGATTATAAGAGCAGACTTATTGCTGTAAAAGGAGGGAATGTGTGCTTCCAAGCATTGTGTTCTTGTTAGCAATGTTTACCTCTAAAGAAAGATGTGCAGCCATCATTGCTTTGCATCACAATGGTCTCACACGCAAGGAAATTGCTGCAAAGAATATTGCACCTGAAAGAACCATTTACCGGATCATCAAGAACTTCAAGGAGAGAGGTTCAACTGCAGTGAAGAAGGCTTCAGAATGTCCCAGAGTGTCCAGCAATTGCCAGGACCATCTCCTCCTGAGTCGGCTACGGAATCGTGTCACCACCAGTGCAGAGCTTGCTCAATATTGGCAGCAGGTTGGTGTGAGTGCATCTGCACGGACAGTGAGGCAAAGACTTTTGGACAATGGCCTAGTTGTCAAGAAGGGCAGCAAAGAAGCCACTTCTCTCCAAGAAAAACATCAAGGACAGAATGAAATTCTTCAGGAAGTACAAGGATTGGACAGCAGAAGACTGGTGCAAAGTTATTTTCTCTGATAAAGCCCCCTTCTGACTGTTTGGGACATCTGGAAAATCGATAGTCTGAAAAGGTGGTCGCTACCATGAGTCCTGTGTCGTGCTAAAAGTGAAGCATGCTGTGTCCTGTGTCGCGCTAACAGTGAAGCATGCTGAGACCATCCTTGTGTGGGGTTTATTTTCATCCAATGGAGTGGGCTCTCTCACAATTCTGCCCAAAACACTGCCATGAATAAAGAATGCTATCAAAACGTCCTGCAAGAGCAACTTCTCTCAACAATCCAGGAGCAATTTGGTGATGATCCGTGCATTTTCCAGCATGATGGAGCACCATGTCACAAGGCAAGAGTGATAATGAGGTGGCACGGAGATCATTACATTGAAATTTTGGATCCGTGGCCAGGCAACTCCCCGCATCTTAATCCCATAGAGAACCTGTGGTCAGTCCTCAAAAGGCGAGTGGACAAGCAGAAGCCCACAAATTGTGATAAACTCCAAGCACTAATAAGGCAAGAATGGATCGTCATCAGTTAGGATTTGACCCAGAAGCTGATATCCAGCATGCCAGAGCAAATTACAGAAGTTATGAAGAACAAGGGTCAACACTGTAAATATTGACTCTTTGCATATATTGAATGTTTTTACCAATAAAAGCCTTTCAAACTTATGAAATGCTTATCATTATTTTCCAGTATACCATAGAAACATGTCCATATCAGATCGCGTGTCGTCTTCCAAAAACGACAATGAGCTCAAACGGTAAAGACTGTACCTCTCGTTAATTTAATATGGATTACACTATCAGAGAATATTTGTTTTCTATTTAAATTGGTTCATTTAAATGTAGACAATTCAAGCTTTCTGTAGACATATTTCTCATGTCAGCGAGGAAGTATACGCTGAGTTTTGGTTCATTTTCTTGACGCGCTCCAGACAGAAGTTCATGGAGACCAAGGTGGCAGAAAGCGCATCCTGTATGATTTCTTTATTTTACAAAACCACAATGTTTTGCTGTTATTGTGAGTGTACACAAATAAAAGTAAACCCTTTATGGTTTCGAATGGGTTACTAAAATTATGGAGTATTTCTTTCTGATGTTATCAGAGAAAAAGTCACCAGTGCCTCCGGTGACCACAGAGAATTTACTATGTAATCAATAAAAAAAAACAACTCAAACAGGAACAAATCAAATACTGAGCCAACACTGCCTTTTAGGGCAGTGGTGGCTCAATGGTCTTTTAGGGCAGTGGTGGCTCAGCGGTTAAGGCTCTGGGTTACTGACCAGATGGTCAAAGGTTCAAGCCCCAACACCACCAAGACACCCCTGTTGGACCCTTGAGCAAGGCCCTTGAACCTATCTGCTCCAGGGGCGCCGTATCATGGCTGACCCTTCACTCTGACCCCAGCTTAGCTGGGATATGTGAAAAATAAATAATTTCACCATGTATATGCAGAAATGTATGTATAATGTGTGACAATTGATCAATTTATTTATTTATTTTATTGAATTTTGGGAGCATTTCCGACCCTGCACGACGCTATTTTGAGCCAATGCCTGATTCGCTTGCTTTTTGTGAAGCTTAATGGAGGGCTAATGCCTAAATTCTTCTGGCACTATGGAGATTTTGTTATAGTGGTTTAATTTCAAAGTAGTGGCAAACATTATCCTTAACTGGCTGTCACAAATGAAGGCTGGTCAGGTTAGGTAGACTTCGATGTTGCTCCTCAGGTCGCTCGTTCTGCGTGCGTTAACTGTGTGGAAGCTGTGACAAAGAATGTCAAAGAGGGTGAGGGGCAGGGGAAGACTAAGGTGGGAGATTAAATATGTGCATGTTAAAGTGTGTCTACATAGTAGATTGAACTCATTTAAAAAGGATGTCATTTTCCATGATATATCTCCAACATTACCCTGTTGTGTTTTTTCTTTAGATGGATAACTCCTGTGCTCCTGCTTATTGACTTCTATGAGAAAATGGCTGTTTCATCCAAACGAAGGGCCCAGATGAACAAGGTTGATAATCTGCTGCAATCCTATACTGTGAATATGGCAGTGTAGACATTGAATATGACATTCTGTATCTTAACAGAATCTTTTTAACATAATTCTCATTTTCATTTTAGTACCTGCAGCCTAATGGGAATAATTGGCGCTGGTTTGATGACCGTTCTGGCCGATGGTGTAGCTATAGTGCTAGCAACAACAGTACAATAGACTCCGCCTGGAGGGCAGGAGAGACCAGTGTCCGCTTCACTGCTGGCCGAAGGAGATACACTGTCCAGTTCAACACCATGGTGCAGGTAATGGCTATAACTTGTAGCTACACAGTACACGCTTTGGATCAGTTGGAAAATTAAATAAGTTTAGATATGCTAATAACCAAGAATCATACGTAACAGACCTTAATCTTGTCTCCCACTCATCTTCAGGTGAATGAGGAGACTGGGAACAGACGTCCAGTTATGTTGACAGTGCAGAGGGTGCTGCGAATACCCAAGACCTCTAAATCTGGTAGTGTTACTGACACAGAGAGAGAGGAAGGAGAACAGCGAGCCAAGACAGAGGAAACACAGAAAGACACCGGTGAGGACGCAACAAGCCCTTTCACAGATACAGCACCTTTTTCAGGCATTTTTGCAGGCGTAGATTTTTTTTTTTTCCCTTTAGAATTCTTTTCATTTGCTCATACTTTCAATTTGAGTTTATTTGTGTTTTAATGTGAAGGATGTTTAGGAGTTCATTCAGTTTGCTTCCCTGCTTCTTCAGATTCCACTTCTGTGGCTGTGGAGATGGGGCCCCCTAAAGAGGAGTCTGAGCAGAAGGATTCGAACACAGCTGCTCCCTCCACTCTTCAGGACCCCACTGGCTCCAGCAGCATTGTTGTGCAGGGGATGACAGAGGAGATGATCACCGTTTTGATCCGTGCCTGTGTCAGCATGATCAGTGTTCCTGTGGACCCGGACACTTTGCACGCTACCTTGCGGCTCTGTCTGCGTCTCACACGTACTCACCATTACGCCATGATGTTTGCAGAGCTTAAGAGCACACGTATGATCCTGAATTTAACGCAGAGCTCTGGTTTCAATGGCTTCACCCCACTGGTCACGCTTCTATTCCGACACATCATAGAGGACCCAGCCACACTACGTCACACCATGGAGAAGGTGATCTGTTTTATTCACCTGAAGGCAAAACTTTTCTTTTGAAATTGGTTGTGAGCATTATTTCTTGGTGAAATTAAGGGGGCATCCACAGGACTCATTCTTGTGTAATTTGTTTTTCACTCTTCTTCCATCTTTTCTCAGGTGGTGCGGTCTGCAGTCACCAGTGGTGCAGGAAGCACTACTTCAGGTGTGGTGTCAGGTAGTCTGGGCTCCAGGGAAATCAATTACATCTTGCGTGTTCTTGGCCCAGCGGCCTGCCGCAACCCAGAGTGTTTTACAGAAACTGCCAAGAGTTGCATCCGAATTGCTCTACCAGCCCCAAGAGGTGCTGGGACTGGTATGACAAAATCTCCATAAAAGCCATATATCTCCCACGTATCAGCAAATTTACTGTTATTTATAAGTCAATTCATGTTTAACTTTCTCTGTTCATTACTCAGCCTCAGATGATGAATTTGAGAACTTCAGAATTAAGGGTCCAAATGCTGTCCAGTTAGTGAAGACCACACCCCTGAAGCTGTCACCATTGCCCTCTATACCGGAGACGATTAAAGAGGTCATCTGTGACATGCTGAATGCCCTAGCAGCATATCATGCACTAGAGGAGGGTAAGAGATCCATGTAGAATCCAGAAAAATTAGAGCTTGCTTGCATCTAGATCTTTCCAACTGTCATCTCTCACAAACCTATCTCATGGGGTCCCTACATTTTATTTGTAGCAGAAAAAGGAGAAGAGCGGGCAGTGGCAGTACCGGGGAGCCAGGACCTGTGTCAAATCCTGCAGGATGTTGGTGATGATGTCTACCAGCAGTACAGACTCACCAGACAGGGCAGTGATTTTGACTCACAGTCTGCCTTCCACATAAATGTAAGAGTCTACATGTATATGCTGTGTGTGTAAACTATTCATTTGATATATATTGTGTAATCTTTGTGCTATAAAATATTTGCATGTTATAAGTAATTTTTGTGTGTTATCAATTTACATAGACATGAGCTATAACCATTTTAAACAATCAAAGCAAAGTTTTACCAACAGATGATAAAATGTGAAAAAAAAAAAATAAATAAATCCCTGAGACTTGCTTTTGAAAAGAAGCCACACACAGACAGAAATAGGGTCATAATACAGATTTAAGGGTGGGCTCTTCTGATTTGGCAAAGGAACTATTGCTCCTGTATGAAAAATCTCAGTAGCCCCAATTGTATGTGAATTATAATGGACACTGTAGTGTTGGACTATCGTTAACTGTGGATTTTAATTATACTCATTATTAGACTCAGGTGTTTGCTGCAGATGGTGCTGTTGCAGAATCCTCCCAGTCTGGAACTCCACAGGGAGAAGGTGTGAACCGCACACACACACACACACACTCACACTTGCTCTCTCTCACACTTGCGCTCTCTCTCTGTCTCTTTCTCTCTCTGATTGCCTTGGGTCACTAAGCTTTTTATTCACTCTGTGACCACTAGGACTGGGGAGAATATGAATTTTCGGATGCATCGCAATCTTCGTTTGATCAACGATGATTAGCCACTGGCTAGTAAATGTTCAGATTTCACTGACCAGTCATTGAGTAGTATATTGGAGAATTTATTTGCACAGAGGTGCTTTCACTGCATGTTGAGAGTAAAACTTTGGTTTAACTCATTCTGTGTGTATCCAAAGACGAGATCCACAGATTAATTCTAATCGCACATGGATGCACTAAAGAAATTACGCATGTCTTCTCTTGTGATATGCGCTTACTGGCTGATTGCCACTAGTCTTAAAGAGACAGAATTTATGTTTTATTTATCAATGTAAATATTTGTAAAAGTACAAATGAAAGTGCAACATGCAAGTGTAATATAAATATAGATATGCAATTTCAAGACATTAATTCATACAAAGCTAAAATGTGACCAATTTGATAAACTAATGATAAAATATCATTAGTAAAATAAATAATTTAGAATTGTGCCTAGAAGGCTTGTCTAGAACAGTGTTTTCCAACCTTTTTTCTGCCATGGCACACTTTTTACGACTAAAACAATTCTACTGCACACCACTATCCCACATAGGCTAACCATTGTCAATATTTTTCCTTTTCAAGAACTCGTCCATGTTTTCTGTCCATCTTAGTAGCGTGTTATAGGTCGGCTATGCTGTGTGAGGTCACAGGTGGCAAGAGCGCTTAATGGGTGATGAAAAAACAACAAATTTCCTTTTCTAATTTGTACATTATTTTTCATCCAATAATTGTAAGTTTCATCCTTAACATCCTTAACTTTCCCTTTATTAACTTGCATGGCTACAAATCTACTGACTTCACGTGACAGGAGTTGCAGAAAGCGTCACAGAGGGTCTATTTTATGAGTTTGCCACGTATAAAAGCAGGAGTTGTGCACAATAAACATTGAGAACGTGTAGTTGCAAGAGAGGAAAAAAGCTTGCAGTTGCTTTGATGGCAGAAAGTAATAAAATGACTATATTTAGGTCTAAGCGTTTTCTTGGTGAATTTAAATTAGTTCAATAACTGGGGTCTCTGATATTCGTAAACGATAAGGTAATATTTAATTAAAAGAAATTGAGACATTCAATGTCTTCACAAATTTGGACAGTTTTTAAATATTTATTATTGCTTGGTACTCCCAAAGACATTATTGGTGAAGCAAAAACGTGTGTGTGAAAAACACTTTGTGTAAAGTGGCGTCACTTCATAGACTTCAGTGTATTCTGCAGCGCTTATGCGAGTCATGTGAAAGACCCTTAATGCGTATAAATATCACTCACTTTTGCACATTAATCATTGTTCTTCACAATCACAAAAGTGACCTATTATTGTTTCAAAATGGTGAATTTCTCCAAAAGGTGAGTAGTTTGGATCCCTGAAATCTTTTTATTTTTCATGCATTAATATATTTTGTGGAATTTAATACATTTTCCACGGCACACCTGACAATCTTTCAAGGCAGGGAATCACTGGTCTAGAAGGTTCTTTTTTTTTTAAGTAAGAGCATTAGCTGAGAGAGAATTTATTTTATATGTAAGCAAAATGGACATTATAACAGAAATGTACCCATATGAATCAAGATCGGAATCAAATTTACAGCTTTTGGAATTGGAATCGAATCTGGAAATCTGTACCAAGACCCAGCCCTAATGACCATATTGAATGACTTATGTTGGTTCATTTACTTGCCATTTGACTTCTTTATTCTCCTTGTTCCCTCTCCGTCCTTAGCCTCTACGCCTGAGGAAATGCGTGAAGAGAAGAAGGAACAGGAGGGAGAGAAGGGAGCTTCTTCAGAGGAGAACCGAGCTGCTAAAGCCAAGGCCAGCAAACCCCTTATGCCCACTTCTACCATTCTGAGACTGCTGGCAGAGCTTGTGCGCTCCTACGTTGGCATTGCCACTCTCATAACCTCCTACAACTATACTGCTGGCCAATCAGAGCTCATCAAGGAGGTGGGTTATATTAGATTTCACTTGCAAACAAAGATGCATCAGTGTTTCTGGTCAAATTCATCACTTTTTTTTTACAACACTAATTAAGTCCTCTGGTTCAATATGGTAAAACAAAAAAATTGTAAATAAAAAACACTTGGAAAAGCTTCCAAGGTGCAGAATACCTTCTTGTTCTCTTTTGAAGAAGTTGCCTGGACTCTGAGAAATGGTTGATTATTGTAGTGCATGTGCAGTCTCTAGTTGTTTCAGCTCTTCAAACCTTATCATTTATTGTATTGTTTTTCACCCTGTGTATGTGCATAGGATTGCAGTGTGCTGGCATTTGTTTTGGACCACTTGCTCCCTCACACCCAGAACTCAGAAGACAAGGACACACCTGCCCTTGCACGCCTTTTCCTGGCCAGTCTCGCTGCAGCTGGCACAGGCACTGATGCCCAAGCGGCCCTGGTCAATGAGGTTAAAGCTGCTCTGAGCCGGGCTTTGGGAATGGCAGAGGGCACAGAGAAGCATGCCCGGTATTTATCTGTATTGCAAATAGCACTTAATCCAGGGTTTCCGCGGGGTATTTAAAAAAACATTAAAAGTCATTAAATGGATTTTGCTAGCTAAATTTTTTGATAGTTTTGAAAAAATTATATTACCAATTTATTTTGAATATAGCCTTCACAATTAATAACTTTGATTTGCTGTCGCAAAATATGTACATTGGTGTGATAAACATGCGGATCCAGTTTGATAATTGCCTCCGGCCGTTGCAAAATTGACATGACGCCGGATATTTGGACAGCGGCGGGCTGGGACCTGGAGGAGTTAGAACAGAGAATGTAAATTTAGTAAAGTTGCAAAGAAATGGGTGCCAATTCCAGCAAAAGTGGCTTGAAGACAAAGAATTTAGGACATGGTTGCTTACATGGTTGGTTGTCAACATGGAGCCGTTAAATCTCATATGCATTCCGATTGCCACAAATCGGCTGTAAAAGGCAGACAGCAATTAACTATTAATTTACTTCATGTTCTAACGTTTAGAGTAACAGAAGTGCTCTGAGTTCGGTTCCATTAACTTGCATGCGCCAAACGCTTTATTTACACTAACCCGGCCCGTCCTGCGTGAAGCGGTTTTTATTTTTGTCTGCGGTAGCAGCATCTCCGTCTCCACAAGGCCCATGTATCATAATAATAACGCAGATTACAAGATGGGGTATAATTCAAAAGTCTTTATTAAATGATTGTTGAGCAAACAGCATTAACAGAAACACCTGTAGAGTCCAGAAACATCTCTTTATTCTCCTGTCATTTGTTTACCTCACAAGAGAGCGTGTCGCCTTTATTACACTCCCCGCGGAAACAATTGAAAGCGGAACTAATATTTCCAACATCCAACAAAATGAAAAGGAAGGAACATACATATAATAAATCTATATCAGATATTTAGTTACTATAATGCATTGCTAAATTTTGTATAATAAAATAATGAATACAAATAATTTAATTAAGTAGTGCCAAACTATCCAAAATTTTCACTTTAAATGTAATTACACCAATGGGTTATCAGTTCAACTTCAGTTTGACATTAAGCCTCATTCTTTAGGACTATCTTATATACAGTAAATAATAGTTTGTATAAGCCTACTAGTTTTTAAGCCCTAGAATAAGGAATAAAATGTATATTTTAAAATGGTATGTTGTGTAGACTGAATTATTTAATCAACCAACATTATTTTTGACAGCAAAAACTAGGCAACAACTATGGTTTTACCAACATGAAAATGTAGGTAACAGTGACATTGAGCAGAAAGTTTACATATAACCAGTTTTGACAGCTGCTGATAAAAAGTTATATGATCAGCATTGATGAGATGAAAAGAAAACTGGAAATCGGTATCGGATGTTAAATTGCTGATTGGAGCATCCCTAATATTCAAGGGTGACTCTAAAAAACTAATGATGATGATTAGTGGGCTGAGATCCTGTCACAAAATGGACAAATTAGGTACACTGAGGGATGGTAACATTTGGATATGAAGAAGACTTTGTTTCACTGTTTATATGTTTATTTGTTTGTGGTTGAACGAAAAAAAAGGTCTCAGTTCTTTTCTTTTTTTTTTTTTAAGAGGGCTCAAGTGCGAAAATCCCAGTAGCATTTTTGCAGTTGAACATGTGGAAAACATAACCATCGTAATCGCAGTTCAAATCGCAATCCCAATATTTTTCAAAATAATCGCAATATGACTTCTTGTCCAAATCGTGCAGCCCTAGTATATATGTGTGTGTGTATATGTATGTGTATGTGTGTATATATATATATATATATATATATATATATATATATATATATATATATACACACACACACACATATATATATATGTATATATATATATATATATACACACACACACACACATATATACTAGGGCTGCACGATTTGGACAAGAAGTCATATTGCGATTATTTTGAAAAATATTGGGATTGCGATCCCAATGTGTGTGTATGTATGTGTGTGTGTGTATGTATGTATGTATGTATATATATATACATACACACACACACACACACACACACACACACACACACGTGGTTAGTCATTTGTCATGTATGGCATTAAAAAAAGCATTACATTAGATTTGATGATACCGGCAGAAACCCTGTTAATCAGTGTTTCCGCGTGTCTTAAAAAGGTGCACACTTTGTCATCCTCTCAGTCAGCACAAGTAGAAATGCACCAATTAAATTTTTTTTTAACAACAAACTGAAAGAAGCCGAACCATTTCTTTGTGCAGCACATGAATATGAAAGAGTATTTTTCTGTAATGTTCATTTCCCCACGAGCATGGAGGTAAATCAGACAATGTCACATTTAGACAGCTACACTGCACTGTTTACGTAGTACAAGCACTTATATATTCAGATGTGTGGGTTGTATTTTGAATTTTTGGCTACAATGTTTTGAATTTTTGTCATTTCATAATTACAGGGAATAGGCTACAAGGAATTTGTACATTTAAAAAAACAAAAAAGTGGTTAAATCGTGTGAAAACTAAATCTAAAATAAAATAAAAATGTTCACAAACTATAGAGCCTATGGAGTTATGTGCAGAAGTTTGCATAACCCTTTTGCTTTTATAAGTTTCCACACCTCTTTCAAAATGTATACAAATAGCATATAAGAGATTATATTTTTTTATTTAGTACTGCCCTTCAAAAGCTACTTAACACAAAATTATTTGTGTAAATCTTATTTACACAAATCATACAGTTTAAAAGTTTGCACCCCTTGGTTCTTATTTTGCCTTCTTGAGCGTCAATAATTGTTTGCACCTTTTGTAATAGTTGTGTATTAGTCCCTCAATTGTCAATCTGGACCTCATATATACCCACTGTTGGGAAGAAGTAAAATGTGCAGAAGATGCTGAGAATCCAAATAATTTTACTGTAGTTGGGGTTTTTCCTTCACTGCTCAGGACAAAGCAAGGATTCATGAACAATTATTACACAAACAGTCATTGATCATCGAGAAAGCAACACACCATATTATAAACCAACTTCTTAACAGGATCATTTGTGTAAATTCAGTTACCATTTTGTCGTGTGGATTACATGTGAGGATGTGATATGTCAAATAGCTTCATAGGGACAGTACTAAAAAAAAATGCTATTTTTATGATCACACACATTGATTCCTTACATTTTCTTTAGTTGGTCTTAAAAAGGTCTTAAAGTCTTAAATTTAGATTCATAAAACCTGCAGAAACCCTGTTAATGTACAAAGATGAAATCAGAGGTGAAACTGAAGTGAACACAGATTTCTCTTTGCAGCTTGCAGGCAGTGATGTGCATCATCAGCACCATTATGGAGTCATGCCCTTCCACCTCCAGCTTCTACAGCACTGCCACAGCCAAGACCCAGCATAATGGAATGAACAATATCATCCGCCTCTTCTTGAAGAAAGGCCTTGTTAATGACCTCGCCCGTGTGCCTCACAGCCTCGATCTATCCAGGTAGTACCTCACACTGTCTCCCTATGTAAGTTTTGGCTTCAAGACCTCATGAATTGGCTTGGCAAGCACAGTTTTCTTTCTTGTGTTGATTTATTTACTACTTAAAAAGGAATTTGGGTGGGACAGGATTTCTCTTCTTTTTTTTTGGTTCAGCCGTGAACTATGATTTGCTACTTGCAATTGCTAGTCAAAGGCAAGTGGTATTGGGGGAAGTTAATTTTGTAAAAATGTAGGGGTACATTAACATGGCCTCAAATCTAAAAGACATGGAAAAAAAGGCACAACTCAGATTTTAATTTCATGGGATCGTTAATGTATAAATGTACCGTAAGTGAAATTTTAAATAAAATCAATTAGCTTTTTCGTTCATTTTAAATTTGTTTGATTTTGTGAATAACCAAAGTAATGAATCCCACACACTGCTGTTACTTGCAATCGTTTCGGTCATGCAGCCTTCATCAGGCATTGTTTTAATGGTTTAAATTGGTTGATTTTAAAATGTAGTCCTTTTTCTTTCCCTCTAAAAAAACTATGTTTCTTATTGATTTGCCTGATTTACTATAGTCCCAACATGGCAAACACAGTAAATGCTGCCCTTAAGCCTTTGGAGACTTTGTCACGAATCGTGAACCAGCCCAGCAGCCTCTTTGGGGGTAAAGGGGGATCCAGCAAGAACAAGACAGAGCATGACACTGTCGGCACAGTCAGGGACAGCAACAGCAGCACACTGGATCAGGGTAACTCTTATATCACTCATCATTTTAACTCCTTGCTTAATAAGGTCTAATGATTAATATATTCTACAGGAGAGGCAGGTGAGTCAGAGCCAGTTGAGAACCGTGACCGTGGTCAAACAACAGATGCAGACCTGATGGATGGTGAAACCGAAGGAGACACTGTGGTCATTGCTGGACAGCCTGAGGTGCTGAGCACTCAGGCCATGCAGGTTAGAAACACACCAGTTTATGAAACCGTTCTCAGTAGATGAAAGTGAAAATCCTCCCACTGTTTGACTCACATAAATGTTTATTCATGTGCATTTGTAGGTGGAGAATGAGTTGGTGGATTTGATAGATGAACTTTTAGAAAGAGACGCAGGGACTGTCAATAGTACCATCATCGGTAAGTGGTCAAATATGGAATCAAAGCAGTTCAAAGTTGGATAAGTGATTTGGTTGTGATTGGTATTTGTTTTTAAATAGTGGGTCGCTCTGGAGAGGATGAGTCTCAAGAGGACGTGCTGATGGATGAAGCTCCTTCTAATATGAGTCAGGCCTCAACCCTGCAGGCCAATAGAGAGGGTATGATGTGAATCTCATCTCTAGTTACACTTGGAACTACAACTGAAGTCTATCTAAAAGACATGGGAAAACACCAGTCCAAACATATGTTCTTGATTTTTAATCAAACATTCTGTTTCGACCAAAACAGAGTTTTCAATGGTTTGTGCCGAAACTAGGGAGTAGATTGGCAGGTGGCTAATGTTTGTAATGGAGGCTAATACAGTTTCATTTTACCAATTGAGACGTACATGCATACTACAAATTTTTTACAATGTATTTAATCAATTCACAATGAAAAATCTATTGGCAAGGCTATAGAAACTGACACAAGGGAGAGCTAATATCTCAGTTATTTTGCCAAAATGGTAAAATATCACTATCATCTATACTGCAAGGTTTTGTTTGTAAATGTACCTCTTAACCATCAAATTGTAACCTCTATCTTGGGAAGACTCACTCATTTGTTCTTTTTGCTGATTTAGACTCAATGAACATCTTGGAACCAGAGGATGAAGAGCACACACAGGAGGAAGACTCCAGTGGCAGCAATGAGGATGAGGACAGTCAGGATGAGGAGGAAGAGGAGGAGGAAGAAGAGGAAGAGGATCAGGTAATGGTGATTTAAAAAGCCAAGATGGTGATCTCCATTTATTTTTTTCCACACTGGAGGGTAAAATTGTCTTCATTATGTTCTGTGATCTCTACTTTGCTTACTTGCCCTGCCTATTATCCTCAGGATGATGAAGAGGGAGATGAGGATGATGATGATGAAGGCTCTGAGATGGAACTGGATGAAGATTTTCCTGATATTAATGCTGCCCCACACATCCGTTTTGAGAGATTTGATCGAGATGATGACCTCATCATAGAGTTTGATAACATGTTCTCCACATCTGGTAAGTCATTTGCGTTTAGATTAAAACATATCTAAACTACTATGAATAAATAAAAAATAAAAATTGGAACAGTGTCACCCTGAGGAGGTTGGATATAAGAATACATGTGACATTTATTTTCTGTTTTTTACCTTTTAGCTGACATTCCTCCCTCGCCAGGAAATATCCCCAGCTCCCACCCTCTGATGGTGCGTCACGCTGACCATGGCTCGCTGACACTTGGGGGATCAGGCACCAGCAGTAGATTGGCTCAGGGCATGGGACGCAGCCAACGCTCTCTCCGCCAGCTCACAGCCAACACGGGGCACACTATCCATGTTCATTACCCTGGCAACCGTCAACCCAACCCTCCACTCATCCTGCAGAGGTAAGTTGCTCTTTAATGAGCAGTATTTCATCTTCATCATTTAAATTCATTGATAGTGTTTGGGCATCATTCTTTGGTTCTGCTTGTGCCACAAAAATTTGGAGTGCAGCTTTAACTGATGTATTTATTGTGTGTATTTGTCTCAGATTATTGGGCCCTAGTGCTGCGGCTGATATCTTGCAGCTGTCTAGCTCTTTGCCCCTGCAGTCCCGTGGGCGTGCCCGTCTCCTTGTGGGAAACGAGGATGTGCACATTATCGCCCGTTCGGATGATGAGCTGCTGGATGACTTCTTCCATGAGCAGAGCAGCACTGGAGGACAAGCTGGTTAGTCACCCAAACACGCTGCTCTAAATGAACAGTTACATATATACCTGCTAAACCTTTCTGTTTTACAGGCACCCTTTCAAGTATCCCAACTGCCTTAACCAGATGGACTGATGAGTGTAAAGTTCTGGATGCTGAGAGCATGCATGACTGTGTGGCAGGTGAGACCATCTCACAATTAATCTATTTTCATGGCTTAACAATAAGGATTTTTTTTTCTGCTGGCCTGGTTTGGCCAGTATTTCAGATTTTTACTTGCCCTGCTAACATTGATACATTTATAGTCGATTTCTTTCTTTTTTGGAAAACGATCTGTGTTAGCAAGCTAGATTTTCCTGGTGACATGACTAAATCAGAAGATTTCACAGCAACAGTGTTTGGTACACTGAAAACTTCAAATGTTTAAGTTTTCAAGGCATTAAAATGAAGACCCCAATTCAACCTGGTATTGTGATGCGTCTCGGGTGATCCGATCACATGTGGTCAGGTAAGACACATGGCTGTTTACACCTGGTCACTTAAATGCATTTCCTATGACCACTTGTGTTCGGATTCGGAAGGGAGGGTCTCTGTTTCGACAACATGACGACATGCATCGGTCACTAGTGTGTTACTGCATGATATTGAAGCAAGTGTTTTTAGCACTGTGGTTGATTGACAGGTGAGGGCTCGTGCTTCATGGCTGCCAGGATGCATACAAGATGGATTAGTGTTTACACCTCAAATGTGATGTGGTCATATGCGTTTTTGACCACATTCTTATGTGATCCAATCACAAAACGTTTAGAACCAGTTTAGACCTGTGTTTAGTGCTGACCACATGTGATTGGATCACCAGAAACGCATCTTAATACCATGTGGAAACTGTGTCTAAACTGTCAAAATTAATCCGTTAACACAGGCGATTAATAACGCAGTAATTTTCTTAATCACAATTAACACATTTACCAATTTTGTTGGTAAAATTTGATGGTTAAATTTTCTGACATTTTATTCAGCTCCGTTTGAGTTCTAAACACTCGTTACAGTAGGGTGGAATCTTTGATGATATATGCAAAGCTTGTTGTTCTCCCATGGAAGATTTGTCGATTATCTGCTTAGTTAATTTAATTTCAACTTTGTACTCATTGCCACTGAGCTTTTGAAGCATCAGTTAATGATTGCAGGAGACGTTGGTCATTTTTATAATACATACTGCCAATACATGTACACAATAAATGGAAGATGTTGTAACAATGCAATACTGGCCTTGGGCAATCTGTATTTTCTTATGTATACAAAGCATGTCTAATGGTAAGGCTTGTGCTTTGGTCTCTCAGTGGTGAAGGTCCCCATCCTGCAGCACCTGGAGAGTTTGCGAGATGAGGAGCTGGAGGAACGCAGAGAGAAAAGGAGGAGACAGTTGGCAGAAGAGGAGACTGCTAAACAGAATGAGAGTTCTTCAGCTGGGGAGGAGACCCGTGAACGGAGTCTGCAGGTAAGATAGATATGTGTAGAATGAGAAAGTAGAGAAAATAAGGAAATTTGAGTTAAAGCATGAATTAGATGTAATCAGTAATGAATTAGGGCAGGGCCAATTAATGTGTTTTATTGAACTGATGATTTTATTTCCCACAGGGCTCTGGGATTGGAACAGTCAATGGAGCTGGAGAGAATGCTGCAGGTAAGAGTATATGTTCGTGCTTTTACTGGTGAAATTAATATTGAATGCTATATTTTGTGTTTTAGTGCAAGTTTTATTGAGCTCAGTAAAAAATCTGAAAATTGTGGAATCAGAAATGTGAAAATATTAATTTCCACATGGTGAAGAATCTGGGTTCTTCTCTGGGGTGAGAATCTGGGACAAGTTCTTCTGCAGGCTGTGGAATGAGGTAGTAGTTTGTATAGTTTTAAGATCACACCAGATCTGGGAGATAACTATACAGTCTACTGTCTTTCCCACGGTAACTGCTCAACAACTGGATGATCTTCTTTGCTCCTTCCATCACTGCGACAGCAGCTGATCAATCAACCAGTAGTTACTAGGCAATTGCTCAGTTATGAATATCAACTTTATGAGTAGAAAGGTTCAATCTATATTATTGCATTCATCACATTAATGTCAATATTAACATATACAGTGTATTATTTGGTTATTATTTTTCCCATGCATGTAATAATGTGTAAATATCAACATTGTCTCTGGTAGATGATACCTCAGGGAGCTTGTTTGGCAGGCTGTGTTGCGGTGAGGTAGTAAGTTGTGTTGTTGTTGGGGATCAGTATAGTGTGGCCCTCGAAGGAGATAACTATACAATTTACTGCCTTCCTCACTGCAGACCTTTAATCACACATGCATCTGGAGATTCATTGCCTTCTCCCAAAGATGTGTAATTCTTTTTATGCCAATCTCCACCAATAGGCATTCCTTACTCATCTTCATTCTTTTATCTGGTCAGAAGGAGAACAGGATCAGAGCGGGGGTTCATCCTGTCTGGACCCACCGCGCACCTCTGAGGGTTTCCTCACAGCACCTCCTTCAGGAGAAGTCACCCCAACCACCCCTACCCCCCACGAGCAAGCCCTCGTGTCCTTGGAAACAGCTATCAGCCAGCAGGTTCACCAACCAATCACAGAGCTGCTGCTGGCTGACTCCAATCCTGATTCTCATGGCCCTGCCTTGGCAGGGGCAGTGCTACCCCAGCTTTCAGCACCTGATAGGTTGAATTGTGAGGCAGAAGCATCTCAGATGGAGATGTCACCTGCACCCACTATTGGTGAGAGAGGAGAAGGAGCACCATTGGATGCAGTCAGGGAAGGTAGATTAAATTGAAATACTGTAATTTTACACACTGGTAAAGTGGAGGAACATTCACTTTCAAGTGGATACCACTTCTACCTTAATATGCCACTAAGTAAAGCACTTAGTTTCTACAAAGTTATTGAGTCTTTATCAGAATTGTTGGATGATCCCACTGCATTCTCCATGCAATTACTGCATGAGATATATACAGTATATCATCTTTTTACTTTGCATATGTTGAAGTGTCTAGCAGGTTGAGTTTGTATTGACAGAGGCATGTCTTGCCTACTTTCTATGCCTCAGCTTCTCTCAGTCCAGATATAGCTGAGAGTTCAGAGCCTGTGCCAGTGGGTGTGTCTCAACTTGAAGGATCACCCATGGATACAAGCAGTCCTGCCTCAGGAATGCAGGAAGAGCCAGTCGCCAGCTCGGCCCCACCCAATCACATGTCTCAGGAACTGTCAGGATGTGGTGTCAGTGGGCTCACAGACAGGCAGACAGATGCAGAAACTGGGTGAGCATTTTAATCATAGTTATTACATAAATATGTTAGGAGCTTGTTACTTCCAATCACATTAAGAGATACATTTACTTCAGAACATGAATACTTGATAAGAGGTGTCTATATCCTTGTTCAATTAAATGTGCGGTCCTTAGGTAGTGAACAAATCCGATATTAAACTAATAAGAATTAATCAGTACACTTAACCCTTTCCAGCCTGACCCAAAATTCCGAAAATTCCATTCTGTGCCTGAATATGGTATTCATATCCATATTCATATTCATATAACATCACACACCTGAACTCTATATACCATTTTGAAGAGAACTTTATATAATATTTCAAATTATATAAATATATGTATGTTTATTTAAGGCTAATCATCCTTTATCAATAAGATTTCACATAGCAATTTTTACAAAAATCTTCTCCAGCCAACATACTTCATCAGACAACTGCATTTTGAACCATTTTAATTACAAATTAGAGGGAAACTTGGAGTGTATGAAATATACATCATTTTGTGGTCAGTTTTACAATAGCAGACAGATTAGAAATATAATCTATTGTTTCAAAGATGACCATTCTAGTGATTAGTGGGAAAACGGAATAAAACAAACATTTAGAATGTTAAGAAACATTTCACATGACCACTCCTCAAATACTCTTTTTGAGCACCTGTAATAATAAATTGAGATTACATCTGAAATTGAAGGACACAAACACTGAAATATAAATTTTATGTGTTTAATAAAACACTTTATTTCATTTGAACATTAGAATTACACACGAATTACACAGCAAAACATACAAAATCAAACTCTCGAACTTTCTACAGTAAATACATTTATACTAAAGAGTGCAGGAACAGAATATATATATAAATTCATAAATACTCAACAACTGCAATACCTGTGGAGAGAAGAGAGGGTGAAAGGAGGGGAGAACAAAACCAGTAAACGCAGCCCAACCTAGGCCTCTTTGCAAAACATTCCGGCTTGCAACAAGCTACTTTATTTGAATTTTCAGTCCTACTTTTCCAATAGCATAGCCAAAATCTCTTAGAGGCCTCTTCAAATGTAGGGACATGGGCTGTGTGGAGTTATGATGAAGGAGGGACTACAAGCTTTAGTGTTTGCAAAGGGAAACTTGCGTGAATATCGATACCTCCCAGCTGACGAGCCAGGTTTTCTCTGAAATCTATCTAGGTTAAGTTCAACGGTCTATGCTCATCCCCTGGTGCCGCATGAATGTGTTGCCATTCCTTAAACAATATGAAACTATTGACGACGGCAATGTCTGTGAAGTGAAAAAAAAAAAAAGTCTTCCAGCACTTCTGAGTTTTTGTAGGATGTCGTAAGATTTTATCATTTGGTCTGACCTATCAACACCGCCCATGTTTTTGTTATAATCGCTGATGACAGTGGGCTGGAGGGCTACTTTTGTCCAGTCGCCATCATTTTTTACAAACCTAGTAATTTCGGTTGAGCCATTCACATTGTGGAAATTGAAGAGGCATGTAACGGCACGTGTGTCCTTCCGCTGAATAACAAGTATATTCCCCTCAATCCTACACCACCTCATATCCCCACAAGCTGTCTTGAGTTCCCATATTTTGATGTCTTTAAATTCTGCTGGAAACAGTTTAGGATTACAATTTACAGACCCTGTATGTCTCACAGGCATTTATTCCCATTTCTAACACCTTACCATAAGAGCTGGGGATGTGTAAAAGTTGTCAAACCAAACATTGTGGCCCTGGTCTTTGAATGGCTACAGTAACAATTCAACTACATTGGTGGCCAAGTCAGTGACATGCCCATCATGACTACTGTGTAAACATTAAAGTCGAGAGTATACCCTGAGTCTGATGTTGCAATGAACCATAATTTAAAACCCCACTGAGTAGGCTTGCCCTTCATGTATTGTTTAAATCCTGACCGAGCTTTATACTTGACCATACGTTCATCTATTGCGAGATTTTGGTTAGGCTTAAAGAGCTGCTGGCATTTTTGTTTGAGGTGGTCCATAAGATAACGCAACTTCCTAAGGCAATCCTGATTATCCTCTGCAGTAGGATCTACTACATGCTAAAAGAGCCTTGTAGCGGTCATGTGACATCCCCTCGCCCACGAGCACTGAAGTGACTTGGTTCCCCAATGACGATGGGAATCAGGGAGAACTGAAAACCCTATGTAAACGAGCAACCCAAGAAATTTGTAAAATTAATTGGGGATCACCTCCATCCAAGCTCCTTGGTAGCTAGAATATGACGGACGGTTAAGTATGAGCTCCCACCCTTGACTGTTTGTAAAGCTGCATATGTCAGCAAATACAGCCAGAGTAAAAAAACAGCATGAAAAAGTAAATTTCTCAACATCATATTGGAGGTTGACCATGCTACATAAGTCAATACTGAATGGACGGCTAGGCTTAAATTGGAGAGGTTTTGGTGTCTGTGAATCGATAGCCTTACCCATCCATCACACAGTAAAATATATATATATATATATATATTTTTAATCAGGCCAGTTTTTTCACAAGCAAAAAAAAAAAAAAATTAATTGATTATTTAGTTGAACATTTACAGAGTATTGCTAGCTAATGTTTATTTAGCAAGTGTCACAAAAACTGCCAAATGGCTCTTCGATGACGGTCACTTTTTTTTCCAGAAGAAACTACTAAAGCAGCCCTACTACAAATAAATTCTTCGTAACTAAAGCATTTTGACTTTCAATTGACAATATTGAATACACATGTTAAATAACTTGTCTTACCATGAAATATCGCCTCAGTTTTCAATTTGAAGCAGTAAATCCAACACTGGAGGTAATCTCCAGTGACACCCTCTCTGGCTCCGCTCAGGCAAATGGAGGATGACGCAGATGACGATACATTTATTATTCACTCCCAGTAACCCCTTAACCAATCAAATGTGTCTTTAGCTTATATTGTCATGAGTATCTGGCAGTTTTCAGAAATAGAATCTGTGATTGGACGGCGAAGATATTGAGAAAGGAACCATGGGAATAATTGTTCCCAAATTTGAACGCTCTGGCTGGAAAGGATTAAGATTAGCCAAAAACATAAGCTTCTACTGTACAATCATAGAGCGATATCAGAGAATTGTAGAGTTGGGTTTTACTGGCCTGGAATTAAAATGTATGGTCTTAAAGTCATGGAATAATTTTTTTTTATTGTAAATGCATATAAATATTTTTAGTCACGTTCAGATAAAAAAAATATTTCAGCGCTAGAAATTGCTCTTGTAAGTGTAATCGCTATAAAGTGATGTTAAAAAAAAAAACCACTACCACAGTTTTCCAGTAATCACAAAAGTAATGGAAAGGTCATGTGAATTAAATGGTCAAAAGGAGTGGGAACCCTGGAGTACAACAAATTGGTTTATTGACTATATTTTAGATGATTGTGTAGCAATCTTTTTTGTGATATGTTTCAGCTTAACTTCAGTTTCTTCTGCTGGAGAGACCATCCCCCGGAGTGAGAGTGCAGATAGCCAATCCCAGGCCATCCAAGAGGAACCCCTCCCATCTACCAGCAATGAGGAGGAAGACCCTCTGGCAGGTCAGTGTCTCAGCGGATGTTGATGAAAGATAACCTTTTCTATGCACAATGCAGCACTAAACCATTATTAAATGTTTTTTTGTCACTGCCATGCAGGCATCAGTCTACCCGAAGGTGTTGACCCATCTTTCTTGGCTGCACTGCCTGAGGACATCCGTCGGGAGGTGCTGCAGAACCAGCTGGGAATCAGACCCCCTTCTCGCCCTCCTGTCGCCTCCACGCTGGCATCTACAGCTAGCTCTGTACTGGCTGGAGGGCCAGGTCTGACGGAGGTCAGCCCAGAGTTCCTGGCTGCTCTGCCACCTGCCATTCAGGAGGAGGTATGATTAAACAACTGCACTTGTCTTTTTGTTTTGGACAGAGGTCTTCAACTTTTTTTATGATGAAGGACCTCTTGATGTGGATTGAGAGATGGAGCAGGGACCCCCTGTTACAGTGTATAAAATTTAGTTTATGCATTTTGAGCTTGGCCTACAATAACATGTATGGTACTATATTAATGTATTTAATTTATGATGCTTTCATTGCATGGCTCAAATATACTCATCATTATGTGTTTTATCTTGTTTTACTTATTACATTTTAATATATGTGCGACTGCAACACTTAGCTTAATTTTAGCTTTGGTTGAAGATTATTGTATTTATATTTAACAGATCATATAAATGTTTTCCCAAAATCTGTGCTGAAGCCGAAAGCATGGTTTTGCCTGCATATTTTTTGCTGTTCAAATATTATGGTACAGTTAGTAAGTTACTTGTGTACACTATATTATATTGGTTAATTGTAAACTTAAATACTTCCAAAAATGTGATGTATGCATGATAGTTTTCTTGTGATTGGTCACTAGGTTTTGGCCCAGCAGCGGGCAGAGCAGCAGCGGCGAGAGTTATCCCAGCAACCCACACAGGGTGATCAACCTCTGGACCCTGTCACGTTCATCCAGACCTTGCCCTCTGAGCTTCGGCGGTCTGTGCTGGAGGACATGGAAGACAGTGTGTTGGCAGTCATGCCCCCAGACATTGCAGCAGAGGCTGCAGCACTGCGCAGGGAACAGGAGGCCAGGCAGAGGCAACTGATGCACGAGAGGTTGTTCGGTCACAGTTCCTCTTCAGCCCTTTCCGCCATCTTGCGCTCACCTGCTTTCACTAGCCGCCTGGGTGGCAACCGCGGGGTGCAGTACACCCGGCTGGCAGTGCAAAGAGGCGGCACATTTCAAATGGGAGGGAGCACCAACAACAGCCGGTGAGTTTGAGGATTGAACCAAAATAGCAACATAAATGTGAAATATGTTATCTCCATTGATAGGATAGTTCACTCAAAATAAAATTGTCAACATTTAATTAACTTAGGTTGAACCAAACCTGTATGACTTTCTTTTCTCTGTGGAACATAAGAATATGACAGACAGAATCTGAGGGACTGACTGCTTTAATTTTTAATTAACTAATCTCTTTAAAGGTGCACTCAGTGATTTTTATTCATTTTTCCCTCCAGTAAAAAAGTTTTTCTCTTAAGAAATCAGTTGGTAGGTGGGCATGAGTAGCTAAGTAATGACGCTGACTTCCACACCTGGAGTCGCAAGTTCGAATACAGGGTGTGCTGAGTGACTCCAGTCAGACTTCCTAAGCAACCAGTTGACCTGGTTGCTAGGTTGGGTAGAGTCACGTTGGGTTTACCACCTCGTTGTCGCTATAATATGTTTCTCGCTCTCAGTGGGGCACGTGGTGAGATGTGCATGGATGCCATGGAGAATTGTGTGAAGCCTCCACACGAACTAGGTCTCCATTGTAACTTGCTCAACAAGCCACATTATAAGATGTGTGGATTGACTGTCTCCGACACTGAGGCAACTGAGATTCATCCTCTGCCACTCGGATTAAGTGTGTTGAGTGATCACTACGCCACCACAAGGACTTAAAGTACATTGGGAATTGGGCATTCCAAATTGGGGAGAAAAGGGAGAAAATCCAAAGGAAAAAGAAATCAGTTGTAATTTTGAAACGTAAATCGTATATACACTACATAAAGAGGGTCTCTCCCTCTTGGGGGTTGTCATGTTAGAATCACATGACCAGTTTAATATTACTCTCTTAATCTCAGTAACCACCCTGTTATTGGATACTTTAACATGGCTGACTGTGAAAAGTGAATTTAGACAATGGCATCTGTGACTGAAAACTACTGATTTTGAATGATTCTGCATCTGTGTCATCCAAATTTACACAACTTTCTGAATGCACCTTTAAATAAAAGATGATTTGGTTGTTATTTTTGAAGCATAGTCCAATAATGGTTGTATGGTTACAATTCCAGTATCTGTTATTTATCTTTTGTTTTCTTTAAATAATAGCCCATCTAGTTCTAATGTGGATTCTCTCCTACGCTTGCGGGGGCGTCTCCTTCTGGACCATGAGGCCTTGTCCTGCCTTCTAGTGCTGCTTTTTGTGGATGAGCCCAAGTTAAACACCAGCCGTCTCCACAGAGTTTTGCGTAACTTGTGTTACCACTCACAGACACGAGGCTGGGTCATTCGCAGTCTGCTGTCCATCCTGCAGCGCAGCAGCGAGAGCGAGCTCTGCCTTGAGACCACACGCCTGGAAGAGTCTCGTGGCAAGCGATCGCTTGGCCAGGGCTCTTCCAGCGGAGGCAAGGGCTCCTCTTCATCCCCGCAGGCTGCTGTAGCCTCTTCAGCGTCCTCTTCCTCATCTTCCTCTCTTGAGCTGTTGAACAGAGTAGAGTCACGTAGTTCCAGTCAGCTCTCCTGGCTGTCTGTATCGATGGATGCAGCTCTGGGATGCAGGACCAACATCTTTCAGATCCAGCGGGCATCGGGCAGGAAACACGTGGAAAGGCATTCAGGAGGGGGCATGAGCTCAGGAGGGCTTGTAGGTGGAGTTTCAGGAACAGGAGTGGCCTGTTCAGGGGGAGGAGGTGGATCAACTGTTCACATTCACCCACAAGCAGCTCCAGTTGTCTGTCGACATGTACTGGATACCCTCATCCAACTGGCCAAGGTACGAGAGCATCCCTTGAGTCAAAGAGCTCAAAAATACAATACTGTATGCAAATAATAAAATTTATCTGTCCATATAGTCATGCCTAATTAGGATTGCAAAATAAACGGGCTTATCATGTTGTTGAGGTCAAAGGTTGTCCATCCAATCAAACTAGTATTTTGGATCAAATGAATTTGCCCTCTGTAGTTGCTAGCCAAATTAGGCAGATTGCTAAAATGTCCTTTTAACCTGTTGATACGTAATTCCCCTGCACGCTGTAGTAACGTCACTCTGCTTACATTTAATATATAATTTACCATCTATAAATGTAATGTTAACAAATTATACATATTTTCGAAGGTCTAAGGGATATCCGATCTCTGTTTCACAATAGCAATGCTCCAGAAACAGCAATTTAGTTATTTGTGCCAGGAGAACAAATTAAAACATGCAATATCAAAACGGGACTTCATATCTTTATGTAAACGCGATCACCAGATGAATCCAGTTCGCCACACTTCGCCACATGTTTTTCAAGCGTTCGTTGAAAAACATCTAATATCACTTTTTGTCCATAAAAGTGATAAATCTGAGAAATATTTATATATTCTCCATTGTTTACATGAGATCTTGCCTGAAAGAATTACCCTTCGTCGTTCTTCTACAAACTATGCAATCTGAGCAGCATTCATGTTGTAAAACTGTATCTTATATATTAGAGTCTTGTAAACAAAACGAGCCTGTCTCCAAATTCTATTTTTAAAGATGGGGTACAGTTTTATTCATAATAGCCAAGCAGTGCAGTCAGATTTTTTTGTCGTCTTGAAAGGCGGAGCCTTTATTTTACTCTGTACTCCCCGCCCAACAATTTTACAGAAATAAAAGCTTGCGGGAACCTCTTTTTTTGTTAGATGTTCTTCAAATTTGAAACTTAACTTCTTTAGACTTTGGCTTTGAGAACATTGTATTTCTGGGTTGTGTTGGTTCTTTTATTATAGTTTTTTTAGATTATATAAACATGTTCAGCACAAAATATTTCCATTACTATAAACTTCAGATATAACTGAAGTTAAGAAATAAAGCCCAAAGTGTCTTCTTTCAAAAGATACTTCAACTGTGTCCATACTCAAAAGGGTCCAGTAAATACAACCATTTAAGTTCAGGTACCGTAATTTCTGGACTATTGAGCGCACCTGAATATAAGCCGCACCCACTGATTTTTAAATAAAATATTATTTTGAACATAAATAAGCCGCACCTGTCTATAAGCCGCAGGTGCCTACCGGTACATTGAAACAAATTAACTTTACACAGGCTTTAACGAAACACGGCTTGTAACAAAAATAAATAGGCTTTAACGAAACACGGTGTGGCAGAGGGGGCGTAGTCAAGCGCCCGTCCGGGAGAGAAAAGCGGTAAGGACGCTTACACCTGAGCTAAATTATGTCTAACACCGGTGTCTAATTTCAGTAAGCATGGGGAGAGCGGCATAAAAATGCAGCAGCCACAGAGCTGAGAAAGTGACACACGTCAGTCTAGTGTTGGCGCATAGAAGAATTGAGAAACTTTATAAAATTGATTGTAAACATTGCTGTGGCCATTAAAAGCCTTACTTGGAACGTCAAGTGCCCTGCTGAAAACTGTCACACTGGTGCCTGTGTGACAGTTTTCCCAAGAAGGACACATGAAGCAGGGCACTTGAAATTAGACACCGGTGTTAGACATAATTTAGCGCAGGTGTAAGCGCCCTTACAGCTTTTCTCTCCCGGACGGGCGCTTGACCACGCCCCCGCTGCCACACACGGCTTGTAATAAAACATTTGCAGTAAACAGTAGCCTACCAAGAAAGTCATTGGTCACTATCTTCCTCCTCTTGTGCACATGAAACCACTGAAGTCATCTCCTTCGATTGTCGGAGTTGAATAGCCTCAGATTTAGTTGTCTTTTTGCACTGAGTCAATTCCTCACGCTGCTGTTTCCAACGTCTTATCATCGACTCATTAAGACCAAGCTCCCGTGCAGCAGCCAGATCAATCGCCTTCAACTTGAAAGCAGCATCATATGCGTTTCTCCATGTCTTTGCCATGGTGAGGGTGACAAAATTACTACCGTAATCAGAATGATGGGAAGTTTGAGCGCGCTCGATTTAATCTAAACAGTAAACAAAAAAAGTTGTTTTGACCTTAACCCGTTCGGCAATTTCATTGGTCTAATGAAAGCTTCATGCCGCCAAAAAACTGAGCATGTCACAGAATGTTTTTTTTTTTTATATAAAATTTGAAAGCGGGAAAAATCCATATATTAGCCGCGTCATTGTATAAGCCGCGAGGTTCAAAGCGTGGGAAAAAAGTTGCGGCTTATAGTCCGGAAATTACGGTATGTCATTTTCATGGTTTGTGCTCAAAAAGGGGGTGCGTATCAACAGGTTAAATAAAACATTGAAATGTTTGATTAAAAGGACATTTTTGTGTACTTGAGTGCAAGAATAGTCACTTGTTGTCCAGTGTAAAATCTGGGTCCTAAAGCAAATGCAGTTGAGAAACCACTGCTCTAAAGGCCCTGGTATGCTTTGTTTTTGCACGTTCCAGATTGCCTCGTGCCCGGTCGACCATGTTGCCTTTGAGTATACTTTTCTGACCACAAACAATGCATGTGCACTACAACTGCTTTGTAACACTCTTTTAGTACAGTCAATGACCAGAATATTCAAAGACGAGGACCGCGTGCACGAGTCAAGAAAATCTAGGCAGTGTGCTGTCAAGGCACACGGCTGTGCTGATGACTTAATTTGCATCACACATACTGTGCACAAAGGGATCTGTAACAAGCATACCCAAAGTATACTTTGGCCTTAAAGCATTTGCAAGTTAATTATTTTGAAGTCCCTGAATCTGTCTCTTATTTTCTGCAGGTATTCCCTAGTCACTTTACTCAGCAGCGGTGTAAGGACCCTCTGTCCTCCTCCTTATCGGAGTTAGACTCTCGTCTTTGTGCCAGCTCAACACCATCTGCGAGTGGAAGCTTCCGGTCAGGTGGCACCAGCCAGAGTAATTCCTCAGCTACCCTAAGCAATCCCTCTTCTACCTATAATTCTCTGAGCACCTGCTCAGGTACACCACAGTCCCTCGGCATCTCCACTGATTTTTGGGATCTCCTGGTTAAGCTGGACAACATGAATGTGAGCCGCAAGGGCAAGGCCTCCATGAAGACTGTGCCCCTAGGGGGTGCTGGTGAGACAGAGGGGCTACTGTTTAGCCTAGAGGCATCTCCGCTGGGTCAGCTGATGAACATGCTGTCCCACCCAGTGATCCGTCGTAGTTCTGTACTCACTGAGAAACTGCTCCGCCTGCTCTCTCTGATCTCCATTGCTCTGCCTGACAACAAGGCAACGGAGGTTCCGGCCAGCCATTCAGTGCCTCAGGCTCCCACTGCCACCCCCTCTGCCTCGGTCACTCAAGCCACAGCGGGTTCAGGGACCATCCCAGCAGTGGCAGGTACGGGCTCCACACAGGGATCATTGGTCCACACACCCACTCAGCCAGTCACTACAACAGCTACTGCTGTTGGCGGCAGCATCACCACCTCTGGCAGTTTCATTGGTAAGCCACTTTTACATGTATCTTGTCAACAATGTTTTTGGGAATACAATTATTGAATAAAAATATTCAATAACACCAACTGTTTTTTGTTGCCATACTTTAAAAATGTAATTGTTACCAGTGAGATGATTTTTCTCTGAGAAGTAATGAACCTGAATTGATAATGTACATGACAATGTATAGGAACTTCTTCAGTTAATCCAGGGTGAACTTCAAAGACATTAGTCATTCATCTTACAGTTATTACAAAATCATTGTTTAAACACTGGCACTTAACACTTAGTTTAATAATTTTAGACCATGACTTGCACTGCACATAAAATAAGTAATTTTGACATTATATTCATGCTGTTAGTCAGAGAGGAAATGGCCCCCACAAGGAGGAATCCCAAGGTCATTTTTGGCTTGCTCACTGGGTTTCTAAATACTATTATTATTTAATTATTTTTATACACACTTCATAGTCGTATTTAATGAAATTACACAATGATGATTCTAAGACTTTAATAGATATTACGGTTTCATTTTCTGTTAATGCATGATTTTCTGTAAAGCTGCTTTAAACGTTGTGTGTTGTGATAGGCGCTATTCAAATGAAATTGGCTTGACTACAACAGCTGGTCATTATCATTATTTTGGCCATCTGACTGTTCATTATCCTCATTTTTACATGGTTACTTGCCAAGTAAATAAATGAACTTGAAATATTTATTTGAGGAACTTGTTTTATTATGTGAGAAGAGATTGATTCAATAGATTTCCATGTAACAAATCTTTTGACTGGGCAATGGTCAATTATACAGTGAAGCGGTCATAATACATAAATATTTGACAACAGAATGCTGTTATTGACCTATATCATAATTGCTGATAATCTGCAAGCATATTTATTTTTCTTTTAAGGTTTTTAAATAAAGACAGATTCATGTTTTAGCCAGGCTCTCGTTTTGGAATGGACCACTGTTTTTGTCTCTGGTGATGCAGTGCATCAGTAAATCTGTTCCTTGCATCTCACTTTTAGCAGGAAAACAGAAGGCAGCAGTGAGCATCACTGACAATGAAACCAAACTAGCCTCTGCTGGACTAACTGAGAAACAGCTGCAGCTCTCTGTGGAGGTATTTAATATACATGCACATATGTTGCCTCATGTCCCGTTCTCTTAACTTAGGGGTCTTTTGACTCAGCAGTGTGAATAACCCCCCATGGTTTGTGCCTAGGTGCTGACATCCCACTCATGTTCAGAGGAAGGTTTAGAGGATGCAGCCAACATCCTGCTGCAGCTGTCCAGAGGGGACGGGCAGACCCGAGACACTGTCCTCAGACTGCTTCTTAGTGGGGCCCATCATCTTGGATACACTCTTTGCAAACAAATCGGTCAGTACCACATCACTAGAGAATTTTGAATATTTTAGGAATGAATTCAGTTGTATACCTTTGGCGAGGGGTGGCACGGTATACCTGTACTAACTAAATATCGCTATAACAAAACATTTTAAACTGTATAATATCACCTTTTTGCTAATTCTGGTGTCATACTGCAATGGGTTGCTATTATCAATTTTTACAGGGTTTAAAAAAAAATCTTTTATGAAATCAATGACAATTAAACAACTTCAAAACTCGAAATGGCCAAATGTGATAACTAAATGGCAAAAAGGATGTCATTTAAATAATATAGGGTCTACATGTGTTCATTGTGCTGCACACTTCAGAATGGACAAGAGGTGCGCTGGGCTCACTGCTCACACAAAGCGAGAGATTGATCGATCGCACGTGATTCTCGTGTGTGTTTAGTATATGAGTGCTTATGAACACTCACATAAACTCCTCCAGTGCAGCTCAGAGATTTCAGCTTGAAAATATTTCATCATTTCATTTTGAATGGGGAGTTTATTAAAAACAACCATCAAAAACAGGAAGAACACAAAGGTCTGCCAAAATAAATGTTCAGCAAAAATAAAATGTTCAACCAGATGTATGAAATTTAAGACATTGCGGCAGAAAAATATTACTACTGTATAAAAAATAATTAATATTCATATTAGCAATAATACTACTAATACCAATTATTTAATATATTGAAAAACTTGTTTGCCTTGTTCTCTGTAGACATACTTTTTTCAAAACATATGACCTCTTTAAACTTTTTCTTTCTTCGCACATGTTCATTTTCCTTTATTTGTAGGCAATTTAATGGCGGAGTTGAGGGAGTATAACCTGGAGCAGCAGAGAAGAGCCCGTGCTGAGGCTCAGTCTCCTGAAGCTTCTCATGAGGACCCATCCATCAGCACACGCCCCAAGGGCAAGATGACAAGCAGGTGAGGAAAGACGGTTTCGGCCTACCTCAGGAGTTTGATTTAGGTTGCTTTGGATAAAAGCTTCTGCTAAACAAATAATACAAATGTAGGATAATTTATGGCTGCTGCAGGACTTAACCTACCTATCTCTCTTCTGCATGTAAAGGTTAATTACAATAACAGCACTTGTCTTTTTTCTTGGGTCCATTTGGGGTCACAGGTTTGACGGGTCAGAGAGCGTGGTTATTGTGGCTGCTCAGAAGCGCACTCTAGGTGGCCGTGAGCTGCAACTGCCCTGCATGAGCTCACTCACGTCCAAGACCTCCACACAGAAGTTCTTCCTGCGTGTTCTGCAGGTCATCATTCAGCTTCGAGAAGACACACGGCGCGCTAACAAGAAAGCCAAGCAGACAGGAGGAAGACTAAGTATGTCACACAGATACTCTTCACCCAAAAATGAAAATACTGTAATTTGCTCACCCTCTTGTTCCAAACAAAATGACTTGACTTTTTTCCATGAAACACAAGAGGAGATTTTAAGCAGAATGTTAAAAGACTGGCTGCCTTATTCTGCATTCACTTTCAATAAATGGAAAGATACACTGTGTCAGCAGTCTTAAAATTTCTCGTACAGGTTTGGAATGATATAAAGGTTTGGGTAAATGAAGACAGAATTTTCCTTTTTTGGTGGCAGTCTGTCCCTTTTTGCAAAGACGCATCCTCTAATCCTTAAAGAACATTTTCACATGACACATTTAAGCTTTTAGTTAAGTGGATTTTATGTTTACTGGTCTGTCTCTGCATTATTATCTCACTGTTTCTGTGTCTAATTTTTGCAGGTTCAACAAGTCTGGGATCAGCCAGCAGTATCCAGGCTGCAGTCCGTCAGCTAGAGGCTGAAGCGGACGCCATCATTCAGATGGTGAGAGAGGGGCAGAGGGCACGCCGTTTACAGCAGGCCCCCCCACCCTCTTCATCTGCATCCTCTTCTGTTGCTGCTGCTTCTGCTGCATCCGCTGCTGTGGCTGGATCATCCGCTCCCAGTACCTCTGCAACCAACAACCCCCCTGCTGGCACGCTCAGCGCAGCCACGGTTAGCATGGGCCGCACTGACAGCAGGCAGACTGCTACCAACTTTACTTGCCTACACACACATTGATGTTCATAATACCCTAAAATGTGTTTCTTTTGTACATATATCACATAGAATAAGACCGTTGACTTATGGCTCATAATAATGTTTCTCAGTTTACTCAGAGAATTAATGCATTAAACATAGGGCTGGGTGATGTCATTAAATAATTGATATCCCAATTTTTTTGATGATATACATCTCTGTTTTAAAACTGATACATTGAAATGGAAAGTTTAGAAGAACGGATTCAGGAATTAATTCAGACTTCTCAACTCTGCCTCTTTTTTATTTAATTTTACTTTGTCTTAGTAGTCCTATTCCTTAGTAGTGGGTAGCTCCGTGAGTATTGACGCTGACAACCACCCCTGGAGTCACGAGTTCGAATCCAGTGTGTGTTTGGTGACTCTAGCCAGGTCTCCTAAACAACAAAAGTCGCCTGGTTGCTAGGGAGGTTAGAGTCACATGGGGTAACCTCCTCGTGGTCGTGATTAGTGTTTCTCGCTCTCAGAGGGGCGCATGGTAAATTATGCGTGGATCGCATAGAATTTTATGAGTCTCCACGGTGTCGTGCACAATGAGTACAAGTCACGTGACAAGATGCGCTGGGCTGACTATCTCAGAAGCGAAGGAAACTGATATTTTTCCTCCGCCACCTGGATTGAGGGGAGTAACCGTGCCACCACAAGGACGTAGTAAGCGAATTGGGTATGCCGAAAAGGGGATAAAAAAATAAAAAAGTCCTAGAAGCAATGGTGATAAAGGTTAAATGGGTTTAATCCAAAAACCCTATTAAAATATTTGTCTTGTGTGGACATAATCGCAAAAGCAAGAAAAGGAAGAACAAAATTATCCCACTGACAAGATCTTTAGGAAATGTAATGGCCAAATAATTAGCACATTAAAATCACAGTGATATTAGCAATGTTGCTTATTTTATTTTAGCCAACATAATTGTAAATAAAAAAACTAGCCAACTCTAATTTCACATCAAATGTCATGATACCAGAAAATCGCATTTGATTTCTCATTTGCTTGTAATTCAGATCAAAGCTATGCAGCCTTGAAAATCTCCACATTGATTCTCTAATGATCAGACACCTGATCACAATTTGAAAAATTGCTAAACTGATACTGAGCCCACAAATATTCTCCAGTGACAACCCAAGCTATTCTATCACAAAACCTACCAATGATTCTTTTCTAATCCCCAGCTCTCTTTATTCCACCACTCCACTTCTCTGCCTTTCACTGCATTGTACTGTTTAATATGAAAAGCCTGTTTTTGTACTCTATATTGTACAATATTTGATATTTTTAAATGTTGCACCAGCACCTGATTCTCTCTGCTCTGGCTTGTCTCTTTGTGTGTGGTTTGATTTTGGCTGGCTGTCAAGGCTTCTGTGCTTAAGCTCTTCCAAAGCCCCCTTTTGGTGCATGGTGCTTTTTCTGTAGCACTGCTTCTGGTTTCAGTCTATAACCACCTCATCATCTTTTTTTGTCCCCACATTACACACAAACACACTGTTGTCGCTCTTCCTTTGTCTGGGGTTTTGTCATGAATCTCACCTTGTTCCTTGGTTCCTCTGGTCCAGTCTGAGGTGCACTCTGTTGCCGAGTCCCCAGCAGCCCAAAGGGATGATTCACCCATGGATGTGGACCAGCCCTCACCCCAAGAACAGGACCAGGTAGCACTAGGTGAGGTCTTGAAAAATGTCTATACCTTATAAAAGGCCATACTTCAGTTAGAAGATTTAGTCCTCATGTAAAAAATGTTTAGTATTTGGCCTCTATGGGTTCTAAAATATACACCATAACTAGGGTGTTTTGCATTTTATTTGTTGCTGTGTTGTGTATTTTAGCACTGCAGGAATGCTGTATTGACCAATCAGCACCCAGGACTGGAAATGTCCTTTTTTTATAACACAATATACACTGTGCATCTAGTTTGTGTAAGAGGAAAGTGGGGAGGAGTACAAAGATTTTATAGTTCCAACTAAATTATAAACGGCACTAGTAGATGTTAAAAAGGTGTGTTTGTATGTGTGTTTTTAGGTGAAGAGAGCAGCAGTCAGCAAGAACAGGAGGAGCGTTTGCCTGACCTGCCACTGTTAAGTGAGCAGCTCTTATTGGATGAGCTGTGGGACATGCTGGGAGAGTGTCTGAAAGAACTCGAGGAGTCTCATGACCAGCATGCTGTTTTAGGTACGATACATCTCAAAAGATTTTAATTTAAATATTTAAGCTGAGATTAGTAAATTGTTCTATGTTAAAACACTTTCTCAAATCTCCACTTAATATGCAGAGAAAACTATAATTGAGCCATTTGTATGTTGATTTCCTCAGTGTAAACACTGGCTCTGTGGTGCAATATAAATATTGCTCTGTTTGAGCGGCCAACTGCTCGACTCAACCAATGGTGCTAGTTTGGGGTGGGACTGTTTTTTCCATCAATGGCAGATTGGGGGGAGCATTCGGGAAAGCTGTTTGAAAACTGCATTTATTTTTGCAGTTCCTTTTGGGTGTGCTAATGTTGCAGAAATTACACACTTAAGCTTTTAATATATTTCTTTTCATGTTTTGAGAAATAAGATAATTATTTCATACTAACAGAATCTCTTATGTCGTACTACAGTACTGCAGCCAGCAGTTGAGGCCTTTTTTCTGGTGCATGCCACCGAGCGTGAAAGCAAACCTCCAGTTCGAGACACACGGGAGAGTCAGCTGTCGCACATTAAGGACGAGCCTCCTCCGCTGTCCCCTGCCCCTCTCACTCCTGCTACCCCCTCCTCCCTGGATCCCTTCTTTTCCCGAGAGCCCTCCTCTATGCATATTTCCTCCAACTTGCCTCCAGACACACAGAAGTTCCTGCGTTTTGCAGGTAAGTCAATCGTTCAGAAGCTGTTCCCTGGGCCCTAATGAAGGTTCAAACGGTTGAGAGGAGGAGTGGATGTTGAATACTGATGAAGGTTAGCCAAAAAATGTACTCTGTCTCTTTAACAGAGACCCACCGCACAGTGTTGAATCAGATCCTGCGTCAGTCCACCACTCATCTGGCAGATGGGCCATTCGCTGTATTGGTTGACTACATCCGCATCTTGGACTTTGATGTCAAGCGCAAGTAAGACCTGTTGACTGCCTGTTAACCTGCCTGTCGACATGAAATCAAAATGTACCCTATGTAATCTTAATATACGTTACATGTCTTATTGTGCACAATTTATCGTTGCATGTTATTCTAGTGAAAGAAATGTTTCATAATCTTTCATTCAAATGTAATAAATTGCTCCTCCCCTGAAACAACTGTCTTTTTCGGCTGACTGAATATATCCTCACTCAGAAAAACATGTCTATGGAGTGCAAACGCTGTTTCATTTTGATCTCACATTTTTGAGTATTACCTCTTCCCTTTTCCCCTCTCACACTGTAATGTTTTCAGGTATGTATATTTATTCTCTCCTGTATTAATTTGGGTTGAGTATTTATCTAAGTGTGCCTCTTAGGTATTTCCGTCAGGAGTTGGAGCGTCTAGATGAAGGGCTGAGGAAAGAGGATATGGCCGTCCATGTGAGGAGAGACCACGTCTTTGAAGATTCTTACAGAGAGCTGCACCGCAAAAGCCCAGAGGACATGAAAAACAGACTGTAATCTCTCACTCTTTCTCACTGTGTCTTACCACAGACACACAACCTTTCAATCATTTACAGATATTTTTGTATGAATATGTTCGCATATTTTGTTTGACAGACGCACCACACAGACCAGAAATCTATGCACAACCCAAAGCAAACACACATTGTCAACATTACAGTAAAACAACAAAGTATTGAACCTTATGTAAAATATATTACAGTATAGATATTGAGAAATTAGCAGAAAATGCTTGCAGACTGTCCAAAAGTCATAAGCACTGATCATTTCACAGACAGATAACCACAGAGTATACTGTTCTGCTCCTGGAAATCAAGTCTACTTGCAGTGAAGTACTTAAAACTAAACTCACATTGGCCATAATCTGGCAAATATCCTCATGGCCTTGTCCTAAAACCCACCTTTAATACGCTGCCATGGTGCCAACATCCACACCCTGCCCATTTCACCATCGAGAGGGAAACTCAAGCTGTTATATCAAACTCTGGAAACTAGCTAGCCCTCAATGTACACATTTGTTCTGTGCCCACAATTTATAAAAATTCTCTCAAGCTTGTTCCATTGTGCGCTGGAGACACAACTTGTCAAGTTTAGCGACAATCTACTTAATCACGTCTTCGTTCAGCAGACGCCCTCGATCTGGCATTGCACATCATCCCAAATATTCAGAAAAACCTAATTTCATCTACTGACGATTCTCCGGTCTCTGTTGATCTGTTAAGTTTGTTGCTGATGTGAAAATTGGGGAATGAGTATCTTGGTTGGGAAACCTCTGACCTGACTAAACAAAACTACTCCTTTGACATCAATCCTGCCTCAATCCCCAGTTGGCCTTCTTTGGGCCAAGGGTAATCAACGGGCAAGGCGCTTTACCGTTCGCCCCAGAGGAAGCCCCAAAGAGACACGAAGAAGCCCCTTAAGTGACTGTGGGAACGTAACTGGCCCTGGCATGCACTAGCTTGCCGTCATTTGGCCCAATAGTGGAAACGTGGCTAGTGTCTTCCAAAGATGCCACTTAGTGGCCAGTCCAGTGATTAAATTCTCCTCAAAAGTAAACCTTTTAAACTTGATTTGTTTTTCTAGAACTGGTGCATCCCAACTCCCATAACAGCTAGCCAATCATTGTCTCTGCCTCTCTGTCCCTCTACAGGTATATAGTATTTGAAGGGGAGGAGGGTCAGGATGCAGGTGGTCTATTGAGAGAGTGGTACATGATCATCTCCAGAGAGATGTTTAACCCCATGTACGCCCTGTTCCGCACCTCGCCCGGCGATCGGGTCACCTACACAATCAACCCCTCTTCCCACTGCAATCCCAACCACCTCAGCTATTTCAAGTTTGTGGGGCGTGTGGTGGCTAAGGCCGTCTATGACAACAGGCTACTAGAGTGCTACTTCACACGCAGTTTCTACAAGCACATTCTGGGCAAGAGTGTCAGGTAACTGCCTGGGGTATTCTCATCAAAACTGCAAAAGAAAAATGTATTTTTGCCAATGGAGCTGCAATGTTTAAAGTCTGCAATGTATAAAGACTGAACTGGATCTTAAATATGTGCTACAGGTATACAGACATGGAAAGCGAGGACTATCCCTTTTTCCAGGGTCTGGTCTACTTGTTGGAGAATGATGTGTCCACTCTGGGCTACGAGCTGACATTCAGCACAGAGGTCAATTTGAATTTTAACAACTTGTAGATAAGGATGCACTCATAAACTTGTCTGATACTGATAGCCAAAATAACTGATACTATGACTTGTATATTGTGCATCCCTATTTACAGAGGTATTTATTTGAGCATTCAGTTTATTTAGAAGGGATTTAGCATTTTAGAATTAGGATTGGTAACCGCTACCTCATGTGCTCGCAGGTCCAGGAGTTTGGCGTCTGTGAGGTGAGAGATCTGAAGGCCAATGGTGCCAACATCATTGTCACAGAGGAGAATAAGAAGGAATATGTGCATCTGGTCTGCCAAATGAAGATGACAGGTGAGCGTACACCAACTGAGGTGAGGAACTGGGGGGGTCATAGAGCTTGTCTCCCAGGAGACTGAAGCATCTCTGTGTTTTACAGGTGCAATCCGTAAGCAGCTGGCCGCCTTCTTGGAGGGCTTCTATGAGATAATCCCCAAGAGACTGATTTCCATCTTTACGGAGCAGGAGCTGGAGCTTCTCATCTCCGGCCTACCCACCATTGACATCGACGACCTCAAGGCCAATACAGAATACCACAAATACCAATCCAGTTCTATCCAGGTAGATAAATTATATGCATACACTCACAAACGCTTTTTATTTAAACGATCTGATATGAGTGATATTGATCAATAACATTTAAGTTAAATTATATAAGTGTTATTTAGAATTCTGTAATAGACAAATGGCTTTTTGTTTAAGGGAAAGTATAATCTTATTTTGCACCATATTTAATCATTATCTAGCTTTTTTCAGTTCACTTAAATAGCCCTTGGGTGTGAAATGATTTTGTTTAAAGTAAAATATTCCATGTGGGCTTTTAAATAATATGAGGTCATAAAAACAGCATGGTTAATAATATTACAAGAAATGATAAAATATTTTTAGAATAGATTTTATTAATAGTGTTATTTTAAAGTATTGCATGTAACACTTGCAGAACACTGCTGTCATTGCTTGACATGACAACTACCCAGTTACATTACACATGAAATCTTCTAATTCTGCTGTTATGACACATCATTCATGTTTTGTCTCTGCCCTGTCTGCTAGTGTCTTGTTTCTGGTTGTCAACCCAGATTTGATTTTATGTCCTCTTTTTCTGCACAGATTCAGTGGTTCTGGCGTGCATTACGATCTTTTGACCAGGCTGACCGGGCTAAATTCCTGCAGTTCGTTACTGGCACATCAAAGGTGCCACTACAGGGCTTTGCTGCACTGGAGGGAATGAACGGTATTCAGAAGTTCCAGATCCATCGAGATGACCGCTCCACTGACCGGCTGCCCTCTGCACACACTTGGTAAATTAATACTGGTGCTTTGTTCACCAAACATAGTTTAAATGTTTAGTTGTTATAATGTTCAAAGTTGCTACAATGCCCTTCAACCGTAAATCAGGACTATACAATTTTCATAGTAAATTTGTAATGATTTTGCTGCCGAAAAATAAAAAATTTGATATCACTGATTATTTGAATACACTTTTTGTATTTGGCAATTAAGTTTCCTAAAGAGTGCCGTGTCAGACTTTTGATTTGCAATATGAGGAATCCAGAGCATTAATAGTGGCTCTGATGTATACTTAAGTAGCACAAATGCTGATTAGCTCAATCTCAATTAATTCAAAACAGTGTGGAAAATATGCCTTGATTTCTCTGAATCACCCTTTTAAGCCATTTCAGAGCAAATAAATAAATATATGTAAATGTCAAGATATATGGATAATATTGTGGAAAGGCTAAATTATAGAGATTTGTTTTTGCTAGATAGTAAATAGCCAACAGTAAAGGGGTGCACCACAGTTAAATGCAGTTGTTTGTTTCTCTCTCTCTCCCTCTCCCCCAGCTTTAACCAGTTGGACCTTCCAGCATATGAGAGCTATGAGAAGTTAAGACACATGCTGCTGCTGGCCATTCAGGAATGTTCTGAAGGCTTTGGATTGGCCTAGAGACTCTCCTAACCCCCCCACACACACACACACAGATATAGACTTACATGTTAACTTATGACACACACATGCATATTTACACCATCATACACATGGCCAAGACCTACTTCTAATCCACATTAAACAGACAGATGGACGAGTGAAAGAGATCAATGTGTATTGACATTGCCTACTACACACAGAGCCTCTCTTTGACACACCGAACTGTATTTTGTATATGTGTGTGTCTCACCTCCCTATTAAAATTACAGAGCTGGAGAGAGGATTGAGGATATCTGAGGACTAATATAAAGAAATTTTCTCTATTTAGTTTGGTTTCTATGTACAAAAGGTTTGGGAGTTTATTATGTTTAATCTTTTTTGTTCTTCTCTGGCTGTTAAAAAAAAGACGAGGGTTGTTTGTGAGTGTAAAGAGGATGGTTGTAACCCTATGTGGGGGGGGGGGGGGTTGTGATTGTCCTCTGTTGCTAATGTGTGACCTCACTAGCTTTGCAAATGGGAACTTTCATTTGGGGAGGGGAAGTCATGGGGGAGGGAGAGAACATGAAATGAGGTTTGGTGAAATTGCAGAAGTGCAGGGATTTTCAGAAGGGGGACATTTTTAGGCAACTTTTGTGGTATTTTTGGAGAGGATCACACAGATTTGAGAAGTGAAGGACAGAGACATGAACCGCAGGTGTTCAGACATGTGCGGCTGTTACCCAACTGCTGACGCAGCCTCTCAGCAGCTAATCGGAAAGTAAATTGCTACATAAATAAATGCATAAAATTGAGCCCACTGTGTCCTCCAGAGTCGTTTCAATGTATGCCTTACATCATTTGCACTAACAAGAGCAAATATCATTTATATGTTGACAGAAAATGTATAAAATACTGATGGAGGTCCGTGAAAACTAACTTGACACACGTGATGTGGGGTCAAAGTATCAAAAGCTCTATTCTTTTCTATCTGTGTAATGTTTGAGAAAATCTGTCCAGTTATTGATCACGTGTATGAATCTAAATTTATGGTTATGGATTGTTTTATTGGGCATTTGAAGGAACGGTTAACCTTAAAATAAAAAAAATCTTTCCTTATTTACACTACCTCATTTTGTTCCAAACTCAAGTGCTGTTATGTATTAACACACAAATAATGTTGAAGATTCTTCATTCAAGTCTTTTCTATACAATGACAATTGATAGTTACTATTGCTTTTGAGCTCCAAAAAATAAAGAACACAAAAAAAGCACCATTTAAGTAGTCCATATGACTCTGGTGCTATATTCCAAGTCTTCTGAAGTCATATGATGTTTAAAAGTATCAAAGATAAGATTGTTCTTTTCAATGAACTGGTTAACAAATCTAGACTATTTTCACTAATCTGGCACTAGTTTATGGAAGAGGAAGATTATCAGTGAATTGACTTCATTTTGTCTGGTGTGCATAATGCTATCGTATGGATTCAGAAGACTGTGTGTATATAGCACATGAGTATTATGGACAACTTTATACTGCCTTTTTTTGTCCTTTTGAGTTTGGAATGACATGAATGTGAGTAAATGATGACAGAAGTTTCATTTTAGGTGAACACTTCTTTTAAGAGATGAGCTTTTTCGCTTCTGTTCTTGCCCTCCTCACTCCCTTTGCGTAAGCTGGTGTGATGTATAAAGAAGTTGCAGTTTCTCAGACCATCTGGACACTCCAGCAAAGTCCATGCTGGGCATCAGTGCTGTCAGGATATACTTTCTTCACCAGCTCTCTTCTCCTCACCATAGACAGCAGGACTACACTTGGCTAGACCAGCGTCTCTTAGCATAAAATGCAGGATCAAAGGTGAGAGAGGATATTGGAGCTAAAAGTGCATTACTTTAATAATTTCAGCTTTGAAGTCATTACCTGTTTTCAGAAATCTCTAATGTGTCTTTTTTTTCTTGACTGTGTGTCCGCTTTGTACATTATGGTCTGTTTCAATTAAACCATTAGAATGTGCCTACAGTTTATTGCTATGCATCCCAAAAAGATAAAAGTTTTTTTTCCTCCCATGTTCAAATGTCATTATTCCAGCACCAGCTGCAATGGAAATTTGATGCAGATAATGTGCAACTAAAAGGACTGGTTTCAGAGTATTTTGTCTAGGTCAAATTAAATGGCCCATAACAGATGTTTGTGACATCGCTTTTTATGCCAATCCTCCACTTTGCAGAGATGTATGGGTTAATATTAACTGACAAAAGAAAAAACAATCACGCTGAATATGTTTCAAAAATTATTTTCTTTTTGTACAGAATATACTTGTTTGTCTCAGTTCTTTGATTAGTAATGGCTTGGGAGTTGGCCAGTAGGGGGAGTAGGGTCATCTGCAGTTGTTAAATGCGCAGAAACTTCTTTGACATCTAGTATGTTAAATACATGTTAAAATGTATTGGTTATGGTGACCAAATATCATGAGTGCATGATATTTGATAAACTTTGCTGTATCCTCGCAAATAATGCAGTAATTTCATCTAATTTGAACATTATTATTATTATTTATAATGCAAGGCAAACGAAGTTTTTGCAAACATTTTTTTTTTCTGGAATCTTTGCTTTCACCTCATTTGTTTTCTAAGATGGACTGTTTCAGATTTGTCCAGAAAAGCAAATTTGTCCCTAAAATATCATTAAAATATGTGTATTGTAAATAATATAATGATATAGTCTTAAAATAATTGTTTAAGAAATAAAATACAAATGCAAACGGGGCAACAACAAAAAAACCCTTGGTGTCCCCTTCAAAAATTGCTCTTGAGAATTGTTGTTTATTGTCGTCGTCCCCCAAGGCACAAGTTCAGTTCATTAATGAAGTGTATTTTTTTTAAGTGCAGCCAGGCCACTTTTAGAGTAACATGGTATGCTGAGCTTGGCATAAATCAGCCCTATTATTGACTACCAGAGAAATACTGAAGGGAATAAATGGACTACTTCTATTCTGAGTGTGACTAAAAGGCCATTAACTTCATACTCTTAATAAATGGGAATATTTATTTTAACTTTTATGGTGGTGATATTTTACATCCAATTCTGTGAATATCTTTATTATGAGATCAAGCAGAGCATGTTATTGATAGATAATTATGAGATTTGTTTTAGCCCAATAGGCTTGTGTAATAAGCAGTGGTGGTAAATGTACTCAATTTGCATACTTAAATTTTGTGTGGTGTCTGTACTTTTACTTATTACTTAAGACCAGTCATCTGGTCTTTAATGAACCACTCTTTGTCATTCTCCACTGACTTCCGGTTGATGCAAGTATCAAATTCAAGGCTCTGATGCTGGCATACAAAACAGTCACTGGGTCTGCTCCAGCATACCTAAAATCATTTCTGCAGAACAACACGCCCACCAGAACCTTGCTGTCTGCAATGTCGCCTTGTTGTACCAACACAAAGAAGCACCAAAACACTTTCCTGGACTTTCAGTTTCATCATACCACATGGAATGTCCTTCCCAACTCCATCCGTGAAGCTGACTCACTCTGTCTTCAAAATACGACAAAATACATCTTTTCCATGAGCACTTAACCAGTCACAAAAAAAAAAAATAAATATTGCAATTGAATCTGTTTTGTATACTATTCTGATGCTAGTGAAACTTTGTAGTATGACACTTTTCCTGCCACTGTCTCCTTAAGATGATTCACTTGTGTTTTCCTCTTTTGTAATTTGCATCGGATAAAAGCATCTGCCAAATGAGCAAATGTAAATGCATTAAAATACAAAGGTAAAAAGTACCTCGTACTTTTAAATCCTGCCAATTCAAATACATTCATCCTAAAAAAAAAAAATTGTCCCATTTGTGTTATTTTTAAAGCCTAATAATTGAGTCTCATAATTGACTATAAATTGTAGTTTAGTGTAATTAGTAAAGCTTAGTCAGGTGGATAAGGACTGGGCATTTAATTCAGAAAATGTAGTAAGCTTATAGTCCATGGAAATTAAACTTAATTAGTTCAAATAATATCAACCATTTTATTAAAGGTGAGAAAGTGATAATGAAATATTGTGATATTTGTCCTTGTGATATTGTATGGATATTTGCATGCCAAGTATCTATATTATTATTTACATTTGTCACATTATGGTGATTTGAATTTGTTTTTCTCTTTGCCAAATTGATCTAGTAAATCAACAACAGTCCCTTAGAATGTGCTATTATCATGCTTTACACAATCACCCACCGTTACTAAAATGTATTACAGTTTTACATAACTGCGATATTATGACAAAAATGTTAGTATCATATTGATAACCTTGGCGAAAATCCATTATACTTTGTGTATTGAAACTGTGTTGAAATAATTATTTTAAATGGTTTATGCTAGGCTACTATTGTGTTCATTCATAGACTAGCATTGACTTAATAACCACAGAAATAAGGACTCACTTGCATGCTTATGGCTTTGTATTGCATGGATATTAGGAAATAAACAGGCCTTGTTTTGTAAACTGGCCCATTTATAATAATTTAAGAATGCTTTTGGTGATTTGGTAACAGCTCTCTGAAGTCCAATGAAGACGAATGAGAAACATTGAGTGAAATATCGCAATTTATCCCCATATTTTATAATGTAGGCTATAAGTTTAACATGTTTAGGCCTACTTGTTTTGTTCCTGAGCAATTTTGAGTGGAAGCTACTCTATAAAAACATTGTTACTACACTACAAGCTATTAACAATAGGTCCTAACTACACTTAAGTATTATCTTTATTATAAAATATATAAATATCAGTAATAAACAGTATTTGAAAAGATCATGTAAACGTATATGTAGATAGCCTAATGTATGAAAATAAATTAGTCAGTGAACAGCAGAATTTAACTAAATATTCGATAATAAAAAAGTAGGGTAAAAATAAGGTATTCTGTGAGAACTCAAATGAATCGTCCTATACGGTTCATGTAAATGAATCCTCCGAACAAAACCGATTGAATCGAACTTCTCAATGCTTCATATGAGAGGGAGAGAACGGTTTTGGAGAGCTTCATACACATGAGTTGTCCAAACGAACCGACTCACTAAAATAAATCGGACTTTCTAGAGATTGAGAGATCGGTTTAGCAAAGCATGTTTGATCAGTCCTCAACGAGTGTTCATATATGCACTATGGGTACATTTTAAAGATTGGAATTGTATTTTTTCAGAACAGACAGACAAAAACCGGGACGATCCCGAGAAATAGTGGGAGGGTGCAACTTTACATGACACACGCATATGGCAAGCTGTCTTGATATTTATTCCTTAACTTACTAGTATCTATTTATATGTTACTAGTACTTTTTTAGTGACAAGTAACTATTCCATTAGTTACTAATACTTATCAGAAGGTGGCTGTGGCTCAGGTGGTAGAGTGGGTTGGATGCCAATCGTAGGGTTGGTGGTTCCACACCACATTTCGAAGTGTCCTTGGGTAAGACACTGCACCCCTTGCATGGCAGCTCTTGCATGTATGAGTGTGAATGGGTGATTGGGACATAGTGCTTTGGTAACCTCTAAGGTTTAAAAAAAAGCACTATATAATGCAGACCATTTACAATTCAATGATACTATTTCTTATTAAATATATACTAGTACATATTTATTAGATACTAATACTTATTCATTAGATACTAGTAGGCCGTTTGCCTGTAGTATCAATGCACCAAATTTGAAATTTTTTGACCTGTGACTTTTTGAGATATCGGGTGCAATGAGAAGAGGAATAATAAAACCGTCAATAACAATAGATTTCCTCCTACCAGAGGAATCTAACTAGAATGTGAATGGGGATATGTTCATTTTGATATATTTTTTTAGATATTTATTAGATACTAGTAATTATTTCATTAGATCAGGGGTGGGGAACATCAGATCATTTTACCTGGCCCGCAAGGCCGTTTGAGAGATAATTTGAAAAGCAAAAATGGGCTTTGATTCAATTAATCTGAAAAAAAAAAAAAATGTCCTTTCAAATAATGTTTACAAATAATTTTAAATGATAACAGTGGCAAATTCTCAGGGCCATTTAAAATATGTAAAAATATTTATTTGGCTGGCCTAACATGCAAAATAAATACATATTTTTCATCCTTTCATTCTCAATCACCTTTTTGCCTATATATTTTTAATTCCTTTTCACTCTTAATTAATTTACAAACAAATAGAGATAAACAAAAAGTTTATACAGAAACTGATTCCTTGATCCTTACAAGCGAAGTATGACAACTGTTTCACAAATCGCATGTCCGAGCTTGTTAGCGGAATTAGTATGCTATTTTGAGCTCCACCCCCTCAGGCCTGCAGAATTTCCACAGAATCCCTCAAATGTGTAAATGAATGAGCAACTAAAGTCAGATTCATCAGCCAATCAGTTTGATTTATTTGTTCTTGGTGGGTGTAATCTTTAGGATATGTCCCGGTCAGGGCCTTCTAGCTGGCTTTGAGTGACACAGTCAAAATTTTTTTAATTTAATTTGAAAGTGAAGAGCATGAGATTGTCATAATTGCCACTATCACCATTGAGAAAGAGATCCTTATGGATTTAAAAACACGAGCATGACTGTGTGATTGCTTAATTTATTAAACAGGAAATGAGGACTGATTTTCACTTCAAGTAAATTGGTATGTGCTTTTTGCATTGTTATAGTACTTATTCAATATATACTAGTATTTATTCAATAAATACTAGTACTTATTCAATATATACTAGTATTTATCCAATAGATACTAGTACTTATTCAAGGTATACTACTTATTGAATATGTATTAGTATTATTCACTAAACACTACTTATTCAGAATGTTACTAGTAAGATTGTTTAATCTACACTGCATTCGCCATTCTGACTAGTCATTGTATTTGATGGGTAAAAAAAACAATTGTTACTATTAAGATACAAAATGTTACTAGTAACAAGAAAATACACTAGTGTCTAATAAACAGGCACTAGTATCTAATTAATAAGTACTAGTATCTAATAAATAAGCACTAGTATTCACTATCGGAATACATACTAGTCAAAAGTGAATAGTTGATATCAAAAGCAAAATAAGGACTAGTATCTGAAATTTGGAGATATCTCCAACAACAAACGGAAATATAGCTGCAAGCAGCAATGCGGATTCCTCCTCAAAATGGCAAATTTTTAAAAAAATTGATCAGTAGATGGTTGGGGTTAAACCCTCCCGATGGAGGAATCCTTCAGTCTTTCTGTTTGAAACCTAAGTGCAAAGTTATATCTGTGGCTGGATTTGAACCTCTGATCCTTCACTTACCAGCACACCATCTTAGCCAAGTTAGCTATTCACATTGCTGAGTGTTTCTGCTCTCAGTTTCTGTATAAAAAAGAACCAGTGGCTAGCATTGTCAGATTTGGCCCAAGTTCAAACGGCTGTAATTCAGTCATGTTTTGACATATCAAGGTGAAATTTTGCACAGTACTTCAGAGTGATGTCATCTTGAAACATGCTAGGTTTGAAAATTACATTTGATTTATTGACATATATATATTGAGGCAATGTGGACATTTACATAAATATGCCCTTTCAGCCATTTTGTATTGTATTAATGTTTGCTAAGTTTCAGATTGAAAGACATCAATTCTACACATGGGTACCAAATTTCAAGTCAATTGGATCTACGGTTCAAGAGAACAAGTCCATCATGGTAAACGTTATAGGTCCTTGAGGCTTTTTTGTTCCCCATGAGAAATGAGGCATATGCACCAAGTTTCAGAAGAATTGGACAAATGGGGTGGAAATACCATCACTTTGAAAATGGGACATTTGGGCTTGGCCTGCAGAGCCCCCTAAGGGCAAATGTGGGCCAGTCTTGGTGTGGGTGTTCCCGTTGGCCTGTAATATCAATGTACCAAATTTGAAATTTTGTGACCTGTGACTTTTTGAGATATTGGGGCGCAAGGAGAAGAGGAATAATAACAATAAAACCATCAAGAACAATTGATTTCCTCCTACCAGAGGAATCTAACTAGTAAGAATGTGAATGGGGATATCTTCATTCAAATTGATCATTGAATAAACATGAGAACCTTTCAGCTATTAACATATTTGTGTTATTTTACATGGATTTACCACAACTATATTACCATATAGACTAAATGGATTGTTTTAATATGATTATAGCTAATCTGCTCTAGGAATGTTAGCATAGCATCAATGAAAACACAAAGAATGTTTGTTGCATCACTTATATCATGTGTATGTTAGAATGTACACCCCCAAGTGTTGTCTTAATGGCGAAGTGTGTGTAAAGATGGTGATGATTATTTATGATGAAGCAGATAATTTTTTTATTATTTATTTATTTGCCATGTAAACCTTTTTTTTTTAAAGTACAAGGGAATACATTATCATAATGCACTTACAGTCTTATACCACAAATGTTACATTTTATACAATTATATATAAAAACATTTCAAATCAATGTTGTATGACGCAGAAGTCCTGGGTTGGATTCCTTACTTTTCCCCATCCTGTTTCCTGTCTGTACACTTTATATTACCTTTAATACTAAAAATGAATATAAATGTTGACTGCCTCACAGTGAAGGTACCATGGTAATATATGGATACTGCTGTAAAACATTGGTTAATTTTAGTAAGGTTAAATTTAGGTTTTAGGGTAGGGGATGGTGTGGGACTCTACTCTACTGCATGTTAGTAATGAATTGGGAGTGCAAATTATATCTAACACTATTTACACTTAATGCAAAGAAGTGTCACATTTTGTATAGATGAGGCTAGAGAGAGCAGGATAAGAATTTTAAATAATCTACACAAATGCACATTTTCTTTAGACAGCTGCATCTGCTGTTGGCTTTACATGATTCTGAGGCAAATTTGTCTCTCCTATTGGGGGTGGAGGGACCAGAGAGAGAGAGAGAATTAGGCAAGCATCCACTAATTATAAAAAAACAAAAAACGGCAATTCAATTCTGGAAGCATCTAAAACTCAGTGACCCCCACTCATACCATTATAAAGGCCTGCACCAGTATCTACTAACCCTCATCACACTGAAGATCTGGACCAGAACAATACTGTTAATCTAATTAGATACAGCCAAATTACAGCACAATAAAACTAAATGTTATCACTTATTGGAAAAACTCAAATGCAAAAACAGAGTAAAATGCAATGCTGTCAGCCCTAAAAAGAGAATATACCATGGCAGAATATCTGTACACAGTGACAGATAAAAAAACTGAGAGCCACCTTGACAAGGTTCAGATTCAGTGGACAACCTCACTATAGAAAAAGGCAGACACAGGAAAACATGGCTACCACAGGAAGAAAGGTTGTGTCCACACTGTGATCAAAACACAAAACATAGAGACAGAGCTGCATTTCCTAACAAAACGCACAAAATACACAGACAAACGTTCAACAAGCGATGAAAAACTGCCCTTATAAGGACTGTTGCATGATAGCTTCACAACACGTGTCTGTCTGCCACAGAATGAGAGACAGTGAGTGAACTTACTTGACTCTGTGTTTCAATTATATTTTATGGCTCTTTCTTATTGTTAACATTTTCTTTTTCCTTTATGTGCATCTTCATTTTTATTATTTAACAATAATTTTTACCTTATATGTCAAATTTACATTGTATATCTTGTCTTTTTTTATATTGTGTATGTTCTTTTGTGCTGTCTTTGTTCTGCACAGTTTTATTAGTATGAAGCTCAGCTGTAAACGCTTTGGCAATACAGATGTACAAATATGTGTCATGCCAAGAAAGCACCTTAAAACTGAAACTGAGAGAGAGAGAGAGAGAGAGAGAGGAGAGAGAGAACAGAACCAAGATTACTGTTCATTAACGCTAAAGTATCTACCAATACAAAACTGAATGTATTATCGAATAGAACCAAGACTTGTTTTACTTACTAGCAGTTGTATAGGCCTACTTCATTATGGTCTGAGCACATCAACCTCTGACTGACTGCATATAAATCAAAAAGGTGCTGACACATATAGGCAGATTTGTTTTCTTCCTAGGAATGATCTGAGGTCAGACAGAGTGCAAATATTTATCAATTTATGCAGTGGCGGATTTAAGCATGGCCGTTATCTTGTGGGGAGTGGCAAGATGCACCCACCGGTCAACAACTTTGGGGGCGTGTTGAAGTGGGTTTCGCCCAGTGTGCCAAACAAGCTAGCACCGCTAGTGGATTTATAAATGAAAAATGAAAATATTATGAACACAGAAAGAAGCATTCACCTCAGAAAAAGATGTTAGTTTCGTGCCTTTATACAGTCATAAATAGTTTGCTGTAATTCGTTTGTTTCTGTAGTCATCAGATAAAGTATAATTTACTGTTATTCATTGCACATAATCTTTTAAAAAATGTGTAATCAAGGATTCAAATCAGACAATCTACAATAGAAATATAAAGCAACTTACTACAATTGCCTCTTATAATTGAATTAGCCATGCATTGTATTACTGAAGTATGTGTGGGATATACAGTATAGAAAATACATGACACCCTTTTTTCATTTAATTTATTTATTTCATCATGCTCAGCAGTTCTGTATTGCCTATGCCATTAATTGTCCATACAGCAACGTTGATGTTTCGGTTTTCTACCACTATGTTTCAGTAGGCACACTGGGTGTAAAGTGAACCTTCCCTTATAAGAAAGAGATTGACGTTGCATTTATATTCAAAAGACTAATTGCATAATATTTGAATAGTCAGTGATATCTTTCAGGGCATAGGAATACTTGTCCATACCATTCCATAAAGAAAATGAAATAATAATAATAAAAAGGCTTACACCACCTTTAAGAGAAAATCGACCTAAATGTGTCATTGAAGAGTGCCCCATTCCTGTACTTTGCCTAGGGCCCCCAAATCACTTAATCCACCCCTGCATCGAATAAGTTAATTTAAGCATGAATTTGAAAACATTAAGTAAACACTACATTTGTTTTTATTTCAAACATGTAAAAACTAATTATTTAGCTTATAAGTAAATATTGTTTATGATTATTTGTTAATTTTACAATACGTCTGTATAGGGATTTGGACGGGCAAGGACGAGGCGAGAACCGGCTTGACAATATAAATAATAGTTTAATGAGAAACTTAAACAAAACACACAAAAACACACATAAACACACATGCCCATAAACGATCTCTCTCTCCCGCACCATCTTCCGCAGTCGGCCTTTATCCCTCTCGGATGCTTGATTAGCCTGATAAGGGACCGTGTGTGTAGAATCACCACAACGTCATCATGTATTGATCCTAAAGTTGAAAACCTTGTCATTTTTATTCACTAATTTGTGTAAATTTCATTGGTAAATAAAATGAGTACATTTAACTTTTCAAAGCTGTTGTTCCCAACATGCACCAAGCTTGAATAAGTAATGAGCTTGCATGGGTTCATTGTTATCAAGTTTATTTACACCATTTTTATTGCTCATTTTGTTGTTACGTATTGTAACTTCTTGTTTTGTAAAGTCTGAAGTACATATTCCTACTCAAATTACCTATTCATTATCAAAAAAATTACATGTTAATTGTTACCGTCGTCGTGTTTTGGGCACCAAGTGTTCAGGCCTGTAGCCGCAATTTGGTCTTATTGCCTGCATTGAGCTTTCGAGTGTAAAGCTTCCATTTGTCATGTGGTTCATTTTTTTACGTGTTAACAAGAGAGTTGAAAACGTGGAAAGTTCTAGTAAAACATTCATTTAAATTACTTATTTAAAAAAAACATATTTAAGTACCATGTACATCTGATTTGTAAGTAAAAGTTACTGAGATGTTAAGTTAATTTTCTCTCTCATTTCACTCAATATTACAGTATGTCATGAAATTAAGTAGATTTTACTTAATTTTATACCATTAAAATTTACTTAGAAAAACTTTGCGCAAGCACTTGCAAAAAAAAAAAAAGAATATTTGTCACTCTTCAGTTTTTCAATGTGTGATGACGTGATGTGTGCAGTCATGTGTTTATAGCCACTAACAGTTTTGAACATGGTTCATCCAATTAGAATTTATGCTCTGAACTATCTGTTTTCTAATGAGAAATTAACCTCCATGTGCTGATGCTTTTCAGAGCACTGTTTGAAACCTCTCAGCTCTTGTATGATAAAAACATGAAAAGATAAATCCCCTTAGACTGAATGCAACCAAATTGCCCAATCACACCTCGGGCGGTTGTTGACACTGAACAATTCAAGCCAAAATGTCACCTTTAACCCCCCCACATTTATTTTTGTTCTACTTGACTTGCTTTGCAGCAGTCTGAAATAGATTGGGAGTCTCTTTGCTCAAATCAGAGGCTGAGAAAACCTTGTTTCAGCAGCACAGACTTCAGTGAGGCTCGCATGACCTCATAGTCAAATTAACTTATGAACAGAGTCTGCATTCTGTCAGTGACATTATAAATCATCAAGTGCTGATGTCTGTGGCTTCCTCCTTCCTGTCTTCATCTCTGTTCTCTGTCTCCCTCATATTTATCTCACTCACTCTTTCTAATATTTTCATCGCCTGTTTCTTCTGTTGTTGCACCATATCCAGAGACCTCAAGAGATAGTTTAACGTCATAGTTTGTCCCATTTTCGATCCTAAGGAGGCTGCTTCCTTAGAAACAGAATAAAACAAATGGCACTTGGCCATGTTCTGTCTATGTGCATTTGTGACCAAGGATGTAACCACATGTTACCAAATGTAATAATTTAATAATCAGCCATGTTGTGACCGCAAGAGAGAATTAACCCAGAGAGCATTCTATTACAGTTGGCAGTGGTCTCACTAAACATCATCCAGCAAGGCAGATGGCACCATTAACAGTTTTAATCAGGGGTTGGAATTAGACGATACAACTTGGGGCTACTCTTGGGATCACTGGTTTAGCTGGGTTATTTGCAGATACTTGGGCAGCTAATTGATTAATTTAATTAATTAAGTATATGTGAGGTCATCCTGATGGTTTAAGCTGGTGTTAATCGCTGTGCAATTGAAGGGTAATGATGGAGGCCAAGCAATGCCTGTGGCTTCTCTTACACTCGTAAATTATCAATATGACGTTAACTGCCAAAAATGAGCTTATTTAAAAAAAACCTACATGAAACAGACTTGAAATTTAGATGTCAAAACATAAACAGGCATGCACACAACACTTGAACCATCAAGTTGAGAGATCAAGTTTGTTTTGGGTGAGAACAGACCAAAAAAATAATGCATTTTTCACTGTGCATCTTACCATTGCAGTCTCTAGGCACGATCATCAGTTCAAGCTCGATTACACTTCCTAGTATATTGCACTATAGGAAGTGTGATCAAGCTTGAAATCATGATCACCAATTGAAGGCTGCTGTCAAGATCTACTGTGAAAAAGGAGTTACATTTTAGTCTGTTCTCTCCCAAAACAAAAGGCATCGCGTCAGAAGGCATTGATTAAACCACTGGAGTGTGATGGATATTATACATATATATGCTGACTTTTATCTTCTTTTTAGCCTTTACTTCAAAGGCTTGGTCACCATTCACTTGCATTGTATGGATCAACAGAGCTGAGGTATTCTTCTTAAAATCTCCATTTGTGCAGCAGAAAGAAAGTCAGACACATCTGAGAAGGCATGAGTAAATGGTGAGAGAATTTTCATTTTTGGGTGGACTAACCATTTTGTGGTAATAGAGCTATATTATTATGCTGTGAATGAACATGAAGACCTGAAAAGTGTTTTTGCAGAGGACTTGGTATTGAGCAGCACCATTCTTTTGACATCAACGTGACAAGGAAATAGACAACACATGTGAGTTAAGAAATAACAGTAATTTTTAACATGTGAGGTAAAATGGCTCACTTTTTGGGAAGTGTCAGATTAAATTTGCCCTTTTTAGTCATGTTATAGCCGCAATTCAATGATATCTAATGCATTTGTACATGACTTATAAGCCAATAATGAACCTCTTTATCAACCCTTAACAAAGGGAACATTAATGTAAATTAGTTAACCTATTAGTATGTTTTCTGTAATCTGTGGAATGCCACTATTTCATAAAAGACCCAGCTGTTTGATACAAAAATTCCCATAAAATCATCCTTTGATCATAACACTGTCATTTGCTTTTGGTGGTTAACAGCCTGTTTGTAGTGATTGCAAATCATACTTATTCAAAGCAGCTGCTTTGCGTGGGCTTTTGTTATTGCATTTGATGGTACTAATGCAAACTGGCAACTCCCTGTATGAGGTTTTCAAGATGAACCCTTCAAGCTTCATTTGTCCTGCCTGATTCACTGTGTACAGGAAGTGCACAAATCAAGGACCTTTAACAAAAGGCTGGGCTTTAGTTTCCAGCGAAAGTGTTGCGACTGGTGTTTTCAGAATGTGTGGTCTGTGGGTATTTACTGTAAATGTGGCACTAAACACAAAGCCAGATAATATGTTACAAATAGATCATCTCAATGCAGATTTATTCTTGCACACCCTACATCACTTCTGCCTTGTGTTTGCATGCAGTGGAGGGTGATTCTGTAGATAAATAAATGGGAGCCTAACTGAGCGATTTTCAATAAAAACAGGAAGTAAACCAGTCATATATTAAAATAGAGACTGATAGCAGTTTATTTTCACCTTGCTTGTATCAAAAACTGTTGAAAAGCTGCTGTTTTGCCTTGAGTCCCCTTCCCAGATGAATCAAACTGGGCGTGATGATTTGCCATTCAACCGTTTGCTGCTTTGAGTAAAAGGCTCCTTAAGTTGCATTATATCAGCCTCTAGAACAGCTGAACGGATTTCACATTTCAAGTGTTTCAATTCACAAATAAAATGTTTTAAAATAGTTAAAATGGAAGAAAATGTAGGACTCTTCTCTTATACTCTGGCTGTAACCAAAACCTTAAAAATGCTGCCTTTGCAGTCAGTATGTAGGCAGGCATCAATGCAATTCAATGCTTGCTTAACCTCCTATCTACAAAGTTGCCTCTATCCAGTAGGAAGCATAGATATATCTTTCTATGATATCCCAAACTATAATTCCATTACTACCAAGAAATAAGCATTGTTGTCATTAAATATTTGCTCATGAGACGTGATGAGAAAGGATTTGTTCATTCAAACCCTTAACAAATGGAACGTTTCAGGAATAATTCACCCAAAAATGCACATTCTCTCATCATTTACTCACTCTCATGCCATCTTAGATGTATTTGACTTTCTTTGTTCTGCTGAACACAAATGAAGATTTTTAGAAGAATGTTTCAGCTCTGTAGGTCCATACAGTGCAAGTGAATGGTGGCAAGAACTTTGAATCAACAAAAAGCATATAAAGGCAGCATAAAAGTAATCCATACGACTCCAGTAGTTAAACATATATATTTATAAGTGATACAATAGTTGTGGATGAGAAACATGTCAATATTTAAGTAATGTTTTACTATAAACAGGCACATTTTAAAAATGTATCCCACATATTAGATTACTCGAGGTCAGTAACATAGTATAAATACTTTCTATTACTTCTTCAGTAATGGCAGATTTTCCACTTGTTTTTGACAACAATCAAGAAAAATATGTGAAAAAAAAACAACTTTAAATACAGTAAAATGAAATACACCTTAAATAGAAAAAACATGCTCTGAAAAAGCATAAATATTTTATGGAGTGTAGCTTTTTCCGATTTTGTGGATTCTGTAAATAGAATGAGGCAGAAAATCTATTATTTGTAGGTTTCTATTTGATGCAACAGGCTACATTGGTTATACATTGGTTTCTCATTGAAGCATACTTTATTCTTGTAAAAACACTCAAATCTCATAAAAACTTGTCATACCATATAGCCTGATTTTTATAGTTAATCTGTAAGAGCAAAGATTTAAATTGTAACTGTAGTGGAATACAGTTACTCATATTTTGTATTTTAAAAACACAATGCAATATTCCATTACTCCCCAAACCTGACTATGAATTCTCCTCTGCCCAGTAGGTGGTGATATACATGACAAATGTGATTTATCGGCAAAAACAAAAGAAGAAGAATGTGGAACTGAAAGTAGTAAAAAATTGACTTAAATATTCATACACATCTGGGATGGCATGAGGGTGAGTAAGTGAGAGAATTAAAATGTTGGGGTAACTATCCCTTTAATGTGAATAAGGTGTTACTCAATTAGTAACATTTCTATATAAATGAATAATTTTTTTATATATTTATTTTTATCTGGGTTCAATATTTAAATATTTTGAATTACAGCAGGTTTTAAAAGGAGATTCGTTCATCCAAAAATGAAGATTTTGTTAATTTTCTCCCCCACATGTTGTTCCAAACCCATTTTTCTTAATCAGTTAATTAAAATGCATTTTCAATCTGAGCAATTAGGTTGTTACCAACAAAATTCAAACATTATCAACTTATATTTTGTGTGATAAAATATTTAACTAAAAATAAAATACATTTCACATGATGCAAACAAAATAGAACAATTCATTACAAGGGCATTTTTATGATTTTTTTTTTACATTTTGGGTGTATTTTTGGTCAATTTCGGTGGCATATTTGCCCCGAAACTTTTCTGACCCTGGTCCCCGTTCACTGTATGGAAAAGAACAACAATAACATTCAAAATTTCTCATCATACAGTATATATTTCACTGAAGATAGAGTCATATGTATTTAGAATACCATGAGGGTGAATAAATGACAACAGAACATACAATCCTCTCTGTTTTATCCATCTCTATAATTTCACACCATCTAACCTCTTATTCCTGCATCCTCCTATTCAGCATTTGATCCACCACCCTCAGAAAGAGAGGGAGGTGCCGACAGAAAGCTCTTTGTGTGCCACCCTATAAATGCTGCATAACAATGCACTAATTAGCATAACATGTATTTCTCATTCTTATTACTCATGCCTACCAGACAACCAGCTAAAATCCTTTTAATGTTGCTGTGGAACAGCTCTCTGCATTTAACATCACATTACTCCCTTGCTTGATTGAATTACCCCCTCTCCTTCAAACAGATCCTGCCAATCACAGATGAAATTATAGACATATTTCGTTTGGCACCAAGGGGATGCAGAGCGGAAAGCAGGATGAGGACAATAAAGGAATGGTCAGAGAATGACGGGAGCGAGGGAGAGATGAAGAGTGAGAGAAAGGAGGCAGGGAGCTGGAGAAAAAAGGGTGATATCACTGCCTCTAGACGGCAGCCAATCAGAGGCAGGGAGAGGCAGCGATGGAGCCAGAGAGGGTGTGTTTTCCTCGCACTGCAGCATCAGAATTGAAGAGAGACCACAATCAATCTGACACACAGCAAGAGACACAAGAATCTTCAGGGACAGAAAAAACGTCAGACGCTCAGAGTTGCCAGAGAAAGAAGGAAACCTGAAGCCGTTTCAAACCTGCAGAGGTAAGATGAGAAGATGTGAGTGAGAAATGTCAATAGCATTTAGTGTCTGATGGATGTCAAACAGAATTGCCTTTTTTTTGCAGCTCTTTTCTTGTGGTTAGATGATCACACCTTTGAGACTTAAGGTGAAATTATGTTGCAGTGGGTTTGATCTGTGATCTCTGATACTAGTGCTGTGGGCATTTAAAAAGCAGCAATGTTATATGCGTTCATGTATCTTTTTCTATCTATAATTAAGGTCTGTAAGCATGGAGATGGAAAGTCATATTTTCTTAAACTTCAGTGCATTAAATGAGGACAAGGCAAAAAGCCAGTATTGTTGCAAGAGTTGACGAATGTTTTCTCTGTAGATTAATTATTTGCATTGTGCTTTGAAAATACAGTCTCACTCCTTGAGTCTCGTAAGCAGAAACATTTCTCTGGTGGATCTGCACACATCCCATGTGATATCAGCAACAGGCTCCTCTTTTACCAACTTGTATTTAGGACTGTGCACTCTTAACTTGCATATTACAACATATCTGATTGGAAATGCTGATCTGGTTGCATATTGCAGCTTACCGATCCTGCTTAGTACACATACTGACCTAAGCATAATGCAAATATTTGTTATATTTAATGACACTAACTTTAAGAACGCCAACAGGAGAATCCAGTTCTACTTGTTTGGTAAAGCAGCTTTGCAAATTAATGATATGCTGTTAAGATCTGGGAACCATGCTGTACTCTTCTGTACTCATAATAATAATCGTTGTATTAGAATTGTTGTTGCAGTAATCATTTATGTATCATCTATATGGTTGTGTCACTTCCCTCCCCCATCAATTTGCTGGCTGTGTAATTGTGTGAATCACTCATGATTGTGCAATGGTATTGGTGGTCTGCAGTGCAGTTTATGGCATAACATGCTTTGTTGTATTTTGGCACACTTGTCAATTACCATGAAATTAAAGAACATTATTTATTTGCATAATGTTGCAGTACCATGGTACAGTGATGGTATTAGATTGTTATATCGTGGTACTGAGCAAGAATGTGGCTGTGACGAGGAGGAGGGCAGGGCGGGGCCGGGCCGTGACTATGCACTCCCCGCCCCCAATTGGTCTAATCAGGCAAGGAGAGGGATAGGTGCAACGGAATGCGGCAGGTCGGTAGAGAGAGAGCCACATGCTACTGCCATTTGTGCGTTTATGTTTTTGTGTTTTGTTGTTTATGTTCCTATTGAAATATCACTTTGATTGTTCAACCGGTTCCCGCTTCCTCCTTTCCCATTTTCATCCCTCTTACAGTGGCCAAATATTCAAGAACTGAAAAACCTATATTGATCGGCCGTTAATTTGAATATTGTGGTGATGTATCCTTCTCAAAGTCTATGGTGGTTATGGCCCTATGTAAGAATTACTACATTAAAGGGGTAGTTCACTCAAAAATGAAAATTCTCTCATCATTTACGTTCATGCCATCCCAGATGTGTATGACTTTCTTTCTTCTGCAGAACACAAATGAAAATTTTTAGAATAATATCTCTGCTCTCTTGGTCTATACTATGCAAGCGAATGGTGACCAGACCTTTTGAAGCTCTAAAAATCACAGAAAGTCAGCATAAAGGTAATCCACAAGACTCCAGTGGTTAAATCCACAATATAATAGGTATGGGTGAGAAACAGATCAATATTTAAGGCCTTTTTTACTATGTGTACTTTTTCAAAATGTGAAAGTGAAAATGGAGATTTATAGTAAAAAGTATTTAAATGTTGATCTGTTTCTCACCCACGCTTATCACATAGCTTCTGAAGACATATCTAATCACTGGATTCTTATGGATTACTATGCTGCCGTAATGTGAGTTTTGGATCTTCAAAGTTCTGGTCACCATTCACTTGCATTGTTTGGACCAACAAAGCTATTATTCTAAAAAAAAATGTTTGTGTCCTGCAGAATAAAGAAAGTCATACACATATGGGACGGCATGAGGTTGAGTAGAGAGAATAAAATTTTTTGGAAACTATCCCTTTAAAGAAATGTTCTGGGTTTAATAGAAGGTTAGCTTAATCAACTGTACTTGTGGCATAGTGTTGATTATCACAAAAAAACATTTTAGTGCGATAAAATCAGTGATTTACTGACGTTACATCATCATGACAACAAAGTTCTATATTGTTGGAAATCCTTAGCAAAGGAATTTTGAGGAATGATCTGTCACTCTTTCCAACAATGACTTTCCAAGATAAATTGCTCGGAATTGATTATCGGCAGGGTGTTTACTGCATACAGGTGCTTGGGTCATGCGAGTGTGGAACTGAAATAAATACTGTATGAGAATCATCCATACTCTGCTCATAATTCTGGTAAATTACCTGCCGCACAAACACTGGCTTTGCAAGGAAAAATATTATCTTCCACTACAAAATCTTCTCCTTAGAGGCAGAGGCTTTAATTGAGCTGTATGCACAGATGGATGGATGAGCTGGAGAGATTTAGTAGCGATGAGAGAAGAGAAGGAGGGTGGGGTCACATTTGACAGGCAAAGCCCTTCCACAGGCTGATAATATATGTGCACTTATGCTGTCTTTGGAGAGGCAGAGAATAGGTGCAAGGTCAACAAGAGAAGGGCTTGTACAGGAGCTGGGAGGGGGCTATGTAAAGAAAGGCTAAGGAAAGGAGCCATCACCTTCAGCATTTGTCTCCTTGGTGGCCGCCTTTTGACATGCACACCAGCCGAAACAGCCTCATATTGTGGTTTTGGAAACGTGAATATGTCTGATTTAGTCAAACGTTTTTTAGTGGTTAACGTGATATTGTTGAAAAATTTACTTGAAATCTTCTGTATCAGTTTTCACTCTCATGAATTGTTGAAAGGGATAGTTCACCCAAAGATAAAAAAATTATCCGTTTTTTTTTTTTTTTCAAAACTGTAAATGGGCAGTAAATGTGGAGCATCTGTTGTGCATGTGCCAGTTAAAGAGGAGTTCTGGGGAGAATCAGCACAGCCTGCAAGTCTCCACAGCCACCTGTTATCGCCTGAGGGCCTTGGTCGCTAGCATCCTCCTACCACATCACGCATGGTGGGGAAAAATCCCCCACAACAGCATTTTAACTACCTATCCAGTGAAGAGGGCTTCACAACCACTGCTAACACAGTACTGATGGGGATGAATTCATGTTTATTTTTACTTTTTGATCAACAGACTGTAAATACAGAAAGGATTGTAAAAGAGACATGAAATGAAAATGTGGAGTGTGTGAATCTCGTCTATGTACACAAAATACACAGAATGAGCCAAAAGGAAACTTTTACTTGCATAATGTGTATTGACTTACGTGTACAAATATTTATTGTAAAAGTTCTCAAATTAAAATCTTAAACACTTTTACCCTCTAACAGGTGTCCAACACATGAATTGTCTGTAGCCATGCTAAAAAATTGAGAATGTTGTAAAAACAGTCTGTGACGTTGATCAATGCAGTGTATAAGTAACTATAGCATATCACGGCTCAACTAAAGTGATGGTGACAGCGCGTTTTCACAAAACCCCAGAACCCACTTCAGCCAAATAAGGTAAATTTCCTTCTGTGTGCACTCACGAGACACTGCATGCACTAAAAGACAAGGCTAAATCCAGCTTCTTAAAAGCCAGCATTTTTTCAGTAAAAGTATCGCTGTGCTTCAGTTCTTCACCACTACACAACTCAATCACTGGCTAGTGAAATCTGAAGAATTACTAGCCAGTGGCTAATAGACATTTGTGCGAAATTTGGTTGCATATGCAAGCGAGATATGCAAGATTTACTTAACATTTTTAGGGTTGTAAACTTAGTAGAACTTGCAGTTAACATAGTGAAATTGACCTGTGTTTAATTTGTTAGGACATCTTTGTAAAGCAGAATGGAACTGACTTTAATACACATTCGCTAAAATTGCCTTGGGATCATTTGGTTAAAATTAGCTAAGAAGTTAATTCCATGAAATTTGGTTATCATTGAAATTCATACGTTATTAAGTGTGGCTTAAGTGTCCAAATATGTTTGGGGGCCACTGTAAGTGAACTGCAGAATAAAACCTCAAATATCAAAGATGATGAAAGCACTACCAAGTGCACCAGGGATTTGGAATCAAGAGAACACATGAGAGTGACTTTAACAAAGGAGAGAGTGAATTTACTTTATAACCCAATAAAAATAGTCAATTTTAATATGAAAGCATTAGTTAAAAAGGGAACCTTTCAACGTTCCTCTTTATTGTTCTTTATCTACACTCTCAAGTGAGTGTTCTTCTCCAAGGCTATGTCTGTATTCATGCATTGCCAGGCTGAAAGACTTCTCTAGACCGCAATCAAAGTAATGGGTTCTTGAGAATCAATTGCAATTTTTTTAAACCTTGCACATAAAGCTTCACAAAATGAAGCCAATCATGCAATTGAGACTGTAATGGCAGCGGTCTCAAACAGAGGCCCCGAATATGCTGATGAAATTAACTAAGCTGAAAGAGGTCACACTAAATCTGCCACATCTCAATTTAATCACCAAAAAGCAGACATAAGTTTTGACAATAAATCTAAACTAAACCCACATCATAATGAACTGCAATAAAGGTTTTCCTCTCCTTATTGGCCTGGCTATCAGATTGTGACTACTGACCTCATTCAAAATACTTTTAAAAAGCTCTCTGTAACTGTCAACATAAAGCAACCAAGTAAAAAATGCAAAGGAGAAAATACAGCTGTGACAAGAAAAAAGACAAGACAAAGACAAGTAAAGCCTAATGACCATCTCCCTTCCCCATTTCCTCCCACAGTTTGGTGAAATAAAGCCATCTCTTTGTTAAAAAAGCATCTCCCCATTCCTCTTATCTCTTTTTAATGAAAGAAGCATTATTGACCATATGAATGTCTTGACACAAAGTGAATCTATGCTTTGTGAGAGGTCTTTTTGTAGTCTTGTACAGTTGTGTATGCAGTCTGTTAAGATGGAATTCTGGATAGTCTCTTGTGTTTCCCATAATGGCAACATTTTGCAGCTCTCCAAACTCATTTGAATTTGACCTAAACAATGAAGCAACCTTCATATGATACACAAAGGTCTGGTGTTGAGCCGGTATACAGCTGCTGTGAATCATTTCGATTTCATTTATCCATCATTGTGATGAAAATCTGTTGTTTGGAAGATTTTTCATGATGACCTGGACTAGAATGGAAGACCATATTGTGGCTGTGGGCCAACAGTCTGGTAGATTATTGACTGTAGAGATGTGTTCTCACCAGGCATCATCGATCTATGGCACTTTTATATCATCACTAAATTTAGAATATAATAAATGTACCTTAACACAGTCATAGGTAAAAGAATGGGAAGAAGTTTTATTAAAATTCTCTTATTGTGGTTCTAAATTGTATGTGGGGTTAGATATGCCTATCTAGTAGATATCCTGTGAGCACATAGAGTTGGAGGCTTCATCTTGTGGTCTTTTTTTTTTAAACATCTCTAGGCCACATAAATGATCTGGTTCTCAGCTTATGGTCTCAGATAAGACCACAGTCTATTTCCATTATCTTCCATTATGTTCCCACATAGATGTCCCCCCAGCTGCTCGTAGATTTAATGGTGTACCTCATAGTTAAATTTTTAATTGACAATGTACATTTTTTCTTTATAATGTGGAACTTCTGTTCTAGTCTTGATCAAAGTATGAGTCTTGATAGGTATAGTCTTGGTCTGTTGGTATGAGCTAATAAACAGTCAAATGGACAGTCTGGTTTTTGGACTGACAGGCAGGGCTGGACTGGTAATCTGGCATACCGGGCATTTTCCTGGTGGGCCGACGCACTTTGGGGCCGATCAGGGGCAGAATGGCCATCAGTAGAACCGAGCGGGCCGGTGGGTCGCCCGCGAAACGTGCCGAATGGGCTGCGTTAAGCGAAAACGAGCTCAGCAGCCAATCCTAACCTTGAAACAAGAAGCACCAAACTGAAATTCACCAAAGCACCAAACTGAAATATAAAGTTTGCAGACTTTATATTGGAGTCTCACTCCAATAGTCTCCAAGAGACTATTGCAACGGCAAGTTCGGTTCCCTATTCCAGGGAGATAACAGCAACAAGGTTAAGCTCTGCCAAGCAAACCTTCTCTTCAAGTTTCGTGCATCTGCGTGTTCCAAATGATGAATCTTGCACTGACATAAGGGCTGTATATCTGCATGTTCCAGATTGCAAGAACCCTCTCAGTGTTACCAGGAAATCAGCATTCCTCAGCTCCTTCGTGTTGAAATGGAATCCAGCTCCTTCCACACTGAAACGTGGCCCTGAGCCCCAGTTGAAGAAGTCGCTATCAGCGAACTCATCGATCGATCAAGGAAAACCTCTTTCCAGAGACCTTGTCATTAGTGTAGACTATCAGTTTATGATTTTCTAATGCTCTTTAGATTACATAACCTGTGTATCACATGTTTTGCTATTGATCTTTGAGTTATTTGTTTGAATAGAAATAAGGTTTTAACCTTATTAATTAACAGAGAAACAGCTATTTATATTTAAATAAGATAATAGTCATACTTTGCCATTGCTACATCCAGTTAAACCACTTGCATCTTTCCATCCTATGCACATTTTTACCTATACATTTATTTTATGTTTCAGCATATTAGTACCATTTTGTTGTTTTGTTAGTTAATCTTGTTTATCTTTTTGAAAATAAAACTAATTTTATTAAAACGGTGTGTTCCTTGTGTTGATGATACAGAAGATCTCTAAAGGGTTAGGCTGAAACTCATGAATTCTTCAGATTAATCAGATGACCAGCTCCATCCAATTGACATATTTCAAATTTATTGTATGGTCGATTTGGATCATTCTTTTACTGTTAAGGTGAAACTCCTTAGCTGGTGCCCTGAGGATGGAGGGAGGGTCTGTCTGATATTAATAATCACACACATATAAATCTTAAGTGATGTGTGATCGAAAATCACCACATATTTTGGTGTCTTGTGTGAGGCTCAGTTCATTTCAGTAGGTGCCAGGGTGATTCTCACTACACAGGTCTTGATGTGTCTCCATCTTAATGGGTCTAGTCTTGTTCTAGATCTGGATGGTTCTACTCTTGGTCTGAGTCTCCATCAGTCTAGTCTTGGTTTAGGTCTTAATGGGTCTAGTTGTGGTTTGGATCTCAATGGGCCTAGTCTTGGTCAAGGTCTTTATTGGTCTAGTCTGGATTTGTATCTCGATGGGCCTAGTCTTGTACCCAATGGGTCTAGTCCTGTTTTAGGTCTTAAGGGGTCTAGTCTTGGTCCTAATCAGTCTAGTCTTGGTCTAGGTTTTGTTGGGAATAATCTTGGTATGGGTCTCAATGGGTGTAGTCTTGGTCTAGGTCTAGATTGGTCTAGTCTGGGTTTGGATCTCAATGGGTCTAGTCTTGGTCTATTGGTCTGAGCTAAAAAAACTGTAAAATGGATTGCCTGGCCCTCCGACAGACAGGTCTTGATCTATCTCAATGGGACTAGTCTTTGTCTAGATCTCGATGGTTCTACTCTTGGACTGAGTCTCAGTGGTTCTAGTCTTGGTCTAGACCAAGAGATGCACTGTTTCTCAAGAGACATACTAGGCTAGATGAATCATAATGCATTTCATTATGAAAGGAAATAAAGTCTACATAAAAAAAATACATTTTATGCAAAGAAAAAAATGTATAGGCCTTTTAATTTGGTTAACTCCTAAACATGATTGTGACAAAGAACCTGCCAAAGTATACCAATGTTCATGGTACAGTGTCTTTTTAAGATATTTAAAAACTTTGAGGCAGATATTCCTACATGTTTGACAAACTGCTTATGATTTTTGATGGTTTAATATGTCATTCAGATATTTTATATGTGAATGAAAGGGTCTTGGCCAGAATAAGATGCTGAAATATGCATAAGATTACAGCATTACAGTTTTTGTCTTGTTGACAAGTCTGAAAAGGGATAGAAGAGAGTCCTGGCCAGTTCACTTCAACTGGTGACAGGATGGATTATCATAGTTCTTGTTGTCATGTTGTACGGTGCTTTCAATGATTGGATCTGTTGTTTATAGTGAGATGGTCCCTCACTTGATTTCGTCAAGCCTGCTTCACGAGGTTGCTTCAGTGTTGCGCCTTGCGTATATGACATGTAATGCAATCTACAGCGTACAGTGTGTCATGCCAGGGGTTTCAGTGTTTGTTCTAGCAGAGTCAAAAGCACTATGTCAGGCATGATATATTCTTTACTTCTGGATCAGTGCACTAGTGAATGTGATCCCAATGCACTCTGATAATTTAATCTCACCTACTGTGTCTTCCTATTTCACACTACACCCACCAACCACCCAGAAAGACACATTAAGGCCTGAGGATGGTAGGGCTATTCAGGACCAAGGAAAAATACAACACATCTCTCTTGAATCAATTAGCTGTATTGGATAAACATTTTCAAGTGAAGAGAAAGAGTAGAATGAATCACACATTTCAAAGGACAAATTTCATCTGTCATTATTCTGTAATGGCATGGAAACACATTTGAATGAATTGGAAATTAATTGGAGTGTTGGTGCAGCAGTTGTGATGTACTGCTGAAGTGTGATGTGATGTTTGACTAAACAACACACTTTTGTTGCCAAATAAGCAGAAGTCCTGCCCACAGCCTTAAAAAGCACTGTGTTTTCATAAATTTCAGCGCACAACATCATGTACCCAAAAGGACATAGCCTTAATACTAACCATAAATCCTGACCCTAACCCTAACCCCAACCTTCCCTTACAATCAGAGAAATAATAAGTGGACAAAGTCCCTTTCACAATGCACCCATCATTACTAGTGCGATGCGCTGCTTTCACCTCCACATTACATGAGTTGCAGATAACAGACATACGTTTTTACAAGGTTGCTCAGGTAGCAAGAAAGAGAAAGGTGTTCACAGTAAACAGTGAAACTAGTGAAAGCAATCGATAGAGGTACTGTAACATACATTTGTGCTTAGAAAAGAAAAAAGTCCCGGGATTGCTTTGATGGCAGAAAATGTTCTCTTAAAGGGATAGTTCACCTAAAAATGAAAATTCTCTCATCATTTACTCACCTTCATGCCATCCCAGACGTGTATGACTTTCTTTCTTCTGCTGAACACAAATTAAGATTTTTAGAAGAATATTTCAGATCTGCATGTCTTTTCAATGGAAGTGAATGGTGACCAGACCTTTGGAGTTCAAAAATCTGATAATGGCAGCATAAAAGTAATCCATACAACTTCAGTAGTTTAATGTATGTTGTCTGAAGCGATGTAATCAATTTGGGTAAGAAACAGATTCATATTTAAAACGTTTTTTTTTTTTTATTATAAATCACCACTTTCACTTTCAGAATGTAAAAGTGAAAGTGGAGATTTATAGTAAAATATGACTTAAGTATTGATCTGTTTCATATCATATCACTTCTGAAGATGAATTTAACCACTGGAGTCATATGGATTACTTTTATGCTGCCTTTACAGTATGTAACTTGTATGAACCTAGAGAGCTGAAATATCCCAACAAATATTTGTGTTCTGTAGAAGAAAGTCATACACATCTGGGATGGCATGAGGGTGAGAAAATAATGAAATAATTTTCATATTTGGTGAACTAACACTTTAATGACATTCAATGTTGTGTCATGTAGCTCAATATATCTGGATAAGCACAGGATCTCTCTTCCATCTTGTTTTGATTTTCGCACGGCACTGCCCAAATTATTATGCATCATGCAAATTACAACATATGCTGGTCTTTTCATCAGAGATAACTTGGTGCTTTGTTCAGTGAATTTGTTAACATTGACACAAATCATGTGAAAGGGCCTTAAAAAAGTTCAAACCACAAAACCAAACCTTAAAATCTGATTGGATGACAGCAGTGTTGTTCCAGAACCAATAAGGATTTTGGTCCAGGAACACATCCTCCTTGGGTAAATTGCATGTATAACACTGCTGCTATGCAAAAGTGAGTAATTTATATTCAGAAATACTCTCTAATATCTTATTTCCTTCATTTCCATGCACCCAGCTCTGAACATTGGTTACATTATAGTTTTATTACTAAAAAAACATCATCAAAGCTAGGCTATGCTTACTTTACTTTCAAGCAGTGTGTGTTCATCTGTGTGTCACCTTCTCAGGTATCGTAATTTTCCCTTGCTTCTTCTTGCATGTGCAAGGAAGGTTGTATTTTTTTCAGTCATGATATAACTGGGGCTGAATGCAAAACCAGAACTGCTATGTTTGTTAGGGTGATGTGTTCCTGCAGTGGAAAAGTCATTGTGGTTGCACTGCACCAATGCAAAATGAACTGCTCACTGTTTTGACACACACTTTAGGGAAAAAAGAGATAAACAACAACAAACTTGAGAGATGTTATTACACACACACACACACACACACACACACACACACACACACACACACACACACACTTTGAGTGAGCAATGGGAGATGAAAGGGCATAGAACAGCGGAGAGGAGAGAGAGTTATATTTAACCAAGGACCTAATGGTGGCAAATCAGGGGTACACTGAAAAATGAAGGAGATTATGGGACACAGAAAAATAGAGATGGAGAGGAGGGAGAAAGATCAGATGGAGGCAAAGATATAGAGTCATAAACAATACTAACAAGCCTAATGAGGTAATTATGCAGTTGGACAATGGGATGACCTGAGGGGAGAGGGGTTTGGGTGGGGTTTCAGGCTTAAGTGCAGGATGAAGACAGACATTAAGGACGAGAAAATGTTGTGAAGGGGCTGGAAATGATCTCTTTGAAGAGAGCCAGGGGAACAGGGCTGGAAGTAGTTTCACAAGGAATGAGAAAATAGGTGGAGAGATCTGGCGGGGCATGTCTGTGAGTTGCAAAGATGCAAAGAAAACTATATTCTACATGTTCTGAGGAAAATATAAGAAAATGGTTGCCAGGGCATTGCTATGGAGTTGCTGGGGTGTTTTTCTAGGTGGTTTGTTCCACTGTAGCGGAAAAAAAAAAAACCCGCCTAAGCTTGTTTTAGGCTGTTTTAATTAGGTTTTGGTGCTCTGGTCAGGTTGGGAGACCAGCTAAAACCAGCTCAAACCATCAAACCAGCTTAGGCTGGTTAAATATGTTTTTTTCTTTTCAGCAGGGTAGCTAGGATCTTTTCGGTGGTTGCTTAGGTCCAAGTCAAAAGAGCCCACCCCCAAGTTGAAATGATGTTCTCATTCTTCACATTAAAATATAAGGGCTTTTTTGTACCTATTTTATTATCCTCTTGTCGAAACACCTCTCCTCAAAAAACTACACGATTTCAGGTATCATTCATTAACAGTATATGTTGTACATGACAAAATATTCACAATATTTACAGTCTGAAGGCTTCCCTTATGGCTAATGCTCAGTGCGCACTGTACAGTTTTGGTGACGATTTAGTCATCTGATAAAAACAACAACAACAACAAAAACATTTGCTATAGTTTCAAAACTGCAGTCTTTGATTACTTAGTGAGACACAATCAATAACGGCCGATTAGTCATTGTACAGAAGAAAGATGCAATGAAAGTAAATGGTGACTGAGGCTAACATTCTGCCTTACATATCCTTTTGTGTCCCACAGAAGAAAGTAAGTCACACTTGTTTGAAACAACATGAGGGTGAGTAAAAGATGACAGAATTTTCCTTTTTATTTTCGGTGGACTCTCCCTTTAGGGATAAGAGAGTATGGCAACCTCTGCGTTTGTTGTCACAAACACTCTCTTCTCTCATTCACTCATCCTTCCAGTACCGTGTCTTGCACTCTGTTGGGTTTCCTTCTCCCACAGCGAAGTCACTGCGGAACCACCTGTCTGGTTTATTTTTATTAGGATTAGACATGCGTTTTGTCGCCCCTCTAGTGTAAAAGAAACAACAATGAAGTGTAAATTCCTGTGATATTTAAGCTGCTATAGTTGTGGCTGCAGCTCACATGGTCTTTTAAGCATCATGGAACGCTTCCCACTGCAATATCTCTGTCTCTTGAGCTAGAGAAATTTCCTGGATCGCCTGTAATGTATACCATGATTCTCGAAACTTGATCTTCTCTAATTTGGCTGATAGTGTCTCTGATAATGATATGGATATGAAAGGTTGGTAACCTAATTTTCTGGAATGAAGGTTGAGACAGGGTCCAATGTGCTGACCAGCTCTAGACCTGGAAAGAGAATGGATTATGGAGACCATCATGGGATCTTAATTACATTTGTGAGAAGATATGCTGGTGTTCCCTTGCTCGGTCTTTGTTCCATCTGTTATATTACCTCTGTGTGTGTGTGTGTGATACCCATGAGAGCCCATGACCTTTGATTTTAGTATAAACCAGTGGTTGTCAATTGGGTGGGTCAATTGTGATTTTCTAAACAGGGGGTTTTCGGGGGCCTGGGCGAGTATTGACGCTGACGCGTGAATTCGAATCCCAGGCATACTGAGTGACTCCAGCTTAGTTTCCTAAGCAACCTAATTGGTGCGGTTGCTAGGGAGGGTAGAGTCACATGGGGTAACCTACTCATGGTCGCTATAATGTGATTCTGTGGAGAATACCGTGAAGCCTCCACATACACTATGTCTCCTTGGTAACATGCTCAACAAGCCATGTGATAAGATGTGCAGACTGACGTCTCAGACACAGAGGCAACTGAGATTCGTCCTCTGCCACCCAGATTGAGGCGAGTCACTACGCCACCACAAGGACCTAGAACGCATTGGGAATTGGGCATTCCAAATTGGGTAGAAAGGGGGAAAATAAAATAAGGGGTTTTCAAAATTTTTGACCCCCAAAAAATATGATCCCCTTTCTAAAATATAAATGAAGCTATAGATTGTATAAAGACTAATTTTCACTTTGTGAAAAAAAAAAAAGTAACCGTGATATTAAAACATAACTAAATAATTGGCTTTTATGTTGTACATTTTTGGCTTTAATGTCGTCAAAACATATTAAATTAATACAAATATTATCTGCCATATATTTACTTTGTATTCAATTTACAGAATACCTTTTATAGATTAAAATATCAAGTTTGTATGAAAAACCATGTATGGTTTTCTAACAGTCTTTAGAAAGAAGAACGAAATCTAATAATGTCAAATTGTTAACTGTTAAATCAAAAACTGTTAAAACATTAACATGGTAGACATTCTTTATTATTATCCTAATATAGCAAGTCAAATTTGACATAAAAAAATATAATTAGTAAATATTTCTCTTTCCAGATTTTTGTGGACCCCCAAGCACCCCCTTTGTGGCCCCCTGGGGGTCTAGTTGGTGGGTTACCTGAACAAATAGTTGACTAATCTGTCTGAATGCTGTTCAGTTAAAACATTGCTTTAATAGTCATTGATTATTCAACCATTGTGATCCATCCTTATAGAACAATGCTAAATGCAAATCCATCCATCTTCTAAAGCCGCTGGTCCTATGTAGGGTCATGGATAGTGCTGGAGCCTATCGGGCCAAAGGCAGGGAAACACCCTGGAGGGGTGGCCAGTCCATTACAGGGCTGTTAAATGCAAATAATAAAATATAATGAAGTTGTGCATGATTAGTGTAACAAAATAGACGTAACACATAAAAAAAAAATATATATATTTATTAATATTAGTTAATGCATTACGTATCATGGACAAACAATGAACAAAATATTGTTTACAGTATTTAATAATGTTAAAAATACAATAGTTCATTGTTAGTTCATGTTAGTTCATAGTGCATTAACTAATGTTAACATATACAACTTTTGATTTTAAAAATGTATTGCAAAATGAAATTAACTTTAACCAAGATTAATAAATGCTGAAAAGGATTGTTTATTGTTAGTTCATGTTAACTAATGTTGTTAACTAATGTTAACAAATGGAACCATATTGTAAAGTGTTACCAACTTATCTGTTATTGGAATGGAGAAAATGCTTCCCATATCGTTTGTTGTTAACATCAAAAGATGTGCATCCAATTATTTTGTCATAAATTCATGTGTCATTTGGTAGAAGATAGGCAGATGCCAACATATACACAACGTGTTTTGAGTAGTAAATCATTGCCTGCGGAGAGCAAGAAACCATAAAATTTAAATGTTTTTTGAAAACATTTAAGGACATTTTGGTTTACTTCTGTACAATTAACAATTTTGTGACTTTGTTGGGTCACCATTTGATGTCCAGTGTTAAAGCTGGCTACTGAAGCAAATGAGAGTGTAGTATACAGCTGGTCCATGTAGCTATAAACACTTTCTATGACTTTTCAACTGGTTCTGCAACTGGCAGGAAAGATCAGGGCGGATGCCCATGTGCTCTCTCTCTCTCTGTCTCTCTCTCTCTCTCTCTCTCTTTATTTCCCCATGTGTGCTCTTCTGAGACTCAGCCAGGATTCAGGGCCAACTACCATTGTCATCTCTTATCAGCCTGGAGAGAGAGAGAGCACTGGTTACAGATGAGTCCCCTTCTGCAGTACATAGCCAGAAACAGAAAAAAGGAGGAGAAGAGAAAGGACAGACTGGCCCAAGATCAATTATGCCAAAGAGATTAGAAAATGTGGGATATAGTCACAATGTGTGTGTGTACTCACTCACTGGGCTGCATTTAGATGTATTACTGTATAGAATAAGGACAAATGGAATACGCTGTGCTGTGTCACATTACTACAGAGAGTAATAGCACGAGTGAATTACTTGCATTTGATCCCTAACACAGTAAAGTGTAATGCCACACACAGACTTGAACAACTTCGAGGCAGAGCTGGTTGCTGGAGATAATGTGTCTCCTTTGATGGGCCCAAATCAGTGTGTGTTGTAAGGGAATGACTGCTGGGTCTGCAGTACTTTCAGTTGGGCATAATTAGATTTCCTGCAAGAGTAAAATCATCCTGTTATTGGAACACATATTTCAGTGTTGAAAAGATCAGCATTGCCGGTTACAATGCTGGATGATTATCATATTTTGCTGTTGAACAACATGGCTATGCTGGTCTAGTACTAAACCAGCGCTTGCCAGCCTAAACCAGAATGGACATGCAATCTAATCTAAGCTTTTTTTTTTTGTGCAGGGTTGTTGGAAAACATGTTAAAATGCAACAAGCCATGATTGGAACTTAGGTCTTATGGGTTTGTTTACAGAAAATGTCTGTTATTGATTTAAATTGGAGTTCAGTGGAATGGGTAATGAATATCTATTTGGTTTAGTGAATAAGACTGTTTGAGATGGAGTTATGCATGAACAGATTTAACACATGTTTAGGGAAATATGGTGGAAACAATATGTTGTTGTCTGTAAGCAGTTTGGCTCTCTTGGGTTTTATTAAAGGAACACAGAGTGCAATCTGGTTCTATTAGTGATGAGGTTGTGTGTTTGCATGAGAGTGCATTTTGTGAGAGAGGGATGCTCAGAATTTTATTGCACAGACTAACAGGCATTTCAGAGAAAGGAACTGACTGGAAATATAGATGGAGACATAATTAATAAGAACAAATCCTCAACTCAGATACCTTCATCTGATAATAGCGGATATGTGTGGTCAGAAGTGTTGGGTACTTATTACTTTAAAACGGTTATCCACTACAAATGAATAATTATTTCTCTAAAATTGTAATCAGATTACTTTACAAATTAATTCAGTTAAAAAGTAATCACATTACTTAATTTACTTTCTAAAACACTTTTCCGCTCAACAAATTTAAAATAGTGTTTATAATTCTTCCTAGTTCATTGTTTCACACAAGTCATACACTCAGCACCTCTGCACATTTCTCCTTCACAATGACTCATTATGGGGCCATAATTCATGTATTCTACATAAATAATGTATTAGAAATAGGCATAACCCTATAAAGTACTGAAAGGTAATTAAAGTCATACAGTAACTAGTTACTTTGTAACACTGGTGGACAGTTGACATTTAAAGGGATAGTTCACCCAAAAATTAAACTTCTGTCATCATTTACTTGCCCACATGTTGTTCCAAACCCATATGATTTTCTTTTAATATGCAAAACACAGAAGAAGATTTGTTTAATGAATAATGCGGGTTGTCTATCGACCCAAAAGTACATTTACATTTACATTTATGCATTTGGCAGACGCTTTTATCCAAAGTGACTTACAGTGCACTTATTACAGGGACAATCCCCCGGAGCAACCTGGAGTTAAGTGTCTTGCTCAAGGGCACAATGGTGGTGGCTGTGGGGATCGAACCAGCGACCTTCTGATTAACAGTTATGTGCTCACTACACCACCACCACTAGAAAAGTAGTCCATGTAAGTAGAGTGACATATTCCAAGTCTTCTGGTACTGTATGTATTGTGTGTATGCATGTGTATGGATGACAGCCTGTGTATGTACTGTAGGTATGTACTGTTATTTGTATTTAAACAGCAGATACTGTACTGTATGTGTCCAAGGCAAATTTCCTTTGTGACAATAAAGTCTATCTTATCTTCTTCTGAAAGCAAAGGACATTGTGAGAAACAACCCAAAATGCAAGTAATTGTTCTGTGAAAAGCTTGACCTCCTTTGTGCATTTATGAGTGCATGAGAGAAGCTTGTTCACAGTAGCATGCATTTTCGACATAAAGTATGACAAGAATTTTCATTTTTGTCACGAATGCAGAGGCTGGACCCAATATTAGAGTACAAAAAAAAAGAATTTATTGAATACATAAAAGAGAAAAAACCTCAAGGGGGAAATTCAAACATAAACTTCCCCAAAGGGGAAAAGACGAACTGGCACTGGACAGCACACACGAGGAGACTTAAATAGAGTGAGAAATCAACTGGTTAACAAGACAGGGCAGGTGTGACTAATAAACTAATAATTGAAAAACAAGGAGGCAGGGTATGACGTAAGACAGAGAGAGAGACGTGGCGATACAGAAACAAATCAAATCCAAGTGCTCTCACAACATAACAAAACACCCGATTGGCATGAGCGCACATCGCCAAGACAATAAGGCAATATACGGCCATGCCAACTGACAAACAAGACGAATAGGTAGCAATGGCAAACAAAGCCATACCACTCATTCTCACACTAAACGCATGTCCGCGGTCTCAAGAGACAGACAGAACATGGAGCATGAGTGTCCGAACCCCAACGCAGACCAAAACTGAACCAGACCAGAAGTCGGGATCCAGACACCAAGCTCCGTATATGAAACAAGACATAAAACTATTGAGTGCATGCTGCCAAGATGACATTAGCACGATGCACCCACTTCAATAACAGACAGACATGGAGTGTCCGGATCCCGACACAGGCCGAAACCGAACCAGACAGGAAGTCAGAACCCAGACACCATACTTAAGACATGAAACAAGACAGACTGAAGAGCGCATGGCAGGGAATACAACCGAAACTGTGCGCTCACATAAAGACAGACAACAAAACACAAGACAGACATGGGACGATGATGCCACGGCCCTGTCAAACAAAAACACAGACTGACAGTGTGACAGGACAGTAACAATATTTGGGTGAATTGTTCCTTTAAGAAAGTTAGAAAAAATTAATTTCCAGCAAACAAAGAGAAGCATACTATACAGGCAAGTATAGTAAGAGTTATATAATAAATCATTTCATATTCTACATTTTTGTAACATTTATATAATTCTTTGTACTATCAAAAATATGTTTTGATCATTATTTCACAACATTTGAAAATTATAACAGAATGAGACAATTCCAAATTCAATTTTATATTACAACAATTTCAATTCTAACTGATTTATATTTTAGCATATAGCCTACCTTTTTAATAATAAACAGAAATTAACCTGTAACCTTTACTAACATTAAAGACAATGCACAATAGTCCAGTTATATTTCAGACAAAGAGAAAAATCAGTTTTACCTTTTAAATCATCTGTTATTTGATATATATTATTATTGTTGCAATACAGTGCCATTCTTTGTTTTTCCTGGCTGTGATCTATTTACTTTTCTTTCCCATAGGGATGGCACAAAATGTTTCCTTGTGCTTTCTTATGCCCTGTGCAATAACATATAACATTAGTAATATCTGGATCCTGCTGCAAAAAGAGATTGAATTGACAATTGCTATAGACCTGCTGAGAGGTTGGTAGGTCAATTTAAGGGGAAATGCCTCATAATGTTCAAAGAAAGATAACCAAGAAAAGAAACCAGCAAGCATCCCCATAGCATACCAAATGGCAATAATGCTTTTAGTGCACCAATGACCGAAAAATGTAAAAATTTTAAATTTTTGTGTATATTGTTCCACTTCCTGACACATGCTGTGAAATGGTTCCATTAAGTTAACTGCGCATATCGTGCCATTCTCTTACAAAATCTGTCAGAATTGCAAACCCCTGTATTATGCATGAAGTACTTAATTTATAGTCCTGGGTAAATATAACTTAAAAGGATAGTTCTTCCAAAAATTTAAATTCTGTCATAATTTGCTCCCCCTCATGTTGTTCCAAACCCACTTTCCTTCTTTTGTGGCACTTAAAAGGAGATGTTTGTCACAGTCACCATTTCATTTCATTGTATCTTATTTCCATTCAATGAAAGCAAATGGTGACTGAAGGACATGTTAGACAGAAAGTCAGCCTCATTGTTCCACAGAAGAAAGAAAGCCATGCAGTTTTGGAACAACATGAAGTTTCGTGTTTGGTTAAACTATCTCTTTAATTTTTAAGTGTTTAATTTCTGTGCCACTAGCATCACTAAATGAACTTGCAGAAATATGACTGTTTCCCAAGCACACAGTTTACTCAGCAAATGCATATGATTAACAATATGAGTGTGCATTTTAAGTTTTTACATTTAAGTAATTATTTTTCTACTTTTTACCCATGTATGACATACATACATGAAAGCATGTAACATCAACCATCCGTGTGCTGTGGAAAACATAAGGGAAAAGAAGTTGTGCCAGGAAGAGGGTAGTGACAGATGAGGATTGAGAGAGAGAAGGGGGATGGAGAAATGGTGGAAGGGAGGTGTATTGCTACGTGCCGCTAGAGTCAGAGGGTTGTCATGGTGATAGGTTTGAAAAAGTAACAGGTAGGCAAGTACTGACACCTTGCTAGTGTCACACAATTGGACAGCTGCAGTCCATTCTCCATCCAAGCGTAGTAAATCACCGTGTTTTTACACCAATCTGATCTCAGGTTATGCTTGCTCTGCAAACACACTGGTACAACACAGGCTTTGCCAGGAGACGGAGTATGGAGAATGGCAGGCAGTGTGGATTTCACAGCACTCTCAGCCAACATGACCCCATTTTCTCGCTACTCAGACAAAGACATTTGAATGGCAGTCAAATCGGTTGAAACTGATTTCACTTGTCCTCGGTTGTTCATGCAAGTAATGGCTGTGTTTTAGGGATGGGTGCATTGATCTTTAAGTATCTACAAAGGATTGAAATTTTTGTATGAGGATCAAAGGTGTTGTTGTTTTTTTATTATCTAGTTAGTTAATTTTTTCTCTTTACAGCTTATTTTATGCAATAATGTTCATAGTTACTGTGTTAGCAAGTTGTGTAGGACAGGAACCTTTTCTCTTTAAACTATAATGACATAGGAAATATATATTTTTTAATTACAAATTTAGTCAAGATTGAGTTATGACTGAAATCATGTCCCTTTCATGTTACAGACAGGTTTGGCTCAAATGTGCTCAGATTCAAAGAAAACATGGCCTTTTATGGTATAGTAAATTGTCCTTTGGTTGCACACTTTAGAGTTCTATGCATACTGCATATCTGGGCATTTTACTCATTTGATGTACTACTATATTAATATAAATTAGTAGATAGTTATACATATTCAAACGCCGGGACAGAAACAACATCTGGACATAATTAACACTAGGTAACAAAAAAGCTAAATGTGGCATTTATTCTAATGGGTTTGTGTGATGTTTAAGTTTATTTAAATAAAGAGCTGTTTAACTCGCAGATGCGCATCATATCAGAACTGCAACATTTGTTTACAGCAATTGAATAATACCTGTTTTTAAAGGTGCACTCAGTAATTTGTTTTAAGTATGTTGAAGTGGCTTTCATGGTTACATTGACACCTAGTGGCCTGGATGCTGCATCAGTCAAATGCAATAGATTTTAGTTACCAATGCCATTGTAGAAATTCACTTTGCACAGTAAGCCAGAATGAATTTAATCCATTATTGAAAGTGTCCTATGACAGCGCAGTTACTGAGATTAAGCAAGTAGTACTCAGATGGTCATGTGATGCTAACATGGCAAAACCCATTAGGCCTGTGTAGAATAAAAGAGCTTTTATAACCTTATATATAACTGATATGACCGAATTCTTCATCTCACATGAATAGTCATGATTTTCTTCAAAATTCTAAAATTTCTTTAGAAGTAAAACTTTTAAAATTAAAATTAAAACTAAAATTACTGAGTGAACCTTTAATTCAAATTGGTAAATAATATTAAAAATACAGATACATTTAACAGTAGCTGACACTATGAACTGCACCACAACAGCAGTTTTGGTGGGGGAAAATGCATATTGAAGTCACAACTTGCTAATGTTTTGTGTCTCAATAGTTTTCCCAAAGGAAAATGTGCCTAACAATCAAGATTTGCCCATAGACTGCCATTGCCAAGTCACAAGACATAAAATTCACCCCAAAACACAACATGCTTCAAAATCAAGATTTTTATATCTGATTGACTATTTGCACCCAGGTGTAAATAACACTTGCCACACAGAGTAGCTTTTTGCACCCCAATAGTCTATTGGAAACAAGGAAATTTACGACAAACTGCATTGTGTGTGTTGCTTCAGTGGCATGGGGCGTAACACTGGTGAGACTGTGCCTTTCTGACCCAGGTAAGATTCTGTGTTTGTTGCACTCTCTTTCCTATTCTGTTTCCTGTCTCCTCTCTTAATATTTTCTTAAATACTACTTCTAATAATACATGAGAATAAAGATAGTTTTAGTATAGTAATATTGTAGTAACCATTGTTTTAGCACAAACCATAGATTTGATTCAATTAATAATGGTGTTACTAGAGTAATATGGTGTTGTTTATAGGAACCTTTTACATTTTTTTAGTTGTTATAATTTTACTACAAAATACCATGGAGATACTATGGTTACTGTAGTAAAACAATGGTTAACTTTTGTAAAGGAAGGTTAGGGTTAGGTTTAGGGTTAGGGGTTGGAGTTGTGTGTGTCTGTGGGACTCAAATAAACACAATAAACATGTCCCTATACTGTTAGTATTTAATAAGGGGTGTAAATAGCATATACCTTTATTTGCACCAGGTGCTTACTTTTTTTTTTTTTAAATCAGTGGCTTCCTAAAAGCACATTCAAGGAAAAAAGAAAATACATCAACAATCTCAATGTGTGGGTCTCTGAGGGTTAAAGATTGATAATATTCTTTAATTGTTGTTAATAAATGATAAAAATCAAAAGTCTGATAATTTGCAATTTAGGCTTATTAAATGCTTTAAATAATGGCTTTCAAATATAATGTTAAATGGCTATTTATCCTTAGAAATAAGCTAAAAATTCCATTTTATTTCAGGAATTGGAATCAAAATATATTGGACTTGAAAGTAGGCCTATGTAATATTGGATCTGAAAAAGAAATACGTGTTTTGCCCATCTCTAGTGCATGTGCATGTGATAACTGCTAAAAGTCGTCTGCGGTTCAGATGTGTTAAATGTATAGAAAGACATTAGCTCGAGAAGGATGAATATCTCAACTACATTTTTAACATAACACGTCTCCACTCGACCTACACAGCCTGCATACTGAGCCTGCAGGCAGCGTTGTCTACTCACCCAGTGCAATCTCTCTTCACATTTCTTTCACTTTCGCCCTCACACAGTTCCCAAGAGGTGTTATTTTTGATTATATCAGCAGCACTTAGGAGAAAGTGCTGCTTTTGTAACTTTAACAAAGTTAATGGGGTTGATGGAGAAAGGTTTCTCTGTCCTGGTTAATCAGGCTTTGATGATCTGAATGAAGCAGCAAAATTAACATCTGATAATGTGGACCACATCCTCCTGATAAAAAGCTTAATCTCTCAGCCAGCCCATTCTGTTTCACTTTTGTCTTGCATGTGTGTGCCACTTAACAGACAAGGCAAGACCCCTGTCTCTGAATGCAAATCCTGTGGAATACTGAAGCAGGCTGACCCTGACCTGTCAATACTTCTCATTTCCATAAAGGAGGAGAGCACTAGCAATGATTTGGTGTAGCCTTGGTTTCAGATACCAATTTTCCCATTCACAGAAGTAGAAAAGAATAAAGAGATCTCAGTGATTAGGCTTTCTAGATAATGAAACAACAAGTCATGGAGTGTTATGAATAATTCAAAGTAGAGATGGCTGATAGCTTCAAAGATCGCTGAATTGACTAATGGACTTGAATAACTGCTTGGCTGAGTGTTTTCCTGTATATTGCTTGAAGTAGAAGAACTTTACATTTATATTTTCATTATTTATTTGGCATGCTCTTTAAAGGTGATGTGTACATTTTAGTTGTTAAAATACTTTCTGCTACTTCAGCTTAAAGTGTAAAGACTGGCTCTGTAGCGAGTGTTTGGAAACCTGTTTGAAAACGTTTTGGTATTACATTTTTTGACGGTAGCACAAATGGCATACTTCAACTTTTAAAGGAATATTCTGGGTTCAATACAAGTTATGCACAATCGACAGCATTTGTGGCATAATACTGATTATCACAAAAAATAATTTCAACTAGTCCATCCTTTTCTTAAAAAAAATACAAAAATACAAAAATCGAAGTTACAGTGCAGCTTACAATGGAAGTGAATGGGGCCATTTTAAAACTGTTTTATTATAAACTTCTATTATTTGAGCTGTAAAGTTGTTTAAAATGTTTTTTTACAGTCATTTTAGGGTTTGTTGACATTACGTTTTCATGGCAACAAATTTGTAAAATTGTCTATAACTTTACACAGAAAAAGTTAATGATTGATTTTATCTCACTAAAATTATGTTAATACACATATTTTTTATGTCTTGTAGCAATAATTTTGAAATAGTGATTATTTTAACATTTACGGATTGGTCGTATTCACTTACATTGTAAGTGCCTCACTGGAACCCAAATTTTGCCTTTTTTTTTAAAGAAAGGAGTTGCAAGTCAAAATACATTTTTGTAATAAATAGTATTATGCAACAAATGTTGTCAATTGAGCTTAACTTGTATTGAATCCGGAATATTCTTTTGAGTAATTTACAGAAAATTTTAGGTATTCCAATTCAGTCAAATTCAGGTAAATCTGATACAATTCAATTCATTTGTACAACTCATATAACAATACATGTTTATATGAAAGCAGCTTTACAAAGAATGGTGCCTTACAGACATGGTAATTGAACCCATGAATAGAGGTCTGTTGGGGCATTAAAGCCTGAGACCATGTGACCCGACCTGACCCAACACAACCCAACGCGACATGCAACGCCAAATTTTAAGCCCAAACTTGACCTGAACCCTAAATCACTCACTGTCATTTCTTTACCAAGCAGGTACATTTGTTGCAGTTGGCTGAATTTTATTTAAGCATAGTAGGCAACATCTGTAACAGTATGTTAACAGTAAACAAACAATTTTAACAAGGCACGGCGGCCCTTCAGCACAAGAACAATCTAAAAGCATGTGTAACAGTAACTTGATATATTGATAATAAAATAATTGATTATTTTCAAAATAATAATAATAATAATTTTTTTATTCATTACAAACCCAACCCCTACCCGAACCCTAAGTTATACTTGAAAAACTGACCCCAACCCAGCCCGAAACCTGTCGGGCATGGGCCAGGTGGCCGACCTCTTCCCATGACCATAGTGTTACAGCACATCCTCTACCAGTTGAGCTACTTTGATAGACAGGCTTGCAGTGGCTGTGATCTGTGATAGTAATGCATGTTTCGTGGTGTAATGTCAGAGCTGATAGTCAAAGGAGCTGTCCATCAATCTGTGGTCCCCTGGGTAGCACCTGACATGGCCCCGGCGTGTCACACAACCCCTCGACAGCTGTGCTCTCCACTTATCAATGATCCCAAGGGACCCCTAACACCTTCACGCACACTCATGCACACTTACTGACAGCCAGTACCCCGTCTCCATCATGCAGGGGCCCTCAGATTGTGAGCCAGCTACAGCATGTGGCATGATAATGATATGCTTCCATGCAATTGTGTGGTCCAGACCTTATTAAGGCCTAATTGAGCTGCCGTGCTTTGAGATGTGCTGGGTTTAATTATCCTCTGTTTTGGGTTGCTGTGACATGTTGTTTTGCCATAGTCAAATGTTATTGTTCTTGGTATAATTATGCTTTTCTGGTCTTAACAAGGTTGTAGACTATTCTTCTGTGAAGATCGCTGTTATTGAATTGTAATTTTTACACCATGCATCATCTACCAATCTGCTTGCTAGTGTGGCTGTATTTGGGTAATTTTACTTTAACATTTATGCATTTTGCAGACGCTTTTATCGAAAGTGACTTTACAGTGTGTTCAAGGTATACGTTTTATTTTTGTAAGTATGCATGTATCCTGGGAATTGAACCCATGACTTTGGCATTGCTCTACCAACTCTGTCAGTTGAGGAACTACAGGACAAATTGCATGGACTTTCTTAGACTGAATTTATTAAAAAAATTATTAAAAGTATATATGTGTTTTATGCTGTGACTGGCCATCTGTTCTTTTTCCAAAAAATTTTTTTTTGCAGATAACTTAAATAGTCCCGTGGTGTGACAAATACATTTTTAAAAGTAGATATATTGGTAACACTTTACAATAAGGATTTAAACATTAATTTAAGTTAACTCTATTAGTTAACATGAACAAGGAATTATACTATTCAAAACTTGGATAATGTTCATTTCAAAATATGGAACTTTTAATTTAATAATGTATTAGGTTATGTTGACATTTGTTAATGCATTATGAACTAACATGAATGAACAATGTACAATTTAATTATAATAAATACATATTAACCAAGATTAAAAAATATTGTAAAAATATATTGTTCACTATTAGTGCATGACACCTAATGTTGTTACTAATGTTAACAAATGATTGTAAAGTGTTACCCAAATATTCCATGTGGTCTCGGAATTAATATTAACATATAAAAACTGTTCTATTTGAAATAGTTTTACATATAATATAGCATATCACAGCGCAAGGCTGCAGCTGAAATACTCACCTAAAGGATTATTAGGAACACCTGTTCAATTTCTCATTAATGCAATTATCTAATCAACCAATCACATGGCAGTTGCTTCAATGCATTTAGGGGTGTGGTCCTGGTCAAGACAATCTCCTGAACTCCAAACTGAATGTCAGAATGGGAAAGAAAGGTGATTTAAGCAATTTTGAGCGTGGCATGGTTGTTGGTGCCAGACGGGCCGGTCTGAGTATTTCACAATCTGCTCAGTTAATGGGATTTTCACACACAACCATTTCTAGGGTTTACAAAGAATGGTGTGAAAAGGAAAAACATCCAGTATGCGGCATTCCTGTGGGCTGAAAATGCCTTGTTGATGCTAGAGGTCAGAGGAGAATGGGCCGACTGATTCAAGCTGATAGAAGAGCAACTTTGCCTGAAATAACCACTCGTTACAACCGAGGTATGCAGCAAAGCATTTGTGAAGCCACAACATGCACAACCTTGAGGCGGATGGGCTATAACAGCAGAAGACCCCACCGGGTACCACTCATCTCCACTACAAATAGGAAAAAGAGGCTACAATTTGCAAGAGCTCACCAAAATTGGACAGTTGAAGACTGGAAAAATGTTGCCTGGTCTGATGAGTCTCGATTTCTGTTGAGACATTCAGATGGTAGAGTCAGAATTTGGTGTAAACAGAATGAGAACATGGATCCATCATGCCTTGCTACCACTGTGCAGGCTGGTGGTGGTGGTTTAATGGTGTGGGGGATGTTTTCTTGGCACACTTTAGGCCCCTTTGTGCCAATTGGGCATCGTTTAAATGCCACGGTCTACCTGAGCATTGTTTCTGACCATGTCCATCCCTTTATGGCCACCATGTACCCATCCTCTGATGGCTACTTCCAGCAGGATAATGTACCATGTCACAAAGCTCGAATCATTTCAAATTGGTTTCTTGAACATGACAATGAGTTCACTGTACTAAACAGTCACCAGATCTCAACCCAATAGAGCATCTTTGGGATGTGGTGGAACGGGAGCTTCGTGCCCTGGATGTGCATCCCACTAATCTCCATCAACTGCAAGATGCTATCCTATCAATATGGGCCAACATTTCTAAAGAATGCTTTCAGGACCTTGTTGAATCAATGCCATGTAGAATTAAGGCAGTTCTGAAGGCGAAAGGGGGTCAAACACAGTATTAGTATGGTGTTCCTAATAATCTTTTAGGTGAGTGTATGTTGCCTTTTACAAAATTTACAAAATGTACTGCATTAATAAATATTAGCTTGTTTTTGTCTAAAGCTCATCTGAATTTGTTTTAGGTCATTAGACATGACATTATGGTGCCTTGGAAGGCTGTCCTTAAGAGGTGCCTTATGCAAAATGCTACCTGTGAAGTCATTGACTGACTGGGCAGTGACGCAGCAATGCAGCTGCCTTAGTTTTAGGACAGAGCCCTTTTGAAAACTGGAACAGAACACAGGTGTCTCCACACAATTTGAAAGTTATTTTAACTGACACAGCATCTAAATCAAGTAGCCCTCCTAAAAAAGACTGTCCGTCTAGTGCATATTTACATAGAAATAAAAAAACAAAACAGGGCAAAATGTATTTGGTGTGAACAAACTTTTTGCAAAAGGGAATCGAATTGTCTCTTGTCTAAATTATTTTGTTGCGTTGTATGTATGTGCTTAATATCCCTTATATGAAGCTGTGTTGAATTGGCTTTTTGCATGGGTCAAATACCCCATTGTGGGTCTGTCAGTGTAGAACAAGATGTGTCTATCCTAGCTATTTGCTGTAGCTGTCAGCTCAACCCCTCCACATCCTCACCTGTCTCATCAGCTCGATCCTGACTGTTTGACAGCTCTTGAGATTAGTAATTCAGCATTAAGACTCAAGTCAGGTAGGAAGCACCGGTATGTTTTATAATAAAGCAAAAAAACTAAATACAAAGTCAAAAATGTGGCTGAATTAAGACAATCAAGAGTTGCCACATAGTCCGGGGTTCGAAAGGGACCGTGCCTCAAAAAAGCAGTTGAAGGGGGGAAGGGGAAAGAAGGTCAGTGGTAATGGGTTTTCCGCTTAATTTCATAAGCTTATGATTGCTGCATTTACTGAAGGTTATATTGACTCTGTAGCCTTTTATGAGTTTAGGTTCCCCCCTCCCCACAGCTAAAGCATAGACTCACATCTGTCCCATGCTAGCATGTCACTTCTTGTGCTCTTTAAGCAACATTTGTCATTTTAATTACCTCTTTACTGTAGAATATCTCCATGTCTTTAGAGATTAGCCATCATTGTTGTCTTGTCAGAATGGGGTGAAATTTGTAATTAGGTAACCGGCCAAGTGTGCATGTCATGCATCAACCCAAAGCACCAGGGGTGTTTCTTTAATGAACGCTGGTGTTCCAAAGGCTTAGTATGTCATTGCGGCTGACACTAAAAAAGTGAACGTGGTCCATTTAGGTGAAAAGAATCTGTGCCAAGGAAACTGTAGGCATTGGTTCCAAACCAATGAAGCGCCTTTGTTTTAGCTGTTGACATCAATTTGCTTTTTCCCAAAACGCCATGAAAGGGCACTTAATTTTGAATCCTGTACAATTATCCAGTTCAGATCTGCAAGTGCCAAAGAGATTGGACAGATATAGACAGCAATAAACAGAGTCCAACATTAATGCTCGCCAAGTGCCAAATGTGGAAAAATGGTCTTTGTCGAGTAAATAAAACATGCCATTTTGTTGGTAATTTTATTAGGAACAGTAACCTATACAAGGTTTAAATTGATTTGTAATAACAATTGTCTGAACCTCACTTTGTAAGTGACGTGATCGAGTCAAATCAAATAAAAAACGGTCTACTAAGTAAATTGTGTGTTTTCTAAATTTGACCTCAGAGGAAAATGTACCATTATTAGTTTAGGCTTTCTAGGATGCCTGTTTTTTTCTCCAGAATAGCAACATATGTGTAATGTGTCTTTTTCTTGTTTTTGTGACAGATATATTGAGATTAGCCAACACAGTCTCATGACAGCTCATGAGATCAAAAAACATAATTTCACATTGTCACAAAACAGGCATAAAATTTTTGCTATCCTCTTATCCAATATTTTAAGAAAGGAAACATCAGTGAACAAATTTGTTTACCAATTCCATATTTAATTATGCAATACACATGACTGATGTATGTCAATCTGTAATATGCTTTTCTCATCTCATTTCAAACCCTGATATTTTCTTTCTTCTGTGGTTCACAAGACTTATTTCCCTAGTCAAATAATGGTTAGGTTTAGGGTTTGGGTAAGAGGTTAGACTTTATGCTTTGGTAAAATTTTGGGTTTGAGGTTAAATCAGTTCCGTCCTCCCTATAGGAAAACTAAGCAAGTTGTTTAGGGCCCCCGATCTGCCAGGGGGCCCCCACACTGTCAAAGACATTATAAGTAGTATTACAAACATACTGATGGGGGCCCCCACACAAATATTTACCTTGGGTAAAAAAAAGGAATATTCCAGGTCCAAGTTAAGCTCAATCTACAGCATTTGTTGGCATATGTTGATTACCACAAACATTTTTTTTTTACTTGCACCTCCTTTTCTTTGCAAAAAGTAAAAATCTGGATTACAGTGAGGCACTTACAATGGAAGTGAATTGGGACAATCCAAAAATGTTCATGTTAACATGAGTTTAGTGTGATAAAATCAATTACTATCGCAACCCTGTTCTTGGAGGCCCCCCAACACTACACATTTTGGATACCTCCCTAATCAAACACACCTTATTCAACTCATCAGCTTGCCTCCAGGAACAGGTTTGGTAACTACTGTAACCTATTCTGTATAAACATTGTAATGTCAAAAAACCCTAAAACCTTAAATTGACTGTAAAAATTAAGATTTAAACAACTTTACAGCTCAAATAATACATATGTTTTAACAGAAGAATTAAGAATGTGCTTTTATCAAATTATAAGCTTCACATTTCTGCCTTTAAACACTCCAAAAGTTGGCCCCATTCACTTCCATTGTCAGTGCCTCACTGCAACCTCAATTTTTGCTTTTTTTAAGAAAATGATGGATAGTCAAAATATTTTTTTTTTTGTGGTAAGTAACATTATGGCACAAATTATGTTGATTAAGCTTAACTTGTATTGAACCCAGAATATTCCTTTAATTTAAGGGACATTTTTAAGAATATAATGTAACACCAACATGTACGATATCTCACACTTTTATTACTGTATGACTTGTCATGAGACTAGTTAGGACTAGTTGGACTAGTTAACATATTCCTACATTTTTATATGTTTTAAAATTGTTTACATTTAGATGAAAAGTCTGTAATAGTCTGTTTGATGGCAGGTTCCATTGTGAAAACTTACCCCAAATAGTTGGGATTATTAGGGCATGTAAGGGTATGAAAGTTAATGGTGCGTTCAATAAACTGTATCTTTATTCCTGGGCAGGAATGGTGAAAATATCTACAGTTTTTTGTAGCCAAGACTTTAAGGGATGTACAGAAATTTACTTTCAAATATAAACCTACCCGGAGAAATACTCAATGGAGTAAAAAGTGTGACAACTAGCCCTGGTCTCCCCTATTTATATAATGCATATTTTAAAGATAGCCTAATGCAAAATTCACATTCATGCTGATAAGACATTTTCTCAGTCACTCACCATTGGTAGTACAAAAAGTTAATTTTGGATCATGGTAACAAATAGTCCTAGTGCTTCCTAGTAGTCCTTTTTTCCTTTTGATGTGTTAAATGACCTTACTTGACCTTGTATCTATGCCCATTAAACAACCAAAAGACTCTCCAGCTAAGCCATATGGAGCTACACATGTTGCTGTTGGCTAGATAAAAATTGCAACTCTCTAGCTAGTGATCCCCTAGTTAATTTTCCCTAAACGTTGTCATAATTTTCCAGACATCATGTTCCCATATTTCTTGTGCTCTTTTTGTATAACCATCCAATCAATTTTTAATATCATTATTCAATCAAAATCTCCTTTGAAATTGAGCCGTCTCTGTTCCTCCCTCTACCCCCCCCATAGAAAGTTCTGTACCCCCTTTTCCACCTTTCTCGTCTTAATAAACACACTCCTTTACCTGAATTATTCACAGCTTCTTTTATTTTCTGTTTTTATTGTGTCTTAAGGGAAAACACATCAATAAATAAATAAACCTGATGGCTGCTTATTCTTGGAACACAGAAAAAGACAGAGCAATACAATGAGAGCAAAAATTGTGGATTGCTTGACATCTTGTTGACTTTGAGTGCATTAGAGAATAATATTTTTCAAACCTGAGACTGATTTGTATGTCTTCTGCGTATGTGCAAGAAACATACAGTATACAACTGTTACGTGCCTGCAAGCTTGACCATGGATCTGCTACATGACTCCCCATTTGTTTCCACACACGTGTGTGTGTGTGTGTGTGTGCACGCATCTGAATAACTGAATTTATATGTCCATGTATGGGGGAAGATGCAGTGGAGACCCCGTTTCCATGGCAACGTGGATGGAGAGAGTGGGCGGTGGACCCTTTGACAACCTTTTTTTCAACAGCTTTCTGTCTGTGACATTAACCCTTAACCCAGATGTGAGTGAGAAAGCAAGAATGAAACATAAAAAAGAGAAAATTACACATGAGCGAATGTTTTTAGAAAGGAAGAAGCATGAGAATTATGAAAAAAGTTCTTCTGCAAATAATAGTTTATGTTGTATATTTTATCAGTATGGATATTTCCTGGAAATGAAAACCATGACCATGCTGTAACATGAAGTTAAAAGGTTAAAATTCTCTCTCTCTCTCTCTCTCTCTCTTTCTCTCTCTCTCGATTGTACCACAGCACTCCGACACCTCACTGTGTGTATCTTCACTTGTGTTCGTCATCCTAAACTAAAGTGTAAGAGCATTGCATATGTTTTAAGAGCTAATGTAGGCTATGTGTCTCTTTCTACATCTATTTTTTGTACATTACATATGTTAGCCGGCAGGTGGTTACAAAAGATCATTTTGTGTGTAATATGAGCCAGTTGGTGACGTGAAGTGAACATAGAACAGCACTCCATGATCGCTCGTATTACTACTGCATTACTAAAGCTAGAAAATAGCTTTAAACGGCTTTAAATAAACAACTTCAGGATTAAGGCTCATACTGATTGATTACAGAACTCAAGGTGCTTACCTCTTATCGGATTTTCCACATTGGATACATACTGTATAAAATGGCGGAGGACATTGCGGTTTCTATAGTGATCGACTCTTATGCACCAGCTACCGTGAAATAGAGAGGAATATCCCTGCTTGGACGGCTATTTTACCACTGAGAAAGCTCACCTTCAGAAAGCTGACAGCATCTTTCCTTGGGTGTGGTAACTGGTGATTACACACGCTCCGTCTCGCTCTCCCTCTCTCTCTTACACACACACACACACACACACACACACACACACACACACACATCCATCAATCCTTATTTATCCAATAACATGTTCTCCCCGTGTTTGTATGGGTTTCCTCCAGGTGCTCCGGTTTCCCCCACAAGTCCATAAACAGGCTCTAAATTGCCCCGTAGGTGTAAGTGAGAGTCCCCCAGCCACTGGGGATTGCATCAGGTGGGGCATCTTTTGTAAACCTGTACCAAGTCAAATATGCAGATCACGGATGGTCTGCTGTGGTGACCCCTAATGGGAGCAGCAGAAAGAAAAAGTACAAATATTCCAGGCAGTCTCTTAATTGACTATTAAGCTGTCAGAGTGTTTCTAGAAAATAAAAAGCAATATAATTGTTAAAAAAAATGCTTTATTGTTCTTAGTATGACCCTACTCAGTTTCCACAAACATTGCATTAGTACAGATCTTAGATACAGGCCAGTTGTCAGGTGGGTAGGGTGGCTCTCTACTCTCCTGTGCGCTCCGGTGCTGTCTGCACACATCAGAAGCCTTTATGAGGATGCAAAGACACATCCAAGCAGGGGGACCCTGGGGTAAACTGCATATGATGCCAAGTCAATAAAGCAGAGAAATATCGCTTGAAGTTAGCAGTATAGCTATGTCTGTGCACTTTAGAACTATGCAAAGCCAGGTGAAGAGGAGTGTGCAGATGTTGCATGGCTTCAGTAGAATATAGATTTTTTATTAGGCAGCAATAATAGCTGCTTTCACTACTATCAACTCAGCATAATGAGATCAAGGTAATCTCTAATCTCGTATGCACCCTATTGTGTGGAGCATGTCTGCTTGGATCAGACCAGCTTTATTTTTGTTCTAACTCTCATTACAGATTTAACCTTTTTCTGAATCTGCATCAAGTTCATGCAGAAGTGATGCTGAATTCCAAAACACAACATGCACTTTTGTGTGCACAACACATAGAGGGACGGTCTGGCCCCTGACCAAATATACTGTATTGTGAACAAACCGAAATGAATTATGAATTAAGGTGAATTTAGGGCAAATTGTTCCAACATGGAAGGCCAGGCTATAAATAATTTACCCTGCAGGGGGTCTCTACCAATTATAGGCCCCTCTCTGCATCTCTTTGACTTCTGCCACTCCCTGTTTTTCCCATTACCTTGAGTCACCTATCTCCACCCTCCACTTCTTTCTTTCCTGTCCCTCTCTTTACCTCTCTCCTTCAAATCAGTTTTTCTTTGGCTGTCTGTCCCTCTCGGTCGATCCATGTTCCTGACAGACAGACAGACAGACCCTCGGGGTGGTCTTGAGGGATTGAGGGCAAGCATATTAATTTATTTCCCCCCTCCAATTCTCTCTCCCCTCCAGATTCTGACAAGCATCTTCACAGTTGGAGGTGGTAAATATTTAAAGAGAAGACATAACAGAGCCCAGCCCTTAGAAACACATACTGTACAGATGACTTTCACTGGATAAACACTCTTATGGTATTATCAGAACACATGGTTCTCAAAGATGATTACGTTTTGGTTGACAACAAACAGATAACAGCCTATTTATTTTGCCATTCTAACTTAACATGGTAATATGCATTCAGCATTATTTTTTTAACCTATCAGAAAATGTGATGGGTAAGTTCTGGAAATGCATCTTATTAATTAGCATGACGTAGGCTACTCAAAGCCAAAGTCATTAAGCTCAGAATTTACAGTATGTCGAAAACAGTGCACAGTAATAAAAGTTTCAACTAAATCATTTGTAAGTGGCTCACTGCACAGAGCTGAATTGATAGAGCATTGCAATTGTGATGAAAATGACCATGGTATGACTCATAAGCAGCCACGGGCCGTCCATTTTAAGTCTAGGACTTCAGTGCGATTCATTCCATTAAGAAAGCACAAATTCACAATGTATAAGACACTATGCCTATTATACATTATGTGGCAGTCAACTAATAATACCAACTGACATTTTCAAAACACGTCCACACACGAAAGCCAGAACTTGAAACGACACTTAATGCTCAAGCAAGCCTAATTTTAACTGCAGCATGACTATAATGTGAAATGAACATCAAAAATAATGCCATAATTTTTCATATGAATCTACCAAGGAGGTCTATAATACCTGGAAAAATTGATCTAATAATATTTGCGATTTAAATGTTGCTTGCAATAACTTTAGTTTCGTCAGGGTACACAGTTATGCTGCGTTCCATTCAAGTTGGGTGTGGGATATTCCTACTTGATATCTCCCACCATAAATGTATTCCATTCCCCGATATTCAGAACTGCAACACTCCTGTTTGCTTAGCAGTGGTTTGAGAAGGCTTTGCTGGTCCTGAGAATTCGCCACTGCTCAAAAGTGTCATAGAAGCACCACAAACTGACATGGTTGCTTAAGCAATTTATATCTCACATTTGCTTTTTATGAGACTATCTGTACATAGCCTTCTGTATATTTAAAAAATGCTTGTCTTAAGAATGAATGGCCAATTATCCCAGTGTCTGTATTTCCAAAGTAATTTTTTTTTATTTGAGGTTCTATATAGAACCCTAGGGTTATTACCTCAGCTCCAAAGGCTCTGTTTACAAAGACTTACAGAAAAAAGAACCCTCTTTGCACAAAATGTGTATGCATAAATTACATTATTGAATTTTTGTTTATAAATAGTTTTGAGCTCTACACTACATTGCTACATTGCATTTGTGTTTCATACTGCAGAAAAATAAAACTTTTACAATGTACTTCTACAGCTTTTATATTTATCATAAACAGCAAACAACGTAGCAAGACATCTTTGTTTTTAATTACTCTTCATACTGACAGCAGGTATGTTAAATGCTTCTAAAAGCACACTCAACCTGATCTTTCATTATGGTGTCTAGATCCTTCAGAGAGTGCAGAGAGTTGGAATCAAACTGATGACATGGACATGGCTGAAGTGAAGTGAAGTTTAGTTTGCTGTATCCATAAAATCACACACAGTTTGTCAGACCAGTGGCAACAAAATTATTCTGTATCTACCCCAGTGCTAAAATTGTTTAAGAGCTTTTCAATGTTTTTATTCATTTTTACTTCGTTTTTTACTTTTTTATTAATCTTACTTACGCTTATAATGTTAATTTACAGTATAGTTAATGTTAAATTATTTTATATTTATGATTTTTATATAAATAATTTTGCTACTAATTAACTTTTTGCTTATTATTATAAAAGTCAGTTCTCATAACTATTGCATTATGAACTGTGTTAATTATTGATTGTGTTGTTGTAAATACAACTATTAAAAATGCTTTACTTAATGATGCATAAATGTCTTTTGTAATGTTATTTTAATTTCTTATTGATATAGTATATGAACCATTCAATTCACATATCCATTAAATGTTATTCTGGTAATAATTGTTTTTTTATTTAAAAACGAATCAAAAATCAAATGTTATGGTTGCATTTTGGGTACCCCTAAAAGGTTCGATATAGAACCTTTGCACCTGGCTCAAATAACCCTTTAGGGTTCCATATAGAATTGCTTGGTTCATAATTGGAACCCCTAAAAGGTATGGAACCTTTTCTTCTAAGAGTGCACAACTTTACCCTATTGAGTCCTCAACAATGTTGTACAGACTAATTATTCATATTTGCAGTGTATTTAATTTATGAACAGATAATGTTAGGATCACGGCCAAGACTGACTTTTATAAAATTCCACCTTAATCTAGTTAATATGACAGGAATACGGATACCAGGATTAGCAGAAATGTAGCTTCCAAACCTTTGAAGTGTATTGGACAGCAAGCTGGTCTACCAAAGTTTATACCACATCCCACATGGTACTATGAGAATGACAATTTTCTCATTATTAAAGGACAGTACACCAAAAAATGAACATAGATGTTAGGTAGAATGTTACCCTATGTCAGCATTTACTGTCATTGTAAGTTAAAATAAAAGGATTCGATAAGAGTTAAGATTTTTGGGTTAACTACGTAAAGGACAATCAACCTTTTCTTTTCATAAAATTCCCATATTATGGATCCTAAAATTATGTAGTACCATCAATTTGGAAATATAGACTGTTACCAATGAAATATTTGATGTGATGCAATGCATCAGGGCCGGCCCAAGCCTTTATGGGGCCCTAAGCAGAATTTGATTTGGGGGCCCCTCGGTGCTGCAATATGATTGAATTATGTCAATGCTTGATTATTCGCACACTATAAATCTAACACACCCCTTATCAATTTTATTAGTTGTAGCTGTGTTGCTTACAACATACCAATGTCTGCCTGGCATGATTTTACCCTTCTACGGTTTTAAATGTAACAGTAGCACACCTATATTTACCCAATCCTGTTGATCCTCTGTTACCAGTTTTGTGTACTTCTAGAGAACAATTTGCAGCAGAAGCTGTAGACAGTATCATTTCTTTTTGAATAAGTGAGCAGCTCCGCTTGCATTTTTCCCCATTAATTAACTTTCTGTAGGTGTAGTGGAAGCTTCGGCCATCAGGTTTTTCAGGGAATGTGAAGAGGGCAGTGGCCCTCTGCTTACCAGATCAGTCCTTTTGAGTCAGACAGGATAGATGACCACATCAGTGGATGCACGTGCAGGGAAGTGCTCCTCGCATGCAGAGGATGGAACTGATGAAAGATGAAAATAATAATAAAAGTTAGATGTCATATTAGAAGGTAATGCAACAGTCTGTCAAAAACAAAGGCATGGTATATCCATATAAATATAATGATCTGGGTTTGTTGAAAAATCATCATCAGCTGTAGCACTGGAACTTGGGGCAGGTGGCGTTGGTTGTGCCCCATGTCCAAAATATTTCAACAGTGCTCCTAGGGAAGTTTCATAAGAGTACATATTTGACAGAATATTTGACAAAATATGTTATTTTCTCAACACAAATTATTATACACAGCAGCAAGCCATCTGTACACCTAAACAACAACTCTTAATCTATAACTAGCTAATTGAGGCTTAATGATATTGGAATATAATAGCAAAGACCCCAAAATGGTAGACTAATGTAAATAATGTTAAGTTGTTATCAGTACAACGTTTATGGAATAGAAGCTTATTTTTATTACAAAAATATATACCCAGGAAAGTTATTTTTACACAGAAAACAAAAACTTTAATCTAAAACTTGCTAAGTAATATGTTGTACTAATAATATATTAAGATGTCAAGGCTATTTACAGATGATTAATCAAACTTTCCTAAAAAAGAAGATATGCTACATAGGCTATGTTAACTAACTAGCCAGCTAATGTTAGCTCGTAACTTAGCCTAGCTACTTAACATACCTTTATCGTGCTGTTTTTTCTCTTCCTTTGTTTTCTTCTTTTTCCTTTTCTTTGCACCAGAGGATATGTCCTTTTTTTGTGACATTGCTGTTTTGCTGTCTGAATGTGCTTGCACCTTGCAGCCCGTTAACATAATATTGCATTTAATATTGCGTTTTTGTATAATTACCATTGTGCATTGACAGTATAATCACAAAATAAAATAATAATAATGTGCTCTTGGGGGCCCCCTGGTGGCCACCAGGGCCCTAAGCAGCCGCTTAGTTCGCTTATGCCTTGGGCCGGCTCTGCAATGCATAACAGCAACTTTCTAGGTTATGATTCACATTTCTTCTAATAACCCAAGCAGTATATGCTGTGAGTAAAGTGACATGCTCCATTTCGCAAAGATAATTGTTTGGTTATTTTTTTGATTGCTAGATGCTTGATATTACTAAGTTTGGTTATGTGGAATGGAGCATCAATTCTCTAAGGGCCTAAAAGCATAGCATTTTTTTTTATCTCATTGTATGCACATCTGTTCTGTGGAAAATACATTATTGCCATTGGTACTTTCCAGCTGCAGGGCATCAATGATGTTTAGTCTGTGACGTTATAATAAGGCAGGTGACAGGATTATATAACATCAACAGTGCTAATAGACCTAAAGCCCCAACTGTTGTCACTCTCTTTCACATCAGCAATAGTAGCCATGTAAGCCATTATAGACGCAGTTCTTATCAGCATGTTTGGGGTTCAAGCTGTTTTTGCCTAAAGCAAGGGCACACTCTCCCAATTCTTCACTCTCAAACCCCTCCTTTTCTTCACTATTCTCTGCTTGGCTGCTTGGCTTAGTCACCTATTTACTGGCTGCTGTTTGATCACATGTTACAGGGTCAATGATTTGATTGCCGGCTGGCTCCCTTAGGAACGGGCGTGTGACAGAGATAATCGTGCTACGCTCAGCACCTTTCAGTCAGTATAAACTCAGATAATGGCCAAGGCCACATTGAACAACTTTGTCTTCTACCGTTCAGCCCAGTGCGTTTCAGCTCGATTCATCCTCATTTGATGGCATTTGTTAAAGGCCAACGGAAGCCCACCCAGCCTATAATTGGCTGCTGACACAGCCCCTCCCCCTCTGATCATTTCATATGAATATCTCAAAGCTAGAACACAGGAGAGAGCTGACGAGAGGAGAGGAAAGGTGTCTGATTGATTGGGCAGCTGTGTGATTTAATGGAGGAAGGGATTACTGTCCCGGCTGTCATCTCTATCACCCCATCCCCCTCCACCTCCTACCTTTTCTTCTCTCCTCTAATTCTATCTTTCACAATAAGGCTTGGCGGCACTGGGCTGATAGGAGTTGACTGTGTTTAATGAGCCAAGTAATCCAAGATTGAGGTCCTACACCAACATAATGTGTATGATCTTCCATACGTGACCCGCAAGTACCATTGTGTGGGCTCAAAAGAAAAGAAATGTGGGAATTAAAAAGTAAATGTATGTCAGTTACGCCTCTACATAGCTAGTCTGAAAGTGGGTTCCACCTCTCTCCATACTATTGTTTTGGATGGAGAGAGGTGTTGGTTTTCTCGTTAGAATTAACCAGCAAGACTTCCTTGGTCAAACAGCTCCAGTGTTGGCTAGTGTTGCACTAGCCTTGTCAGTGTTGGCTAGTGTTGCACTAGCCTTGTCCCTGGTCCCAAAAAATACTGGTCAAACAGCTCAACAAGACCAGCATTTGTTTGACCAATATTTTTTGGGACCAGGGACAAGGCTAGTGCACTGGGCCTCAGACTGCTAGGTTCCTCCAAAACCTTATGTCCAAGGTTTGGCAGCCCGAAATCACATACTTCTGCACTATTCTACACCATTTAGTAGTGTAAGTAGTGCGAGTGGTATGTTTACAGAGAAAATGCAACAAAAAGAACTGTACTACAACCTGGATGATATGCTTCTTCAACCGTCATATTTGAACATGGAATGTTGGACACGTCATGCTTGCTATGGACAGCGGAAGGGGCGGAGTACCTGGCTGTGTTTCGTGTTTGACGAAACAATTGTAAATAATGGAAAATGTAGCAACTTTCAAAACTTCAGTGAAGACAGCATCATACAAATATGAGTTGAATGTTTTACCATCACCCCACGCTGTGTGAATATGTTCATTATTTTAGACATCAGTGTTAAACTGAGTGTCAACACATCACGTTAGTTTGAAACGTCACTTCCATCAGCTGTTAAACTGTGAATGCTTCTGTGTAGTAAAAACTTTTAAGTGTTTGTAACACGTTTCCTGGTTATATGGGAAGAGGAATTCAGTTTATTTACACTGAAATTACGAAAACACAAACGAAAATTGCGCTTTTCATCATCTTATAAAACTGCTGATTTTCAGCCTGGTAGTGAAGCTTCCAACACACACTGCAATCTACGTGCTAATCTTATACCCCTCGAGCTCTCACTGCAAAATAGGAGACAGCTGTTAAATCCAGGTGAAAATCCTTACCGCTCTCATCTCCCGAACTAGCTCTTCATTCACAAACTGGTGCTTGAACACACCCCCATAACCACATACCCCCATCGGCCAACTCAGACCAGGGAGCAAGCCGGCCTGTACCTTACTCCCCCCACCATTCCTGGAGAGGAAATCCGCAACAGCCATCTGTGTCCCCAGCCTGTGGACCACCTTGAACATAAAAGGTCATCTTTCATACTATGGAGACACTGGAGTGGGGCATGTTCCGAAAAGAGGGTGAAGGCCCATCCCAGGAGGTAGTAGCGAAGGGTCAGGACCGCCCACTTGATGGCCAGACACTCCTTCTCGATGGTGCTGTACTTCGCCTCTCTCACCAAGAGTTTCCAGCTGATGTACAGCACTGGAAAGTCCTTCCACTCGACCACCTGGGACAACACGGCCCCAACCCCCTGTCCGATGCATCGTCTGTAAAATGAAAGGGAGATCAATATTAAGAGAGTGTAAGAGTGGCCCACCACAAAGTGCAGCTTTCACTTGAGGAAACACCTGTTGGCACAGCTCTGTCCATTGGACCGGATCTGGTGCTCCCTTTTTAGTGAGATCAGTCAGCCCCAGGAACTGTCTCACCTCCATTTTGGGCCAGATACTTTACCTTACCCACCGCCTAATTGCAATTTCTTCAGGTTTTCAGAACAGTCCTTAGATGTTGCATGTGCTGCTGCCATTCCTTACTATAGATAATAATGTCATCTAGGTAGGCAGCGGCATAGGCAGTGTGCAGTCTGAGGATCCTGTCCATGAGCCGCCGGAACATCACCGGGGCCCTGAACAAGCCGAATGGAAGGGTTACAATTTGGTGGAATCCAAACGGTATAGAAAAGGCAGTTTTCTCAGGGGGCATTGGCATTAAGGGGATCTGCCAATATCCCTTTGTCAAATCCAGTGTCGAATAAAGCGAACTGCACCCAACAAACTGAGCAGTTATTCAATAGGCATTGGGTATGTATTAAGCTTAGAAACCGTGTTGACCTTTCTATAATCCACACAGAACCGGACCAAGCTGCCAGGAAGAGGCAAAAACACGTCTGAGAATTCTCCTTGCAACCTGGCAATCTGGATTACATAAATGTAAATGTAAATGGATAAGCTGTCATATGATCCTCTGCCAGCTGTGCTGCCTCCTTTAGCGATGCCGGATGGTGGCATTGGATCCACTCCGCCTACCCCTTCAGTAACCGGGTAACGAATTGCTCCAGTGCCACTTGATCGACTACGGCCCCGACATCGCATTGTCCATCCAATAGCCACCTCCAGCAGGCGTCACAGTGCTGTTGGGAGAAGGTGAATTGGCAGCCATTCTCACCTAGTGAAGACCTATCCTAGGGTACTAAGCTCCGTAACACCTGCTGGTCCTTGCTTGAGCCTGGATCAGCACCTGGAACCTCTGCTCTATTCCATGAGTAGCTCAAGCAGGGCCTGGTGTTGAGCCTGGTAGATGCCGGCAAGGGTCTTGATGACTTCAGCCAGTGGCAAGGTGTCCATGGTAATGTATCCTTCCTCCAAAATACCGGATTTCTGCACCACTGTAAAACGTATCCTTGTTATATGGGAAGGAGGAATCGGGAGTCGGCTTCAGTAAACCATGTTATTTGCTCAAAATCTTGACCAACCGTTTCTGAGATTTTGATCTTCTCCCAATAAAGTAGACAGTAGCTGTACTTGTATGCATTCTGTAGAATATAGCATCCCAGCGGCATTAGAAACATAACTGACTTGCCTTAAATGGTCTTTGCCATGATCCAGCCATGTGGTGAAAAGCATTGCATGTCCACCTGCTTGGCTAGCACTATGCCAGCGCTAACCAGCATACATCAGCATGGAATAGCATGGAAATTCATGCTGGTCTGAGGTGGTCTTTTTAGCAGGGTTGTCTTCATGTGTGTGTGCACATGTGTGGGTAAATGAAAGATTGTGTTTTACTCCTCTTTCAACCTTTCCAAGGTCACTCAGCAGCAGGGTTTGGCGCCACTAGCGTACAGCATGCCCAGCTGCTTTCAACAGGCTTTACACAAGCCAATGAAAATGCCCAAGTTCCAACTCTATAATCTTATTTAGTTTTTTCCATTCTCTACCTGAAGTCCTCAGGGGAATACTTTTTGTACAGTAGTGTGATCAAGGCAGATACATGAAAAAAGAATGTTGTTTGATCCAATGATAGTACTGAGAAATGGAGCCACACACACTGGCCTTTGTGGGGTAATTTGGCAGGCCCAGGTACAGATGGAGAAGTCCTCTTGGAGAGTAGCTCGTGAGCCTATGGCATGAGCGATCGCTGCTCTATTAGATGCTTATCTTCATTCTCTTATAGAGGTCCTTGAAAAATCCTCAGGACCCAGCCAATATTTTTACAACATCTTTTTCCATACCCAGACCTCCATTCACCATTATATATTAATGACTATGACCATCAGTCTGTTCTGTGAGAGATCCAGGAAATGCATCGAGTAAATTGCTTTATGAAATTACACAGTGGCTCTGTGATGTTGATCAGGATGCTTGCCAAGTTGGTTTGGTTTCAGCTTGATTGCAGGCAGTAATGGACATTTTACTTTTGGATATTACACTGTATTCAGTATTTAAAGTGACAGAATGTATTATCTTCTTTTCTACATTGATTCTTTATACATAAGTTACTCAGTTAACTGTTGGTAAATATAAATAAATAAAAAAATCTAGATTTCTGATACGCTTGAGGTGACATCAGGCATTAAATATTTGGTAACACTTAAGAATACTATATAGTTAGCTATTAATGATAAAACGTTATTGTAAAGCAGGGATTTTCAAATTGCAGGCTTCAATATGGCACACAAATATTGTTATCATTCAGTACCATGGCATATATCAAAGTACCATGGTGATACCATCCAATATCATCATCACCATAGTATCGCCACAGTATTGTAATTTGGCTGATACTTATATGGTCACAACACCCTAATTCCTGCCCCTCACTCCACTCTTATTCTCTCTTTACCTCTCACTCCATCCTTTGTCTCATGTCTCTGGGTCCCTCTGTCCTGAGACATGTGGAGGTCAGAGTCGTTTTTCTCTCCAGTGATACACGTGGGTCTCCTCCTCCTCCTCCTCCTCCTCCTCCACCTCTCTCACTCCCCCCTCTCTCTTCTCTTGCAGTGAGAGTACAGCAGGAGGGTGTGGACCGGAGAGAGACACAGAAGAAGAAACAGATCGAGTGAGAAAGAGAACAGAAGAGAAGGAGGCAGATTGGAGGACTGCTTTTCTCTGAGTGGGATTATCCAAGGTTTTTCTGCCGGTTGTGTTTGTGCCTGAAAGCAGGTGCAATGCCTGCCACGTCACAACAGCAGGTGGGCAGCAGGGGGCAATGTGCCCCTCTCCTGCTCCCTCTGCTCTCTCTCCTCCTGCTGTTCCTCGATCCCAAGCCTGGGCAAGCCACCATCAACATCCCATCCAAATGTGAGTATAGGATTTTACAATGCATATAATACAGTATGTACACTATCTGTCAAAAGACTAGACACACCTAGTCATTCTTGTTTATACAATTTTCCCAGATTTTAGAATAATAGTGAAGTCACAAAACTGTTAAATAATATAAATGGAAGTTTGGAAATTAGCTATGTAGTGAACAAAAATGTTAATCAAATCAAAACTATCTTTTATTTTAGCTTCTTTAAACTACTTTGTCTGCACACTAGGCATTCCTTTTGCCAACTTCATCAGGCATCCAACTGGGATGTATTTAAATGTAGTTTATGAATTCCCATATACTTTGGCTACTTGTTGACTGGTTTTCCTTCCCTCTCTGGACTAACTTGTCAATTAAAATAATAATTATAATAAATTAAGTGTAAGAAGTTCATATATTGGCACAATTTATATTTGTCTACAAAACTAATTTGAAGCATTGAAGCATAAGGATTTAGACTAAAAGGTTTTTAAAATCATGAGAAATTTTAGTCAAATTCTATTCCAAACTTTGCACTGGTAGCAGAAAAACAAGTTTTAACAATGGTTGTTTTTCTGCGATAACTTATTGTTTTGATTATTACACTATGTTAAAGAGGTCTTTAATTGCTTCATTGATTAACTTATTGATCCAAGCACTAGTACAGGCCTGTTACTGATTGAAAGGAAACTCCACCTGCATAGTAACTGTAAAAACATCAGCTTATCCACCCCTGCTACAAGTTTCCTAAAGCTATAGACAGCACTGGGGTTGTTGCTACTATTGTACATCTGCAATGTAAGATTGCCCCAGTGTATCAATGAATCAGACACTGTCCTGCCTCTCTCCATACATACACTAAATAAGAAAACTAAAGGATGAAAACAGTGAATGAGATGTCACTGAAGAGTTACATCAGCAGTAAAGGTCAAGGTATCTCTTGACTTTCAATTAGTGACCTTTAAATTGAAGACGTGGACATGAATGTGGCCATTAAGATTAATATACACAACCACGTTAAAATGTTCAGCCAACACCCAGCTTGACTGGGAATAGCAAAAGTGCTCTGCGCTTACACCCACTGTCTCACTGCCTGCAGAGCCATTTTCAAAGATTCAATGCAATTGTTTTCATATTAAGTTGTGAGACTGCAGTATCATCCAGTAATGCAAAGGAAGTTTGAAATCACAGCAAGGAAAACAGCTTGGTAGTGAGTATATATTTGTGCCCTGCTTTGCCAGAGTCTTGTTATCTCTAGCATGCCTATTGGGTCTTGGCCAGCTGAACTAAAGTCCAGGTGTCAGAGCTGGCATAATGTTTTTTCTTTGTTTCCTTGCCTCCAATTTGGCATAATCATACAAATATTCACTCATTCACTCATACAAATATTTTATCTCATAAAGAAAAAAGATCCAGTGTATTATCTGGCTTAATGTAATCTATGTGTCTATACTTGTTTGCTAGTTAACCAGCTTGTTTTATGTTGGTTTCATCATAAATATTGGTGAATACAACTTGTGAGGGATGGCCATTTCTAGAAGAAAAAGTATGGATTGACTAGATGCATTAGGTTTACACCTGCCACACCTGCGCAATGGAGTAGTGTGTAAAGACGGTGTGGCTGTTCCCTTTTCCATACTGTTTCCTGTCTCCACTCTTATGCTTTCCTTTAATACTACTTATAACAATAAATATAAGAGTGGGTGAGCAGGGTGAAGGTCAGGGAGTTGAGAGAAAGGTTTGATCCATTGAACCATAGTTTTACTATAGTAACACTGTTGTAACCATGTTTTTTTTTTATTTTGTTGGCAGAAGCCATAGTTTGAATGCAATTAACCATGATGTGACTACAGTTATATGGTGTATATAGTAGAGTTACGTCTAGATTATATTATTATAGATATCATAATTTAAGAATAATTGTCTAATGGGAGGTCCTCGCAAGTATAGGTTTAATAGTTTGAGTGTATGTGTCTTCTAAGTGGTAAAAGCATTTGAATTCATCTGTTTTGTGTAACATATAAGTGCATGTTTCTTGTACTGTATTTTACTGTAAACTTACATGATTTCTTTGTGATTGATTCCCCTGCTGACTCAATGGACAGACAAAATTAGAGACTGTAAGTATCTTAAGCCCTGTGTGCATGTGTAATTGTGTACAAAATATGTGATTTGCATGCACTAACTTCCACTCCCTTACTTTAATTTCCCAGACTTATTCCAATAACAGAAAAGATCCTGCAGCAACAGCAAAGCCTTCTGATTAGCTAAGAAATCTGTTTGTTATATTCAGAAGTGTTTGTACAATTGGAAAAATTTCAGAGCACAGTAAGACATGGATATTTTAAAATGAACCCTTCTACAGTCTTTGTTACAGGCAAACACTCTTAGTATTACTGGTCAAATTTGACGAGATACAGTAATAAAATAAAAAAAAATTTCACCGAAGTAATAACACTAAACTTATGAATTTTTTTATTTTATGGTATTTTATCCTAATTTACCTCTAAATAACTATATTACACCATTTCACATATAATTAAAACACATTTTATATTTCTTTCACTTCATTAAAATCATACATTTCATTAAACCTGAAAAAATATCAAAATGTTTCATGCATTTGGAGCATCTGCTGAGTGTATGTATATATATATATATATATATATATATATATATATATATATATATATATATATATATATATATACACGTACATATTAAATGACAATTATAACCAGTGGATGACTGCAGTTATCCACACATGCTGCCTGGTCACTTTAGACCGATGTTGTAACAAAGTTAATTTATAGAAGTTATGAATTTGGATATATATTTAATATGATATTTTATTTGGATATATATTTAATATTTTGTTTTATGTTTGCAGTCATACTTGACATATGGTGTTACAAAGAGAAGCCTTAGAGTAAGCATTTAGTTACAAACCATTTATTTTGCAAACATGAAAATTCAATACGAATTCAGTAAGTGAAGTAGATGAAGTATAAAAATGGGAAGATAACGAACAGGAAGATTATGAATGGCAATAAACAAATTATTCACAAACAGTGGAGAAGAAAAATATGAATAAAGTTTTGTTTTTAATAACATCTTATAATAAATAAAGTTTGGTATATCACACAGACTCATGGAATCTTGTTAGCAGTTTTTGTGCGTGTGTTGAGATGGCAGGTGTAGAAATATCACCAAGCCTTATACCATTTGAAGGAAATATTTTTATTACAAATATCCAGTCAAATCGGTCAAAATAACCAAACAGAAATGTAAGAAATGCTATTTCATCATTGTGCTGCTGAAATAGAACTGTGAGCAAGGCCCAAGAAAGCCACATAACATTACATTAAAGTTTTACATTAAAGTGTTTTTGTATGGATGGTGTGTATATGTTCTCTATCAGTGTGTTTGTGTGTACAGTATGTGTGTGAGTGAGAGAGAAAGAGAGATGTGTGTGTGTGTGTGTGTGTGTGTGTGTGTGTGTGTGTGTGTGTGTGTGTGTGTGTGTTTGATAAAACCACCTAGATTCATAGTATCAATTCTGAATTATAATTGTTTTGTGTGTAGGAAAAGTCACCAAGCCTTGTACCGCTCCGATGAAGGGAAACTGAAATCAAATCAGTCAAAATGACCAAAGACAGTAGAAGGGTTAATAATATGTGTGATGTAATTGCTGTTTCAAGTTTTGGAGTGTCTGGACAAGTTTCTTTATATTCAGTTCTGATTGATATTAGCTACAATTATAAGAACACTTGCCTCTTGAGACAGCGAATACAGAACAAATCTGAAAGCTAGAATATCTGAAGATGCCCTAAACCATTCCGTTGATAGGCCTAGAACAAAATAATTAAGAATATATGAAAAGTTATATAACAGATATACAGTATATACAAAAAAATTATAATATTAAATCAGAGGAATGCATGACTTTTTAAAGTATCTTGGGCATAAGCACTTGTTTATAGCCTCAGTAAATGTGTTTGTAGATTACATCAAGGGCTTCCTATCTCCGTCACTTTTTCTCTCCTCCACTCTCAGTTCCTTCCTGCCTTTAACAGGCTACTCATACTCATCAACATTTGACACTTGGAGAACATCTTGTGCTCACACAATCTCCATGTATTGCCTCCTCACACTTTACAATGCTCTCTTCATTTTCTTCTTTTCACTTGGGAGTTTTAATGAAATTAATTATATTACATATCTTAGACATATCTGTTGGAACTAATCAGTTGTGTGAAAGATTCAGGGACACTGGCTTCAGAACACTGTTGAGATTAACAGGAAACGGTACTGCAGGAAGTCATTGTCGCAGTGCATCATTAAGTTGTTGAGAATATTGCTTGTCATGTGGTTACAGCAGGTCAGCAGAAGGGCTGCTTATCTACTGCAACTAATACAGTATGCCTTCCTCATCCACATCTGAGAATAATTAATGAAGATAATATAGGTTTCTGGAAATAGAAAACTTTGTTCTATTTTCCTTTCTAATTTCACAGCTCAAATAGAAATCTAATTTTATTTTCTCTCTGCAGTAAAAAGCCCTCCAGTGATTACTACCCAACCAGACTCTGTCACCACCTTTTCAACGGATGACATCACACTCACCTGTGAGGCAACTGGGAATCCTCCACCCACGTCAGTATCCATAGCATCATGTTAACATTATTTGGTAACATCTTACTTGAGACCTCTACAGAATGCCTTATAAAATACATTGTACTGCATTGTATGTTTTATCATTTTAACCACAGTTATAGTACATTAGGCACCTTACACCTTACAATACAGTACACCTTTAAACTTATAATGCATTATAATGCAGATAGCACAAGAAATTAGGAGTTTTTCCATGTTTTCGAATGCATTATTTCTTTAAAGTTATAGGTAAGAATAGTTAAGTATTATAATGTATTATGTGGTTTAACAGTGATAACCGATATAACTGGTTAAAATTATTCAAGTGAACATGTAAATGATTATAAGGTGTTTTGTAAAGCAATATTATATTATATATTATAATAAATATTGCATTATTTTGTATGCGTATATTTATTTATTTATAATGCTTTATATCAAGGATTTAGTAATATTCAATAGGGGTGAACCAAATGTAAAAGTTTAAGAATCTGTCATTGAAAAACCCATACTGATAAACCACTACTACAAATATTAGGGGGGACGTGTCCCCCTCTTGGTCTGTTATTGTTACAGCCCTACTATATGCATGTGCAAGCATCAGCTAATGTGTTACTCATAATTTCCTATCAATCTTAAAAGGATTGGTCGAGAAACAATATTAAATGTCACTCCAACCCATAAATTTAATTAATGAATGTTATACTTCTGTTATGTTAAAAATCACTTTTTGAATTCAATGAGTTTGTCGTGATATCTCATTTATTTCTTCTCTGCATCATCACTAGGTTCCGATGGGTTAAAGATGGATTGGAGTTTGACCCGTCTCAGGACCCTGACCTTTCAGTGTCCACAGATTCTGGAACTTTTTCATTGACAGTCAAGGAAGGACCGATCCACCAGTACCAGGGCCGATATAGCTGCTATGCATCTAACGAGCTTGGCACGGCTGTGTCTAATGAGGCTCGCATTATCACAGAGAGTAAGTCGCATTCATTACTATAACATTATGGAGCGACGCGCACTTGATTGCATGTTTGATATCCCTAATGTTAACACAAGTGGTGAGTTTTTCTACAGAGAGAAGCTGGTGCACAGCAGCACACAATCAAATCCCTGCCCCCTGTTGTTTCTTATGCATAAAATGCCATTTAGTGGAAATTTCAGCTCATTTTGTGTGCCAGTCACACTAACAGTTTACAGACATGGTCAGAATTCCTAAACAAATACAAATCACAGATTGCTCCCCAATTAGCTGTCAAACATGACACTAACTAGCACTTTGTATGTCACAACTATTAATATGCCTTGATATCTAGCAAACTACCTGTGTCATTCTCACCTTATACCGACCTCTCTGATAGTTTCCGTGACAACGGTTACCTCAGAAACCAGTGTGAGTTGATGCCGTGTAAGGGTGTCAGCAGGGACGACTACTCTTGGGATTAATGCATGCAGGAAGTGAGAGTACTCAGCATGAGCAGGGCTAACAATAGCCCTCATATTATGAACTCCTCATGCAGCTGGGGCTGGCTACATTAATATTATTTGCGTAATCTCAGACTTACACTCTTACAATCATTTCAAAGCATTGTCTAAGTAATTCTTGTTTAGCTATGTCATTTTTAATTGCATTATGATGTTTGATTGTTTTGTTAGCTGTGGGGTGTTTAAGTAATTGCAAGTTATAGCAAACTTCAGTTTCTCACAAGCATAATTTGCATTGGAAATCAACAAGATTATTACGTTTTGTAATTACAGATTTTTACAGCAATTTAAAGCCCTTCTCTCATTTCTATGTTACTCTCTTGTTCCCTCTATATTGCTCTGTACCTCTCTTTTAAGTGTCAATACAAATAATCTAACACAAAAAATAATATTAATATGAGATAATCTCTTCATAATGATTAATAGGTAACGACTCGGTTACTAACGTAAACTCGGTTCCCTGAGAGAGGGAACGACTATTGCGTAAGTAGCTTACATTATGGGAAAACTCCGTTTCTCGAGAAATATTGAAGTCTTTATGTAAAACGCATTGCAGCTGCACAGCAGACAGTGATGAGCGAGGCAGCTCGGTCATTGGCTGTGCTGCGGCAACTGCTCGAACCAATGACGGGGCGATTTAGAACGCGCCACCAATGGGGGCGCGCCCCGCTTTCGCGCGCTCATAGCCTGCTGAAATTAGCATATGAGGGCTATATAATGAGCATCCTGTCATTCCGGTTCTTTTGGTTCAATCGACTGAAGCGACTGACCAAGCACAGGCATGGCAGCTTACGCAATAGTCGTTCCCTCTCTCAGGAACGACTTATCGAGAGGTCTCTCCTATTGCGTAAGTAGCTTACGCTATGGGAACCCCATGTAAAACGCCGTGCGTGCTGACTTCGCTGTATAAAGCCAGAGGCAGGTGCCTGAGCCTTAATGATTATTCCACGAGCTGGCCAGAGGCGAGCTATTTAGTGGGGTATGACAGGGCGCCCTTACCTACAAGGTGGGGCGCTCCTTGTACAAACACAAGTACACATCATATGTACTGAGTTTTTTGTGTACTGGTACGCATAATAAACCCTCTAAGTCGGTCAGAGACGGACCTTATAAGGGAGGAGATAATGCCCAGCATGTACATACTCCAGCTCATTCCACAGTCAGACTGATAGAATGTTGGAATGTAGTGAGGGGACCTGTAGGTTATAAAACCTGATAAATGTCGAAGGCGAGGCCCAGCCTGCCGCTGCACAAATATCTTAAATGGGTATCCCACTCGACCATGCCCACGAGGAGGCCATGCTCCTCGTAGAGTGAGCTCTGACGCCTAAGGGGCATTGAAGGCCCTTGGCTTCATAAGCTAGCGCTATAGCATCCACTATCCAGCGCGATATTCGTTGCTTTGAAACAGCGAGACCCTTAGTTCGGCCGCCAAAGCATACGAATAATTGTTCCGTCTGTCTGAACAGGGCAGAACGTTCCAAATATACTCTGAGCGCCCTGACCGGGCAGAGTAAATTTGCGTCGCCTTCGTCTGCTGAGGACGATAGCGCTGCCAGAGATATCACCTGTGCTCTGAAGGGAGTGGAGAGCACCTTAGGAATATACCCGTGCTTTGGCCTAAGGACAACTCTGCAGTCGTTAGGTCCAAATTCCAGGCAAGCAGCGCTTGATGACAGCGCGTGCAGGTCGCCAACTCTTTTAACTGAAGCGAGTGCCAGCAAGAGCGTGGTTTTGAGCGAGAGCTGCTTGAGGTGCACGGTTCGGAGAGGTTCGAACGGGGCACCTTTGAGTGCGTCCAGGACCGTGGCCAGGTCCCAGATTGGCACCGAAGGTGGGCGAGGAGGGTTCATCCTCCTAGCGCCTCTTAGGAAACGAACGATCAGATCGTTTTTTCCTAATGAATGTCCTTTATCAGGACTGTGTGACGCCGCTATGGCAGCCACATAGACTTTGAGCGTGGAGGGTGTGCGGCCCGCCTCCAGCAGCTCCTGCAAAAAAGGCGAGTACGCTCGGTATCTCGCACGTTTTGGGGTTCAAGCTCTTGGTATCACACCAGTCACTGAACACTTTCCACTTTTGGGCATACAAGCGCCTCGTAGAGGGGGCTCGTGCCTCAGCAATGGTTTTCAGAACTCCACTGGGGAGGTTCTCGGGAACCCGTTGAGGGGCCATGCATGGAGGGCCCACAGATCGGGGCGGGGATGAAGAATCATCCCGCTGGCCTGTCCAAGGAGGTCTTGCCTCAGCGGAATCGGCCATGGGGCAGATTGCATCATCTGTACCAGCTCTGGAAACCACGTCTGGTTTTTCCAGAGTGGGGCTACCAGGAGCACTGCACATTTCACCTCCCTGATCCGACTGATGACCTGAGGCAGCATCGCGATCGAGGGAAAAGCATACAAGGGGCGGCTCGGCCAAACTTGGGCGAGCGTGTCCGTGCTTTTGAGAAGAGAGGGCAGTGCGTGTTTTCCTTGGAGGCGAACCTCCGCCTCGCCAAAGGTTCGCCATAACCACTGAACCGTCAGAGGGTGGAGAGACCATTCTCCTGGGAGAACTTTGTCTCTGGATAGCATGTCCGCTCCTTGGTTCAGGACGCCTGGCACGTGCGCTGCTCTTAGCGAGCGCAGGTGATGTTGTGACCATAGAATGAGCTCCCTGGCCATAGAGTGCAGGGAGCTCGATCTGAGTCCACCTTGGCGATTTATATACGAAACTACCGTCATGTTGTCCGTTCGGACCAGGACGTGTTCGTTTTACAGGTACGGAAGCAGGGCTCTGAGAGCCAAGGCGACCGCTTTCATTTCCAGACAGTTTATGTGTAGGCGCTTTTCCGGGTTTGATCAAAAACCGGAAACAGGCCTGCCCTCGTAAAGGGCCCCCCATCCTATTTTGGAGGCATCTGTCGTGATCATTTTTCTCCGCGTATTCACGCCCAGACTCACGCCGGTTTGATACCATTTTATGGCTTTCCAGGGCGTCAGGGCTTTTATACAGCCGTGATTCGCTCTGATCAAAAAGTGGCCTGAGCGCCACGCGTGAGTGGGGACGCGGCTCTTGAGCCAGCGCTGGAGAGGACGCATGTGCAACAATCCTAGCTGGAGTACAGCTGATGCCGAGGCCATGAGGCTGAGCAGTCTCTGAAATCGTTTGATGGGGGCGTGCGCGCCCGTTCTGAACGATGTTGCAAGGCGTCGAATAGAAAGCGCGCGCTCTGATGAGAGGCGCGCTGTCATCTGCACTGAGTCTAGCACTATTCCCAGAAAAGAAATATTCTGGCTGGGGGATAGCACGCTCTTTGCAAAATTTATTCTCAGACCCAGGCATTGTAAATGGCTGATAGTCCAAGATCTGTGTGTCATTAACTGAACCTCTGATTGTGCTATGATTAGCCAATCGTCGAGGTAATTCAGTATCCGCACTCCCCGCTGTCTCAGGGGGGAAAGTGCTGCATCCATACATTTCGTGAATGTACGGGGGGCCACTGATAGGCCGAATGGTAGTACTGTGTACTGGTATGACTGTCCCTCGAAAGCGAATCTCAGAAAGGGCCTGTGATGAGGCGCTATCGGGATGTGAAAGTAAGCGTCTTTCAAATCCACTGATAGAAACCAATCCCTGGGGGCGAACTTGCGTGAGGATGTGATTGGTTGATAACATTCTGAACGAGCGAATCATTAATCCTTTTTCGGGACGAGAAAATAGCGGCTGTAAAAACCCGCCTCGCTCAAAGAGGGAGGAACAGTTTCTATAGCGCCCTTCTCTATCAGTTTGAGCACCTCGGTGCGTAGAACATGTGACACATCTTTCCTCACTTTCGTCTCGACCACCGCTGAAAAGCGGGGTGGTCTGCGAGCGAATTGAAGTGAGTATCCGTGTTTTATTATGTTCAAAAACCCATTTCGGCATGTCGGGGATTTTTTCCCAGGCTTCTGCTCGCACAGATATGGGCTGAATGCCGGCTGGGGGTGTGTCGCAGTGACGTATGGGCCCCGCCGGCAAATCGCTTTGTGCTAACACAGAATCTACGGCTCTCATTGAGTGCCGAGTGCAGAGGTGCGTGTGAGAGTACAAGCACATGCGCTATTTCCGAAATGCTGACAGCATGAGTGCTTGAAACTGTATGAACAGTGTTTTGAAGTGGGGGTGCATTCATCATTATGGGCACGCGCGCCACGTTCATAAAGCTTTCCGCATTTAGCGGGGAGTTTCTTAGCTCGCGCATTACATCTGTGATGTTTGCGGCATAGCTGTTTGAAACTGTGTGGGTAGCTGTGTGTAGGGGTGCGTGCAATACAGCAGGCACACGCGCTACACTTATAGCACTTCCCGTTTTTACTGGGGAAGTGTTTATAACTGTGGGAACAGTGCTTGTGTGTAGTGGTGCATACATGACAATAGGCACACGATCTACATATTTGAGACATCCAGCCTGAGCTGGGGAGGTGTTTGGCACTGTTTGGACAGTATTGATATGTGGGAATGCGCACTTTAGTGTGGACATGTGAACCCTTAGTGACACAGGCAGAAAATGACTCTTTTGGTGATTTCTGTGTGTCGCCGTGAAAACGGCGTTTGATTGCAGGTGAGCGAGTTTTATGACTGGCCCATTGACTGCTGTATAGACATTTCCAACCGCCTGTAAGGGGACTGGGTAATGTTCTAATGTTCTACACTGAGCTTACAGCTCTCAGAGGCACATGCGCGCGCTGAGCAGCTTTGTTGAGTGCGTGTGAGATTACAGGCACACGCGTTATCTCCGTAATGCTCTGCAGAAAGAGCCGGAGAAATGTTCGAAACTACAGTGTTTACGGGTGGGGGTGCATACATAGGCACGCGCGCCACTTCCATAAAGCTTCCCGCTCTTAGCGGGGAGTTTCTTGGCCCGCGCGTCGCATCTGTGATGCTCGCGGCTCTGTTTGGAACTGTATGGGCAGCTCTTATGGGTGGGGGTGCATACTGTGGTAGGCACGCGCGCCACATAAAGCTTTCCGCATTTAGCGGGGAGTTTCTTAGCTCGCGCATTGCATCTGTGATGCTTGCGGCATTTAGAGAGCTGTGTGAAACTGTATGGGTATGTGTGTGTAGGGGTGCGTGCATGACAGCAGGCACGCGCGCTATACTTTTAGTACTTCCCACTTTTACTGGGGAAGCGTTTATAACTGTGGGAACAGTGCTTGTGTGTAGTGGTGCATACATGACAGTAGGCACACGATCTACATTTATGGGTCGTCCAGCTGGAGCTGGGGAAGTATTTGGCACTGTTTGGACAGTATTGATAAGTGGGAGTGCGCACTTTAGCGTGGACACGTGACCCCTTAGTGACACAGGCAGAAAATGATTTTTGTGTTTTCTGTGTGTTGCCGTTAACACGGCGTTTGAGTGCAGGTGAGCGAGTTCTGTGACTGGCCCATCGACTGCTGTACAGACATTTCCAGCCGCCTGTAAGGGGACTGGGTAATGTTTTACACGTTTTGCTCGCTGGTGCTGAGGCGGTCTCTTCCATGCTGGTGCCCGCGCTCGTGTCCGCTGATGTCGATGGTGCGGGGTCGAACGAGCCCGGCCAGTCGTTGGATGCAGCGTCAATAGAATGTCATCCTTTCCATCGTCGTCCCCTGGCGCGCCGAACGAGACGAGACCCACCGCTCTGTTGGAGGGGTGCTGGTCCGCTCTCGTGGGCGGCGGGGAGATCTCTGGTAGCGGTGAAGCACGCGGGGACTGAGCCGGCGTGACGTCACCGAAGTCTACGTGCTCTGGCAGCCTCTGTGAGCGGTGATTTTTCTTGCGCAGCTCGAACAGAGGTGGCAGCACGGTGGCAGCCGGCTCGCTTGCGGTGAAAACGGCAAAGCGAGCGCGCAGCCCGGCGAGGCCCAGTGAGTCGCATTCGGGGCATCCGCCCTGAATGAGTGCAGCTTCTGCGTGGTCTGGTCCCAGGTAGCGAGTGCAAATGATGTGATGATCCCCGTCAGGAAGAGGGCCTCTGCACGAGGCACAGGTTGAAGTCATCTGAAACAACACCTTAGAAACATCACTCTTTTACTTAAAAAAGCGTCGCGGGGGCGAGTGCTTGCAGTAAAAGAATATGCTTAGTAAAAGGATATGCGATGCGCGCCGGATGGCGTAGCAGAAGGCTTCGAAGGAGGCTGAAGGTGCCGGCGTCCTCTTAGCAGTCCTGCTGTAGCTTTTCAACGGCGGCGAAAGACTCCAACAATCCGGAGAATCCAGCGAAGAGAAGATCTTCGCTGAAGGAGATAAATCTAAAGAACCGGAATGACGGGATGCTCATTATATAGCCCTCATATGCTAATTTCAGCAGGCTATGAGCGCGCGAAAGCGGGGCGCGCCCCCATTGGTGGCGCGTTCTAAATCACCCCGTCATTGGTTCGAGCAGTTGCCGCAGCACAGCAAATGACCGAGCTGCCTCGCTCATCACTGTCTGCTGTGCAGCTGCAATGCGTTTTACATAAAGACTTCAATATTTCTCGAGAAACGGAGTTTTCCCATAGCGTAAGCTACTTACGCAATAGGAGAGACCTCTCGATAAGGGAACTCTTTTTTAAGGGTCCACAATAATGCACTAGTTAAGCATGAATAAAACAGTAATTAATATACAACTGAATGTAGAGTAAGGCCATCTTAGCTGGAAATGTATTATTTAGTGAGGAAATTCATGTAATTAATGCCCAATTTCAGAGAGCATATATCAAGTTTGCTAAACAATATTAAGCCAGTAATTAAGGCTCATTAGTACTGGCTTTACAAAGCTGTTACTAGTAAATTAATAACATCTTGACTCCCTGTTCTAAAGTGAAAGCTTCACCCACTCAAGTAATGGATATGTTTTGCTTGTTTCAATTACAATAAATTAAGTTGACTGCAAATACTGTAATCACCAAATAAATGTAATATATATATATATTGTGTATTATAACTTGTGTAATTAAATGTTTCACTTCAGAACTGAGAATCAATTTGTCTTTTAGAAATTCTTTAGTAACAGTTTAGTCAAACCAGTAATAATTAGTCATAATTACTGTTTTAATATTGTTCAATAAACTTAGAATGCCACCTAATAAGTGTAAAAACAAAACAATAACTTGAATAGGTCAAATTTCACTTTAACATGGGGAATAATTGACTTTAGATTTTAGTAATTTATTAGTAACAGCTTTGTGAAGACAATACTATTAGCCTTAATTACTGGCATATTATTGTTTAGTAAACTTGATATATGATATACCGTACAGTACATGATATCTGAAATAGAGCATTAGTTGCATTACTTTCTGCACAAAAATAAGCATTAAATAAGTTGTAAATTATAGCCAAGATAGGCTTACTCTACATTTAGATATGCATTAATATCTCTCTTATTCATGCTTAACTAGTGCATTATTGTGGAACCTAAAAATAAACTGTTTCCAAATAACAATGTAGATCTAAATAAAACATTGTAGATTATTATCAAAGAAATTAGCATACTCTGTGCTAAGAACATTCTACTGTGCATATATACTAGTAAATATGTTGGTCTAAGCAGTCATTTATGTGTTTACAGTGATCAAGGGTGTAGTTTCAATCCGGGAAGCTAACTCACTCTCTATCTTCAAAAAACGGCTAAAAACACATCTTTTCCAAAAGCACTTAACCGGTCAATAAAAAAAAAGAAAAAAAAATATATATATATATATATATATATATTTTACATTTCTTGCTGCACTTAAATCTGTTTTGTATACTATTATGATGATAGTGAAACTTTGTAATATGGCACTTTTTGTACCACTGTCTCCCTAAGATGATTCGCTGATGTTCTTCCTCTTTTGTAAGTCGCTTTGGATAAAAGCGTCTGCCAAATGAATAAATGTAATGTTTTAGCACTTGCGTTTGATATTTTTCGGTTAAATTAGACAAACGTATTCTGATGGTTGAAAGCTTTTCGAAGTATTTCTGTCTTGTATCTTGGCATATATGGCAGTCTCACCTCTCTTCCTTTTTCTCTTTGTCTGTCTCCATTTCTTAAACACAGACAATCCCACTCAACAGAAGGAGAAGAAGGTGTCAAAAAAAGTGGATGAAGGAGACAGTGTGGTGCTTCACTGTAACCCTCCTAATAGCACTGTGGTGCCAGTCATGCACTGGATGGACAAGAGTTAGTCTGTTGTTCTCTCACTATTTTCACATTTCCTCCCATATTTTCAATAAGATTATAAGCATTTTGTTACTCAGCATTATACAAATAAATGCACTTATTTATCCTTTCTTGTCTCTGTTCTCTCTGTCTGCCTTTTCAGAACTGAAGCACATTCAGCAGAATGAGCGTGTAATTCAGGGTCGGGATGGAAACCTGTACTTCTCTCATGTGACTGTGGCAGACAGCCGTGACGACTACACCTGCAACACTCAGTTCCTCAGTGCCCGCATCATCATGCTCAAAGATCCCATCAAGTTGACGGTTGTCCCCTGTAAGCAACAAGGCTGTGAATGCTGACTGTCCTAGACCAACCAGTGCTATTTTACCTTTTGAATCCAGTGGTGCCGAAACACATTTCGAAGTGGGAGGGGCATTGACTGGGGCTGGCTGTGATGTTATGACATGGAGCTTAACTCATGAATATTAATTTGGTCATGCTGACGTTGTGAAAGATTGAAGTGAATTAAACTTTAAACTGCAATAAGAAATGTAAATGGATTCAATGTTTAAACAATTCAAATTGCCAATACCACATCTTATGAACTTAGAATGTGACCCCACGTTTACGGCATCATTGTGTGGCCGCAAACAGCTGTGGCTGGAACAGAAGGTAGAGGGAGAGAGAGAGCAAGAGCAAGAGAGGATTCAAGTTTATCTGTTAGTTTTAGCCACATAAAGTATAGGGAGAGTCCACTGGGAGCTACCTGGGGTTAAATGCCATGCTCAAGGGCACAATAGTGATCGCTCAAGGATACCCACAGGGTTTCAGACCTGCAACCTTCCAGTTACCAGCTTAGATGCTTTACCACTAGACTACACCAGTCCATGTGTTCTATATGTGAATGTGTTAAGCTGTAGCTAAAGGTCTACAAGAGATTGCTCTGTCTGAAGCTCAGTAACAATATAATCCAGTGCCAGAAATTAACCAGGGCTTTAGACAAAAATGACTTTGAGAGCAATAAACCTTTTTATGGATTTAAATATATATATTCACCGATCAGACACTAAATTAAAACCGTCCACATGATCTCAAGCTGCGATGCACTGTGTGTTCTGACACCTTTCTGTCATGGCCAGTATTAAGTTTTTCAGCAATTTGTGCTATAGTAGTTATCTTCTCTGGGATCGGACCAGATAGGCTAGCTTTTTCTCCCCACGTGCATCAGTGAGCCGTGGGCGCCCGTGACCTTGTTGCTGGTTCACTGGTTGTCCTTCCTTGGACCACTTTTGGTAGGTACTAACCACTGCATACCGGGAACACCCCACAAGACCTGCCTTTTTGAGATCCTCTGACCCAGTCATCTAGCCATCACAATTTGGCCCTTGTCAAAGTCGCTCAGATTCTTACCCTTGCCCGTTTTTCCTGCTTCCAACACAGGAAATTCAAGAACTGACTGTTCACTAGCTGCTTAATATATCCCACCCCTTGACAGGTGTCATTGTAATGAGATAATATGTTATATGAATGTTATTCACTTCACCTGTGAATAGGGTTCTGAACCATAAATATTCTGAATAATTAACCAGGCATGGAATATGATTTTAAGAAATATATATATATACTGTTTACATGTATATGCTAGTGTATTTCTTAAAATTCTATTCTAGGCCTAGTTAATTATTCAAATTATTCAGGGTTCAGAATTTATTTTCTGAATTTTTCTGAATTGATTCAATTAAAGTATTTGACATAAAAGCATACACCCTCAAAAAGGAAAAAAATATATAAAATAAGCTAAAATTGTACTTAATTAACTTTTTAATTAAAAACATGTTACAGCAATCTTAAATGCTATTGTGTTTATGTATACAGTAAGTCTAACTCTACTCATTCCCATCACTAATTTCTTAATTTGTCTGTATTTCTAGCTAATTCGGTGGTGCGTAACAGAAGGCCACAAATGATGAGACCCACTGGCTCTCAGAGCTCCTACCTGGTGCTTAGTGGCCAAAACCTGGACCTGGAGTGCATTGTTCAGGGCTTGTAAGTCCCACTTGCTCTGATTGTGTGTTTTTGAGGGGGTGCAAAGTTTTACCAGGATTTTTACTTTAAAAGTGTTCTTAGGGCATAAAGGAAAAGGTTACAGTGCAGCAGTAAATCAATTATTTCCTCTTCTGCCCTACAAACATTTTAGGAGCAGGGGCCTAGACCATACTAAATTAGAATTGTCCTCAGATTTGCTTCTGTGATCTTGCATAACTTACAACCTTTGTAATCTCATTCTCTCTCTCCTCAGGCCTTCTCCCAAAATCCAGTGGATCAAGATAGATGCAGTCATGTCTGAGTCCCGCACTTCCAGAGACAGTTTTGACAGAGTGCTGCGCTTCAAGAATATCTCTGTGTCTGACAGTGGCAAGTATCAATGTTCTGCCACCAATCTGCAGGGGATGACCACTCACACCTACAGCATCACTGTAGAAGGTACGGCTTTACACTGCCAGATCAGTTCCTCTGAGGATTGGTGGGGTGTGTATTTGAGGGCAACTTTGATGGCTCAGAATAGCTTGGTAAAATTTTTAAAATTAAACACTGAGTTTTAAAATAACTTCCCTTCATAACAACCTGAGTTTACTCTCTGAGGGCTTTTAGCTTTGCATGATTGGTATATAATTGTATATTGGCTAATATTGGCAAAATAAACCCCAATACTTGCCAAATAAGTAAAAAGTTCGGAACCCATAGGTTATTATTTGTCAAAAATATTAATAACTGCAGTCTTGAACAAAACAAAATAGGTATCGTTTTAAAGATAAGAAGTAATTTACAATGCATGTAGGCATTATGACCAAAACTGAACAAGTGCTTTGAAATTTGCAGACTAATCAGAAGTGTTTCTCCGTTTTGCTAATTTATAAATAATTTTGTACTGTTCATATTATTGAAATCGGTAAAAACATCAAACAGCCATGTGTCATATGTCGTTGGAAAGCACTCAAAGAGTAGAACAGGTGTTGCTTATATGCTACGCTTCACAAAATATAAACAGAACATAAAATATCACATAAAATTATTTAGAAGAGGGGATTCCCTTTAAAAACGAGCCCACACACAACGTAATCGGATGCATAGATCAATTAATAATCCACACAAAATCACAAATTGCATGAAGCAAAAAATGTGCTATCTGGTTAAAAAAACTTTAACATTCCTGGATAAGACTACCTCGTCGGAAATTATATAGTATGTTATCCAGCATCATGGAACGCTAAACCATTCGTATTAGGATTTAAACCACTGCAACCAGAGGTAGAAGTCATCCAATATGGGCAGAGAGGACTGTTCACTCTAATTACATATGGCCACCAGAAGATGGCACTAAGTACATGACACAGACTCAGTGATGGCTCAAGAAATATGAATGAGATGTCCATGCCTGCATGCTTTGGAGAGAGAGCATACCTTTAGTCATTGTTGAATGTACATGTTTAAGAAGTTAGTATGTACAATTCTTATGTTTTATTAGTTTAGAGAGGCTTTTTGACACGTGGAGACTTTTTTGGATACAAATTATTTTCGTAAATGCTATAACTTTTTATTGCTTTGTCGTATCAACAAAACATTTTACTCAGTTACATGTGACATGATCGAACAAAACAAAATCCATTTTTGGAGCTACCTTATTTTAACCCTGAGATATTTCTCAGGAGATTGTCTTAGTTTTCTCTCATAATATTTCATAATCTATTTCATTTAAAAAATTAAAAGGTTTTCATTCAAATTATATAAAAAAATTGACCCTCTTTGATCCTTTTGTTTGTTTGTTTGTTTTGTTTATTTGTAGAATTATAAACCTTTAATTTTGGGCATGCTACTGAAATGGAAAATCTTTAAAAATACCTTCAGAGTTTAAAGGGATAAAATGCTTTGAAATATTGTTTTGAATTATAAGCCAGCAGAGTGCTTAGTGCTATAAGATAATTTAAACTAGGACAGTGTAGGAGATTGGTTTCCAAGGTCAGTGGTCAAATATACACTTTATCAGTCATTATACAAACTATATTGACCAATCAGAATCAAGCATTTTAAAGAGCAGTATAATAAAGCATACCATTGGCTACATATTGGCTACTGTGCTCTGTCTAGAAGCTTGCATATTTGTTTGCTAAGACCTGTCATGTGTAGTGGCAACTGTTGTGTTTTGTGGTGCTCTAGCTTCCCCATATTGGACTAAAGAACCAAAGAGCCAGCTGTATGCCCCTGGAGATACAGTTAAACTGGAATGTAAGGCTGATGGCATTCCCAGCCCCGCTGTGACCTGGACCATCAATGGCAATTCTCTTACTGGTAACTGATTCTTTCAGAACACATTCTACATGTTTTTGTACATCTTTCTGTTTCTTTTTGATTGTTGTTTATGTTGAATAATCTTTGTGTTAATTTGAGATGTAAGAGACATTGTTCGACATGTGCTAGCATACAATGATGTGTTTGTGCAGATATTGACCCAGACCCCAGACGCAGTGTGAAACATGGCATACTTACTCTGAAGAATGTGGAAATCAGTGACACCGCAGTGTATCAGTGCAAAGCCACCAATAAGCATGGAGCAGTCCTCGTCAATGCATATGTCTATGTTATAGGTGAGAGTATTTGGTCAAAAACTATTTTTAATGGTGCTTGCTAATGCAAAACCCCACACGCTAAGAATGAAATCATGGCTTGAAACTCTTTTTGGCTTGTTGATCATAACAGCATGCTAGAAACCACTTAAAATACCTTTGCAATCACATAGCAAAGCCTTGGCATCCACCCACAACACCCTAGCAGTGTAATGGCGAATTTTGCACAGGAAGCACACAATTTCTTTTAAATAAAATGAAAAAATAGATTCTGTGAATGCTGGAAACTTAATAATATTGGATTTCTTATTTCTCTAGAACTACCTCCTCAGATCCTGACAGAGGATGGCCTCATGTACTCAGTAGCAGAAGGACAGATGATCGAGCTAGCTTGTGAGACCTTTGGCTCTCCTCTGCCCAATGTCACATGGTAAGACAGATTAGATCCTGTGGGGTGTTCCTACCTCACATGCCAGAACTGATCCAGCCAGCTGTCCTGAGAATTGGTGGGGGGAAGGGGGTTTTTGGGGAGTACATTTTGACACGGGCAAATGTATTCACCGTAGTCATTCATACTATCATTCTAAATATTGATATACTTGAAATGTAGCACATTGCATCCACACGAACAGGCTCAAATAAATATATTTTTTCAGTGTTTAATATAGTTTTTTTTTTTATCAGTTTTTATTTTTATTTCATTTTGTATTTTGATGTGTATGTTCACAGGGAAGGTGAGTCCTGGGGTGCTCTTGTAGCCAACCCTAGGATGAGTCAATTATCTGATGGTTCTCTACAGATCAGTAATGCCTCTCTCAATGACAGTGGCCAGTATACTTGCACTGTCAACAATAGCAAAATCACCATCACTGCTGAGCTGGATGTACTCAGTAAGTTGCATACACATTAATGTCCATCATTTATTTAAAATGTATTTCATATCAAGCAATTATACTAGATTCTGTCAATTCCAGCAAGTCTTTTGTTAATGTTTTATTGTGCTCTGATATTTTCTAATTGATTCATACAGCTATCAGCACCGTATTGATTACTTATCACTTTTAAACATTATACAAACCACATAACAGAACCACACTGCTTTAAATGGTAATTGAGTTATAATCAATATTTTTACAAACACATAACAATTCCATTGTCTCTCAGACAAAACAGTCATTGTGAAACCTCCATTGGCTCTGCGAATCCAGCTGGGCAAACCAGCCACCCTTACCTGTGAGTACCAGGTGGACTCCAGGCAGGACAGCCCTCAAGTCCAGTGGAGGAAGAACAGAAAAAAGCTCTCAGAGTCCTCTTATTCAGACAAGTAAGCTTTTAAAACTTTCTTTTACTCAAAACAGGCTGCCACCACGCTAAGTTTAAGATACATAAAAGATCATTGGAAGTAGGTATTAACCGTAAATGTCTTAGGTACATGCTAGATGAATCCACCCTCATAATACCTGATGTCAAGGAAGGGGATGAAGGAATGTATACATGTGAGGTCATTACACCGCTGGATATGGCTGAAGCAAGTGGCTCCATCACTATAGTTGGTAGGACACTTCATAATCTTTGAAACAAATGTCGGTTATCTATGACATAGCCATCTTAAAACCATCTACCATTCAGGATTTGTATGCACTGCAAAAATGGCTGTTAGAAAATACGTTATTACAGAGGCCCTTAGAGGACAGGGCGGGAATTTTTTTTCTTAAATAGTTTTGCTTCTCTCGCAATAGTTTTAGTTTCATCGCAATACATTTTGCGTGCCCTCGCAATAGCTTGTGCTTCCTTTAAATAAGTGTTGCATGACCTCGCAATAGTTTGCGCTTCCTCCCAATAAGTTTTGTGTGCCCTCGCAATAGTTTTTCTTTTCCTCACAATAACTTTTGCGTGCCATCGAAATAGTTTGCGTTTCCTCGAAATTAGTTTTGCGTGCTCTTGAAATAAGTTTTGCGTGCCCTTGCAATAGTTTGTATTCCCTCACAATAAGTTTGGCGTGCCCTCGCAATAGTTTGCGTTTTCTCGAAATAAGTTTTGCGTGCCCTAGCAATAGTTTGCGTTTCCTCGAAATGAGTTTTGCGTGCCCTCGCAATAGTTTGCGTTTCCTCGAAATAAGTTTTGCGTGCCCTAGCAATAGTTTGCGTTCCCTCACAATAAGTTTTGCGTGCCCTCGAAATAGTTTTCGTTCCTTCACAATACGTTTTGGATGCCCTCGCAATAGTTTGCTTTCCCTCACAACAGGTTTTCCGTGCACACACAATAGCTTGCATTTCCTCTAAATACATTTTGTGTGCCCTCGCAATAGTTTGCGTTCCTTCACAATAAGTTTTGTGTGCCCTCGCAATAGTTTACGTTCCCTCCCAATAAGATTTGCGTGCCCTCGCAATAGCTTCCGTTCCCTCCCAATAAGTTTTCCGTGCCCTCGCAATAGTTTTCGTTCCTTCGCAATAAGTTTTCCGTGCCCTTGCAATAGTTTGCGTTCCTTCACAATAAGTTTTCCGTGCCCTGATAGTTTGCGTTCCTTCACAATAAGTTTTGTGTGCCCTCACAATAGTTGCGTTCCTTCACAATAAGTTTTGTGTGCCCTCACAATAGTTTGCGTTCCTTCACAATAAGTTTTGCGTTCCCTCCCAATAAGTTTTTGTGCCCTCACAATAAGTTTTGCGTGCCCTCGCAATAGCTTGTGTTTCCTCTAAATATGTTTTGTGTTCCTTCACAAGTGTCACTGATCACTCACTGGTTTGGTTCTCAAATTATCTTTCTCACAGGTTTCAACGTTTAAGATTTGAAAACCTTTTTTCCCATTCTCTACCGGTCACCAGGGGTGTCCCCCAAGGCTCCATTCTTGGCCCTACACTTTTCTCAATTTATATTAATAACATTCCCCAGGCAGTTGGTAATTCACTCATTCACTTATATGCTGATGATACAATCCTTTATGCCATGGGCTCCTCCCCTGATGCTGTTCAAACTACCTTGCAAGATAGCTTTTTCCAACTACAGCAATCCTTTACACAACTCAAACTCACTCTTAATACCTTCAAAACAATAACCATGTGGTTTTACCGTAAGGGTACAACGCCTCCTCCAGCCCTTAAAATCACCACTTGCAAGGGGGCTATTCTAGAACAAGTCACTGCATATAAATACTTGGGTATCTGGTTGGAAACTTCACTTTCTTTCTCCATCCACATATCAAAGCTGCAATCTAAGGTCAAGGCCAAGCTTGGTTTCCTTTACAGAAACCGCTCTTCCTTCACCACTTCTGCCAAACTTACTCTAATTCAAATGACCATTCTACCCATGTTAGACTATGGAGACACTATATACAGGGTTGCTTGCAAGTCCACTCTATCAACTCTTGACACTCTTTACCATTCCGCTATCAGGTTTGCCATAAATGCTCCTTTCAATACACACCACTGCGCTTTATATTCATCTGTCAACTGGCCCTCCCTTCACAATCACCGCAAAATTCACTGGTTCACTTTCATTTACAAGACCCTTCTCGGCCGCTCACCCCCTTACTTGGGTCACCTGCTGCAGCCAAAGCCTGTCATGTACAACAACCGGTCCTCACTTCGTCTTCAATTACGTATTCCCAGAACTAACTCTGCCTTAGCTCTTGCTTCTTTTCAATCTGCTGCCGCTCGCGACTGGAATGCCCTGCAAAATATTCTCAAACTAGATACACTAATTTCAATTTCATCTTTTAAAACTATTATATCATCCTTGTTCACGGACACATGCAGTTGCTTGTCTACATAATCATTTTGTGTTGTCTACTGTGTTGTTTTAAATTGTATTTATTGTAATTGTTAACCTGTATGTATTTGTAATGTACTGTATTTATTTTAGCCCCATTACCTTTCCCTAAGTGGTTATTCCACTTGTCAGGCCGCCATTGTAAATAAGAACAACTTCTTAATGACTTGCCTGTAAAAATAAAGAAGAAAAGAAAAACAATACGTTTTGTGTGTCCTCGCAATAAATCTTCCATGGTTTTACATGGTTTTACTGCAGTAATCATATTTTAACCTTGATATTTGTTGTAAACCCATATTAATAAAACAGGAATTCAATAACTGTGGTAATAAAAATCATTATTTTGTGGTTATTATGGTTTTACTACAAATACTATGATAAAACCATAGTAACCACAAGATTTACCAAATACATTAGATGTGCTGTATATTTGCTTTTGTACATTAACTTTTATAACTTAAAATAGCAATAACACTGTGAAATGAGAATATACTGTAGGAGTAGATTTAAGGTTAAAAGCAGCACTTAAAATAAGAGCGCAACCAGATTTTTGCTTGTTTGAGAATTAGTGAAGCTGGCATTAGTGAAGCATTTCCAAAATGTATTTATAGAATCAAGCATGTTGTGGTGTGTTACATGTCTTCTGTTAATTGTGACCTACAGAAGGTGCAAAATATCAAGAATATCAAGTTTTGCTGTAGCCGGATTGAAGGAATAACATTTAAAAACATAGATGTTTCTTTTTACTGGCATCTTACTACTCTGCCCTCTTTGTGATCTTTTATTCACCAGACCGACCAGACCCTCCAACCCAAGTCCTGATGAACGAACTTAAAGAACGTAGTGTCACTCTCAGCTGGACACCTGGAGATGATCACAACAGCCCTGTGCTTGGTATATAATTCTGACTATTTATATATAATATATATGGAAACAAATGTGTATGGAGTCTGCATTTGTCAATATTTGATACATGTTCATGGCTTAAAGTGTAGTTGCTTATTGATTTTTGCTCCATTATATGGCAAATGGGCAGTACAACAGCATGTGGTAAATTTCTGTATGTGTTCTGTATTTATCTAGAGTATTTGATTGAGTCTGAAGAGACAGGATCTGAAACAAATGAATGGAAAGAACTAAGTCGTGTGTTGGGCAGCAATCGGCAAGCTACCGTTTCCCTGAAGCCCTTCATTTCTTATCGTTTTCGAGTCATCGGCATCAATGACATCGGCAAGAGTGACCCAAGCATGCACACGGAGCCATATTCCACACCAGCAGCTCGTAAGTAATACTGCACATATCCCATCCCCAGGCTATTGTGAATGTATGTGCATGTTAACTTTGCCTAAAACTGACAAGCAGTTGTATGGTTACAATTTGATGCATTTGTTTTGTCCCTGGAATCCTTGTATGACAGTTTTGGGTATGTGTTTAGCCTGAGTGTATGGTTGACCTGAAGTGACAGGAATATTTTGCTTGTTAGAATGTTTTACCACTAAACAATTATATGTCCTCACAGCACCAGACAGCAACCCTGAAGGAGTGCGCAGTGATTCCTTCGACCCAGACACCCTTGTCATCACATGGAAGGTGCAATCCACTATTCAGTAGTTAATGTTTGAATATCTTGGCCAGACTAAACCACACACATAAGCAAGTCCCACAAGTGCATAGACAGCTCCATTGTTTGCTTTTGTTACTCTATGGTCTAAAGTTTGAAAAATGCACTTTAGTTTATGAATCTGTGTTCTTGCAGGAGATGGCCAGGCATAGTTTTAACGGCCCTAATTTTCGCTATAAAGTGATGTGGAGAAAGGTTTTGGGCAGTGGTCCATCCTGGCACACCAACTACACAATCTCTTCACCCTTCATCGTCACAGATGTGGGCAACTTCACTGCCTTTGACATTAAAGTGCAAGCTGTCAATGAGATTGGAGATGGTCCAGATCCCAAATCCACCATTGGATACTCTGGAGAGGACTGTGAGTTATTGTAACATTGACCACGATTACCTGTACAAGAATATCATTCAGATTAAACATTTATATTGATTGGTTTTATGTGCATTTATGTGCTTTTTTCCAGAAAAAAGCTTAACCAGAATATGATCCTTAATCAGAAATACATAGTCACTGATTCTAGTTTTATGTAAATCCTGAGACAAATAGTAGAGGTGGTCTTTCTCTCTGACAGACCCTCTTGATGCTCCTCTGGATGTTGGAGTGGCTCTGATCAACAGCACTGCCATTAAAGTGACATGGGCGTCCGTGAATAGAGAGTCAGTGAGGGGTCGTCTACAGGGTTACAAGGTAACAGGCTGTGCCTGATGTAGTACATGTACACCTCTAACCTTGAATGCACTGTAAGGAGTGGTTCAGACCGTATGCTTTTTTGTGCTAAAAAAAGCTAGACACAGCACATCAAATAGAACAGAACACAGATGTCTTGAGTTGCACTTTTAAAAGTTGCGTTCTCTTTAAACTGGCACAAAATCTAAAAAACGCAGCGATCCTGTGCGAGACTCTAAAATAACAGCAAGATTGCACAAAATGGTCACCCAAATCTCATGAGACTTTGACTCTTTCTTCAATCATCTACAGATTCATCTGATGCACTATGGCCCTGAAAGCAGACACCTCAGACGGGAGCGTGTCAGGGAGGGGAAGCCAACCAATGTATCGGTTGTGATGACTGGCAGTTCGGAAGAGAGGAAAGTTCTGGGAGACCTGCAGCCTTACTCCCATTACGCACTGGCTGTCAGTGTTTTCAACAATAAAGGAGATGGACCACAGTCTGAACCCCTCACTTTCCACACACCGGAGGGAGGTAAGACAAAAGAGAAAGAAAAAATTAATTAAGCAAAGGGCAGCCAGATGAATAAGCATGTCTTCGGATACTGTCTTCTGTTGTTTCAGTGCCTGGTCCTCCTTCATCTCTGATGCTGGATAGCCCTTCAGAGACAGAAATGACACTGCACTGGACTCCACCCACCCAGCCAAATGGAGTCCTGATTGGATACACGTTACACTATCAACAAGGTATGTCATCAGATCCAATGATTTATTCTCATCAGGAGGCAAGCATCACTATAACTGTTGCTCATACTAAGGGTTAGGGATTTGAACACATATATTAAAAAGTATCAAACTTGTAACACTTCTTATACTGTTTGTGCTACTTGAAAATTTAATATAATTTATAGACATTATAAAGATGACATTTTAAGGAAAAGGTATATTTTTGGTTGTCTATTTCTCTGCAGTTGATAATGAAAACAGTCCAATGCAGGTGGAAATGATTAATGGCCACAGTGCATCTCACTTCACTTTAAAAAAGCTTGACCCTCACAGTCATTACCGCTTCTACCTGTGGGGTCGTACTGCTGCTGGAAAAGGCCTGCCAATCATCAGAGAGGGAGCCACCACACTGGATGGAGGTCCAACAGTTACTGATCACTGTATTATCCATCTGGACATAAAGATTAAAGACAATATTTTTTTAAAGATATAAGATGATATTTGATATGCTTTCATACCCAAAACATGTTAAAGCAATTGATCATGGTTTGTCCAGTTAAATTAGACAGATTTTTTTCCACGCTGAAATGTATGTGTTTTATAAAGAAAAAATGGTGCAGATTTCAGGGACCCTGTGTCTGACTTGTTTTATGTCTCTGTATGTTTCTGTGTGTGAATAGATCCTCCCTCCAACATTAGCTTATCAATTGGAGAGACATCAGTCAACCTGACTTGGGTACCCAAAGAGAGACAAAGAAGCATGGGTTTCTTTATTCATTATCTGAGAAAAGATGGTAAGTGGTGTATTGACAGAATGTGATTGAAAATGACTGAACACAAGCTTGTCCAATAAATACCATTCAAAACAAAACAGGAACTGACAGCTGTTCCAGAAGTTAGTTAGTTAGTTAGTTAGTTAGTTAGTTAGTTAGTTAGTTAGTAAGTTAGTAAGTTATGCAGTTGCTAGGGTGTATTAATAGTTTGGTTGGTTGATTTGTTTATCTATGCAGTTGCTAGGGTGTACTAACAAAATAGTTAGTTAGTTGGTTAGTTACCTAGCTAGTTAGTTAGTTAGTTAGTTAGTTAGTTAGTTAGTTAGTTAGTTAGTTAGTTAGTTATGCAGTTGCTAGGGTGTATTAATAGTTTGGATGGTTGATTAGTTAGTTTATCTAGGCAATTACTAGGGTGTACTGACTAAATAGTTAGTTGGTTAGTTAGTAAAGCATTTGCCGGGGTACTACTAAATAGTTAGTAAGTTAGTTAGTTATGCAGTTGCTATGGTGTACTAACAAGTTGGTTGGTTACTTGGTTGGTTGGCTAGTTTACCTATGCAGCTGCTAGGGTGTACTAACTAAATAGATAGTTAGTTGGTTAGTTACCTAGCTAGCTAGATAGTTAGTTAGTTAGTTAGTTAGTTATGCATTTGCTAAGGTACTGATAAATATTTAGTTATGCAGTTGCTATGGTGTACTAACAAGTTGGTAGGTTACATGGTTGGTTGGTTGGTTGGTTAGTTAGTTTATCTATGCAGCTGTTAGGGTTTGCTAACAAATAGTTAGTTAGATAGTTAGTTGGTTAGTTAGCATTTTAGTTAGTTATGCTGTTGCTAGGGTGTATTACTAACTAGTTAGTTAGGTAGGTGGGTGGGTGTGTAGGTAGGTGGATATGTAGGTGAGTGAGTATGTAGCTGGTTTTGTAGGTTGGTAGGTAGGTAGCGGAAAATAACACCTCTGCATATGCACAGAGGTGATGATATGTATAGTCTTATTGCAGTAGGCACAAATTAACTTTAGTAGCACTTTCTGCTGCCTCAAGGTCAGATCAACCTACTGCTGAACATGCTCCAACAAGCATGTCATAGAAGGACTGGGATAAATAATTTGGACATAATTATTCTCTTATCCACCACCTCCAGAGTGTAACTGAGTAAAATAACCTGCCTCCTGTGAACTTGTTCAGCTTGTTAGCATTCCCTGCTTTTATCCCAATGCAGCAACACTTTACTCTGGCCCTTCTTGTGGATTGTATCTGTTTTGTTGGTCCATTCTTAAAATCGAAGTATGTAAATTTTATGATAAAGCGAAGTATGTAAATTTTATGATAAAGCGAAGTATGTACATTTTTATCTATGATAAAATGCTTTCTCCTATCCCATTTCATTATGCAGAGACAACAGTAATTAAGCCATTTGTAGATTGGCTTCCCATAGAGTGGAAACACTGTGTGCTTTCAAAACAATGCTCTGTTTGTGTGAGCAACGAGTAGTCTAAAATATCAACTTTTAGATCAACCAATGTCATGAGTTGGGGGCGGGACACCTGTTTGACTGAATAATGGAAGATGGGGGCAGTGTCTGGGACACCCTTTATGGAAATAATAATTATTTTTGCAATTCCATTTGGTGCCTTAAGTGACAAAGAAATTATGCACTACTTTTAATATTTATCTGAATCACAATTTATATGCACATTTTTAAATTAGTCATAGTTTAATTATTCACATTAGGTATAGTAGCTGAAATATGCCCTCTTATTCCTGCTTGATTAACATGACAATGTCTATACATTTTTTATTAAGGGCCTTTTTCTGGGCCTGATGGAGTTTTTTTTTTAAGTTTTGATTCAACTGCCATATTTCTGTTGTTTCCAGGAAGGGGCAAATGGAAGCGTTCTGAAAGTGTGAACACGTCTCAGTCATTCTATATACTACAGGGGCTCCAGCCAGGATCATATTATCAGCTGCTCTTTGACTTCTGCAACAAAACTTTCTGGGAAACTAAGATCCAGACAGCAGGAGCAAGTAATCACAAACCAGCCTCTCTAAAATCTCTTTGTAAATTTTTTTTACTGATGTCCTAGTTCCTTGCAGACCACAGAAGACCTTTTAGTAAGACAACTTGAAAATTCATTGTAAAGGCCCCATGAAATCAACATTTTGTGGTTTTTAGCCCATTTGAGTTTTGCACTGATGTCATCTACTGTATATGTTAGTGTACTCATTTTTATTTTACTTATATACTGTATACATGTAAAATGCTAAAGTATTTCTGTTCCGGGAAAACGGACCAAAAGTATTGATAACTTCTTGCACTGCACTGATTCTGTCCAATCAAATGCACTCTAGAATGAAGATGTCCCTCCTCATGCAAACGACAAGCAAGTGGCGAATCAAGATGCATGGCTCATGTTACTTAAGCCTATTGGCTTTTTTTATAAAAAAATAAATTAAAAAAAGACTTATATATCCTTTCCTTCCTGTTTCAAATGGAAATAGATCAACACTGGAAAGAAAACTGTGCTTATCAATTGATTTCATCTTAAGCTTGTATATTAGGAGGGACCATAAAATGGACAGTAGATGATGTTTTCTTGTAATATTGGGTATTTTATTATCAGATAATTCATACTGCAACTATTTTCCCTCGTTTTATAAGGAGTCATGGAGGCACAGGCTACTTTTGTCACAGAGGGCTGGTTCATTGGACTCATCAGCGCCCTTGTGCTGTTGCTGCTGTTACTGCTCATTCTCTGTTTTGTAAAACGGAACAAAGGAGGAAAATACTCAGGTAAAATAAACTTGCAGCAGAATATACACATACATTACATGGCCAAAAACATGTGAACACCCCCTTCTAATTCCCAGAGGAGTAGAAACCATTAGGATAGGACCAACTCCCTATTATTGTCAATAGTTTATAAGTTAAATTCTCAGCAAGTGCATATGAGTGTGGTGTTTCGGTGTCCACAAACTTTTGCCCACATAGTGTAAAGTAGTTTTATCTTTCAATGTACTTTACCTCCCATGGTGCATTTACTCAGCAATTAGTAAACTCACAGTGAGAAACTTCATCAAATGCATAAAAATGGAAGGTATTGATGTTTTTAGTACCACAGAATATCCCTCTATTTCATTCCTCTGTTGCAGTTAAAGACAAAGAAGAAGGCCAGATAGATTCTGAAGCACGACCAATGAATAACGAAGCTTTTGGAGAGTACAGGTGCGTTTTTAAAGAGGGTTATGCATCTAATGCACTAATTCCTACTCTGTTTTCTTTACTTGTTTCTTATGTTCTTCCTTTCTTTCCTAAATGCTATTCCAATTGATTTGCAGATCGCTGGAAAGGTATGCTTTGAAGTGGCTTTGTGTTCTTTTGCATGCATGTCTTTCTTAGTACTTTCCTAGCAGTATGTCACAAAAAGTAGGGAGTGGGGTGTTGGGAATAGAAATGCCTAAATATGGTAATAGGAGTGATAATCATTGCTATGGCCCTGGCATTATTCAGAAGGGGAAACCAGGGCCAATGTTTTTATGCTTTCATAACTCACTTACTACTACACATCTGCCAGCCATTGTTTGATATAAGAAACATTTAAAAGATTTTGAATTACAAAGACTTGATTATAATAACACATTTAATGCAAGATTTTGGAAATTAAGTCATTACCCTACTTAACTGAATTTAATATATTTTATTCAAACTAATCCAGTTTCGTTCAACCATCATAATTTAGTTGGATTAGGTCAAATCAATGATAGTAGTTTTAACTAAACTTTCTAAGGTTTGTCAAACTAAGTAATTTTATGTTGTTCCAACTTTTGAAAATGGAAATCCCCTGCCCAGTTACAAAAAGTAAAAGTACAAAATGTTACAAAAAGTATTCGTGTAGTCTAAACTCAAATAGATTAAGTAAACTTTCATTTTTTTAAATAATTATTGGTTAGAATGCAATGTAATCAAGTTGTGACAAATTTATGTTGCTTTAGTTAATTTTAATTAAGTAAACTGCAAAACCTCCAAAAATCCTTTGTTCAATTACCCTTGCTATGGGGTCAGTTATACATTTGGCATTTTGCACTTCTTGCTTCTTTTTGGTTATGTTGTAAGGGTCCATTCAAATCAAATGCAGTTTTGCACTAAACAGACGTCTTTAACCGTTGCGCAGAATCTCACTGTTTTTTCAGGATCTTGTGCAGAAGCTGTGTTCTTAAGATGCCACTTCAATATAAAAGAACTTAAACTTTAAAAAATGCACCTTGAGACACTGCATTCTGTTCCATTCTTTGCGCTGTAAATAGATTTATTTAAAGTAAGAACACAGGCTGTATGAACCGCCCCTAACACCTCAATTAGGAGCATATACAGTATATAGCGTTTTTCACAATACACATGGTTTCAAAGCAGCTTTACCAAAATTCATACTGTAGTGTCTCTAACGTCTTAAATGTCCCCATTGGACATTTAGATTGAAAAAAATGTATGTACAGTCATGCCTTAATGTTTTTGTCTTTAGGCCCCTAGTCATCAGTCTCCAAAGGTGACTGTAGCAAGGAACAAAAACTCCATAAGTTATTAGCTAGCTCAAAAAAAAAAAAAGAAAAACTTGTGAGAAACCAGGCTCAGCTGGGGGAGCCAATTCGACTCTGGCTATACAGCATGAACATAATGCCAATATTAGTTAGCTGTGTTTAATAAAAGTAATGTAATTTTTGGAATAAACTGAGTAGATGTTTGGTAAGCAACGTTTAAAACTTAAGGATATGATTGAACTGTAAGATTATGATGTGTCTTGAAGACCATTCCAAATTGAAACCTGTGGTGCTACGAGATGCAGTGTCCTTTGCTGTTTGACTGTTAAAGGCTTTAGTTGGCAGTAATTTATTGTCTTTATATTACATTTTAAGAGAAGCTAAGTAATAGCATCTGTGTTATTTAGCAATATTTCTGTTTTCTACTTGACATATTTAATTGGGACTAATTCCTTTAATCGTCAGGAACAATATGTATTTAAAGCTAAAATTGATGTGGGACCTACTTTAAAATTATTTATTTATCAGCTGATAATTCAAGAAGAGTCTTCAACTAGATACTTAACTTCCAATACAATGGACATACTGTAAGTTAAAATTCAAAGTCATCAAAATGTTCGTCAGCAGAAGAAAAGTATCTTTTAAAAGATTCTACTGAGTAAGTCACTTGTTTTATATTGAAAATTGTATTCACTACAATTGCCCCATTTCAATTGATTCTGGTCTCCCCTACTTTGCCCCAGCACTCAGTGTTTGTTTGTAAATGTATCCGTATTTCTCTTCCTTTCTCGCTTGATGTTGATGAGAAGTGACAATGAGGAAAAACAGATGGCAAGTCAGCCGTCTCTGTGTGAAGACAATAAGCTGTGTACCTACGATGCACTGGACGACTACCCCAACAGCAACAGCGTGCAGACAGAGGTGATCATGAACGAGTCACTGGCCAGTCAGAGCAGTGGAGTCCGTGATGCTCCTGACCCTGAGACTGAAGAAAGCTCCCCATTAAATCCTGCCACAACCATCTCCCACCATGGCCTGCCCAACTCTGCTGCCCTCCTTGATTAGAGCCGGGCACACCTGAGACCAAACGTGGATTCACACATGTGCCCACTTGTTGCAACCCTTCATGAGCAGGGTTGGGAGGGTTACTTTTGAAATGTATTCCACTACAGATTACAGAATACATGCTGTAAAATGTAATTTGTAATGTATTTCGTTAGATTACTCAAGGACAGTAGCATATTCAAATACTTTGGATTACTTCTTCAGCACTGGTAGATTTTTTCACTTGTTTTGACTATAAAAACTAAATAACTCTGCCAGAACAGTAAGACAAAATACACATGTTAAAAATACATTCTCTGAAAAACCTAAATATCTTATGCAGTGTTGTTTCTAAAACAAGATAAATCTAATCAATCTTTTTTTTAAGATATTTTTACAGGAAAACAATACAAAAATTATTATCAATAATATCCCTAATATCAAAGGTCTTGCTAGAAAAAAGAAATTATGATCCAATGTGAATTTTCTTGATAAAAAAATATAATCGTGTCTGGTAACATGTGCATGTAAAATTGCTAGAAATAGCATTTTAGCTTAGCATAAACTGACAATTTACACAAGTTTATTTCTATTTCTTCTGCTCCAAACAAACTTCAAACGTACTTCTCTGTCTGCTCGTATGAATGTAAAACATCATAAGAAAGTGTTTCACCACTGTTCAAATGCACTTTGGATCACATCATTTATATGTATGTTTTCCATCTGAAAGGACTAAATATTAATTGAAACAAATGACAATAAAATGCAAAGTAATCTCTTCAGTAATCAAAATACTTTTTGAATGTAACTGTACTCTAAATACCAGTGATTTAAATTATAACTGTAGTGGAATACAGTTACTAATATTTTGTATTTTAAATACGTAATCTTGTTACATGTATTTCGTTACTCCCCAATCCTGTTCATAACTGACCAAACAATCTACAGGCCATAATATTGAGACCTACAAACCAAACAGATGCCAAGAAAACATAGCAGAAGCACTGCTGGGGCTTACTTCAGACATAATTGGACCCCAATACTTTTTACTCATAAACATATTTGGACTGCCATGCTTGTTGTTTACAGATATAATCTCTCATTTTACTATATAAAGTATAGTCGTTTACAGTTATACACACATGACAAGACAAGAAAATCCCATGTAACTTTCAGAAAAGTCTTCTTCGATAATCCATTGCTAATTAAAGAAGATACCGAGCTCTTATGGCAGATGCCGAATCAAATATGGAGTTAGATTCACCTGTATGACAATAACAAGTGTTATGGAAGGAGAACTGGTAGAGCGAGAGACTGAGGGCCTTAAAATCATGACAAAATGCATTGTGCAAGCATATCAACAACCCAAGCTGTATATTGATTGCAAATATTAATCAAGTAATTGGGTTTTGTGCTTTTCTACCTTTTTTGTTTAAAGAAAGTATCATTATTGTTTAAAGACTTGTCTGTGCCATGTTTTATTCACTTTTCATTTATTTTTTTACTGAAGCATATGTTTCGTGTTGTGTTTTATGTCATCTTTGCACAATTTATTGTAATATTTTTATGATTCAGTTTAAGATACTTATCCAGATGCCCATGACCTAAAATTACAGACTTCCATACTGTAAATATATGAGATGCAATGATTCTACGACATAAGATCGTTTATAGCAAGCTGTACATATATAACTTCTATCAATTTAGCCAAATACAGTATTATAATCTCTCTTCTCTCATCTCCATTGGTTCCTGTGCCTGCCTACAAAAACATACTCCATCAGAAATGTTACCACCATCTTGAAGGGATAATTAACATGAAAATAAAAACATTCTTTCATAATTTACTCACCCTAATGTTTTTCCAAACCTGTTAGATTAGTCTTTCTTCCATACAAGGCGATGTTAGGCAGAATGTTAGGGACTGACAGCCTCAGTCACTATTTACTTTTTTTGTATTGATAAACAATGCAATGAAAGTGAATGATGACTTAGGCTAGCATTCTGTCTTGTGTGTTCCAGACAGAAAAACATACGGGTTTGGAACATTATAAGGGTGAGTAAAAGATGACAGAATATTCATTTTTGGGTGAACTATGCCTTTTTAAGCATTTTCCATCGTGACATTTTTGTCTGTGTTTATTTATTTCAATTTTTTCAGTGTATTCATCTGTACTGACAGATGCTCACTTGCAGTCCTGTTGGTGTAAAGCCATAAGAATACACATGTAAGGTGTGTATTAATTTGTGAGGTAGTCTTGAGTTAGATAGGGTTGTAAAAGAGTACATCTCACACTCAGAGATATATACAGTTTAATTAATGTTCTAGCTCGTGTCTTGTTACACAGAGAATGTGTGCTTTGTTTGGATAGGAAATATGATTCCATACCAGTATACCAAATAGCATTTTGTTTTATATATATATTTTTTTTTTTGGTGTCTTTGATTACTAGTTTGATAAACAACCATAGCAGAAATTAGCACTGAAATAAGCTATGGCACATCTGGTATTTCTCAAGAGGCACAGGGTGTAAAATCTCTTAAAGGGATTAATTCACCCAAAACTCAGTTCAACCTCATGCCATCCCAGATGTGGGATTTCTTCTGCTGATCACAAATGAAGATTTGAACACAAATTAAGATCTGAATATTTCAGCTCTGGAGGTCTTTTCAATGCAATTAAATGGTGGCCAGACCATTAAAGCTCCAAAAATCACATAAAAGCAATCCATACCACTCCCAGTTGTTTAATATGTCTTCTGAAGTGATGCAATCACTTTAGGTGAGAAACAGATCATTTTAATCCTTTTGTATTATAAATCTCTATCTATATATATCTATAAATGTGAAAGTGGAGATTTATAGTAAAAAAAAGACTTAAATATTGACCTGTTTCTCACCCACACATATATCACTTCTGAATATATAGATTTAACAACTGAAGTCTTATGGATTACTTTTATGCTGTCTTTGTGTGATTTTTGGAGCTTGAAAGGTCTGGTGACCATTCACTTTCATTGTATGGACCTACAGAGCTGAGATATTCTTCTAAAAAAAAATCTTCATTTGTGTTCTGCACATGAAAGTCGTATACATCTGGGATGGTATGAGGGTGAGTAAATGATAACAGAATGTATATTTTGTGGGTAAACTAACCCTTTTATTCCCATATGAATGTAAATATAACCCAAAAGATTGTTTGTTTTGACCTTTGAAACTGTATTGTTATGTTTTGTAACCGTTTACTTGTTTCAGTTTTGTACATTTTTTAAACTTTAGAGTAACTTGTTAGTTGTGATAGGAGCGTGGTAGATAAGTAGTGCATAGTTTCCAAAAACAAAGAAAAAAAAGTCCTTTGATATCTAAATGTTGCAAGTTCTGATTAAAAAATACAATTGTAAAAACAGATTGGATTTAAAAAAAATAAAAAAGCACCATAACTGCTTTCATCTAATTGAAGTTACTGACAAAAGATTTTGCTGATAGTTTCCCAAGTGCTGAATAATGGCAGTATTGTGTGCATCTGATTCAAATCTATCATGGCAGTGGCAGGGCAAAAGAAAGGATGCACTCCCAGGGAGCAATATGTGCTGACTCAGATCTTTGAGACCACTGTCTTTGCAGTTATTCCCAGTCCTTTGGGACAGCTGTGGGGGCAAGACTGCTCTGATTTTATTCTAATCTGTGTTAGCTTCCTTCACAAAAGCTGTACAGACAAACTCAGGCAAAAGACCCATAGGGATCTATTTTCTTACAGGAGGCAGTAGTGATGCAAATAATGTTCAACTGAATATTCAATTGAACTGCTGCTAGACTTGTGTATTTTGTCAGAGTCTTGACTGTGTATTGAGCTTGAAGATGAATTGACTCTCAGATGTCCACTTTACTGCCCTCAACTTGTGCAAGAGAAATTGGGCCACCACTTAAAGTCAACATGAAATAATAAAACAAATACACGTGCTTCAACTTATTGTGAAGGATTCATTGGTGCATGTTGTTTTAAAGAAAAAAACTGTTAGAAAAAACAGATCTTTCATCAAAATTTAATAATTTGCTTGGTCTCTGAAGCAACTTTCCTTTTTGGCTGATATCACCAAGGCCTCTTATTTTTTTAACCCCTCCCCTCCAGCCACCTTTTCATGATCCAGTCAAATCTGATGAATAAAAAGTTCTGCCGTACATTTTTATCCCCCATTGAATGTCCCATTTCACTTGAAAATGTAACATTATGGAAGAAAAATAGGTTGCAAATGGCATTCCATGTTGACTTTAAATCTGGATTATGAACAAAAATTGCGATTTCTGTTGTTATTTGTCAAATGTATGCATTCAAGCTCATAATCCATTAAAATGCATCTTAAACTGGCTTATTCTACTGTAGGCTTAAAGCATAAATTCATAGCTTTACCGAACAGTCTTTTACTCTTCCTGTATGTTCTGTTAGTTATACTGCATATGATGTGACAATAAATGAAGGACCAAGTCAAGTCATTGTTATTATAGCACTTTTCACAACACATTGTTTCAAAGCAGATTTACAGGAAAACATGCATTGACAAAAAAAATGAAACTGCAATATCTAAAAAGTCTTTGATCATTGTGTAGATTGATTAAATATGATTGTAAATTGTTTATAGAAATTACATAATAATTGTATTTATAACCCCAGTGAGCAAGCTGAAGGTGATGTGGCAAGAAACACAAAACTCCATAAGATGTTGGTTAAATGGAGAAAAATAACTGTAACGGGGGTTAATGGAAAGGAGGCGGCAAGAACCGGCTTTTCAATATAAATAATGGTTTAATATAAAACTTAAACAGAAGACAAACACACATGATGGACATGTCCATAAACGATCTCTCTCTCCCGCACAATCCTCCGCAGTCGGCCTTTATCCCTCTCGGAGGCTTGATTAGCCTGATAAGGGACAGGGTGTGTGTAATCACGACCCGGCCCCGCCCTCCGCCCTGCCACAATAACCTTGGGAGAAACCAGACTTACTGTGGGGGGCCAGTTCCCCTCTGGCAAACCGCATGAATATAATGCCAATATTAGTTATTTGTGTGCAGTGCAAGTCATGGTTTTAAATTTGTGAATTAAGTAAGCATTAAGGTTCCTTGTTTAAAATAAATAAGAAAAATTATATATAAATTTCAAGAATGTAGTCCATCAATAGAGAAATGTGCATAGTAGTTCAACCGGCAGGTCATTTCAATGGGGTCTATCCTAAGTCCAAGGTTCAGGCAGTGGACCAGATAATTAACACGGCGTAAGGCTGTGGGTCTGTCATTGGCTGGCCACATCCCCTTGTGGTGTTTGTCTATACTACAGCAGTGAATGGACTGAAGTGGTCAGTGAGGGTGGGCTATATTAACTACATACATCTTGAATAAAATATGCTGAATAATTTACATCTGCAACAGTTGTCAGTTTGTGTGAATATTCATCATAATATGGCATTTCATAAAAGTATTTGCTGCGAGAAATAAACTTTTTTTCAGAAATGTACTGTGTGCCAGAAGAAGCAGAACTATGTTTTCTTTATGTTTATAAAAGTCAAATTTATGAATGAAAAACATAAAAAGTGCTTGGAAATGTAGACCAACATTATTTCTGTAAGATTTCTGGTGATCAAGGTTTAGGAAAAAGAGAAGATAGTGAGAGTCCTAATACTTTTAATTATCTTCATCTGTTCACACACACAGATGTTATGAGTCTTTGTCTGTTCACAAACAGATATGTTCCTCATTAAAAAAAGTTTAACTCCTTAAGACAGGAATTGTAATTTTGCAATATATGTAGGAAATCATGATCACTCACATTAAAATGAAGACTCCAGTAATTTCAACAATATTATAAAAGCTCTTTTATGCTACATTTTTTATAAGATTTTATACTTATATAGTGTAAAATCATAAATGTAGCTAATTTATTGACAATTAGAAAATAATACAGGAGTTTCATCTGCCACTTATCAAACCAATGGTAAATATACAGTATATTTAATGTGTTCACGAGAGATAGTTCATCGCTCATGCACTTGGCTAACATTAGTTATTCTTTAGACAATGAATTATAAATATATATACAATCCAATGATTGTCTGGCATTTAAACTAATAAAACTACAGAGGCATTGCAATGAAAATATATATATTTTTAAAGATTACTCAGTTTAATTTGATTTAATTTTATTATTAAATTGAAATGTCTAAAAAAAAAGTAATGGGATTTTGTTTTTTAATGATAAAATATCTTGTTATTAAGAGAAAATGTCATTTTTATGACATAATAACTCGCTATTAAGAGAATAGAAGTTGTTTTTATGACAATTAATAATAATTAAAAAACAAATGTGGCAGCATTGCTCAGAGTTTAAATCCATTCCACATATTCCACATATTTTGATTCAAAAGAAGCACTGAAAATGTGGGGAGATAATGTGGCAGATTCCATCAGGGCCTGACAACATTATTTTTTACAGAAATGCTAATAGAATATCTCTATTATTACTATATTTAAAATAACTCAGATTTAGTGTTGTAATCTTATACACATTGCACTGTACAAGTTACCTTTAATAACGAGAAGTATTTTGTCAGCAGTCTGAATTCTACTGAGTACTACCATGTATTTTTAATGACAATAAAATTTCAACCTGCCACTTACTTTGCTTGCTGCTCTCTAGACAATTGTTGATTGTATTTGTTGAGCTGAACTCTCCTTTCTCTTTCCAGCTCCCTCTCTCTTTTCTCATCTTTCTCCTGATCCATCAGATGGCAATCACATGCCAGCTTTCGCTGCCTCTCCATCTCTGGTTAGAGTGACAAAGAGTTCATTATACTTGTATGCTCAGAGAGCAAATGTGGAGTAGATGTCAGTGTATGATCTGAACCTCTTTTTCAAAGCACTGTCGGTCTCTCTCTCTCCATGTGTGTGGATATCATTGAGCTGCTGTGGGGTCATACCCTTCCAATGGTCGGTCAGGACCCCCTGCTGAAGATTCTGACATTCTCTTTACAGCTTCGGGTCGCTCTGTCAGAAGGTCAGAGGTCACCATTTAGTTTACCTCTGCTAGCTTTCTTCCTCCCTCCTCAGCTTCTCTTGTCTCTCCTGTTCCATCCTCTCCTCTGCCTGCAAGTGGAGGACAGAGGTTACCTTGACCTTTAATCTCAAGAAGCAAGATTAAGGTGCCTTAATGGCAAGATTACACATTCTTTCTGAAAGCGAGTGAGTGCAGTGCGGATCGCAGATCGTTTGCACTCTTCCTCCAGGGCATCCAGCTGTACTGCCCTTAGGTAATTTTCCACCAGTTCTCTGTCGGTTAACAGTTCTGCAAGTACACACATTATCAGAAGATACACATGCTCAGAAACTCTACTACCTTTCTGCAACTCTGTGCTAGATATAACAGTGAAAATACAACCAAAACTGAAGGGTGGATACTGTAACAAAGCACAGCCTTGGGAAAAGTAACATGGAATGTGAGAATATTTTGTGTGTTTAGCTCCATTTTTGTGTTCCCTCTCTTGTTTCTCTCGCCTCCTTTTGAGTTCTCAGGTTTCTCTCATTCATCTCCATCTGAGCTCTCGTTCTTTCATTCTCATTAATTCCTTTGCCCTAATTCTGCATACATATATGCATAGAACATATATCTGTATCTGGGTAACTGACATGAAATGACAAGCAGTGACATCAGTGTTCTGCAGTTTGACATGCTTAATCTAAACCTTTCTGAAATATAATATTTTAAATGATTTTATAGGCGTAGCATCATATATGTAGTTTTTTTTACTTGATATTAATTGAAAGACTACATGGAATATGTGAACATTTACATTTTTGTTTGTTAAACTGCAAGACTATTTATAAGCTAAAAGGTTTATTCAAAAATAAAAATAAAATGTTTTCCCTTTCAGAATAGTAACATTAAATATTGATTCATTTTGAAAATAATAATAATATTGGCCTTGTTATTTGCCAGTTGCTTATCTAGGTGGGGCAATTTTATTTATACATTTCACACACAATGGTAATTCAATGTGATTTACATATAAATGATTAAGAAAATATGAGATATATACAAATCAATTTAGAACAAGAAATAAGAGTAAAAAGTAATCAAATAAATAACTAAATCGATTTTAAAACTATTGAAACAATGGGATATAGACAGATGTTGTGCAGCCTTATCATGCATTCGTTATCTGTAGCCCTGAATTATATCCACAGTTTAGACTACCTGAAACACTTGCGTACTGGCCGGTCCTAGGTGTTGAATCTGCGAAAGAAATATTGATATCTGGCTCCACCTGTTGGCCATGATTGATGTCTGCATCACGACTGTCCTCTGCACGTTGATGAATCCCTCTGAACTGGATCAATACCCGAGACATTTCTCCTCGAAATTCTTCCTCCTCTTTTTTGTTGTTGCATTGTAATTTCGTCAATGGGCAAGCGCAAAAAGATCTGAATAACATAGGATAGATCATTTCTGCAGGACATAGAGACAAATACCACTTTCTTTACAATGCTGAATGTTTTGTCCCTGGAGGCATTAAAATAATTTTGTAAAAATTATGAATAGGAATATCGTTTAAACAGAGAGAGAGAGTATAAAAGAAACTCATACTGGTAAATATAAATTTTGACGAGCGACAGTGTTTAAAGTGCTATTTGGGTTAATCAGCCCAATTAGGGTCCAGGTGTGTGGAATCACGACCTGCCCTGCCCTGCCCTGCCCTGCCCTGCCCTGCCCTGCCCTGCCCTGCCCTGCCCTGCCACACCACATTCCTCCCCAGTTCTTGCAGGCCAGCGAGCCCCCGGCATGACCCCGGGATTTCGGCACCAGTGTAAAGGAGGAGGCGAGAACAGGCTTGAAAATATTTGAAAGTGTTTTGTAATCATTGCCATGTCTGTTTTCCCTGCTGATTGTGTCCCAGGTGTTCCTTGTCTTCTTGTTTGCCCATGTGTATATACCCTCTTGTTCTTTTTTCCTATGTCGGTTATTGTTTTTATGAAGTGCGTGATTAGCCAGCATACTGCTGTAGAGTTTTGGTCAATTTCCTTAATCGTTCTATATTCTTTTGTTGACAAAGCTATGCATTTGGATTCTCACTCTCTCACTTCACAAAGTCCCTTCACAAAACCCTGACACATGCACAGTCACAACTTTGCTTACATTTGCTTAGTCAACTAAAAATAATGCAGTCTTCCTACTTTTTTGCATCAAAATGTACCTTTTTGTTTTCCAAATGTTTCTCTTTATTGGTGTCATTTTAAATTTAACGTATTCTTAGACTTTTACATCAAACATTTTACAGCATAGTCATGACAAGGTAACTTATACCCATGATCACTTAAGCACAGTTTGATAGTCTGATACTTGGTTTACCACCTTAGAGAGAAAGATGCTGAGCTCAACCAGAAATGGCCACAGTACACCAAAGCCAAGGGGAATACAGCCCATAAGACCAAGAAGCCAGAGGTGTGGCTTCTTTGCAGAATGCCCAAAAGATGTACAAGAAGTGTAAAGAAGACATTGGAGAAACTTGACAGGGAACAGGGTGCTGTGGAAATGGCAAGGCATGAGTTTGAGGAATGAATGGAAGAAGAAGCCCAAAGTCAAGGCCAGGATCTGATACTTTGAGAAAACCAAGTCAGAGCCCCATAATCCCCATAACATATGCCTGTTTTCATATTTCAGTGTATCATTTTACACTCATACTGTTCTGTCAGTTGAAGCAGTGTCACAGGCTGATAGGGGAGACCAGTAAGCAGGCAGCAACCTTGGATTAAGAGCTAGAAAAGTTCAACAGGGATCAAAAGGCTGACCAGGACTGACTGGATCTGGAGGCGAGGAAGAAGATTGAGACAGAGGTACAATAAGGAATGAATTGTGCTTCAGACACAGGTAACATTGTTGATAGAAAACTTATAACTGTTTGTGGTGAAGGGGGCATGGCCGTTTGTCTGTTTGAGGGATAGAGGGAGTGGTGTAGCTCTTAAAGCCAGTTGACATGATTTCTAACAGCTATTTCTTGTTACAGTGATGGCGGGGAGAGACCTTAAATGCAGCAGAGAGGATGACACCAGAGTGCAGTGACTGGCGTGCCTTATTATTATTGTGAAGCTGAAGTGTTTAGAAGTTTAATGTAAGAGAAGTACGAGAAGTTTATTAAGAGTTTTGTTGCATTGAACAGACAAATAAGAAAGCCCTGAGAAGGTTGCACTCTAATGAACTGAAGGCAGAGAATAAAAGCCGACCTGATTCGTGTCTCTGCTCCCCGTCTACTCCTTCCATAACCAAACCTTTAAAGAGTGTTACGCTGGTGTTGAAACCCAGGTACTTCTGGAAGGAGATACGTCATCATGGAGTCTTCACCACTAGCCAAAGTGACCCAGGCCAACACCAGGCCCTTGTCAAGCTGGAACAGCAGTAGCTTTTCAACTCCTGCTCCAGGCCCAAGCGGAAGAACGGCAGGCGTTTCGGGACCTTATTACACACGAGGGGGCTGCGGCTGCGACCCTGGAGCCCACACCTAACATCTCACCGGTCACTCTAATTAAATGAGCCCTGCTGACGATCCAGAGGCCTATAGGTTCAAGAAAATGGCCGAGGTGTGGAGATTGCCTCCGGACCAGTGGGCTGCCCGCTTACTGCCTTTGCTCTCTGGGGAAGCACAGCTAGCGGCTCAACAACTCCCAGCCGCTAACCTCTTTGTGTACACTGATTTAAAGAGAGCTATTATGCAGTGGGTCAGTCGTAATCCAGAACAGATTCGCCAACACTTCCGTTCTCTGAGGCTGGAAAGGCACGGCTGCCCGTTTGCCTTCATGCAGAATTTCTGAGACGCTTGCCGGAAATAGTTGCTGGCTGAGGGGCCCCGTGGCGCCCAGGACATCGTAGATCTGGTGGCACATGAGCAGTTCATCTCCAAGCTTCCTCGTGGCATGTCCGAGTGGGTCCATTGTCCCCGTCCGGCATCGCTGGAGGATCCAGTTGGCTAAATGATTCCATTTCGGGAACCACCAAAGAGTAGTCTCTCTCTCTTTGCCCCAAACCCCTACCCCGCCTGTCCAATTTCTGTCCCATCCCTTCACCCAGGAGATGGGGCAGTACCATGCCCAAATCTCTTCCCCCTACTAACCCTCTCTCCTCTATCATTCCCAGGTTGGCGAGCCCAGTCCCATGGGTATGGAAGGAGGAGATGGTGTAGCAGTGACATGCTTCAGGTAGGCTTGTATTCTCTGCCTTAAGTTCATTAGAGTGCAACCTTCTCAGGGCTTTGTTATTTGTCAGTTCAATGCAACAAAACTCCTAATAAACCTCAGCTTCACAATAATAATAATACTAATAATAAATTAAAAAAAAACAATAAGGCAGTGTACTCTGGACACTTACTGGTGTCGTTCTCTCTTCCTCTCTGGCAAGTTTTGGCTTGGTTTTTAAGGTCTCTCCCTGATGTCACTGTAAAAAGAAACAGCTGTTAGAAATCATGTCAACCAGTATGTCAATGTTTTATATCCCTTTTTGCATTCCATGCCAAAATCAGGCAAAATATTCGATAGAATCAGAAGTGATTGAAAAGCTGGAGGACTATATTGCAACCAGCAAGTACTTTAGAGATCATTATAGATCCTAAAGGATTAGATTAATTATAAAGAGAGATCATATATGGATGAGCAACGTTCCCTGATGTAAAAAGTTTATATACATAACCCTGTGACCGCACAGGACTTATCTATTGTGAATTCTCCAATATTATATTACATCATAGATTAATAATATCCATTTCTTTATAAATGAATTAAAGTTGATATTGTGTGTTGTCAACTGAAAACCGCCTACAATACTATCATATTGTTGCTGCTTTGTTTCATGCCTGTAAACATCCCTACTTTGTACATGCTACTTTTGCTTCATCCTTTTAAATATCATGCCAAGAACTGCTTTGATTTTTATCAACCTCTGTATTTCTCTCATTAGGCAGTCTCTGGATGAACAGAAGCACATGGAAGAAGAACTGACTGAGCAAAAAGAAGACACAGACACATAGACACATTCACACATACTTTCTTCATTAAAACATTTCACCAAGATTGTTGCTTTGATGATACTGGCCATTGGTGATGGGTCAACTTGGAGATGCTCGCTTTGACTGGCAGGAAAACAGCCGTCAGCCGCAAAAAGCTGAAATGGTGGAGAGCATTAAACGTCTCTATACTGGCTCAGTGTTGAATTACATGCTGCGGTGTATAGAGTTACGTTTTAAGGCGATAGTTCACTAAAACTTTACAATCAGTCATCATTTACTAATCCTAATGTTGTTTAAAACCTGTATGACTGTCTTCCGTGTAACCCAAAAGGAGATGAATGGCAGTATGTGAGTCTCAGTCACCATTCACTTTTTTTGCATGGAAAAAATATGCAATTCAAGTTAATGTTGACTGTGACTAAAATCTCCATTTGTGTTCCATGTGAAAAAAGTCATACAGATTTGGAACAACATGAAGGTGAGTGATGACAGAATTTTCATTTTGAAGGTGAATTATCCCTATACTCTGGATTAAATAGATGTTAAGCTCAATCGACAGCATTTTTGACAGTGTTGATTACCACAAAAATGTATTTCGACCTGTCTGTCCTTTTCTCTAAAAGCAAAAATAGAAGTTACAGTGAGGTACTTACTATGGAAGTGAATGGGGCCAATTTTATGAGGGTTTGAAGGCAGAAATGTGAAGCTTATAATTTTATATAAGCACTTACATTAATACTTCTGATAAATGCATGTATTATTTAAGCTGTATCGTTGTTTATATCGTAATTTTTAGTCATTTTAGGGTTTGTTGACATTACATCATCATGGCAACAAAGTTGTAAAATTGGAAAAATATCACTTTACTCCGAAAATGTTAATAAGTAATTTTATCACACTAAAATCATGTTAACAGGCATAGTGTTTGTCTTGTGGCAATACTTTTGAAACAGTGAGTATTTTTTAACATTTACAGATTGACCCCATTCACTTCCATTAAGTGCCTCGCTGGAATCTAAGTCTTAGTTTTTTTTTGTTTTGTTTTTTAAAGTAAGGAGGGGCACAATTATTTTGTGCTAATCAATATTATCCCACAAATGCTATCGATTGAGCTTAACTTGTTTTTAACCCAGAATATTCCTTTCAGCTCGGAGCAGAAGCTTTGAAAGTTTTTCCCTTTTAAATTTATATATTCAAACATTCGTCTGAAGGATGTCAGACTGATCGAATTATGCCAGCCAACCCAGAACAAATACCAAATTGCTGAGACAAAAGTCCAGGGAAAAAACATGGATTCCATCATTGTGGACTCAGAAGACAGGCAGAGATTGCATCCAGTACATCAAAGAGCAAAGAGGAGAACCAGAGACATTTCTGCCTCTAGCCTATTTGGAGGTACAGACAGATTTTAATAAATCATTCATTAGTCTGAAGTGGTCTGTGGTGTTTTATGATTTAAGAGGTCTGAAGTTTCTCTTTGAGAGGCTGAGTGGCATTGAGGGGGTGGTAGAATTGGTTTCACTGAACATATGCTTGTCTCCTCTCTCTCAGGTGAAACCCACAGATGAGAAACTGAGCGAGCTGCTGGGGGCCAATCTTGTGATTGATGTGATCTGCTACAAGCCTCCACACCAAGAAACTTTCCTTTTCTGCATACCTCATACATCGCTGCACTGGTTTGTGGTTCGTTCTGCATAACGCGGCGGCTCATTTTAACTTATCGCGGCCCATTCGATCCATTTCATGGCAGACCCACCGGCCTGCTCTGTTCTCCCGATGGCCAGCCACACCTGATCGGCCCCAAAGTGCGTCGGTCCACCTGGAAAATGCCCAGTATGCCAGTTACCAGTCCAGCCTGTTGACAAGCAAAGCATATATAAATTTAATCTGAATAGCAAAATACTTCCTGTGATGGATATCTGTCAATCCCCACCATCTCAGGAGGAACGCAGGCACAAAGATTATTGATGAGACTATGTCACAGCTTCAGGACCTGAAGAACCAGCACCTCACTAAGGAGAGAGAGGTCAATGACAAGAACCAAGAGATGGAGTAGATCCAAAAGAAACTAAGGCCACCAACAAGTGAGAGACAGAGCCAGAGAGGCATAAAATAGATGTTAGATGCATTGTTTGACAAATAAATCTAGAAATATGCTTGTAATTTTATCTATCTAATATTATGTGTGTGGTGGTTTTAAAGGTTCTCCCAAAATGAAAATTCTGTAATTTACACCACCTCCTGTTGCTCCAACCTCAAATGACCTTTCTTTTGTGGAACACAAAAGGAGATGTTAGTCAGTCACCATTCACTTTTTTTGCATCATTGTTTCCATACAATCACAAGGGTTTGGAAAAACATGAGGGTGAGCAAATGATGACAAAACTATTCCTTAAGTACCAAGCACGTTTGATTTATAAATCGAAACAAGGTGTGCTGGTTTTAATGTTAGAGCGTTGGCACAGCTTCAGAAGGAAGTGACAGCCATAGAGACCAAACTGGAACTGACCAAACGGAGTGACAGACACTGTTTGCTGCAAGTCTGGAGAATGCAGGACATTAAACTGCCCCTCAAATTAGGGAACATGGATGATACCAGCCAGGAAGAGGTACAGACTCACACTTTTCTGCACCATATATGCCTACACACATGCACCTCTTTTGCAAGCAATTACAGTTGCCGTTGATGGATTATGTCCACATTAGTAACTTGATCCGTCCATGCAGGGAAGCTCACTAGTCAAGGATTCTCTCATCAGCCTGAAAGCATGGAGCTCTCTGCATGCCAAGGAGGCACTCATAGAGATTGACGACAGCAACTTAAATGAGGACCTCAAGGTGATTTAAATTGATGAAATGGAATAAATGTTTATTCAGCCATCAACATTGCGAGAATCACTCTAAATTTTAAGCTATGCAACTAAAATGTTTGTTATTAGCCATTGGCTAGTAAATATCAATGCCAGTAATGCGCCTGCCCTGATGAATGCCTGTTGGAATGTAAAAGTGTTGCAAAACACAAGAGCTTGTAGATTTGAATTGTACAATAAATATTTGTACAAGCAAGTTAATACTTATTATGCATGTATAAGTTTGCTTTTGCATTGTGCCGTGTATTTTGTGTCCGAAGACGAGATCCATGCAACTGAATTTCAGTTCATGTCTCTTTTAATATACTTTGTTATTTACAGACATTTGGTGATCAGAATGGTAAAAATAAACTTTAATTTTAATAACACCTTGTATGGAGGTACAAAAACAACTTCAACTTCTCTCTCGTTAATGTACGATTTGCTCATTTAACGCTAACATATTCTCGTGGAGCAGCTGTTTTCTAAAAGTGACCATATTATTTTAGTGCTTGTTATTCATATCACTGTACTGTAAATTCAAAGTAAATCGCACAAGTGCATATAAAAATATTCAACAAAATGTAGTAATGTACTAAGTGTAATAAATGTGTAAATACCTATACATTTTAATGGTACAACTTCAGAAAACTCTGTAAATATTAAAGAATTTAACAAATAGGCTCATGCCACATCTAGGCAAAGGTTTGGTAAAAATTGTTTTATTTTTGCATGGTAGTTTTGATAAAATTGCACATAAATTGTTTTTTTTATATATAATTATCAAATAATTGTATGTGTAATTATGTGCATTATTAGGTTCCGACCTTGCAAATATATTAAATGTGTATGAATTTTCAAATAAAGGCAACAGCTTGTATCATTATTAAAAAATTCAATTTCATGACATCATATGATCTGATACAATGTGGAATTTTTTTTTTAAAAGCTAAAATGTGAATTAAAATGATAAAAAGGGGAATATAAAATAAGATGTATAATTCCACATACTATATTGTGTGATCTCATATATATGAATACTATAGATATGTGATGTCCCCTTCTCATGATTTGCTTTATATATTTAAATATTATATATATATATATATATATATATATATATATATATATATATATATATATATATATATATATACTCACCTAAAGGATTATTAGGAACACCAAACTAATACTGTGTTTGACCCCCTTTCACCTTCAGAACTGCCTTAATTCTACATGGCATTGATTCAACAAGGTGCTGAAAGCATTCTTTAGAAATGTTGGCCCATATTGATAGGATAGCATCTTGCAGTTGATGGAGATTTGTGGGATGCACATCCAGGGCAAGAAGCTCCCGTTCCACCACATCCCAAAGATGCTCTATTGGGTTGAGATCTGGTGAATGTGGGGGCCGTTTTAGTACAGTGAACTCATTGTCATGTTCAAGAAACCAATTTGAAATGATTCGAGCTTTGTGACATGGTGCATTATCCTGCTGGAAGTAGCCATCAGAGGATGGGTACATGGTGGCCATAAAGGGATGGACATGGTCAGAAACAATGCTCAGGTAGGCCGTGGCATTTAAACGATGCCCAATTGGCACTAAGGGGCCTAAAGTGTGCCAAGAAAACATCCCCCACACCATTACACCACCACCACCAGCCTGCATAGTGGTAACAAGGCATGATGGATCCATGTTCTCATTCTGTTTACGCCAAATTCTGACTCTACCATCTGAATGTCTCAACAGAAATCGAGACTCATCAGACCAGGCAACATTTTTTCATAAAACCCGGAAAATTCCGTGTTTGGAAGGGAAAGAGTTAATATAATTATCATTTAATTATTTTTAAACCATTAAAATCAAATTTTGTCTAAATTACACAATGATGATTAATCGACTTTATGGACGTTGCAGTTTTTGTCGTCTGTTAATGCTGATGTTCTGTGAAGCTGCTTTGAAACGATGTGTGTTGTGAAAGGCGCTATACAAATAAAATTGAATTGAATTGAATTGAATTGAATTTTTCCAGTTTTCAACTGTCCAATTTTGGTGAGCTCTTGCAAATTGTAGCCTCTTTTTCCTATTTGTAGTGGAGATGAGTGGTACCCGGTGGGGTCTTCTGCTGTTGTAGCCCATCTGCCTCAAGGTTGTGCGTGTTGTGGCTTCACAAATGCTTTGCTGCATACCTCGGTTGTAACGAGTGGTTATTTCAGGCAAAGTTGCTCTTCTATCAGCTTGAATCAGTCGGCCCATTCTCCTCTGACCTCTAGCATCAACAAGGCATTTTCGCCCACAGGAATGCCGCATACTGGATGTTTTTCCCTTTTCACACCATTCTTTGTAAACCCTAGAAATGTTTGTGCGTGAAAATCCGGCACCAACAACCATGCCACGCTCAAAATTGCTTAATTACTTAATTCTGACATTCAGTTTGGAGTTCAGGAGATTGTCTTGACCAGGACCACACCCCTAAATGCATTGAAGCAACTGCCATTTGATTGGTTGATTAGATAATTGCATTAATGAGAAATTGAACAGGTGTTCCTAATAATCCTTTAGGTGTGTGTGTGTGTGTGTGTGTGTGTGTGTGTGTGTGTGTGATATATATATATATATATATATATATATATATATGACAAAAACAACCACCTGTTTATAGGATTCTCTTTCAGAGGAGATCAAGGCATAGATGAACACTACAACAGAGACTGAATGAGCAGCAGAGAATCAGCGCCCCTAACATGAAGGCCATGGTGAAACTCAGGAGTGTTAGGGACAACATCCATGAGAACAGTGATGGTGAGTCCAGGCTCATCTACCTGTAGCTAATCTTGAGCTAACTAGTCTGCCTTTTGAGCTCCACAATAGTGTCTGGATAAAGAGTTTGGGTCATTGTTAGATGTCTGGATTAAATGTGCCATACAGCCCTATGCAGGGGAATATATTGAGGCCAAATAGTAACCAATAGCTACAGATCGACGGATTGATTTTGAGATATTTCCACTAATAATTATATATGATATTGCAATGCCATACAGTGCTTAAGGCTCCCTGGAAAAGAGCAAATAAACCTAATCAGGCCTTTGAGCAGATTAAGGAGAGGTTTGACCATTTCAATGCCTTTTTTTGAGTCTGTAGCCACCAGCATTGATGAGATCTACAAAGCACCCTCACGCAACAGATTAACAATTATTTTTGCATCAATAAAACAAGTAGGATTTCTTGGGTTATTGTAAACTAGTATTCCTTTCCCTCATAGCTACAAACCTGCACCTTTCTTTGTCCTGGATGAGATTGATGCTGCTTTGGTTAACACCCAACATAGGCAAGGTCAGTGTTTGTTAGTTTGACTCCAACAAATAAGGCCTCTTCCAAATGCAAATGCATGTATTTGGGTCACCCCAAAGAACTGAATGGCATAAATTGGAAATTTTTTATTTAACTTACTGTGCAGGTGGTGAATTACATAAAGGACCAGTCAGCTCAGAATTTCCAGGCTATTGTCATCCCTCTCAAAGAAGAGTTGAACACAAAAGCTGACTCCCTCTTTGGAGTTCACCCTGAGGTATGCATTTCAGTAATGGGCCGGAAAATGTAAACACAAAAACTAGTAAACCCATGCAGTTAATCCATTGAAATAAAACCCATCCCAACCTATTATTCTATTTATCTTCAGTATTTACCATGTCGTAGAAACTGCAGCAATTTGTTTTAATATGCAACAGATACATTTTGAAGTTGTGCTAATTCTCTAATAATAATAATAACACTAAATCAAACTCTTTTCATTGATTCACAGCAAGGAGATTGTGTCATTAGTAAAGTGCTGACCTTTGATCTTTCCCAGTATCTGGATGCCAATCCCAGTGATTGGGTTGCTTTTATCAGAATGTATTGGTAGATAAAGGTTGAGAATGATCAATGTTGTATTTGCAAAAACATTATTACAGTCATACAGTATTAGTCATGTTTAAAAATATTTTTCATTTTAATGCTGAATACTGCAAAATTACTATATTGTCTAATGTATGCCATATAGTAAGCATGATTGTTGAAATACTAAGTCAACTATTGTGCTGTGAATGGCCTACAGATTAGAATCTTATGAAGCTGTTTATGTTCAGCTAAACTGGACAGACTAGTGCAGTGATTTTGCATATGCCCAATGTTTTGTCTGCACATTCTAAGTGTTATGTAATGGCTTGTGTAACATCTTGCAATAAAACCCATTTAAAGAGTCAACACAACATCTTAGCTACCTGTGGTCAATTGTGCCTTGTGGATTTCGGTACAGTGGGGAATATCCAATATGTAAGTTTATGATTTTCTTTTTTTAGAAAAGAATGAAAAACATGAGATATATGTATATGTGTGTAATCTTTGTCTATTGTAATAATGTCTAAGAATGAAAATAAGAGCTTGTTTCATTAGTTTTCCTTAGTCAACACAAATGCCATTCTAAATGTTACATGGAACAAAGTAAACAAATAATCAATCAATTTTAGACCAAACAGCCTTTGTACAATGTAAAAAAAGTTGTAACCTGCAATTGTTACCTTAAAGGTATAGTTCACACAAAAATGAAAATTCTCTCATCATTTACACACCCTCGTGCCATCCCAGACAAACTTAGATTTTTAGAAGAATATCTCAACAAACAAAGATTTTTAAAACAATATCTCAGCCCTGTAGGTCCTTACAAAGAAAGGAATGGTGGCCATAATTTGAGTTCCGAAAGCACAAGGGCAGCATAAAAGTAATCCACACATCTCCAGTGGTTAAATCCATGTCTTCAGAAGCAATATGATTGATGTGGGTGATAAATACATTTAAAAAAAATGTTTTACTATAAATTCTCCTTGAGAATGTAAAAGCCAAAAACAAAAGGAAAATGTGGAAATGTATGTTAAAAAAGGAATTAAATATAAATCTGTTTCTCAACCACACCTATAATATCACTTCTAAAGATATGGATTTAAATACTGGAATCATATGGATTATTTTAATGCTGCTTTTAAGTGATTTTGAACATTCAGAGTTTTCACTTGGATTGTATGACCCTACATGGCTGAAACAAGAACGTGTTTGGTCTGAACGGCCCCTAATGTCACTTTTACGTGTGTTTGAATAAGACATCTATATTTACTCAAAGACGTCCATCTAGTGCATATTTACATAAAAAACGAAAACAGCGCGAACGGACGCAAAAAATATTTCGGTGTGAGCAGCCCCAAAGACCCAACTTTCACGTGGGGTCTTTCGGGCAACCGCAAACCCAACCTTGCTCGCACAGATCACTGCCCTCGATGCACTGCCCCCACGTTACACCCACTCAGATAATACGCTGTTAAGACGTCAGTCTACTCCTATTGGTCACCTTTTTATGTCTTACGTTTGGTTGCACTGCAGAGAACGCCCACAACGTGTCGTTCGGGGCTTCTTAAGAAATTTAGTAGCCCCTTTCTGTGCACTAGTTTGATCAGACTGTTTAAAGGCACCGGTATTTTTTATTTTAGTTTCCTCAGCAATGGACAACATCAAAGAAGGGTGGTTCACCGAAACGTGCACATTATGGCCTGGTCAAGCGATGAGTCTTCAAGTGGAGGAAGTGTTGTATCATAAAAAATCTAATTTCCAGGATGTGATGGTTTTTAAAAGGTGAGTCTTGGTGGAAAGTGGCTTAAATTAGCGTGTTTGCTAACTTCCTGTATATTCTGCTAGTGCATAAATGAAGATCCCAGTCAATGCTGTCCTAGCTAACCTATTTAGCTCTTTTACTTATTCTCTTTAATTCGGGGTGTACACTGAAATAACACGTTGGCTTTTAGGGTGTCTTACTGTATGGGTGGCTACAGCTAGCTTGCTAACTACATAGCCTACTGTGTGGCGTGGCATTCAGGGTGGAACATTATGGGACTTCATAATTTTGATTTCTATTGTTACCACGTGTAATATATATATCTCACTCACACCGATAATCCACAACATTAAAGTCCCCATGAATTCAAAATTGACCATACTTGCTTTGTTTGCCTAAATTGATCGTTTTGTGGTGAACAATTCATCCATGCAAGTCAATCCACACAAAAAAATTTTTGGCTTCGTAATCTTTAATCAAAATCTGAAAATTCCCCGCCCCTCTGCATTGGAGGACCTTGACTGATGACGTAGGTTTGACGGTTTAGGTGTCTCCTTAACATCCGTAACCACGCCCCTCCAACTGACAGTAGAGAGGCTGCCTGTGTGTTTGCGAGCATTGACAGCGTGTGAAAGGAGAGATGGCGAGGAGGTGCATTTTTGGTTGTGACACTCACGGAACACTTTTTACCATTCGAACCCTCCGCATGTAACGGCTCAAACATGTAAGGTCTGATTCCCCCCATGACGAAATGATCCTCCGTGTGTTCCTGTTCTTCTTCATCTTCTTCCTCCTCCTGCTGCAGGAAGGGGACTGCTGGCGGTGTTTCAGGCGGCGAGTAATCCTCAACAACCGATCTGCCTCCATTTCTGAATGAAACACCTACTTTTTTAGATCCAATCAGGTGCTAGTTGGAAAAAAAAAGCCACGCCCACTATTTTGCCTCATTTAGTATTCCGTTTCTCTCGGAAATACGTCACAACACTGGAGAAAAGTCGTTTGCAACTTCCGGTTCACGGGGACTTTAAAACCACCTGCCTAATATTGCTTAGGTCCCCCTCGGCACCAACCCTCATCTCAGTATAGCATTCTGAGATTATATTCTTCTCACCACAATTGTACAGAGCGTTTATCTGAGTTACTGTAGACTTTGTTAGTTCGAAAAAGTCTGGCCATTCTCTGTTGACCTGATCATCAACAAGGTGATTCCATCCACAGAACTGCTGCTCACTGGATGTTTTTTGTTTTTGGCACCATTCTGAGTAAATTCTAGAGAATGATGTGCATGAAATTCCAGGAGATCAGCAGTTACAGAAATACTCAAACCAGCCTGTCTGGCATCAACAATCATGCCATGGTCCAAATCATTTAAATAATTTTTTTCTGCATTCTAATGGTTGATGTGAACATTAACTGAAGATCCTGATCTGTGGCTGGTTAGATAATTGCAGTTGGGCTGGTTTGAGTATTTCTGTAACTGCTGATGATCAGGACAACAGAGAATGGCCAGACTGATTCGAACTGACAAAGTCTACGGTAACTCCGATAGCCGCTCGGTACAATTGGGGTGAGAATAATATCATTTCAGAATGCTATTCTAAAGATTCAATAGAATCAATTGCTTGGTATGGGACATGCTCTTTCTTACCTAATAGGATATTGGAAATATGATACTGATGTGAGTGTGTGATGAGTGGCTCGAGCTGTCATCCGTTATCTCAAGTGCCACGTGCTTTAGTTACAGTGCCTAGTTTACCCCCAAAATACCCCTTTGATCTTTCATCTAGGCATAAATAATGTGTTGCTCACTTAATCTTAACGGAATAGTTCTCATCAAAATGAAAATTCTCTCATCATTTTCTCACCCTCATGCCATCCCAGATGTGGATGACTGACTTTCTTCTAAACACAAACAAAGATTTTTAGAAGAATATATCATCTTTGTAAGTCCTCACAATGCAAGTGAATGGTTACCAAAAAAATTTTGCCTTATTTATTGAATAACCATATTTTAATCCCTATTTTTGAAAAATTCAGTCATTGAATGAAATACTTTATAAATGAAAACTACTTTTTATATAATTTTCTCTTTATTTTGAACTTTACAATTATTGGTGGTATTCAAAAATTGCTAATCAAGCTTACCACAATGCTACATTTCACATTTTAGTCTAAAGTTGTAGGCTAGTTATTATAAAACACTAAATTAGGCTCTTAATGTTTTAAGTCATCTCTGTAGACAATATCTAAAAGCAAAGCTGGTTTGTTTTCTAATATCTAAATATCATTCAAACTGTATTTTATTAAAGGTGATGTATAATTTAAATGTAATTATTTATAATTTAAACATGGCACATAATTGTTGAGCCCCGCCTGTTTTGGCGCAAAACTGTCCGCTATAAAAACAGGTGCACAAACACCATTTCCTCCATATTTCTGACTGAGAACAAGGAGGACAGATGGGGAACAGAATCCCATTACGCCGCTCTACACAACATATCTTCCCAGAAAGGAAGCATGACTCCGCAGTCTCGTGGGACGGCGACTGACATGAGTATGCCACAGTGGATGATCCTCGTTTTGGGCCAGGAGGGGAGCACTTAGAATGAATTTATGTACTTATAGTCATATAGTATGAATTAACTCCTTCATGAACCCAGTTGGGAAGGGAGTTTATTTATAATGATAGTTCTTGTGACTTATGGTAAATTACAATGTCCTGAATTCAAGTGGTTGTGTAAAATGAGGGGGAGCCCGTACTTAAGGGTAGGGGCATATGTTTGGCAAACAAAATAACAAGTGCTCTAAACAGAGAGGACTTGTGAAGAGAGACACGTTACATCTAGGTTGTAAAACCCATGTCTTGTAAGGACACACCAATTGTCTTTACCCATGAAGAGGCCGTGCCTCTAGTTGAGTGTGCTTTAACACCAGTTGGGCAAGTCTTACCCTGCGACTCCTGAGCCAGAGCAGTTGCATCGACAATCCAGTGAGAAAGCCTTTGCTTAAGCGGAGTACACACTGCAAGCGACATCGCATGCGACAGCGACTCCATCCCATTCATTTTCAATGAGAGCACAGCGACTTCCGGTGACACGAGCTGTCACGACCGTTGGTGACAAGGTGTGGGCGTGTCCAGCAACGCAACAAAGTTCGAGACAAGTTCAACTTTATTCAAATGAAGAGCGACTAACGGATTTGTTTTTAGCAGCAAGAAAACTATTCGCTGTACATACATCGAAACAAATACAATAGTCCACACAAATTAAATAATAATTGTGTAAACAATACACAAACGCACAACATAATCCAGGAGTAAAATGTATAGTCCAAAGTGAAAATGTGGATGTGCACAAGTCTGATCCAACAGTTCAAAAGCAGAGGGCGGAAAAATGACATGACCAGAGTTGTCCCTCGTGGAGTGGATGACACCAAGCAAACCATGTTGACCTGCATCTCCCACACCAATGAGCCAAGACAAGTACAAACTCCAGGACACCAAATGCTGAACAGGAACACACAATGATGACTGGCACAATGCCGCAAAATCCCTCCGTCACAAAGCACAGCAGCGCCATCCACAGCAACCGCGCTGCAAACACTGCCAGGTAGGCAGGCCGGTGAGCAGAGCAGCCCGTCCCCACACACCAGTGGGAACCACGAAAACTGGCAAAAAGGCTGTTGGAATTAAATCCAAAAATGTCAATTTTATGTGTATAACGTAAGGGATTTAAGTAAATACAACAATGAGATGAAACTCAAAACAAACGGAGTGAAGCTTCAGCGAAAATGTGCGCAGCGTACTCCCACCGGAAACACAACAAATTTAGAAAAGTGTTCTGTGTCTCCAATCGAACCTTCTTCAGAGCAGACCAGGAGGGAACCACAGTCCACTTTACGCTTCAAAGTGTTTCACCCATCAGGAGTGCTTTCACTGCGTGGGTGTTTCTCCCGTCGGGGCGAGGCTGGCGCTGATATGACTGCTTCTTTTTGGGTCACGGCTTGCGCGGCCTCACCGGTGGCTGGGCTGCGGCAGGTGCCGGTGCTGAGCTAGCAGGCATGGGGCTTTTTGCCGGGTGCTGGCTCGAAACAGAGTGAGGGTGAGCCGGCTTCGATATGATCTGTTTGGGCATGAAGTGTCTCATAACTTATGACTGCTGCTGAGTCACGACGTAACTCTCCACAAACGTATTCACTGCGCCCCCAAAGAGGCCGTATGGAGACACTGACGCATCCAACAAAGATGCTTTTTCCCTGTCACTCATCTCTGTGAGGGTCAGCGATATATGCCGATCCAGAAGGACCAGGTTGCCCATGGACTTGCCGATGGCCTGCGCCGTGAATTTCGTGGCACGCAACTCTAAATCTGTAGCAGCCCGTAGATCTTTGCAAGTTTCTGGAACGAAGCCTTGCTCGTCCGTTTGCTTGAGGAGCTTTGCTTGTAATACCTGGAGCACCGCCATTGCGAGGAGTGCTGATCCAGCTTGTCCTGCTTACGGAGTAAGCTTTTCACGCCAGTGTGGACGTCTGTTGACAAGGCTTGGAAGGATGTATGCTGTGTGATTTCCATGCCCTGTTACTTGCTGGGCAGAGGTGGGCCACTACCGCCTCCTCCACAGGGGGTAGTTGGGCTTAGCCATTCTTTTACCTGTGATCCACATTTGTGAGAATGGCGTCACTGCGTGTGCAGACTGAAAGGGAAAGAATAGGACAGAAGAAATGGATACAGCCTAAAAAGTAGCCAATCTGCCATCAACCAAGAAAAACTGTAACCAGGTGTACCTAGGACAATTGGTACTGCTGGACACACCAAATATTGATTTAGTTTTTTATGTTTACTGGACTTTGTATGACATTTAATTGATAAATGAAAACTATTTATTGCATTATTTTTGAAGACATCCTCACTATTATTTTTTTTTTCTAAGTGCCTAAAACTTTTGCACAGTACTGTACATCCTGCTCGACCTCACGATGGCAACATGCATGAAGAATGCGAATCGCCAAAAATAAGTGAAAGTGTAGATTAATAGTATAAAAAGGACTTGGATATTGATCTTTCTCACCCACACCTGTCATATCACTTCTGAAGATATGGATTTAACCACTGGAGTCTTATGGATTTATTTTATGCTGCCTTTATATGTTTTTGGATCTTCAAAGTTTTGGTCACCATTCACTTACATTGTATGGAGCTGAGAAATTCTTCTAAAAATGTTAATATCTGTTCGGCAGAAAAAGGTCATACAGATTTGCGATGGCATGAGGGTGAGTGAATGATGAGAATTACATTTTTGGGTGAACTGTTCCTATAAGCAACAGTGCTTCTTTTCTGTTTATGGAATTATCATTTCACGTCAATGCTTGTCTTCATACAGTAAAACATATGGAAATGTGTTGGTTTTGGATGGAGTCATCCAGTGCACAGAGCGGGATGAATTTTCTTATCAGGAAATGATAGCAAATCTACCTCTCTGCTGCCACCCTTGCCCCAAGAAGGTACCTGCTTTCATTTCTGTGCATCATTTTAATGTATATTTTGAAGAACTGAAACTGTGTGTGTGTGTGTGTGTGTGTGTGTGTGTGTGTGTGTGTGTGTGTGTGTGTGTGTTCACTCACTTTAAGTTGAGTTAATTGTCCTCATTCCTTATGTCAGGTTCTCATCATTGGTGGAGGAGATGGTGGTGTCTTGAGAGAGGTGGTAAAGCATCCACTGGTTGAGTCGGTTGTTCAGTGTGAGATCGATGAGGTTGGTATTGCATTTAGACTGAGCTTTTCTTTATTTACAGAATAAATCTAAATCAATAATATGTTGTTACAGGAAACCTCAAAGTTGTAACATGTTCTCTAAGTTTTTAATATATTTTAAAATATTGAGACAGATATAATTTTCTCTCAGGATGTAATAAATGTCTCCAAGAAGTATCTCCCTGGAATGGCGAAGGGTTTCTTTAGTCCCAAACTTACTCTGAATGTAGGTGATGGATTTGAATTCATGAAGCAGAATCAGGATGCTTTTGACATCATCATCACAGACTCCTCAGACCCTGTTGGTATGCAGTCCTAAATGTGGCATTGAAGTTTCTTATTGCACTGGTAAATCATGATTTGGCCATTATGTATGTTTACATGCACAAATAAAAAAGTTTGATTTCAGATAAAAATAATTCACTAATAATAATTAGTATTTTTAAAATGACACGTAAATTCTTTAGTCTAGCTGAAATCTTACCTGTCCGTTTTTTTCATAGTCGGACTAACAGACCTATTTAATGATATTAAAGCTCGACTTCATCCAGCTTTATGCATGTTATTCGGCCCACAATTGGCCTTCTTGTAGTGCACATGCATGCTCAGACAGAAAGACAGAGGTGATGCGAGACTTGTTTAGAAGCCTGCGCATTTGGCGTCCTTCAAATATTTGATTACACATTGTGAAATGCATACTTGAACAGACAGATGAAGACTGATTATATCTGTGCATGTAAACATACTGTTTGACTTCCAGAGAGACGTGAGGTTTATTTGAAACTGGTTTTATTTCACCTGTTACAGGTCCAGCTGAAAGCTTGTTCAAAGAGTCTTACTATCAACTCATGAAAACTGCACTGCGCGAGGGAGGAATTCTGTGTTGCCAAGGTTAGTATATGGTCAATCTCAGAACTAAAACTTTGAGTGATTAATTGTTATGAATTTCTTTGTCAATGAAAATTATACTATAACATTTGGCAGGTATATAATTTTAATTTTGAATTTTCCAGGAGAGTGTCAGTGGCTGCATTTGGAACTAATTAAGGAGATGCGAATCTTCTGTAAGACACTCTTTCCTGTAGTAGATTACGCCTACTGCACCATTCCAACATATCCAAGTGGCCAAATCGGCTTCATGCTTTGCAGTAAAAATCCAGTAAGTTTTCCTTTTATCATCTAGCAATGCAATTACTTAATTGTATGAGTAAGATAGCTTTTGTAGCATATTGTTAATTATCAAAAGTTAATTTCGTCCCTTCTTTAAAAAAACACAAATGAGTGGAGCCTGTACTTGAGGTTAACTTGCTGCTTCAAAAGTATAGCCACAAGATGTAAATATGTTACTTTTAACATAATTTCTGTGTTATAAAATTGCTTATTAATAGGGATGCACAGATGTATTCGCTGCCAAGGAGAGATGAGTTGAAATACATTTTTGTGGTAATCAACATTATACCACAAATGCTGTCGATTGAGCTTAACTTAAATTGAACCTGGAACATTCCTTAAATATTTCATTGATACATTGATTTTTATAGAAAACTAATTTCCGTGAACCAGTACGAGAACTAACAAGAGATGAGATTGAGAGCATGGGCCTGAAATATTACAATCCAGAAATCCACCTTGCTGCATTTATCCTCCCAGAATTTGCCAGAAAGGTAAAAAGCAGTCCAGTATTTTCTATTCGTTGTGCTCTTGACACCCTTTTCTCCACCATTTCTAACTAAAGTCTTATGTCCTACTGTTTATGCAGGTGTTAAGTGAAGCATAAATGGCTTTATGGATGCCATTTTGTATCACGCTGCCTTCTGTGAAAGCAGAACAAAACCCTCACCGCAACTGTAGTACCACCCACTCCAGATCACTTTCCAGCCTCTGCTCTCTGACTGACTGTTTGGTCAATCTGTTTCAAGTGGAAATGCCTTCTGTGGGAAATTCTCTTTATTTCTGTCCAGTCCCATCAGTATGTTTAAGTCTCATGAGTTGTTTTATTTCCTGTTACAAAGCCACTACCCACATCAATCTGACATATACAAATGTAGACAATCAATGCATGTTTTGTGACTGATTCCATGGTCTATTCATGTTTTAACAGAAATGGTGTAATGTAGCACCATAGGTCTCTAGCTTGGCATTACTCACTCAATTTAATAAGCATATTTTAAATCGCAATCTAATGGAAGAGAAATCTCTTAAGTTCTCATAAGCATTTCTATTGTTGGGATTCAACAGACTTTTGTTAGGAATCGAAAGACTTTCAGGTCAATGATAATTGCACATATTTAGTAAACGTGCATTGTAATGGTTGCGTTTATGGGTCAGTTTGTCAGCAGTAAACAGTTTTCAACTAAATAGAATACTGACATTTAAGCAGACCCAAGTGGTTTACAGCAATCGATTTAACAGTGGCTCTCCTACTCAAACTGTAAGTAATTTCTGTAAAAGTGGCATTGGGGTCTATGCTGATGACTTGTGTGGTCTTGCTTTCATGAATAGTTATGTAACTATGGTTACATGAGTCATGTTTGCATGATGTGGTTTATATAGAGCAAATTGGTGTTTGGTATGCAGCTTTTTGAGAGATGTGCTATTATATGTCTATTACAAATGAATCCTTATTGTCAATGGAATATGTGGGTGGAACGGTTTTTAGGGTTTTTAACATGAAATGAAATGTCAAGTGTACTGTAAGCTTCAAGATATTGTCTCTTATACTGAACCTGATTATGGATGGAATAGGAATATTAGCTATAGGTAAAGATAAACTGACAAAACTATTTGCTGATTATGATCATATATCTTTTAAGTGTAGTTGCATAGGCAACACTATTTTGTACTCTGTGTTTTACTGAATGGAAGGGTTTATCTGTCCTTTTACCATTTCCTGCTAATGATGTAAATTTCATTTTGTGAATTTCATAAATTCTTTTGAAATAATAACAATAAAAGCATGTAGTTCTGTTTTGTTAATTACACATAAAATGTAATAAATTCTGATAAAAGAATTGCTTTATCTCCAATACGAATACGTGATTGCAAAGTGCGGTTATGACCACCAGGCAGCGTCCTTTGCCAGTAAATTCAACTGACTACGCTTGAGGAGTTTCAAATCTCTTTTCAGGTAAATATTACATATTTGTTCTAGCATAGGATCCATCTTTGTTATACTGCTCCCTTCACCAGTGTGGACCAAAAATACTTTATACGAAGATGCCTCAACAGTTTTAAGCTAAGTTGGTCGTTAAATCGAGAAATGCCATATTAAGTAGAGCTGGGAGTCCATTCCAAAAAGAACCGCTTCTGAAGCTTTGGGAAACTCCGCTCAGGGACGTGAGATGATCTGTTGTTATTCATGCTATAATCATAAATAGTGAAAATTGTGCTTTCTCTCTTTTTTATTTTTTTGTAAGTATTCACTTTGCCTCCCGCTTTCTTAAGAATCAAGAAAATAATTTCTGAAAGCAAACTGCAATACTTATTTTGTTGTTGTAAAAAAAGAAAGATATTGCCATCACCAAAGCCCTTAGATTTGTCGTTCGAAAGTGGACAGACATTACAGTGCGTATACCAAAGGCAAGTCAGGCCATCTTTTCGCAGCTATTTTCTATGCATACAATCGGCAACAGTGTAGCTCCTATTAACTTGTATGGGTAAAGACCGAAATCTCCAAAACGGTACGTCAAGCTTACGATCAAAAATATATTTCAAATCAGCAGTTAAATCTTAAACAAGTGGTATCATATATTGTACTTCTTTAGCTCAGATTAAGTTAAAAACGTCTCGGTTACTTACATAAACTCGGTTCCCTGAGACAAAGGGAACAAGACCTTGCGTTTATTGGGAGTGCATTCTAACATGACCTAGTTGAAATCTCATTATTGGCTGTGGTGTTTGATCCCCGCCTGTTTTGGCGCGAAGCTGTCCGCTACAAAAAACAGGTGCACAAACACATTTACTCCGAATTTCTGACTGAGAGGAGCACATCGCTCCTGCCTCAAGAAGTCTTGTAGTACAGCTTGCATTAGCGATATCTCATTCCCTTCATCTCATGGACCCGAGATTATGTACGTAACCAAATGACATTGCGTTATTAATGTATATGGAGAATAGATATTAGTCACGCTGCACTACATGATATCCTCCCAGAAAGGAAGTATGAAGCCGCAGTCTCATGGGACAGCGAGCTACCCTCATGTTGGGCCAGGAGGGGAGCACTCAGAAAGTATGAACTCCTTCACGAACCCAGTCGGGAAGAGTTTATTTATAATGTAAGTACTTGTGACTTATGGTAAATTACAACGGCCTGAATGCAGGTGGTTGTTTAAAAAGATGGGGAGTTTGTCCTTAAAGGGAGGAGCATAAGTATGCATATTTGGTCAATGAAATAGCAAGCGCTCTAAACAGAGAGGACTTGTGAAGAGAGACGTTACATCTAGGATGTAAAACCTTGCGAATGTGTTTTGAGAAGACCATCCTGCTGCAAAAAATGTGTCTGGTAAGGACACACCATTCGTCCATACCAGTGGCGGCTCCTGAAAAAATTCTCAGGGGGGGCAATTTTTCTGATAATGATTAAGGTGACCCATTCAATGGGTACCGATTTTCCCTCTTGCTACATAAGTTACAGGTGGAAAGCTATGTAAGAAATTAGCATCAAGGAGCCTTCATAAGCAAAAACGACATGGCTCCGCAATTAATTATTCCACTTATTCATTACTTACTTTAATCCAATTTTGTGTGATGTAAAATAGCTAAACAGGACACATTTTCAAAAAGATATGTCCAGCAACAACATAAAGACAGGGGCAGCATATAAGTCAATACCAGAAACATTTATTAACTCAAAACTATCTCAAAACTATTGGCTTACAAAAGCAAAATAAGTTATCACAATACAAATAATCAAGGGTGTTCTTTCACATTCCTCAACAATGCATAAACAATCTGCATTTCCATAAACAAATGAAATATCAGCTGAAAATACAAGTAGACAAATTGTTGAGAGAAGTGGAACTTTAGAACTACATTTTCTGGAATGTAGGATATCACCAATGTGCTACTTAAAAAAAGCAAAGTAACGTTGTCCCAAATAAGTGAATGAACAACTGAAGCTTGACCTAGTGTGGTCTGTGCATCTTGGCTTTACACATTGAAGACCAAACCAGAATGATGAGGTGCTGCCAAGTTTAACTAAAGAATTCTGATATACACATTAATTACTTAGGCCTCATGGTTGAATTGGAAATATGTGCACCAGAGCATAATTCACAACAAGCGAGCAGGAGCTTTTGATAGAGACTACTGAAAACATTGATGCAAATTATTGGTAATAAGCAATTTGTATAGACTTCCATATTCTGCCCTCTTGTATAGATTTGTGAAAATGAAATTGAACAGTGATAGACATTTTGCCTGAAAACAGCATTTGAAAATAATTTCTAGAAAGGTAAACAGCTATTTGTATGGCTTTGTAAATATGAACAACCATATTCTGGACAATTGTATAGATTTGTAAAAATGAACAGATTTTTTTTTAAAACGTTTTTTTTTTTTTGAATGAATGAAAAATAACTATTTAAAACAACATCAACTTTGAAATGATTTGGTTTGTGTGTGTGTGTTAATCAGGAAATCAGGCATGTTGAGGACGAGTTCCCTCTCCATTGAAAGCATGGCCAGTGCATTCAGATGTTACTGGCCCATTGAATTTCGTAGGAATGTCTTAACATTGAGAATACAAATACTTAAACATCTCTCAGCTTCAGCTGTTGTCATGGGAGTAGTTATGAGGATGTTCAACAGAGTCACAGTCTCAGAGAATGTCTCCTGGAGGTTGTAGCTCATGAGAACCTGGTACAGTGCCAGTGCACCACAGCAGCCCTTGAATTCAGGATTCTCATTAGATCAGAGAGAGTTCTGTCTTGAGCTTTGCCTTGTTCAGCATGGTGTATGCATTCACAGTGGCATTCAGAGCCTCATCAGGAAATGAATGGCAGTACCTTTCAAACATATCTGCTTGCAGTAAGGTAGCACTCACAATGTGGCCAGTGAAAGAGAACCTTGCTTTGGTGTGATCCAGGATGGTGTTGCAGACCTCTTCAGACAGCCTCTGCTTCTCTTCTCTCAAAGCCGTTCTGGATCTTTTGGCTCCTGTTTCTACTTGCAGCTGCTGTAGAGAGGAGTCCCTTAAGGCAAACAGACCAATGTGTTTGTTAGGCTATGTACAGAACTGTAGTCTATGCGATGCACAGGTATATGCAATTTATCCACGTATAGTACAAAGATTTCAGTTCCACTTAAAATTGCCAGGGATGCATAAAGTCTTAAGTGTTTAAGTTAGCCTTTGAGTCTCACCTAGACTTCATGTTCAGCACAGTATACAGTTTATAAAGTATGCTAGATTACACCACTGGCCATATATAATGAGAATAATGTAATTTCTAACACAAATGCAGTCTCCTTTCATGCAAACATTTTCAAATGACAAAGCTCTGCTTTGAGAACGATCAAATTATATTGTTTAATCTTACCTTATGGCCTGCACGCTGTTTGTGAAGCTGACTACTGACTACTTCATCACGTTTGATGAAGACAGCATCGATGTCCTTCTTCTGGACCTTCTGGTACAGATTATCGACGTGGGGCATGATTTTGTGAAAAAGCCACATGAAAAAAATGAAATCTTCATCATGTAGCATCCTCACGTAGCCATATGCCTCTCTCACGGTGGGCTGGTCAAATGAACCCAATGAAGCCATCCTGATGTCTTCAAAACTTTGTATGAGGTCGTCTCGATTCTCGTAGACAGTGTTCACGACTCTGCTGTTGAAGTTCCACCGTGTGGATGAAGTTCTGGGCAGTCTTCGTGCAACAGTCTGGTCAAGAATGCTGGTCCGTTTGGGTGACCGGGAAAAAAAAGTTGCAATCCCACTCAGATCGGAAAAGAAAATATAAACTTTTTTGATAAGAGAAGTAGCTTACTGCATGATCAAATTCAGCAGATGCGCATAGCAATAAACATAATGGGTATTCTTAAAATGCTCACGCACCTTTTGCTGCACACCAGCCTTCTCTCCCCTCATCACACTGGCTCCATCGTAAGCTTGCGCAATGAGTTTAAATTTCTCGTCGTCGGCAAAAAGACCGTTCAGTCTCTCCTAAAACACACTGGCAATTAAGATTGATTCCGAGATGGGAAGAAACTAAAAAAAGCGTTCCTGCACTTTATGGTTGCTATCGATGTACCTCAGCACCAGCAGTGTCTGTGTAGAAACGTGTGGCAATGTTCACTCTCCCCAAAGCAGACAATCTCAAACAGCTATCAATGTGGGTCTTTGACAGCTCATGTTTCTTTATCTTTTCTAAAAGATGGTGCATGTCTGTTACACCTGTCGCTGTCAAAAGCGGTGCTGTCTGCCGTGCCGCCTTCAGGGTGAAAGAGGCAGGGGTAGCAGAAGACTGCATTGGCTACATCGCAGCCTGCTAGCCAGGTTTTTCGTTCGTACCAATTTTTGGAAAATCCTCGAGTGTAGGACTTTCCCCCTTTAGTAGAAACCTGCTGAATGATTAAATTTGGTCTGGGAGGTCCTAATTGTTTCGTTGACAATTTAACTTGATTCGTTCGCCGACAAAAGGAACTTCTTTCAAAGAGACAATCGAGATTCACTGAACGCTAGCCATCTTGACAGTAGTACGTGAATTGATTGACGCTGCTACCCGCTCTTTTCTTAGTTACGTTCATGGTTACGTTACGTATGACGAAAGCGCGTAAGTGCAAGCCCTCCTGGAACCCATATAGATTGTATTGAATGCTCTGATATTTGAAAAAAAATATTTTATATGAGAGTCTATGAGAGAATTCTGGGGCGATTTTCAACCTGACTGAAATCACCCCAAAAGGGGCGGGGCCATTTTAAGCACGACTTTAGCCTGATTGGCAGATCAGACGTCTAGATTAGAACACTGATAACAACTGTTGCCGTGATAGAATTGGTTAGAAAAAAAATCCTTCCTTTTCCCGTTTGGCAGTGCGTCACCCATATCGCCCTAATGATCACACTGCCCCTGGTCCATACCCATGAAGAGGCCATGCCTCTAGTTTAGTGTGCTTTAACATCAATTGGGCAAGGGTTACCCTGTGACTCATAAGTCAGGATAATTGCATCGACAATCCAGTGAGAAATTTTTTGCATGGAGACGGAAATGCCTTTCGTGCGTCCTCCATTGCATACAAAGAGCTGTTCAGACAGTCTTAACTGGCGAGTATGCTCAACGTATGCGTATAGCATCCTCACAGGGCATAACAAATGCAGTGATTGTTCCTCATCTGAATGAAATGGAGGAGGGAAGAAGGCCTGAAGGTGAAATACCTGAGCTCTGAAGGGTGTGGTTGGACCTTAGGTACATAGCATTTCTGGGTTTGACTGTGGCTTTTGAAAGACCAGGGCCAAACTCAAGACATAAATTGTCGATTGATAGTGTATACAGGTTATGACCTGCATGATTGATAGTGTATGCGGTGTTAGCGGTGTAGTGCATACACACGGAGTCCAAAGGCTTGAAGGGGCCCTGTGAGAGCTTTTAGGACTAAAGTTAAGTCCCAAGTCAGGACTGTAGCTGGCTGAGGTGGATTTAATTGACTTGCTCCTTTAAGGAACTTTATGATTAAATCATACTTGCCTATAGTGGCACCAGATTCATGTGCGGGATACACAGAAATAGTTGCCACATACACCTAGAGCATTGAACGGAGTGAGTCCTTTGTCTAATTGCTCTTGAAGAAATATGAGAATTTCATGTATGTGGCAGTTTACTGGGTTTACCTTGCCTTGTGAGAGACATCAATCAGTGAACACATTCCATTTTAGCATGTAGTGGTACCTTGTGGACGGCGCTGTTAAATGGTGTTCATGACTGAATGCGTCAGTTAGCATGCTCCATTCAGGGGCCACACATGCAGGTTCCACAGCTTGGGCTGGGGATGCCAGATTGTGACTTGTGCCTGAGAGAGGAGATCCTTGGGACTTTGAATACAAGAGGGGGACAGTGGCTATTCCCCACTAAGGCAAATAGATAGATTTCTGCTTTGACAAATATTTCCCAAATCCTCATTACAGATTAAGGAGGAAGTTTCCATTTGCCAGGTATCACCCCTTGGTACGATAATAGGACCACACCCTCAGTCAGAGGAGATGACTCGCTCCATAGGAGGAGGTGACGCATCAGTCTCAACAGTGGCAGTGAATGAATTCCGCCTTTGCTGTCTAACAGAAGGGCACCACCAGGAGTGGAGCCTGCGGCTTAATTTGACTCAACACGGGAAACCTCACCTGGACACGGAAAGGATTGACAGGTTGATAGGTCTTTCTCGATTCTGTGGGTGGTGGTGCATGGCCGTTCTTAGTTTGTGGAGCGATTTGTCTGGTTAATTCCGATAACGAACGAGACTCCGGCATGCTAAATAGTTATACGGCCCCGTGCGGTCGGTATCCAACTTCTTAGAGGGACAAGTTGCGTTCAGCCATGCAAAATGGAGCAATAACAGGTCTGTGATGCCCTTAGATGTCCGGGGCTGCACGTGCGCCACAATGGGTGGATCAGCATGTGTCTACCCTGCGCTGAGAGGCGAGGGTAACCCGCTGAACCCCACTCGTGATCGGGACTGGGGATTGCAACTATTTCCCATCAACGAGGAATTCCCAGTAAGCGCGGGTCATAAGTTTGCGTTGATTAAGTCAATTTCCTTTTTACACACTGCCCGTTGCTACTACCGATTGGATGGTTTAGTGAAGTCCTCGGATCAACCCCACCGGGGCTCCTCGCGGGCCTTGGCGGAGCACCGAGAAGACGATCAAACTTGACTATCTAGAAGAAGTAAAAGTTATAACAAGGTTTCCGTAGGTGAACCTGCGGAAGGATCATTATCGAAGGCTCCGGAGGGCGAGAAGGCTGGACGGAATGAGCCAGAGAACGAGGCCAAGGCGGGGGTGGTGGCGTCTGTATTGGAAGCATCCATAGTCACCACTTTCCACCTGAAAATCTGCCCCAGTGCCACACCTCGCTGGTAAAAGGCAGGAACTGTCCAAGGTGCTAAAGCAGCTATACAGCGCCGGTATATAGTGATGCACATGCACCCATGGCACCAAGCATGTCGAGGCACATAGTGCTTGAGCCTGCACTGAAAAGGTCTCATCCATGGCACCAAGCATGTTGAGGCACATAGTGCTTGAGCCTGCCCTGAAAAGGTCTCATGTGTAAGAGATCTAATGGGATGATGCCCCTACCATAAACTCCAATGCTTTTTGAAAAAGTTTCAGTGGAAATGTTCTCCCCAGTTTGAACTGAGACAGATACTATAGAATGGCCTGAATGCTCTCACTCATGAGGTGAGTGTTCCTGCTTGTGGAGTTGAGGCAGACTCCAAAAAGGAGATTTGTTGGCTGGAGGTGAGCATACACTTCACCAGTGGGTCGGCTGCAAAATGGCGCCTCGATATGCAGAAAAGGACATTTTCAAAAATGTGTTCTTCACAAGTATAGCTAAACCTGTCCACACACAAAGAGAGAGAGAGAACAGAACTACATGCCACTGACACTTTTCCGGTGTTGCTGCCATAGGAGGATGCCCTTGGCGATGAGCAGAATGTGCTGGATAGCCTCTGTCTGCTTCCTCGACGGTGTTGCCAAACAGGCCAGCCTGGGAGATGGGGGCATCAAGGAAGCGAACCTTGTCGGTGTCCTTATCTCAACCAGGTGAAGCCAAAGGTGGTGCTCCTGGACCACCTTGGTGGACTTTGCCTGCTCAAGAGCCCGCGCAGTGACGTTTGTTGCCCGTAGGGCAAGGTAGGCAGAGCGCAGCTTCTGCATTACTCCCGGGTCAGGACTACCCTCATGTAGCTCTCTGAATGCCTTGGCCTGGTGAACTTGCAGGAGGGACGATGTAGAATTATCGGTCTTGTACGGGAGTCTCGGGTGATTCCTCCATATGGCAGTGTGCACAAGTGCACCGCAACCAACTTATCCATATGAGGAATCTCTGTGTATCCCCTGGCCACCCCACCGTCGAGTGTAGTGAGAGCGGAGGACTCTGAGGCAGGTCCGGGCAGTGAAAGTTGCCTGCCATGACTTTGTGAGTTCCTCGTGCACCTCTGGGAAGAATGGAACCAGGGTGGGGCATGGCTGTGAGCCAGTCACGAGGGCTCAGGGCAGGGTGGAGGGTTCCACTCCCAAGAAATGCACATAAATGGAAAGGCATCTTTAACTCTTTCCCGCCAGCGTTTTTAAAAAAAGTTGCCAGCCACCGCCAGGGTTTTTGACGATTTTCGCTAAATTTTAATGGCCCGCAGAATATTTTCTTCCATGAATATATGAAGATGCTATATATCAAAATAAAGATCTGAGTCTCTGCTTTTAGGCAAAAAAAAAACGATTTTATTTTATCTTCATTTGTTCTTTTTTTATTGCCACTTGAACAGAGGTAGGTTTTGTCAAAAACAACATTTCGGACAAAAAGCTGAGAAAAAAGCATTTTTATCAAACAAGTGCTTTAGTATTAGTATGGTGTTCCACTACATGTTTGAGACGATCGCAGTCTGTTTCTTTGATCAAAGAGTTGCGTACTCTTTCAAAACATGCGAGCGGGTCTTCCTTACCGTGTACCACCTAAAACACGGATACCCGGAAAATTCTGTGTTTGGCGGGGAAGCGTTTTTTCATAAAACCCGGAAAATTCTGTGTTTGGCGGGGAAAGAGTTAAAAAGAAGCTCTCCGTCAGTGCTCACTGATTTTAGAGAAAATATACTTTTATTTCTCTTCAAGTGCGGCTGCTGAAGCACCCAGGGGCATTCTCTGCACTTATCTGTGCGAAAAAATTAGAATCTGCTGTAATTCGCTATATATCCAAAAAACATTTTAGGCTTTCACATTCAGAGGTGAATGGAATGCTGGTGGATTTCTTCAACACCGCTCGGCTTCGAAGAACAAATCTGAATGAGTGGTTGAAAGCCGGCTCCTATTATACCCATATGTCTGGGAGAGTGGCATGCAAATTCCACTCAGCAATTTTCATTGGCCTTTTCTCAAATATCAGAGGTGTTTGGGGCTCCCAACTTTACAACTTAAAAATAAAAACTAGACCTGCTCTTAAAGACATGCCAGAATTTTTAACACATTAACGGGCTAACAAATTATACTAATGGCAGTTTATAGTATGGAACATACACCCACATTTTTCAAGTGGGTGGGTATTTAGGTGAGGTGTTGCCAGATCAGCCGCACCTGATGATGATACAATTTGACCCTTTGCTTCACTTGTGCTTGGGAGGCTTAGGGATAATGCTACCCCATAGATCCAGCCGTGTACATCAAGTGCACTATGAAGAGAGAACAGTCTTGATAGCAATGCTATAAGATCGCTTCAATCAAATTTCCAATAAAAATCACATCAAAGGTGAGTTCTAAATAAACTGTATTTTTTGAGACCCTCACCATTTAGCCCTCCAAAGCTTCCATAGTGGGTGTAAAAGTCTTCAAAGGGAATAGGGCGTAGTGATGATCACTTCTGAATGGAACACACCTTGTATCTAAAAGATTTTACTGTAAGGTAGGACTTCCTTTTCTATATCTGCCATATTGGGCATTTCAATATCTCCCATTTGTTTTAATACAAGTGGTCCATCTTGGGCTAAATAGACTTTGGTAATACCACAAATATTTGGCAAAAACAGTATGTGGTTATTTAGTGGAGCTATTTGTAATTATGCATTATCATTTTTGTATTATTACAGTAAATTCTAGTAATAACTAGGGCTGTCGATTTAACGTGTTAATTCAATGCGATTAATTTTACAAAAAATAACGCGTTAAAAAAAATTACGCAATTAATCGCATGCCCACTGATCATAATAAGGAAGATTCCTGAGAAATGCAAGCTTGTAGTACCACCTTTTTACTCCAGAGGGCAGTAAATGAGACTTCAGCTGTATGAAAACGTGCAGTTTATACAGTGAAGAAAACACTTCAGTAGGCAGAACAACACAAACATGCGTTATGTTCTTTTGTTCAAAACACTTGATGGAGCGCAAATCTGAACTAAGGGATCTCAAGATGTGTTTAAAGATTGAGTGTTAAACTATATTTAACTTGACACAGTGACCTAAACATTTTATGTTTATGACACAACACACCCGAGACGCTACACAAGCCTGTCTGTCCGTAGGTGTAAATTGACTGGGTCCTTAAACAAGCCCTCATAATAAATCTCGAACTCATTGACAAATTCACTTGTGAAATGGATTGCTGTGAACTGTATGCCAATGATTGGATTATGATCAGTAATATGGTAGTAAACAATATATTGTATTCTAAAGCCGCTTTTTGTATGGTCTTATCAATGATTAACTCTTCTGCTACAGGAATGTAATGCATTGTAATTATATGAATATTTTTTATTATATATAATTTTTTAATATGTAAAGATAACTATGTATAATTATATATTGATATAAATATGTATAATCATTATATATTGAGTTATTGTTATATAAGGGGCTTTATCAGCAAATATTTGTAAGTGCGATTAATCACGATTAATGAATCGGGACACAATGTAATTCATTCGATTAAAAATTTGAATCGATTGTCAGCCCTAGTAATAACATATAACGTGTACATGGACACTGCAATGTAAAGGGAAACAGAAAAGTTTGGCAAATCATTTATTTATTTGAACTTAAAATAAACTTGTTAAGCATTATGTACACCTTTTAAAAGAGGAATTATGAAGTCATCAAAACTCCTGCTGTGACAACCAGGTTTGCGTATTCCTCTGACGCCAGATATGTTTGAAGTTGGCAGGCAAGTGAACACTATATTTGTTTGGCAGTGGTCAATTGGCATGAATTCTTCAAACGCACTTTATCACAATTCAGCTCGGGGCAGCACATCTCAACACACTATTAATCTTTTCAGAGCCCCGGGCCCTGAAGTCTGCCCATTTCTGTCTGCTGTGAAAAATGTGCTTAAGTGCGAGTATTAGGGCTCCTAGCTACGTAAACTCAGATGGGGTGTGTGTATGCATATCCAAAGAGGTGTCTTTCAGATCCTGTGTGGGTGCCAGGAAGCTGATCAGAATAAGAACAGGGGCCAAAGTGCCACTGACCAAATCATGCATTTTGTTTTTTGCCTGTCCCTTACTAATTACAAGATCTTTTTCCTTCAGATTTAATTAAACATACAATGTGAACACACATGGGCTACTTATGTATGGTGCATTACATTTTGGATATTGTGCTATCTGCACAAAAATGTTTGCGCTAAATTATTCAAAACACTGAATCCTTAAAGGGATAGTTCACCCAAAAAAGAAAATTCTCTCATCATTTACTCACCCTCATGCCATCCCAAATGTGAATGAATTTATTTCTTCTGCTGAACACAAATGAAGATTTTTAGAAGAATATTTCAGTTCTGTAGGTCCATTCAATGCAAGTGGCCCAAACTTTGAAGCTCCAAAAAGCAGTATAAAAGTAATCCATACAACCCTAGTGGTTTAATCCATATCTTCAGAAGCAATATGATGGTGTGGGTGAGAAACAGATCAATATTTAAGTTCTTTTTTTCACAATAAATTCTCCTTGTGCGATAAATATGCACAAAGAATGTGAATTGCCAAAACAAACGAAGAAGAAAGTGTAAGTGGAGATTTATAGTAAAAAGGACTTACTGTAAATATTGATTTGTTTCTCATCCACACCTATCATATCTTCTTCTAGCTTCTGAAGATATTGATTAAAGCACTGGAGTCATATGGATTACTTTTGTGATGCCTTTATATACTTTTTGGACCTTCAAAGTTCTGGTCACCATTCACTTGCATTGTATGGACCAACAGAGCTGAGATATTCTTCTAAAACTCTTTGTTTGTGTTCAGCAGAAGAAAGAAAGTCATTCACATTTGGGATGGCATGAGGGTGAGAATTTGATGAGAGAATTGTTTTGGGTGGACTAACCCTTTAAAAATATAGCTTCTTGGCTTCTTATTCTCATATCAATTTCCCTTCAATATTAAAATAATTCAGTTAATATGCCTCCATTTAATACTCAACAAACTTTCTCTGTGTATTGTTATTAATTTATTTTAAATCTTTATTGGGCAATAGCATTTAAATTCTGTTGAAGAAAAATGTATACCTTTTGAGCCCATTTTCCATGCAATTCATACAAATATAATCTTTAAATAATTGTTATAGTATAGCGTTATCTTGTGTTTTCATCACATTTACTGCAGTAGTATTAATTTGGTCATAATATCTTTTTCCTCATGTGCTGATGTTTTTTCTTATATTACATGCACATTTTTTTAAATGATTTACAATAAGATGTTATTTTATTTCATGTTTTCTTTTCTTCTAAGTTTTCATTAGATTTATTGCAGTAGTATTAACTCACCCATAATAATTTTCCTTGTACACTGATATTTATCCTTATATTACATGGTATGTTTTTATTTTAGGTTATGTTTAAGTTTAAGGTTATGTTTGAATATATTAGATATTCTATTTAAGATTAAGATTACATTTATTGGTACGATTTTTAGTCTGCATTTGAAGCTCGATAAAAGACTTAATTCTTGTTATTCACTGCTTTTACTTTCTATGTGTGAATCACAACATCCTTTTTCTTTCTTCTTAAAACCATAAAAAACGTTATCTCAGCTGTTCCAGGTGCCAGACTGTTCGATGGCAGTTTGAAGGAGGAGGAGGAGTTCTGGTGAATTACATGCTTATATGAGAGAAGAGTGTCACAAAACTCACTGTATACAACAAGACGGGTTAGTGTGATTAATTTGTGAAACACTGTATTGATATCACAATACCACTGAGTGAGAACATCACATAATTACAGTGTACGTGTGCTTGCCGTGCTCTGTCAATATGGTTTATTGCCTGCATGTAATTTCGCTCTACATAGATATAAATTATAATTCACATACAGATGTGAGACCCATAGACCTATTCAGAATCACTTTGCGTTAACGGTAGATTCATCGTCAGCTAAGTTTATTTCTTCCTTGCCTCCGCTTTCACTGAAATCAGTACCATTTTTAGAGCTATGACGTGAGCATTGTGGTGCAGTCCTCACCACTAGTAGAACGTCTCTGGTTTGTTGTGGGGTTAACTACTCAATGCTTTTGTTAGTCCCTAAGCCTCACACTCCCCCAAACCCCCCACCCCATCCCTCTATCCTCCAACCGCTGCGTCAGTTGGGGACTGGTATATAAGACCTTGCCACCTGAAGCTCTCAAAAACCAAGATCTCTCCAGCTTTACTGTGCTACAGGAGCTACACCATCTTCAAAGTTACTGCTCATCTTTTCTGTCTGATCTTTGCACGCTTTTATTTTTGCTCACTCTTATTTCGTCAGTATGCAGTTTTTGGCAACCCTAGTGTCTCTTTTGCTGGTGCTGTACAGTGTGAAAGCAGCTGCTGTGCTTCCAGTGGAGGAGAGGAACCTAGTGCACAGTAGGGTGAGTGGGTGCCAAGTACACTTCACTATGTCTGAGATGTTCAATGAGCAATGTATGTTTTTTTAGTGATTCAGATTTTAATTTGAGTTTGACCAAGAAAATATTGTGTATTTATATGCATCATGATGTACAACATCCTTAAGAAACCATTCTATAATTTTAATATTCATGATAGTCGTATTAATATTAAAATGAGTATTTTAGAAGTTACTTTATTAAGTGCATTGGGCAATAATTTTATATGAATATGTGAATTTGAAATACATTTTAAAACATGCATCTTATTCAACACTATTTTTTGCTCATCAGGAACTGAGTAAAGAGCGTAAGGAGCTGATCCTAAAGCTGATTTCTGGGCTGCTGGATGAAGTAGATAACAGCGTGCTTGCTGGGGACATGGCACCAGCCCCTCTGGAGATGGAGGAGCCTCTTGAGTCCCGTCTGGAAGAAAGGGCCATCTACAACCGGTTATCACAGCTGCCACAGCGTGACCGAAAAGCCCCCTGCAAAAACTTCTTCTGGAAGACCTTCACATCGTGCTAACAGCTCAAGCCCTGCAACAATTCCACACTCCTCCCTGATACCTGACATGAACTGTGTAGACCTCCACTGTACATGCCATCTCCAGTGTCTGAAGAAAGGTCTCCGGGGACTTACTCTGACACAGTCTGTTTGTTAAAGACATTGATGATTATATTTATTTATTGATCTATTCTTTAATATATTTATGGACCTTTTTGTTATTCAGCATTAAAAAGATTAAAGCATGGTTAAGATGTTTGCTTTTTTGATCAAATATGTCTCATTCACTGTGATCAACATAAAGAAAAACGTCAAATTATGTTATGTTGACTGTTGAATACAAATATAACATATAGTATAGTAGTCTACAGTACATACAGTATAAACATTTTCCTCAAAGAATAGATAGAATTTATTTGTTATTGTATTGTTTAAATGTCATTTACCAAGGCAGTGGTTGTTTGACACTTAAAACACCAAATTATTGGATTGACAGTTTTTGTGGTGATTATGTTTTTTCTAATCAATTAATTATATGTAACTGCAGCTGATGAGAGGGTCTGCTTCAAGTCATTATTCCTCTGGACTCTGGTCTAATAATTAATTATTTGCTGGCAAATTCAACTAAATATTTTATTTCTTTGAGTTTGGGTAACATTTTGTCCCCCCAAAAATGCTTTAAATGCTTGCCTAGAAATTTTACATCAGACTTGATCTTTTACTGGTGTCCTTGTTTCCCAGTATCTCACAACTCTGCCTTTAACCGAAAGGTTGACAGCGTAATGTCCTCAGACATACTAACTCCAGCGGAGGTCTCTTATGTCCTACCTGAGCACCAAAACTCACTTAGTAATCTAATCTGAGAGTCTTATATTAGCAGTATAGAGTCTTGTATCGAGTCTTAGCACTGATACATTCACTATATGTTCTTATCTGAGGGTCTCATGCATCGTGCTCTTTTGCTGTGCAGTGATAACAGCAACAGCGTTTATTGATTAACGGCTGTGAGGTCCCACAGCAGTGGGAGACTCTCCACTCAACAAAGTTAAACATAGCTTATACATTATCGCATGATCACATCCCATTAAACTTGTTTACTTCATCCTGATTGGTTTAAATCTTATTTCTAAACAAAAAGTCCTTGTTTAAAGCAGATAACATAAGGAATTAGTTTCTGTGTGATTTAGTCAGATAAAAATGTAAATGTACCAAAAACAAATACTTACATACTTAGTCCAGAAATTTCCATTACACACTTACCAAATGTCTTGAATGCATCAGGAATAATCTAAAAACATATTAACTGACATAAGTGATAGTTCATCACTTTCTTCCGTGCAACACAAAAGGACATATTTAGGCTGAATGCTAGCTTCAGTCAACATTCACGTTCATTGAATAAAGGGGAGAAAAAAAAGATGCAATGAAAGTGAATGGGGACTGAGGCTAAAATTCTGCATCATTTATTTTTTGTTCCATGTTAGAAAGAAAGTCATACAGGCTTGGAGAAACATAAAGGTGAGTAAATGCTGACAGAATTTGCTTTTAGGGTGAACTATCGCTTTAAGTGTGATAACGAAGAATATCTCTTTTTTGACAATCTGAAACATTGTTATTCAAACTGTGTCTGCATAAGCATAGAGCTACTTGCGTCAGTGTTCAGTGCTTCTTTGTTGTTGAGCGTGAAACCGGTTGACGTAATGATTTACAATTGATAGTGCAAAAACTTTTTGGAGCCACATGACCTAAAGTATTTTGTGCACATGCTCCAGACATGTCATGCACCAGATCATGTGGTTTTGATTCAGGCCCTTATGTTTTGTTCTTATTATTAGAAGAAAGAATTTTAACATAAAAACAATTGCAAACTTCTTCTTTAACGAAAACATGCAAAACCAATCTGCGATCTGCAGTCAAATCTCAGTAAGGTTTAAACAAGTCCTAAATAACATTGTTAGACCTTTGTAAACCTTATCGAAATTATGGCAAACTTGGTACCCTCATCGAAGTTGACACATATGTCAAAGGTTGCACAACTCAAAGTTATACTTATTCAACAGAAAATGTGACAAGCAGGGACTAAAACAAATTTATTTTCATTTTGGTTCATTCTGAGCAAAAACTGTATTTTTCCATTCTGGTTCAGAAGTTCTGCAGCCTCCTTTCCAAAAGGTTACCAGTTAGAACAAATAGAAGAATGGTTAATAACTTTCTTTTTAAAATGACAGTACTGAAAAGGGTGGGTGAAATACCAATTACAGATCTCATAAGAGAAGCAAGCAATCTGGTCTGGGAAAAAAAAGCCCAAAATAAGCCACTTGTCAAACCAAAATAAGTGTAAATGCTACATGAAGTGGTGCAGTTCCAAAACTAACTGTCATAAACCCTTTGGCTTTGGATTCATGAAAAAATTATCGGAACCAAATTAAATTACCAGCATTTAAAAATCATGTTTTCACTCCGGTACAACTGAAAATCACATTGTTATTTGGTTTTTGATTACGTTCTGCTAGAAAGTTTGTTTGTTTCTTTTCTGTTTTAATTCCTTGAACCGTTTTTAATCCCTGTTGACAAATGCTATCATGCTTATAATAGAGTGAAACATTTTTAAGACTTATGTTAATTTTCTGTTGTTAAAACTGCTGAGAGAGTGCATAACTAGTTCTCTTTTTAGTCCAGAAATTATGAAAACAAAATACTGTCAAACAGCTGATCATCTAATGGAAATAACTACTTCCCTGGCAGCAAACTGCACTTGTTCATACAATGTCTTCTCTATGAAATGCATTGTTGTTTGTGTTTAAATTTGTGTGAAAATGCCTGTGCGTTTATGGGTTTAAAGTTTTATTACTGTGCTTAACTAAACCCTAAAAAGATATCACATTCTAAATTAATTAAACTAAAATTATGTCTTTAGTAGATGTTTGATTCTCTATAGTGCTGCTGTCTAACTTCATATTATGTAGAGTAATACTTATCACTGGTACAGAAACAATAACAAGTCATATAATAATCATTTAAACAATAATTAAGTTTATTGTAAGTAATTTGCCTTAATAGGTCATATATAGTGATTAAATAAAAAAAATGAAATAGAATGAAATTCAATGAAATAATATAAAAGATGCAATAAAGAAATCAGCCCGATCTAACGAGAATTCGTTACAATATATGAGACTGGATTTGCCACCAATTCTCATGAGACTATGTTGCAAAACAAAAATGTGTATTACACACTAGACACTTTTCAGTCCTCTTTTTGTGCACAGTTGTACTTCCCTGAAGATCAGATCTTTACTTTAGCTGACAAACGCTCTACTTTGGCTGATGTTTTGTCCTTTTTGGAGCTATGTAATTTTGCATGATATTTATTTTAAATAGTAAGTAAAATGAGACGACTTTTTTTGCCCCTTCAGCCTCATCTGTGTTCAGGATAGTTGTATTTTCTGACTTTGATCAGAGGCTACATAAATGGGTAAAATTAAACTGATGCTCCAGGTTTAAATGGCTTTTAATTGCAAATACACACATACAGAATGTATGAAGACTGTAAAGAGCAAAAACAAAGCCAAATCCTGGACATTTTGGCATTTTAGAATTCCCATTTAGTCATCCTATTACTGTATATGTGATCATGCAAGTGGGTTGTTTTGGATGTTAAGTACCATGCCAAACCACAGAAATGTCATGCCATGTACAGGAAATGGAAATGCAACGTAGTGCAGCGTAGTTCTAGCGGGAAGACTAGCAGCTGTACATCATCACTTCATTAGCGGGGTAATTCCTAGCCAATTGCATGTAAGCCATTGCTTTATAAGTTTGCTCACAATCTATCACATTGCTGTTTCAGTGCGCTAAAACACAGGCAACCTCCGCCACCCCACCACCACCAGCTGAGCCCTGTCCCGCAGGGGGGTAGGCTCCTCGCCCCTGCCTCCTATCTCCGGCAGGATATGACGGTTCCGGGCACAACTCCCTCGGACCGCCGGACGGGGCCTACACCAAAGAGAGAGACATTACCTCCCGTTTTACATCTATCAAATAAATGGCATCTTAAACTTCACTCAAGCCTGCGTGTCTTCCCGATAGAACTTTTACTACAGGACTACCACATTAATGAAAAAAAAAATGAAGTGGGAAAAAACCACGCAACGTGGATTAATTATCTGGATGCTGGGGGAATCCGTTTACACGCATGACTTTATAGGGCTGTTACTCGGTGCGAAGTGCTGGTGTGACCCATTTCCATTCAATGTTATCATATAAAATCTTTAGATTTTTAATAAAAACACATTTTTCCAACTATATCTATAACAGGAATTTGATGATTATCATGCGTGTGAGCTAGTTGGCGTGCTTTGAAATGCAGTTTTTTTTTTTTTCAACTATTAGTGTATTCCAGCTGATTTGAATGGGTGGACCATCCGTCAATATGGGTGGACCAGTGCCACCCTGTCCCTAATGTGGCCTCGCCCCTGGATGATACCAAAAGCATCTTAGAGGTTTCATTTTATAATTGGTCTGGTCCTCTCTCAGAATATTGATGACAGTTGCTTTAGTATCTCATCCATAATCCTTCATAAGAGTGCTTCTGATTTTCACTGCTGTCAATTAGATTTTTAAATCATTGGATTAATTACATTGTAAATACATAGCTAATGCAGGAGATTCTACTCTAACAAGACATCAGTGAATTGGATCTGATAAAAGTGTAATAAATATAGTTAAAATAATGTAATACCATAATCACTTGGGTTTAACAGCTCGGATCAAAAAACAAGATCATTAATGTTGTTCAACTTATTAAATCAAGTTTCTCATTTACTCAAAAAGTCAGTTGGGACCAAATTTAATTAGGCAAAGAAACAATTAACATGATGGTCTTGTCCGATACACAGAGGGACCATCTTAATCAGCAAAATGAAGACACAAGAAACACCAATACACATAAGGAATAAAATTTCATCTTTTGTTTCATCTTAAATTTAATTTACACATCTTATATCAAGCAGTATTATCATGTTATATTATTTCCTATGGTCATGGTATAAAACAGCACATTCCCTAAAACAGATAAATGCATGTTTTTGTTCTTTATTTATTTATTTTTTATTTTTTTGGCCAGTTGGATTTATCTAGGATATGTTTTATTAACCAAATGTTTGTGCCCTGAGCTCCAATGAGAGCATTGTGAGGGGACATCAAAGCTGCTGCTGATAACCAATGCATTTTGATTGCCTTGGCTTTGATCTGAAGGCATGCTTCCACCTGAACATGAATTTGAAATTTATATGTAATGTGTTGTATATTTATCTTTGGAAAATACACACAGGACTCACTCATGTCTCTATTTCTAATCAATAATAATAATTTTAACAAAAATAATGAATTAAAAAATGGAAGAAATATCAAGGGATGACTCATTCACAGCTAAATTTGATACAGTTAAGTCAAGTATTTTTGTAAGCACAAATCCACACACTCACGTATGTTGATGTAATTTCAAGGCACTGTTGTTGTTCAACTGTTATTCATAGGACATTTTCTGTTAATCAGTTTTAGTTACTTAAGTGAGATACTGGCCTCAAAATACATATAGATGAAAATCAAATTTTTATCCAAAGTTAAGCAGTCAAATTACATGTTGCTTCTAACTGTTTCTTCACAAATGTACTGCAGTTGAGTACTACATTTGCATTGTTTTCAGGTGTTTGTCTAAAATGATGTGGCAGAAATCTCTCATTCATGTCTAAATTTGATAAATCTAATCAATAGCAACTTCTACAAATCACTTGTTTTAAACAAAAAAAAATCATCCAGACCCTCATGCTGCCTGAAGCTGAAATTACTTTCAGTGAAACCCCCCAGTGAAACAAAATAATTTCCATAAAAAAATAAATGAGGACACAGGAAAAATCAGTTAAAACAAACAAAGCGGTGCCCACAGAAATTACTTTTCATGGTTTAGTGAACTTTCATAGACAGTGTTCTGGGACAGAGTCCCGCTTTTAGTGGAGAGACCACTCGGGACACTGTGGCAGTTACATTCGATGAGTTGTCAACTCTAACTTATCTTGCTGTGTACATTCGATATAAACTCAATATTCCAGATAACTAGATAAAATGTTACCTCAGCTTGAGCTTCCCTCTTGCTTGTTAAATGGGCGTTATGTGCGACATTGGCGACAGTGTTTTTGGGCAACGCTGTATTATTGGCCCGATGGTGGGAACGCAGATTGATTTTTTTTGGACTGACACATGACCACGCATGGGGGTGTGGTCATTTGTCAGTCTTGGGTTGTGAGTACTCTAACACCTGTCTCTAATTATAGTGATGGTGGAGGGAGACCTGAAAAGGCACGCCAGAGCGTCAGTGTGGGAGAGAGAGAGAGAGTAGCCGAAGGAAGAAGATGTCATTATAATACAGTTAACTCTAAATATTTCTTTATACTGTAGCAGGCGTATCAGTGAACTCACGAAAGTCATCCAATACTAAATAATATCATTAAAAAATAAAGCTCATCACTTTGTTTAGACAAATAACTTAATAATGCACATATTTAGGTACTTAAACAAACTTGTTTCAGAAATAATTGAATAGATATGCAAGTGTGGAATCCCACTCCTCGACTTTTCTAATTTAGACATTATTATATATTATAGTTACGTAAATGGTGCTTGTGAAAGGAGGACATAAATGAGCAAATGTCAGGTTTGAGGTAATGCGAGAGAAGATAAATTCACACCTCTTTTTTGAAACTTTCCCCTTCTAATGTGTGAGATGGCAGGGCATGACCACAGAATGCTCATTTATTATAACGCTTAGGCCTATGTTCCATTCAGTTGCAACATCACTGTCTATGTGAGTTGAAACCACCTCACTGGCAGTAAATAGGAAGTGATGGCAAAGACGCGCAGTTACATTTTTAAATGACTGGCCATTTGCTATTCCTTGTTTATCCAGCAAACATAATATGGCTTGAGACAAACAAACTGAGGCCCCAATCAAAATGTCTTGTTTTTCTGATCTTGATAGACTTCCGCAGGCGAGTGGTGAGTAATATTTCAGTGCTGCGTAAATGGCAATATGCTCCATGTTAGATCTTTGTCACTGAGTCCGGGGGCATCAGAGAGCACTCTCGCTTCATTAGTTCTGCATTGTCTGTGCATTTGCTTTTACCTATTGCCACCAGCAATGTTTCTATCACCATCAATATTTCTTGTTCTGTGTTGACATTTGAATGTAGGAGTACTAGAACAGACCTTGTTTTGGTTACGGGTGAGTAACTAAGACACTTGAAATCAAAGGAAGAACTTGCCATTTGTGGAAATATTGCCAACGGCGAACAAAAATCTATATTTGGTGTTTCTGATATATTTAAGTCATTGACTATTTAATATACAGAATATACATTTGTTTTTCTTGTCTCCACCCATACCTTAGATGCCTGTGCCAAGGTTTACTAGTTCTTATCATGCCCAGATACACCCCTTGTACAGTACGCCATCAACCCCACACTTCCCTTCCATTGTGGAGGTTCATCCAACACCAGTCATAACCCGTGTCTGTTGACATATAATCATATTTAATTATATTTAAATATATTATAATATATTTAACAACAATCTAGCAACAATTATCATAAATGCTATGTGACTATTTGTGTATGCATATACTGTATATACTGTATGATTTGTATTAATTTAAATATGTGACATTTGTTTCCTGCCAAGTTTTCTTTCCTCACTTATATTGTACGTCTTAGGGATATTTCTTTGTCACTGTCACCTTTGAATTGCTCACTGCAGGGTTTTTAAGGCACAATACTTTTAAAAGCTGCTTGGGAAAAATACATATTGTGAAAAGCTATATGATATAAATGTATATAAAGCTACACAAATAAATTAAATTAAATAGAAAACTGTATAGTTATTTGCCCTTTATTGAGCTGTAGGTGGGAAATCGGTGACAGTAGCTCAAATTGTTTGTCAGCTATAATCAGTCTCTGCTTTCCGAATTTATAATCTGCCCCAATGGCCAACACTAGAACTACATTTAAACACGTATGCACCTTTGTATGACAAGACATGAGGATACGTTATCTGAATGCAACATTTGACTACCGATTACATTACATTCTCTTAACCCTTAAGTTAGGTTAATGGTTAAGAGAATGTAGGGTTAATAGAATGAAGAATGTAGAATGCATCATGGCAGTGCAGCAGCTTGAGGCTTTCTACAATGGATGCATCAACACAAAATGTTCTAAACCGTTTATTTGTGTTGTTGGCAGTAGTAGCGCCAGCGCGTGCAGCGCAAAATGGAATGGGACACCCTTTTACTGTCGCCGCGACAGATGCGCCGCAATGGACACTTCCAGTGTAGCCAGCATCATTGATTATAATGGGGTTCTATTGCTTTTGCCGCAATGTGCTGCCCACATCCAGTGTAGACAGGGTTTTTTTCTAGAAAGTATTTCTTTGCTAGTAAGAAATTAAAAGGTATGCACATTTACATTTAATCATTTAGTAGATGCTTTTATCCAAAGCGACTTAAAATTGAGGAACATTTCAAGCAATTTGACATACAAAGTTCAACAAAATCTACAGTGTTGTACTGCCAAGCTCTCAAAGTGGCGGTAGTAGTATAGGTGCTAGCGCAGAAGAGACAGAGAAGGATTCGTTTTTTTTGTACAGTATGTGCAAGTTAAGTTCAATAGTAAGTACAATTAGTGTGGGTTGGATAATTGCTCACGGAACAGATGTGATTTAAGCTGGTTCTTGAATGTTGAGATGGTATCAGCAGGTCGTATCAAGGTTGGAAGCTAATTCCACCACAGTGGAATAGAGAAACTGAATGATCGTGAAATAGACTTTGAGCATCTTTGTGATGGGACCACCAGGCGCCGCTCGTTCATAGACCGCAGAGAGCAAGTTGGAGCATAGACCAGGAGAAGTAAATGGAAGTAAGGGGGTGCGGTTCCATTGGCTGTCCTGAAGTCAGTGTCAAAGCCTTGAATTTGATGTGGGCAGCTACAGGTAGCAAGTGGAGTGAAATCAAGAGTGGGGTGACATGAGCCCTTTTTGGCTGATTGAAGACCAGACATGCTACTGCATTCTGGACCACCTGCAGAGGCTTAATTGTGTTAGCTGGGTGGCCAGCCAACAAAGCATTACAATAGTCCAGTCTTGAAATGACCAGAGCTTGGACCAGGAGCTGTGCAGCATATTCAGAATTTCCTGATGCTGTAGAGTATGAATCTGCATGACCGGGTGGCACTAAAGGCATTGACCCCCCTCTGTGGTAGCCCTGCCCCCTTCAGGAGTTACATCGCCCTCATTTGGAGTTCTCCAGACTGCAGCTATACCAACATGGATTTTTTGGGCATGTTGGTTTACAATCAGAAATTTGATAAAGAGGGGCCAAATTTGGACAAAAGATTTTTTTGAACCAACACCAAATTCCTGCAAGATAATTTTGCTGTGTAGGCCAGGACATTTGCTTATGTTGAAAACTGTTTTTCTTCCAGCACACTCTCCTCCTCTCTGGTGAGCAAGTGAGAACAGAGCGAGTGGGAAGCTGATGGCTTGTTAGAGCATATTACTGTAAATAGTGTTGATTATGAATTAAAAATAGTGTGGTAATGAATACATAAATCCAACAAATAATTGTGCTTATGAACATTTTGGAGTTTGTGACATGCAGTATTATGCTATAAGGTGTTGTGTGCAGAATGAAAAATGTATTTATTTTACTTTACTTTTAGAACACCCAGATTTTAAAGGGTAACTAAACCCTAAACCAACTTTTTTTAGTTAATGATCTGTAAGCATGGGGCTTTATTAGTACTGGTCATTGATTCAAGTAATTTTTTTGACATTTGTGTATAAAGTGTTTTAATTCTACAATATATGGTGTAAAAACGTCTGAGTGCTGCCCTCTTCAGGTTGAACGGTGGCTACTGCAGTTGAATTTTCCTATTGGCTGTTGCGGTACTTCGTGACGTAAGCGGTGACAGCTGACGTAAGCAGGTTCCAGCTCACCACGCCAGATTCATGTACATGTCGTCTTGCGACCGTGTGAGGAATAATAATAACATAGAGTCTGACAGCAGCTGTCAATTAATCCGTCACTACGAGTCTCAGGTGCATAATCCCCCCCAGCTCAGCCCCGCACTCGGTTCGTTCCCTCTGCCCACTTTTCCTGCATTTTCAAATATTTCTAGTGGGTGGAGTCAGACTCTGAGCAGGTGTTTAGTTACCCTTTAACATAGAATCAGACTTTTGAACCCCACTATACCAAGAATTAACTACTGTGGTATAAAAAAAGTGCCTTCTATTTTCCTACACAGGCAGCCTATCTTATTACATCAGATTGTGATGTCAGAAGGGAATGAGAATAATATTTTTACGAAAGCACATTTTTTGGTTAAACGTTTTTTTTTTTCTCACAGTGTAGTTTCAGCTACATCAGTACATCAGCTGCTACATTTTCTATTCTTTGAAGAATTGGGAAGATTTTGATTTTCAGATTTCGTAGTAAAATGTAATAATATAGTTATAGTTATATTATAGTCATGAATATTTTTTTGATCACTTTAGTAAATCGCATCTAGAACACAGCATGTGTGCAATATTACAATGTAAACATATGTGAAGTTTGTACCTTTATTCTTAGCCATTTCAACCTGATCTGACTCTTAAAGATAACTTTCAAAACAAAACTGTATTTATTATTTTATAACAAAATTTCAGATTCCATCCATTTAACATCTGTCTTTCTTTCATTTGTACAAGATTTTAAGAGGTTCAACTAATTTTTCTTTATCTGTAATTAAATTAAAAGTGGTCCAAATTGTTCAAAGCAGGATGTAAACTTATCAAAGCAGGATGTATTTGCACCATTTTGATTTCACTAAAACATTTAAAGGAATATTCTGGGTTCAATACAAGTTAAACTCAATTGAAAGCATTTGTGGCATAATACTGATTACCAAAAAAAAATGTTTTGACTTGCCCCTCCTTTTCTTTAAAAAAAAGAGAAAAAAAAAGAAACAATCTGGTTTCAAGTGAGGCACTTACAATGGAAGTCAATGGGGCCAATCCGTAAACGTTATAATACTCACTATTTCAAAATGTAACTAAATGCGTGTTAACATGATTTTAGTGTGATAAAATCACTTATACAAAGTGAAAAGTTATAGCCAATTTTACAACTTTGTTTCCATGAATATGTAATGTCAACAAACCCTAAAACTCTAAAATGACTGTAAAATTTTCAATTTTAACATATTTATAGTTCAAATAATACATGAGTTTTAACAGAAGAATTAATGTAAGTGCTTTTATAAAATGATAAGCTTCACATTTTTGCCTTTAAACATGCAAAAAATTGTCCCCATTCACTTCCATTTTACAGCAAGTGCTTTATTTACTACGATTGAGCTGAACTTGTATTGTACCCGGAATATTCTTATATGTTGTAACCATAATGTATTTAGAAACACACACACACACACACACACACACACACACACACACACACACACACACACACACACACACACACACACACACACACACACATGTTGTGTTTCCATGTTTTATGGGGACTTTCCATAGACATAATGGTTTTTATACTGTACAAACTTTATATTCTATCCCCTAAACCTAACCCTACCCCTAAACCTATCCCTCACAGAAAACATTCTGCATTTTTACATTTTCAAAAAACATAATTTAGTATGATTTATAAGCTGTTTTCCTCATGGGGACCGACAAAATGTCCCCACAAGGTCAACAATTTCTGGTTTTACTATCCTTATGGGGACATTTGGTACCCACAAAGTGATAAATACACGCTCACACATACACACACACACACACACACACACACACACACACACACACACACACACACACACACACACACACACACACACACACACACACAAAACCTACTGAATACTAATAAGCTACTGGACATTTTAGGTTATTCAGCAAAGCTTTTTTACAGAGTAGAGTAGATAATACAAGGAACTGTTGATATAACAGATGTGTTCAAATTGCTCTTTTAAAAATTGTTTTAAGCCACCATTACAATTTTTTTTCCAAGTAAACTGAATCAAAAGCTCAATAATTACCATATTTACTGTTCAATGTTGCAGCGTGCCCTACATTACTGTGGCATTGTCTTTGAGAGATCCTCTGGTATTTAAAATTCTGATAATTATTCATTTATAATTAACATGCTATTCCAAACCACACTGGTTTCTAGCTCCAGAATTAGCATAATTATGGCTTGACTAAGTATGTTTATCAAGGGAACTGATACAGATTCATGCTAGACTCAGCATTAGGGGAAATAAAAGTAAAGCACCATTTGCTAAAAGCTCTCCTTTGACATCATGCTTGTTTAAGTCTGTCTCACTGATGGTCTGCTAACAATCAGTGTGGTTATTGTAGCTGCTGCTCATTAGCTGTGCAATGACTCTGTCATATCCCGACTCCGTCTCTCTTGCTCTGTGGTGTAATTACTGAGAATGGACTGTGGATAGAGAAAAGGCCACTAAACACAATATTGACTGTCTTGTTATGTGCAGAATTGACCTGTGAGACTTGTACTTTAAATATCTCAATCACAGACTGACCACTTGTGGAGCACAGCCAGAAATGCTCCATCTTTAGGTAAACCGTAATAAATTCATCACACTGAAGAGACAGGTAGAACAACTGAACCCGGCTTTTTTTAAAGTGTTTTTCTTTCAATCTCTTACAATTTCAAGGTAAGAATAGGCCGTGTTTCCCTAGGTACTTACCATCCACTGCATCATGGTGTGCGGCTATAGTGGCTACGTATACCTTCAAGGTGGAGGGGGACAACCGTCCCTCCAGCCCCTCCTGCAGGAAGGAAAGCACTGACCCGACTGCACATCTCTGGGGGCCTTCGGCTCGGGAAGAACACCAATTTGCGAAAAAACCTTAAGGGCATAAAGCTGCCTGGTAGAAGGAGCTCTGACTTGAGTGATTGTGTCTATGACTGCTGGTGGTAGGCCACTTAGATCTTCCACGTCCTGTCCAAGGGCCAGACGTGGAGGTTCCAGAGGTCTTAGCACGGGTGCCAGATTGTGCTCTGTCCCTGTGAAAGAAGGTCCTTCCTCAGAGGAATCTGCCAGGGAGGTGCTGTAGTGAGGAGCGTGAGATCCGAGAACCAAGTCTGGGTGGACCAGTATGGGGCCACAAGGGTAACTTGTTCCTCGTCCTCCCTGGCTTTGCACAGGGTTAGTGCAAGAAGGCTCACTAGGGGGAATGCATATTTGCACAGCCCCTGGGGCCAGCTGTGTGCAAGCGTGTCTGTCATGAGGGGGACTCCCGTCAGGGAATACCAGAGCGGGCAGTGGGAGGATTCCTGGGAAGCGAACAGGTCTACCTGTGCTTTGCCGAATCGACTCCTGGAGCTGGACCACCTGGGGGTGGAGTCTCCACTCTCCACTGAGCATTGTCAGACCGGACCAACACATGCGTGCCCTGGATCAACATGCGTGCCCTGAATCAATGCCAAAAGCCTCCGCAGGGTGAGTAGTACAGCCAGCAACTCAAAGCAGTTGATGTGGTCATCCCAGTCGCAGTCCCCAACCCAGTCGAGGTCCTGACCAGGAACCGGCGGCTGCATACCCATTGCACACGGCGCCCCAGCCCAGTTTGGAGGCATCTGTGGTGACCACGACACATCGGGACACTTTTTGTAGGGGAACTCCTGCCCGTAGAAATGCAAATTCTGTCCAAGGGCTGAATAAGTGGTGGCAGAGCAGCGTGATAGTTAAGCGAAATTAGGCGCGGTGCCATGCCCATCTCGGGACTTGAGTCTGAAGCCAGTGCTGAAGCAGTCTCATATGCATCAACCTGTGACTGCCACTGAGGAAGCCATATGCCTCTGAAAATGTTTCAGTGGAAACGCTGTCCTCCGCCTGAATGACTTCAGGCAGTTCAGCACTGATTTTGCACTCTCGCTTAAGAGGCATGCTGTCATTGAGACCGAGTCTAACATCTCTAAGAAAAGAGATGCTCTGAACCGGGGAGAGCTTGCTCTTTTCCCAGTTGACCCGAAGCCCTAACTGGGAGATGGGCATGTTGAGAAAGCAGGCTTTGTCGGCGTCCCTCATCTCGACCAGATTCAGCTCGACGTCAGTGCGTGTGCTCTAATGGAGAAAATATACCCTTAAGCGGGAATGTACACTCTTTTGACGCTGTCGAAGCACCCAGGGGCCAAATCTGCACTGGACATTCAGAAGGAGAGAAAGCTGCTGGAAATGCACCATATATCCAACAGCATATGCTTCTTAAGAGGTGAATGGAACAGCAGTGGTATTCAGCTCGCTGATAGTACAACCGCTTGGCTCCAAAGAAAAAATCTGAATGGAATCGCATTCCAGCTCCTTTTATACCCGTATATCCGGGGGAGTGTCATGCAAATTCCACTTGCCCATTCTCATTGGCCTTTTCTCAAAGAATGGGAGGTGTTCGGGGCTCTCGAGAGCCACCCCTAGTGACACTACAATGACACAATGTCGAGTGAGTGACAGGAGGGGAACATTATTATATTGTGATATGGTTTTGTCTCTTTTAGAAATCTCATCAGGAGTGCAAACTGGATAAACACTGGGAAAAGATGACTTAACTCTAAATGTCAAAGCCTGAAATGTAACAATAGTAGTTGTAGATTCTTAGTGGGTGGCCAAGACTTCTATTACTTTTCAGCAAGTTTTAAAAATCATATTAAATACATTACAAAAGAAATGTAAACAGCTTAATTGATCCTCTCAGTCTGGCATTAACTATACTTTTTATCACAGTCCTGGTTTGAGCTTTCTGATTTTGGCATAAATTTTGTGTCATGTGCCAATCACAGCTAAACAAGGGGTATATACTCTATATGTGATCATGAGTTTTCTGAAAAATAGAAGTTTTAACATTTATATAGCACATTTTGTGCTCAACTAGATACAACTTATTCTCTTAGTTTGAATGGACATGACAGTTCTAAAGTGGGGTGAGGGCACATGGGGATATTGAAATAAGAAAGAGAGATTAACCATGATGTGAGGCTGAATGAAAAACACCACAAGCCTCCAGCTGCAGCTGTATGGCCTTTTTAACAGTGCAGCTAATGATACTTGTGATAAATCGAGAGTGAATCCCACTGCACTGAGGTTCGCCCCTATGTCAGATTGCCATTACTCATTCAATTTAGTCCTTGATGCATCTTTCATAGATTTAAGTCCCCCATATGGCCATTTCCGTTCTGTTGTAGGCCAGTGGCCGTTTGCCAAATCAGTGGCTCTGACACTCTGCATCAATGACGCAGGCTGAGGTGACAATTAGAAGAAATGGTGCCCAGGTGCAGCAATCAGAGCTTTGGTGTAGAATTCAATCTGACAATAGTTTAACCACAGTCTATGGAATAATATCTACCTTGATTACAGACAACAGGGTACCTAGTTATCATCAGATATTGAAAACACACTGCAATAAGCACACTCACTTTGAGCATTTTAAGTAGACTCAAAATGGTGTTGAGATGTATGTAGCCCTGAAGCTGCTAATGCTACTTAAATTTGTTTAGACTGAGACAAATATTCTCAATTACTCCAAGTGTATGAAACCTTAAAGTGGCAGCCTTGAAGTAGTACAAGGCCAATTTTTTCATGACATCTTTACAAAAATGCCTCCATCTGGTTGAATGCAGCATAGACGATTGCTGACTTTTATATACTACAATTCTATCCATGCAGTTTGCTGGGTTTTTTTTAAAGAATAAAAACAGCGTCTGATATAGCAGTTCAAGACAGTTTATTTATTAATTTAAGTTTTTCAACTGGTTGAAAAACATGAACCAAAAATGGGTTGCAACCTCAGTCAGAGACTATTTAGCAGAGATGGGCCACTTTTTATTAAAATGAATGGTAGAAAATGGAATGCTCAACAGTCAATGATTACAGAAGGATGTCCCGCCTTACAGGTTAAAGAGCCAATCATCTCTTAGTCAATCAAGTCGAGGACGCTTTTTTTGTGTGTTTAATCTGAGGTAAAAAAGCACAATTTATGATACTAGTGTTGTCGGATTTGAATGCTGATTTGAAATATGTTCTTTGATCATAATCTTGTTTTGGAGATTCCCATTCAAGTAGATAGGAGCTGCACATTGGCCACCAGTGCACTGACTTAGCCGCAGGTTTTTTCTAAAAGGAAGGGAGAAAGAGTAATTTAAGCAGATTAAAGGCCTTGTGTTGGTTTGATAAAATTTTTTTAAGGTTTTTTTTTTATTCTATGGGATATTTGATCGCCTGCTACAGGAAAACCGCAAGTCTGATCATTTACAGCCAGTGCTGGGTAGATTACTTCTGAATTGAAATGTAATGTCTTGGATTACATTTTTCAAGTAATCTAATTTGATTACTTTTGGAATACCTCTGACCTAACTCCTGTTTAATTGACATCACATGCATTTGAGTAGGATAATCTTGTACCATTTTGACATGATGCATTTTAGAAAAATTAATAAATAAAAATATGAGAATTTATATGATTTTGTATGTTTTATTCACTATTTGTCTGATACTGAATTAAATAAAAAAGACACTTAAGGGTCGTGAAACACAAAAACACATTTTAACTGATATGTATATTTTGTCCAAGATGGCAGAAAAAGATGTTATGAATTATTCTTATTTAGAAGATGCATTTTGACCATTAATTTATATTTTTGAAGCAGATAACAAAAGCAATTTGTGAAATGAAAATATCACTAATGAAGTCGTTTTGGCATTTATGTGTGGATTACAAATGTGTATTTGTGCATTGTGATGTGTTTGATGGACAAAACCCTTTTCAAAAACATATTGTAACACGTGGTTATATGACACAGAGAATTATAATTCAAATAATAATTTAAATGTATTTCTTCAGGAGTTGGTCAGATATGCAAAGTAAAGTTGAGAAAACATGCAAGCTCAGCTCCAAATGCTTCTATGAATAATTTACTGCTGTTGCCTGATTAATATGTAATTATGAAATCTATAAAAAGTAATTGTAATTGAATTATTTAAATATTTTATTTAATCTAATTACTACTAGGTACTTGATTTTTGTCATCTAATTACACAATCCAGATAAAAATTGGGCTTTATTTTCTTGAGTGCACAAAGCGCAGAGCTAAACGCTACAACCGTGCGCAACGTCTTATCTAATTTTTGTGAGAAAAATATCTCATTCTACATGCAATTTTTGTGCCAGCGCAAATCGCTCCCCTGGGTGGCAGTTTTTGTGCTATCTGTGGGTGTATGCGTGCAAACTGTGGGTGTATTATATATTAATGAAGTGGGTCAAAGTGCAATTTCTATTATCCCGATAAACAGGTAAATGCGTTAAGATGTTTCAAAACGATGTTTGTTTTCAGCGCAAAGCGTAAACTCAGTTCATTTGCACTTTGGAGATTTCACCAGCAGGTGGAAATAAAGTCCATGTCCAAACTCTGAAAACAAAGTGGAACATCATATTATGTATGTCCATGACAATCACTGCTGTAGCTGTTTTATGAAACAAATATTTGTGTTAAACTATCTTTAGGTCATGGTTTATTTTTCAGTTAATTTGTTTTGTTTATATTTACAATTGTATTTATGATCTGTTTTGTATCTGTATTTTTCCACCTGTTGTCGCAGAGTAATTATTTAGTCTCTGCAAAAAGAGCTGGTGGAAGAAACTGGAGAGAGAAAAATGTTTGGATTAGGTTAGATTTTTTGACCATGCCCATAATCTGTTACTACCCAGCACTGGTTATGGCACACCAAATCCGAACAATCTGAAGGTCAGTACTACATTTGGTGAATGTAGCTTAAAAGCTGTGGGAGAAGTTGCATTTAAAAATGTTGGTCTTTGTTTAGGAATTTTGGGAAAACCCCAATAAGCCTAACGTGTAGAACATTATGTTGGCTTTTTCGATCCAACATAACAAGCTTATCAGCTATTAAAGGGGAGGAGATAACAATTTATAATTTGTTGTTTACATGTTCGTGGTACAAATTTATCTGTCACTTGGTAGAAGCTGTCCAAATTTGGTAGATGCCAGCATGGATGAAATCTTAATGTTAATTTAGATTTTAAGTACATATAAAGTCTGGGTCCTAAAAAAATAAACATTTGAGAACCATTACCTTTAGCCTTAAGCTTTCATACAATGATACTGCTTGTTAAGGCACTAACTTTCTGAGCAGCTATTTCAAACACAGCCCAGGTTTCAGTCTACCTGAGCACGCAGATATTTGATAACTAAACAGAAAATAATTAGAATGTCAGACATGGTGGCACATTCTGAGGTGTTTTGTCAGTGTAGTGATTACCCCCTCTATCTGATTTGTGACACTTCACCTCCGATGTTGTGGACACAAATGAATTTGCGAGAAAAATAAGAAATCCTGATCTCTCACAGAAAAATCGTGAGGGTGCAAAGACATCATTTCTTATTGTTTGTTTGTCAGATTATAACAAAATAAACCATGAATTACATTCTGTGAAATGGATTGACTTGATTGTAGTCATTCTTTTCTTCAAGCTGGGCAAATGGAAAGGTGGGTGATACCACTGATAAAGGTTTCTACACCTTTAAAGAGACAATACCAAAGCTCAGAATGCGGCACAGATGTCTGACAGTCCTTACAAGTTTTTGCATTGTTCTTAACATCTTTGTTTCAGTTTTAATTTTAGGTCACCCGGTGCCATGCATAAATGAGAAAAGAGAATTATAGTGTTAATGCCAACACCTGATTAACTCCACATGATTCAGTCTGCTCTGGAAACAGCCACCCTAATGTGTTGATAGATTTCTTATACTGTGTTATACAAAGTCCTATAGGATATTTAGTTACAACAAAACCATAAGGTTGCATTAGTGTGTAAAAAAAGGTTGTAACGTAACTTTTTCCACGCCCGCCAACCTGCAGGTCAGTTTAGAAAATTCACACTTTGGATAAATGTGTCTGCTAAATGACTAAATGTAAATTTACTTGCATTTGTCATTCGGCAAATTCATTTTGATACCTGCATGTGGCGTTTCATCAGTTTTTCTTCTCTACTGCCTTAGCCTGAGATTCTGTTCCCTTTTTGTCTCTTCTAAAATGAATATATATTTTATGTATATTTTAGGGTGCCTGTTCTTCATCAAAGTGACATGTTCAATGATGACTGATGTCTTATCAGGATGCACTTCATTACCTATAGTACAACAAGCATTACTGGTCTGCTCAGATGGAAGGTTTTCCTTTGACAAGGAATAGAGTTGTGGGCTTCAGTCTTGTTCTGTGTGTGTGCATCTAAATGTTTGTTTTATGATCTTGTTTTATTCTGATTTGTTTTAATTCTTTAAAATGACAGATTTTGATGTCATTTTCATCAGCACATGCAGCTTGGATGGATGTGCTTGTTTGTTTCCACCACTGTTTGTGAGATGCTTTTTCAATGTTTTCAATACAAAGCTAAATAAAAGCTGTCAATTATATCAAACAAGGCTAATGGAATGGAATATGGAAACCATGGCCTATCAGAGTGATTAATTGTTTTAATTAGAGTTCATGTAATGCTTCAAGCTGTCTTCGACATTCTAGTGCATACTCAGCAACAAAATGCAAGTACTTGAACAGTGACTCATCTTTTCAAAATTAACTTCTATACTTCGAAATGGAACTATAAGAGCTATAAACAGATTTTGAATTAGACATGGACTCACTGACTTCACTACACCAGTTGCTGATGAACTGACGCAGAGTTACTTACAAACAAATGAACGTGAACTGATCATCTAATTCTCTTTGATCATTGTCAGTAACATCACTTTCATCTAAAATAAATCATGTGTTGGTGGCCAATGTGCAGAGAGTAGTGAATACTCATCGCTGTCAAGTTTTCTCCACGTCATAAGTTTGTGTCACTAGAAATGAAAGCGTAAGCGATAGTTCTCGCAGAGGACTCATTGTTCAGTTCCAGCATCTTATCCTATCATGACCTAGCCTATGTCTCATGAGGCCCACAGCTGTCATCCTATGCTCGTACGATGCAAGTCTTTCTCCCACCTCCACCCCAACTCCACCAATTTAGGTCCCGTCCTGCTCTAGGGTTAAGCTCCACTCTCCTGCCGTCTTTGCCTTCTGGCAGGATCTGATGTTTCGAGCAAGAATACTGACGCTGAACAGTAGGACAGGGCTTATGCCAAAGAAAACTAATTTATTACTAACTCATGTTATTCCATACTATTGAGTCCTCTGAGAGAAATTACTATATACTTTGAAATGTTTGGAAGTTTTGTGGGAATGGGACTTGATGCAGGCCAGATTCGAACCTGGGTCCATGTAAATACATGCCCACTGTGCCATGGATCTGACAGTATCAAGTGTGATGACATAGTTCTTGTAAGCTATATGTTAAATGATTCAATGTGCTGCTTAAATACTAAACCTTACCCTTACATGGTTGGATGTTTGGAGAGGGTGAAACTGAGCAAACAGAAATGCTCCTGTCCAGCAATGAAAATGGATGCATATTCAGTTCATTTACTAAACCAAACATGATTCTTATGTCAAATCTGAGAGAGGTTTAATCAGGTGTCTTGACATGGGCTTCCACTCAAATTTGCTAGTTGTTATGTCATGTCATGATTTGACAACGCTGTAATTAGGGCGGATGAGCAGTTAAGTCACTGTCAGGTAAGTTAATGTTGATGGAGAGGTCAGACACTCCTGATAGGGAGGCTTTACTTCAGCTAAAAGAATGTCAGGAAGAAGGTGTGATATGTTTAGGCTACTAATTGGTTTGCACTCTTAAAAATGAAATGTGTAATTTCTGTGCCAGTGGCAGCACCAATCAGAATTGAAAAATAGTAATTTCCAAACAGTATGGGGCATAACAATCATTTTAAAAGTGAGGGGGATGGAATGTTTAGTGCAAGATGAACATAAGTATATAAAATATATATTTTATTTGTATATTAATTAAGTTCAGAATCAACTTTATGCTGCTTTAATAATCAATATTGGGTCAAATTAAAGGGATCACAAGCTACCAGACAAAATGTTTTTACATATGGATTGTAATGTTGCTGGCAGTGCTGAAAATTATGAAGATGAAGACGATGAATGAAGTACCCAAGTGCAATTTATTAATATACGTGAAACCCCTAAATACACTGTGAACTAAACTAAACGTAAACATTAAAAAAACTTGACTTGACATAAGCATGGCTTGACATAAATGTGACTTGACAGAAACATCAACACTCACATTCAATACTTCACAAAAGACAATGGAATACATGAGGGTTTAAATACATGGACATGGGAGAACATAAACCAACAAAATATACATGACATGCAGTATATTGAACATTTTTCATGACTGGAATTGGAAAACGAAGTGTGAAGATTTGATAATGAACATTTGGCTGGAAAATAAAAAAACTTTGAAGACATTTTTCTCAGTTTCATTGTTGGCGTAGTTACTGTATTTTGCCTTGTACGAAAAAATTCACTCTTTTACTGGACAACTACAGATTTGATAAGCCATCTCAAACCAAGCAGTAATACATAATTACATGGCAAAATTTTATTTAAAGACCTACTGAGACAAACTCCAACAGCAAAGAATTTTACAGAGCTTACAGTACTTTATACTGTAAAATCTAATTTGTTGAATTTAGTAAACTGAACGTAGGTTTTCAAAGTAATGTTTACTAGTTACTTAACTCATCTATTATTAAAGTATCATTGTTTTTATTTTATTATTTAAATAACATTTTAGTATAAAGGAAATTATTACTGGAATCAAGATAAAAACACACACATTGGCACATTGGAATCTCCTCAGTACTTATTAGTGCACAGTAATCTGCACTTCCCTCACTCTTACTCGACGTTGTGTCGATGTAGTGACACTAGGGGTTGCCCCAAACACCTCTGATCTTTGAGAAAATGCCATTGGGAATAGGCGAGTGGAATTTGCATGCCACTCCCCTGGACATACGGGTATAAAAGGAGCTGGCTCGCAACCACTCATTCAGATTTTATTTTACGGATCCAAGCGGTTGTGTTCAGCGAGCTGAATTCCTCAGACGATCCATTCACTTCTTCTACAAGCTGTTGGATTTATGGTGCACTACAGCGGTTTCTCCCCCTCATGCACCGGTGGAGTGCAGAGAAAGCCCCTGGGAGTATATTCTTCCAAATGAAAGAGTAAGTTTCCTACTAAATTAGTGGCACTGACGGAGCATCATTTTAAAGATGCCTTTCCGTTTATGTGTATTTCCTGGTTGCGGTCGTTACCTCTCCACTTCCGACTACCACGATCGCTGTCTCACGTGCTTGCCCACTTGGAGATGGCATTTGTCACTGTGACGTGTGCAACGGGCACACAGCCGCCAGCTGCTGGACAGGGCCATGACTGTATTGGCATATCAACTGCCTCGAGTTGCTGGCAGTGTTGCTTGCCCTGCTGAGGCTTCGGCCGTTGATCCAGGTCAAGCACATGTCGGTCTGGATGGACAACACATCGACAGTAGCGTACATCAACCGCCAAGGTGGTGTGCACTCATTGAAGCCATCGCTTTGGCATATCATGCCCAGGACGTGCCACCTCCCATGGGGCTATGAGCACATTCTACTAGGATTGTGGTGGCCTCTTGGGCAAATTTCCATCAAACTGAATGGAGTAATCCTTAGACAAATCTAATTAAAATACTTAAAAATTTGAATTTATTTCTTAAAAATAGGTTTAAATATTTTTTGAATATTTAAATGTGAATGTGAATGTGAATGTGAATGGGAATGTGAAGTGTTTTTTATTTATTTGTTTGTTTGTTTGTAGCTGAAGTGAAAAAGGTCTTTTTTAAGAAGACTCAAGTGTGAACCCTAAAAGAGTGACCTCTAAGTCCAAAAGGCCATTAGCAAAATCAGTTTCTAGTTTTTTTTTTTTTATCAAATCGGAGTTCAAATTGCAATTGCAACATTTTTCTAAATAATCGCAATATGACTTTTTGTCCAAATTGTCCAGCCCTACTCTCAAGCAGGCATGATGACAGAGGTCACCACATTAAACCAGACAGCCACAATCAGCATGGGAATTTGCAGTTGGAAATTACATTGTCATTAATGAGGATAATTATTGTAATCTCCTCATACATCAGCCATTACCAGCATAGTGTTTTGGAAATGAGGGCTCTATTATAAGCTTGCTTGTGGAACATTTGTTGCTCTCTCTGTCTCTTTTTCTCTCTCACCCAATTTTTCTTTCTCTCTTTTTCCTCACTCTTACTGAAACCATGTTTTCATATCATTAAATAACCATTTCATTCTGTGCCAAAAGGTTTAAATGAAAAGGACTGTGGCATTATAAAGCCAGAATTAATTCTGCTCTCAGTGTAATTGGCACATGCGACAGCAACAGGCTTTCAACTTCACCTGCTTTTTTCATCACAAACATCATGCCGCTGCTGCTCATAAGCCTGGAAATTGAATTTGTCTGCAAATACAGATGTGAATGTGGGTATTTTATCTTTGACTTTCACACATTTACAATGAGTCTTCAGTCATTATCACAGCACAGCAAAAACTGATCAACAATTGATGTTGAAGAAGCTATTTGACATATTAGCTAGATTCACTTTTCCACATTGTTTGGTGGCTCAGATGACAGGGACATAATTTGTTCTTCTTGATTGAAATATTCTATTTACTCGATTTACTCGTTGAAGTGTGTTCCTTGTAAATGGAAAATACAGCTATGATTATTAATGGAGTATTATTGCATCAAAAATAAAGTGAGACACAAGGCAATGGAATTGGATAGAATTCAGTGTTCTCAAATTTTTCAAAGTTGAACTACATTTAAGGGGCAGACCGAATAAGTACTTCGTTAAAAAAGCTAAATGCAGTGCAATGAATTAAAAAGAATGCAGGGGTCTTGAGACAAATTGGAGTTCTTTTAACTTGACACAACATCTAAAAAATGAGGCGCTCTTGTGCAAGATGCTGAAAAAACTGTGAAAATTCAAAAACATCAGTCTAGCATGTTTACACTGAAAAACATTAGGAAAAAAACAGTGCAGATGGATGGAAAAATGTGCTTAGTGTGAACGCTACACACACTGAAAACGTGTTAAAAACACACTGCTCATGACGTGAGATGCTAAAAAAACTAGATCAAAGAAATCTGTCTAGTAGTGCATGTTTACATAGACAACTACTTTATTACTGCTCAGAAACAGAAACAAGCTCACGTCTCGCTTGAAGTGCCCCTTAGACTTAAGAAATATATTGATGAGGATCCAAAATACAGTATGTAGTTATCTAGGTTCTCCAACACTTATGAAAGTTAAAGCAACTATTTTGTACAATATTCAGTTCCTCTTCTGTCACTCACTCAATGTTGTGTCGATTGTAGTGACACAAGAGTCTTCTTTTGGGAGCCTCGGATAGAATTTGCATGTCCCGCCCCCGGACATACAGGTATAAAAGGTGGAATGTGCCTCTGTACAGTCAGATTCTTTCTTCAAAGCCAAGTGGTTGTGTGTGTTCAGCGAGCTGAAGCCTCACTCTGTTCCACTTCACCTCTAGAGCGCTTTCCTGTTGTATCTACGACATATTTCCAACGGCTTTCTCCCTCCTCTGCAGTCCACGCTCCTGGGCACTTCGACAGTCTTTTAAAAGAGCAACACTCCTCTAAAAGAGTATTATTTTCAAGAAAATAAAAGAGTTAATGCTTGGCGTCGAATGTCTTTTTAAAGACATATCTTTATCAAGATTCTCCATCTGACGTGGAGGACTCAGCTGGGCTGCCACCTTCGGGCTTCCCCGCCCTGTCTGAGGCTGACGCGCAGATGTCCGATATGCTTGCCCGGGCCAATATGGAACCCCCCGTCCTCCCCTCAACCCTCGCGGCTAGATGATTGGTTTCTCGGGTCAGGGCACCGCTTGAATCCACAACCCCCATCCACCCCGGTTCCTTTCTTCCCGGAGGTGCATGACGAGCTAACGAAGTTGTGGAGGGCAACTTTTACTGCCCGGAATCGACCTCCTTACTTGTCCACTCTCACTACCCTCAACAGCAGGGCAGTCCACGGGAACACGGCGGTCCCCCAGGCTGACAAAGTGGTTGCGGTGCACCTGTACCTGATCATCCCGCTCTCCCCTCCAAGACCTGTAGGACGACGTCGTCGCCGGCTCTGCCCTGCATGCCATAGCCCTCCTGCAAGTTCACCAGGCTAAGGCACTAAAAGATCTGCACGTGGGTAGTCCTGATGTGCTGCAGGAACTACGCTCGGCTACCGACCTCACCCTCCGGGACGAAGGTCACAGAGCGGGCACTCGGACAGGCAATGGCCACCCTTGTGACCCAGGAACGTCACCTTGGGCTGAACTTGGTCGAGATGCAGGAAACTTTCTCAACGCCTCCATCTCCCAGCTTGGCCTATTCGGCGACACCATTGAAGACTTTGCCCTGCATTTTTCAGTGATGAAGAAGCATACGGAGGCCATCCAACATATCCTACCTTGGGTGTCCCCCTGTGGCAGCAAGAAACCAGCAGCCCCCGTCTCACGCACCTCCTCCAGGACCCGGAAGGCTCCCAAGCGTCCCCCGCCCAGGGGACGAGATGTTCACTCAGGAGCTGGTAGCCAGACCACTCCTTCCCACAGTGGAGGACTGGGTGGAGAATTCTTGGTTTCCGTTTTTTCATTTGCCGGTACCCACTTTTTCAATAAAAGAGCGATTTCCTCATCCACTGGGTTAGCTAGCTCACGGCGCCCCGGCAACAGAATCTTACAGGCGAAGTGGCTCCCTGGATGTAGAAATTTCACCTCCACATCCGCGTCTGTGCAGCTTTCCCAACACTGGTCGGCCGGTTCTGACGAGTCCAGAGGACGCCTTACCAAGACCTCCTCCTCAGTCACTGAACTGCCCCCTACCGGGTACGCAGAGCAAGGTAAATGCTTTGAGTCCCTTCTCAGCACACATGCCTCAGGTCGCAACTTTGCCTCCCAACACAACACTACCTGCTCCCCACCACTGCGAAGCCCCACCGTGTGTCAAATTGATCGTTCCTTTAGTGCCTCTCATGCAGAGCTTGGACACGTGGCTTACGCTTTCCAACTCGTCGCGCTGGCCAGGACGATCCGACTATTCTATGCTATTCAGTTTGCCAGGCGCCCGCCCCTTTTCAGCAGCATACGCCCCACCTCGGTGCTCGGCAAAAAAGCCAGCGATAGAGCCTGTCACTCCAGCCGAGATGGAGAAGGGTTTCTACAGCCCTTACTTCATCGTACCCAAAAAAGGAAGTGGGTTGAGACCAATCTTGGGCCTGCGAGTTCTCAACCGGTCTCTGCACAAACTCCCGTTCAAGATGCTCACGCAAAAACACATTCTAACGTGCGTCCAGCATCAAGATTGGTTTGCAGCGGTAGACATGAAGGACACGTTCTTCCACGTCTCAATTTTGCCCCGACACTGACCCTTTCTACGATTTGAGTTCGAGGGCTATTCCCCTCCACCTTGAAGGTATGTGTTGCCACTATAGTGGCCCACCATGACACGGTGGATGGTTATTCCCTAAGTAAGCACGACCGGATCATCAAGTTTCTAAGAGGCGCTCTGAGGCTGAACCCTACCAGGCCATGCCTGTTCCACTCATGAGATCTCTCTGTGGTCCTTACGGGCCTTCAGAGAACCCCCTTCAAGTCTCTAGAATCAGTTGAGCTAAGTGCCCTCTCCCAGAAGACGGCCCTCCTGATTGCACCTGCAAGCGTTCTCTGTCACTTCCCTGGATTTCGGTCCAGCAGATACTCGTGTCATCCTAAGACCAGGACCAGGCTACGTGCCCAAGGTTCCTACAACCCCTTTTAGGGACCAGGTAGTGAACCTGCAAGTGCTGCTCTGGGAGGAGGCAGACCCAGCCTTATTGTTGTTGTGTCCGGTACGTGCTTTGCTTACCTATTTTGCACCCAATACCTTTGTGAGATTCTACAATCTCAGGGTTGAGTCTGTTTCGACCCGTGTTTTGTCAGGCCGAGCATGTAGAACTTGGTCACACAGGATGACTGACCGGGTGTGCTGCTTGCACTAGCACCCTTCCCCTTCACTGTGGTGATCACGTGCACTGTTTCTCTCGGGAGATTCCACTAAACTTGTGCTCCCTGGATGTCTTTTCCTCCCTAGCCCTCTGGTCTACGTATTCAGGGGAGGAATTCCCGACCAGACCCACTACGGGTACTAATTACTCTGTACTGGGATAGGTGCTCCAAAGGATTCGCCTTATGGGATTAATCCCCCTGTGTGTATTTTCCATGGTATGGTCCTCCTACCAGCAGATCTGCATCTCCCTTGGGCAGTCCCCTCTGCCCCCAGTCGCTGTGCTTGTAGCAACTCCTCCCTCTCAGCAGGTAGGATCTACCACCGCGCCACTTCTACACGTGGCCTAAAAACCCATGTGAGGTATTTGCCACATTTAACCTGCCCCCAGTCTGGGCAGGATATGGTCTCCGTGGGGTCTTTTCCCCCTGAAAGAATAGGAGTTGTAAAATAACGCCTTCCCCAATGCGTGTTATAGCTAGATGGCCCCAGCCTCATCTAACACTCTATGGGGAGAAACATAGAGAAAAGGCAGCAGCTGGCGTGGCCTGCTCCCTTGCTTGGCATGTCGCTTGTTCCCACCCCCCAAGGGAATCCTTAGCAGTCTGTTGCTCATGCGCCTTTGGCACGCTACAGCCTGCTGCACCAGCATCAGCAGATTACGTAACACGGTCAGTGTAGGAGGTGCTATTGAATAGGGAACCCTTGTATCACTACAATCGACACAACGTCGAGTGAGTGACAGAAGGGGAACGTCTAGGTTACTAGTGTAACCCCCGTTCCCTGATGGAGGGAACCAGACATTGTGTCCTCCTTGCCACATCACTGTACCAAGCCGCTGTAATGGCCGAACCGTTTTCTCGGCTCCACAGTGCAGAACCTGACTGAACAGAGGCACATCCCACCTTTTATACCCATATGTCTGGGGGCGGGACATGCAAACTTTTTCATATTCAGAGGTATCCGAGGCTCCTGAAAGAAGCCCCTTGTGTCACTACAATTGACGCAGCGATAGGGGGTTACACTAGTAACGTTTTTAGTATACATTTTTGTCCTCTTCTTCGCAGTGTTTGCAAGTAAACACACAGGAAAAATTAATCATTGACATCTGGAGAGAGGGACAGATTTCAAAAACTAGAGTTCACTTGACCATTTGCTGACAAGTGCTGTCTAAGGGAGCACCACATTTATAATCATCAGGTTGAATCAGACCTTTAATTTATTTGGTCTGAAACCTTGTGATTGCTGTTGTCTTCTTAGTATGGAACAATAACAGTGACAAATTCCATCTCCAATGGAGGGTAACAAAGGGTTAACTGATATGTCTTCAATCCAATAACTGATTCTCTCGTTTGACAGAATGAACAATAATGAAAATTATTTACAATGATTAGCAATGTTTACAGAGAGTTGTTTATTAAGTTGCTGGTTCAGTAACCTAGAGGACACTAGAGTTCTGCAGAGGTGATTAGGACATATTTTTGCAAGACAATCTGAAGTTTGAGGCTTTCTGGAATGATGAACATGTATGCAAAATGTTACAATGTGTTAAGTGTAATTTGTTAAGTGAGGAACGGTGATCAATGAGACTAATGCACCTTAATTGTTTTAGTATTGGTGCTTTGTTTTAGTCTCTCTTTGGCTTTGGTCCTCCTGCTTCCATTAATGTTTGGTTTAGAGCTGGCAGGGCTGTTTGAGAGCTTTACCTCTCCCAAATTCCCAAATGTCTATCCTGCACATGGTGTGGAATATCACGGGACCAGTAGGAATCCGATTATGCCTCTACTTCACTTATTTTAGCCTGGAACCTTCATGTTCAGGTTAGATCCATGTCTTAAACAGACCTTGCAGTATGGGCTAATTTTATGGGATATAAATGCATAAAACTGCATAACTTGCTTCTGGATTAAGTTATATATTTTAGGACATCACAGATAGCAAATATGACATTATGTAATATTGAATCTACAATGAACATACACATAATATAAGATTCCATTGTACAGTACACATAGGCCACCTGTGGAAAAGAGAAATGGTATATAACATTTTTTATTTTAATTTGCATTTGGCAATGAATAAGGCAGTAATTTTAAATGTGTTTTAAAATACTTGGAAAATGCCATGGAATTACACTGAGACATTAAGTTAACATCAATGCAAATTCAAATCAGACTTTAATCAGGAATCTGATGGTATGGCTAAATGCCAGCTAAACAGTATGTATTGGTTCTTCAAAGTTTTTACCCTAATAGATTCTTATAATTCCCCCCTTTTTACAAATATAATAAATTTTTCAAATCGTATCACAAATGGATTTCATACGGTATGCATAATTTCATTTTTAAATACGGGACAATGCCATTTTGCCTATCTTGCAAATAATAGTACTTTGCTTTGTCATCGCACTTAAGATTAATTTGCTAAATAAAATCAGAAAAAAAATATTTAGAACTGAAGCTCTGAAAAACATTATGAAAATTTGATTAAACCACTATTATGTAATACACCACACTGTACTGTAGTTCCCTATGGATATGCTAGTGCATACTCTATATTATAATATTCATTATGTGACCTTTTTATGCTAATTCAAGAATCAATTATGTTTATATTTATTATTACTTGTATAATGCTTTACTTGCTGAAACTGTCAACTGGTTTTCCAGGTATTCATGGAAGGCAATGAGACAGTTTGGTTCTGTGGTGAGGTAGAGCAATATTATGTTGATGCACCCAAAAACACTGTCATCAATTTTGCCACCAACACAAGGTCTGTGCTCTTCAGATCAGATTACTTTAATGAGGATCGATTCACGGGCTTCCAGGCATTTTATTCCACAGAAGGTGATGGAGTCAATGGATTCACTGCTTGCTGTCTCTCTCTCAATAGTCAATTAGTTTATTTTACAATACTATATTTTAAAATCTTGTGTATTTGTCATTGAATATAAATATTACCAATAGTCTAAATTGAATATATTTCATAAATATAAGTCATATTTGGCATTTAATCACATGAAACCATTTAGACATTATATGTCCCGAAATCATTAAGAGTAGTGCTAATGAAAACAGTTGCTAAACAGCCTCTTTTCACTCTTTACAGACATTGATGAGTGCCAAAACACTGTGGATGGAGAGCCCATGTGTGACCATAATTGCCATAATTATGTGGGGGGATTTTACTGCACTTGCAGATTGCGATACCAGCTCCACCCTGAAAGAACTCACTGCACTGGTAAGAATGATACCAGAACAGATTATACCTTTGGCCTGTAATCACTCTGCTCATTAAATCTGTGATCTGATACTGTGATTTATGCTGAGGTGTGGTGTACATTCATTTGCAAAATATAGCAAGTTCTACAATAAATAAAGTAATGAATAGCCTGAGAGGGATTTTGAACCAGTAGAGAATGCTTAAATGTTTTGCTCTCATGAAAAATGTATTTGTAAAAGACCATAAATTCTTAATGACCTTATTTATTGTATTTTACTCTGATTGTGTTGCAAAAGTGCTCCTAAATGGTTCTGCCAAAACAAACTTACAGAAAAGTACCATAGTATTACCATGTTTTTTTTTTATTCTTTTTTTATACTGTCCCATGATGATGTTTTTTTGAACATGTAGTATGGTAACACCATGGTATTCTTTGAAGAACCTTGGAGTACCATAGAAATTGAATATGAGTATTGTAATTTTTCAAGACCTAGTATATGCTAAAGTACAATGGTTTCACCATCTGATACCTTCACTGTAACAAGGTATGCCAAAGACCTTTTTTTTGTAAGGCATCATTGGTATAGTTTGACAAGCAGTAATATAATTTAATTTACTGTTTATTTTATGTATTTAAGAAGTTTTATTACAAGTCAAGTCAAGTCAAGTGGTTTTTATTGTCGTTTCAACCATATACAGTTAGTACAGTACACAGCAAAACGAGACAACGTTCCTCCAGGACCATGGTGCTACATAAAAACAACAAAGGACCAACACAGGACCACATGAGACTACACAACGAAATAAAATACCTATATATACCTATATAAAGTACGGGACAGTACAACAAATTTCTGACAATGAACAGGACAATAGACACAGTGCAGCGCCGACCAGTACTCAGTAGTGCAAAAAGATGACAGTTTCTAAAAATGTAAACATAACATACTGTGAGATAGTGTTCTATGCACATAGCAGTTATTGAGGTAGCAGACAGTTATAAAGTGACAGTAATTAAAGTGCAACTCAGGACACGTGTGTGTGTGTGTCAGTCCAGTCTCTGAGTATTGAGGAGTCTGATGGCTTGGGGGAAGAAGCTGTTACACAGTCTGGCCGTGAGGGCCCGAATGCTTCGGTACCTCTTGCCAGACGGCAGGAGGATAAAGAGTTTGTGTGAGGGGTGTGTGGGGTCGTCAATTTTACTGCTCCAAGCAATAAACACACATATTTGAGAAGCAGACTCTTTTTTACTGTTTAGAAATGTCTTTCTCTATATTCAAAATGCTTTTAAAGAAACAAAAATGTGTGAGATATGAGCAAACCCTTTTATGTTAAGGAAATATTGTCAAAGAGCTCAATTTTATGATTTATGCTGCACATATTGAATGCTGTACATCACAGACTGAAACTGTGGTCACAGCAGCAGGCTGGGCAGCCACGGCTCACCAAACACTATCTATCAGTGCTGTCAACAGCTCCTGATTGAAATAGCATAGGCTATGATTGCAAAAGAAATGGAGTCACCAAATAGTAGAGTTGTTTGTTATATCATTGATAGGATGGTCACAACTTAGTGCAGGGAATTTCTCTACAGTATATAGAAGCTTTATACAGAAAAATATAGAATATATTGTATTGGGATTTGTGTGCACATTTTTATTTGTTTCCCTTAAAGGGATTGCTCATTCAAAAATAAAATTCTGTCATCATTTACTCACTCCCATGTTGTTCCAAACCCATATGACTTTCTTCCTTGTTACACAGAAGGATATGTTAGGCTGAATGACAGCCTTGGTCACCATTCTTTTTCATTTTATGGATGAAAGTCATATAGGTTTGGAACAACATGATGGTCAGAGACTCTTCGAAGTCAGGGAGGGATTTTTCTGAAATATTTTTGCGTGCCCTTGCAATAAGTTTTCTTCGCATTATTTAGTGTTCCCGTAGCATCAAGCTTTGAGTTAATCACAATAAGATTTGCGTTGCCTCTCAATAGGTTGCATTTCCTTGCAGTACATTTTGTGCTGCCTCGCAATAGTTTGCGTTCCTTCACATTACGTTTTTGTGTTCCTTCGCAATAGATTGCTTTCCCTTACATTAGTTTGCATTCCCACACAATACGTTTTACGAGCCCTCTCAATAGTTGCGTTCCCTCACAAATCGTTTTGCGTGCTCTCTCAGTTGTTTGCATTCCTTCATATTGTTTGTGTTCCCCTGCAAAAACTATTGAGTGCCCTTGCAATAGTTTGCATTCCCTCGCAATACATTTTGCATGCCCTCACATTAGTTTGTGTTCCCTCACATTAGTTTGCGTTCCCTCGCAATAAGTTTTGTGTGCCCTCAAAATAGTTTGTTTTCCCTCGCAATGCGCTTTGTGTTCCCTCTCCTATAGTTTGTGCTCCCTCGCAAGACGTTTTGCATTCCCTTGCAATAGTTTGTGTGCCCTCTCAATAAGTTTTGTATTCCTTTGCAATAAATGTTGCGTTCCATGGCAATGGCAACAGTTTGCATTACTAGAGTAAAACCATGATTTCCGGCAAAAAAAGTATTGCAAGGGCATTTAAAATTACTGCGAGGGAACACAAACTCTTGTGAGGAATGCAAAACTTATTGTGAGGAAAATTAACCTGTAGCGAAGGAATGCAAAATTGGCTGAACTATCATTTAAAGTTATAGTAAATGGATTAGTCTCCAAGTAACCATTTAGGTGGCCCTCCCCAAATAAAAACCTAATATAAAGTGGTAATGTTCACTGCAGTTCTGGATAGAGTTTACTAGATTTAGCTTGCAGCATGCTTCAGCTACAGAGTGATGATACAGTGTGCAGCATCTTGCTAGCTTGCCTGTTTGAAGCAGTTGATCTCTGTCAGTCTAAGTGGGTCCAGGTCAATTAGCATTGGTTCCTGAGGGAATGACGTTATAGAGATCAGGAGAAAATTGATACCTGTTTCGAGCTGTAATACTGTGCTAATGGTGGGTAATTAATCACAATTACTAGCCCAGACATGCCTCTTAATTGTTTTTCTTTGCTAATGGTGTAGATAGAGACATCACATCATGCTGCACAGAAGGGAAGACAGAAACAATGACTTGTGTCTGAATCATTTAATCATATGAATTACCAGACCTTTGCCCTCCTCAGCTGAAATGCCCAATTTATTGCAATTTTTGTAACATCTGCTTTAGTTAAGTATAAACTGCAGCAGATTTTTGTTGGGGTGTATATATTAAAATTTAAAGGTAAATTGTGTAATTTTGTTGTTAAAATACTGTCTCCTATCGATTTCAACTCAAAGTGTAAACAATGAGGCTCTGTGGCGATTTCAAAACATTGCTCTGCGTTCCAACCAGCTCAGCACAGCTAAACTGGCTCACCCAATGGCGTAAGATTTGGGTGGAGCTCTCTGTTTGGCTGACCATTGCAGAAGTATTTTTGAAATTCCATTTGGTTACGCTAGTTACATCAAGCATATACTTTTACATGTTAACTTATTCCTTACACACTTTAGCTTTAAGGAATAAGTTAACATGTAAAAGTATATGCTTGATTATCTCAACAACTGTATTGTTTTGTTCATCTGGGCTCTGATGATAATTTTGTATCTCATTTAGTAATCTAAACTGTTAGCATTAGCATTGGCTAAACTGACTTGTTTTGGTACTCAAAATGTCTGTAGCTCTTCATAAATGACACTATTAAGATAGTAAGTAGTAGAAAGATATTGACAGACAGCTGTTTCTCTGGCCATTTTACAGGGTGAAAGTTGTATTTACCACTAGGCATCCCAAATCAATGTTGCAATTTCCTGTGGACCTCAGTGTTAAATGTGGCATGGATTGTTATTTGTGGAATTTGTGTGTGTGTGCTTTGGACAATTGTCAGTGAGTTTAAAAATGCATTTCTTCCACTGTATTTAAGTGTAGTGGGCAGTGTTTCAGGAGAGGTCAGGAAAACTGAGCAGTCCAGAGTACCCAGGTGTTTACCCAAAGATGAGCCAGTGTGATTACACTATCAGCCTGACGGAAGGCTTCCAAGTGACCCTGGACTTCCAGGGCCCATTTGATGTGGAGGCTCATCCTGAAATCCCTTGCCCTTATGACATACTCAAGGTTGGTTATTTCACAATCAGCAAGCACTAATAGCAATCCAGCTGGGATGGTAAATCAAGCCTAAAACAACAGCTATAATGGGGGACTTGTGGGTGCTTCAGGAACTTTCTTCACCTCTATCTGAAAATATATAAATATTGAAGAGTTTGCCAAGCCTTATGACAAGTATTTAGAGACTTAATTCATTGTTGCTTTTCAGATTAAAATGGTCAAATGGTGAAAATCTTCCCTGCTACCATAGCATTCAAATCTCATTAGCTGTTGTGTACATTCAAATATTGCAAATCAAGTCATGTCATGTCAGGTTTTTATGTCAAACATCATTCTCGCATGTTTCATGACCAATTGCAGTATATTATATTTGGCAAAAAATGGTTTAAGGGCATCACTACACTAATACATTTTTATTTGAAAATGCACCTCATCCTCACTGGAACACACTGAAAAAGGGTCTTCACTTCTTTAAAATTGGAGACATTTATTAAACGTTTTTGTCCTTTTGGGATGTTGACAGCCACATCCCCTTTTACTGCATGCTAAAGAACAGTGTGAACATCATGCCTAACATTTCATTTTGTGAGAAACAGCTGTCTATCAGAAAGTCATGTGAGTTTGGTATGACATAAAGGTGAATAAATGATTCAGAAATGTCAGTTTTGGGTAAACTACTCCTATTCTTCTGCTATTCCTATTATTACAAATGCTATATTCTATAGAACTCAAAGAGGATTCATAAATCAATTTACATTTGCTAAAATATTTTAAACGGTTATTAATATCATTGCACATTTAAATGGTTTTGTACTTTTGAAAGCAATTGGAATGTTGCACTATATATTATAGACTTTAGGGGAAAAAATACACTAATATCATTGTGTGACAAGAGATATAACTTGCATTCTATTGTGATTTTAGAGTGGTTTACTCAGAGAAGATTGCCTCTCCATGAATATAGACATGATAAGTGTGTCAGTGTTTGTTTATCAGAACTTGTTTTTATCCTCTTCAACCAAGCTCATTTGTGTTTTAATGACTAAAAACTATATTTTTTTCAAGGCATTAAATGCCTTTTTATGGCTTTCTCCATTCTGCCTCATTGCCTCTAAAAACAAATATGGTCTCCTCAGCATTGATGTTAAGCATCAGACTACACCACTAATCACTGACCTGAAGGCTGTTGAATACATAATGTATGCCCTATCATGCCCTCCACAACTGCCTATTATTTCTGCTCACTCTCCCACCTCCCTGGAGACTTGTTTATCTGTTGCCATTTGTATACACTGACAGTTCAAATGATCCACCTCAGCTGCTTGAGTAAAATAATCTCTGTCTTGTTTCTGCTCATCAGATCACTGTAGGTGGGTGGGAATATGGTCCATTTTGCAGGAAGACTCAGAAAAAATAGAGAGAGGCACATACAAAGTGCATGTGACCTTCCGTGCAGATGGCTCAGGGAAAAGCAAAGGCTGGAAAATCAAGTATACCAGCACAGGTAGTTTACAAGCCTCTACTGTATGTAGTGTACTGTACTGTTTAATATCAAGGTGTTTTGCATTTACATTTAAAGTTATGTTCTTTTTTTATCTAGAATATATAAAATAATAAACCTCCTTGTTGTCGCTATAATGGTGTGTTGTGCGTGGATGCCGCAGAGAATAGCGTGGGCCTCCACACGAACTACATCTTGACGGTAACGCGCTTAAAAAGCCACTTGATAAGATGCGCAGATTGACAGTCTCAGACTCAGAAAAGGGGAGAGAAAAAAGGTTATTTTGCATTTTCCCTTATGATAATTTAAATGTATATACATTACATAAACATTTATAAGATGTAACTAAATGAATTATACTCTGTCACTCCCCTAATGTAGACTATTCCAAATTTAATAGAGCTGAAGTAGTGATATGATAATATTTATTATGAGTCTACTTCTGTCTGATGTACAGTTTGAGTCACTATAATAAATTCAAGGGTAGTGATGTAGAATTCTGTGCCAAATTCAAATGTTTTCGAATCTCGCGCCGTGTTTCTCATTGGATCTCGCAGCGCTGTAATGATAAACGGTGCACGTTTAAGAGTTTGAGACCGGTCTGCGAGTAAAAATGCCCCTGCTCTGCTCATTGAGCCATATCCAACTACAGAGCCATGATACAGGTGCATTAGTTGAAGGTTGTGACTCCGCCTGTCTAAACCAGACACTTCAGGTGCATCGCTAGACTTCAGAATCAGATAAACTGCAGTACAAATGTGCACCATCCCGTATAATGTAGAACAGGTACATGTCTAGATAATCGTTTTTACAAAAGAGGACCTTAATATGACTGATAAACGCCCCCCATTTGTAACCTAACACCCCACTCTCTACTAATTTGCTCTCAGCTCCCGCTGGCATCGTTTGAACGCCCCATTGAGAACCCCTGTGCTGGGCTAATGATGTCAACAAAAGCTAATTGGAGTCAGGAGCTGGCAAACCTGGCATCCAATTAATGAAACAAAATTTGAGGTGTGGGTTAACTTTGACTTGACATATTTTGAGATTGCTATTCATAAGAAGCATCGGTAACACTTAAGATTACAGCCAGCAATTTCCAGTGTACGTACACCGAATTTACAGCGTACCTTTTTTGTATTAATAGTGTAACTATACAGTACGTATATAACGCAATTCAATGGAAAGGAGGAGGCGAGAACCGGCTTGTCAACATAAATAATAGTTTAATGAGAAACTTAAACAAAATTCAAACACACACGATGGACATGTCCGCAAACGATCTCTCTCTCGTCGCACTACCATCCGCAATCGGCCTTTATCCCTCTCAGAGGCTAAATTAGCCTGATAAGGAACCGGGTGTGTATAATCACGACCCGGCCCCGCCCTCCGCCCTGTCACATTCCTCCCTCGTTCTCTCAGGCAGGGGAGCCTCCGGCATAATGTGCACCCCCCCCCCCCCTTTCCCTAGGGGAGGGCGTGCCCTAAGCCCCGTCTGCCGGCAGGTCACCCCGTCTACCTGGATGAGGGAGGGGACAAGGGGAGGGAAACAGAAATATAAAAAATGGGGGGGTACTTCCTGTAACAGTGTAGTACCCCCCCAAAAAAACACTGTCAAATTTAAATGAGAGGGAAAAGGCCAACGCGTATCAGCAGTGAGAGAGGAGAGAGAGATAAAAAATTAAAAAACACATACTCGCCAGTTCTCCGATACGCCATAGCTTGTTCCTCGGCCACTCCTCCAGCCTCTAACGGATGACAACCGCACCTCTCCGGACAAATCAGAGGCAGTCCTCCAGCCCCTGGTGGACGGAATGCCCCACCGCATTCTCTGGGAACAGAAGGGATCTCCCCCGCCCCTGGCGGCAGTTCTCCCGCTCAGTGGCCGGTAGGGGACTCCTACGCCCATAGCAGCGGCCCTGACCGCTCCAGGCGGTCGGTTAGGAGCCCCTTCTCCCCTCGCGGTCGGCGGCCGTTCCGTTGGGGTGGATGGTAGTGGCGAGAACTTTTTTATTTTTTTTGGATATTTCAGTTAACTTGCATTGGGACCTAACGTGTCTCCACAAGCGTTTAACATGCCCAGGGTTGCCAGATACGAGACGAAACACCCCCAGTTTGAGATTTATACTTGCGCAAATTGGAAATATTCTGCCTAATGTAATACTTATTTTGTGCAATCTGGCAACCATGCACGCAAGTCCGCTTTTCTATCTCGCTTTCCCCTTTGAAGAAACTTAGCGATCTGTAGTGCAATGTTCTGCTCAAGGAAAAGTGTTATACGGCTACTCTGTGTCCATTCTTGAGGCTGCTTGTGAAGTTTGCAGGAAACCTTCTCAGTGATTAAATTAAAAATAAAAGTAGATCTCGGCATCATTGACACGGAGGGGTAATCTTTGAAATGCGAGCAAAAGCAAGCCAGAGACAAATATGTATATGTATTTTTTATTTGTGCAATTTAGAAATGTTGAAGCCGCTTCACACCTGTATGTAACTCTTGCAGTAATCATTTATTATAGTCATGCAGCCTGTGTTATTCAGTTGTGTGCTGAAAGTTAAACCATCGAAGAGACCTGTATCATGACCCTTTTTAGCATGTTAATGGGTAATGCTTTAAAAAAAAAAGGAAACTTGCACGCTTTACGACAAACATTAAAAGTCCTATACATAAATTTTTTTTTTTATATATATTAAAACAGACCCCTGATGTGTAGATTGTTAAATTGAATAATAAATTAACAGGGAAGTAGAGATGGTAAAACAAATGTAAAAGCTCAGCCTTTATTCAGTTTTTTAATGCCTGATAGAAAATTATCTATCTTTGTATAGCAATACAATACTTTAGACAATTGCAGAATAATCCCATTAGTCACAGATACACTTCTGAAATTTGAGTACACAACTATTTCTGGGCTTAAAAATATCAATAAAAAAAAAATCAATGCAGAACATTGTATCTCAAAAGGAATCGAGTCTACTATACAGAAAACATTAAACAGGCATGGTGTCCATGGCAGGAAACAAAAACTATGCTGCGCCTGAAGTTTGACAAAGACCACCTTGACACCTTGAAAAATGTTTTGTGGATTAATGAAACAAAGGTTGAACACACAGCACTGCATATGGTGTAAAAAGAGCACCACAAACCAACATGAACACATCATCCCAACGGTAATGTATGGTGGAGAGAGCATCATGATTTGGGGCTACTTTGCTGCTTATCCCAAGAGATGCTGTGGAATGACCACAAGAGATCCGTTCACACCAGATATCCTAAGAATTTGGCTGATATGAAGAAGTTTTGTAAGGAAGAATGGTCCAATATTCCTTCTGAACGTTGTGCAGATATAGTCCACAGCTACCGGAAAGGCTTGGTTGAGGTTATTGCTGCCAAAAGAGGATCAACCAGTTTTGCAATCCAATGGGTTCACTTACTTTTTCCAAGGCACTGTGAATGTTTAATGGGTTGCGCTAAAAAATACATGAAATATTATAATTATTTGTGTGTTGTTAGCTTAAGCACATTGTGTTTTTCTATACTTGTGACTTTGATGAAGATGAGATCACATTTTATGACCAGTCAATGCAGAAAACCAGCTAATTCCAAATCACATACTTTTTCTCGCCACTGTACATAAAAAACACTTTAAAAAAAAGATGTACCCCTAAACATTTACAGGCTCTAATATCTCTATTTCAAGAAATATAGTGTAAAAATGATAAATGGTGTGCAACCTACTACACAAATTTTAATTCTGTATTCAGATCGGATGGCTGTCTGCATAGATATTTTAGACATGATACATTAAAAATCACATAAACATTTAAATGACAAGAGTTAATGATCTGGTTTCCAGAATGTGTGCTTTCATTACCAGTTATTATCCAAAGTACTCACTGTTTCCTTCTCTCATAGCCATGCCATGTCCAAACCCTGTGACTCTTAAACACGGACCTATTGACCCAAAGCAGTCTCAGTACCTCTTGACAGACACTTTCAATGTCACATGTAATAAGGGCTATGAGTTAGAACAGGTAAACATTTTTACTTTGACTTTCTCAAAGGTGAAATAAAGCTTGGAATGCTCTTTATGGACTTAAAGGTGACTTCTTGCATCTTTAGAGGGAGGAAACATTGCCCTTTATCAAGCCACATGCCTAAAGGGTGGATTTTGGAATTAAGTGTGTCAGTAAGTTCAGAAATCCCAGATAAGCATGAATCTGTGGGTATAATCTTCAATGAGGTGCATTGCAAAAAGAAGGAGGGATGTTTTATAACCTGCAATAATAGTTCAGGTTGAAGTGAGGAGAATTCTTCTGAAGAATTTCTTCAAAAAGCACATAGTGATTACACTCATAACTAAAAGCATAATTTTAAACACTGAATTTCAGGCTGCCAGTCTAAAGTAAAAAAGAAAAAAGATTATGAAAAAAAATGGATAACAGTAAATGTGCCAGGTCAAAGAAATATTTTCACCAGCAAAAAATAGATATTTATGAATAAATTACCCCAAAGATAAAAGCAGTAAAAGGAGACCTATGTAATATGTGCAAGGGACCGATATTATAACATTACTTAAAATATTAACTAAAATGTAAATAAATAAATAAATAACAATGAATTTGATGAAAATTGAATAAAAGAACATACATATTACATAGAAAAACAACAACAAATAATTAAAATTTGAACAGTATTTATCAGTATTTAATTCTTTAAAAAATGATGAGTTCCCCCAACATTACCTTGAAGGTATCTAAAATAACAGAGTAAACATTTGTTTTTCTTTTGCAGTTGTTGATTGTGGAGATCCTGCTGAAATTTATAATGTAAAATTCAGTACAACAACATATCAGACCATTATTGATTATTTCTGCAATAAATTCTATGAAATGGAAGCTGGAACAATTGGTAAGGGACATATTTCACATTATAGTTCATGGATGGAAAAATAATACTGATCAGCCAGCCACAGTAGTTTACAGTTACATGGAGAACAAAGCATTTCTATTTTTCTCTCTGTAATAAGGAGTCTATATGTGCACATAATGACTACCACTTTTTAAAGTGTATGAAGATTTTATTTGTAAACACATTTTTTCTTCCATTCGCATTATTTCATATTTTTGATTACTAACCTATTATAAAAAAATGCAGAAAACAGTAATAATAAAGAATAAGCAGATACATCAAAATCTTTGACTGGTAGTGTATATCAGTCATATCTTTGAATGTAAAAACAAACAAACACACAAAAAACATCTATTGTAATCACTGATCCAGTGTCTGTTATTCTTGAAAGTTTGTGGCAAGCCCATAGGAAAACTATAAAGAGTCATTGGTGGGAAGAACACAGCGAAGAATGAGATTCCCTGGCAGGTCACGATACTGGTTGGCTCCAAGCTTGTAAGTGGTGTTTCTTTGGTGTCGGATGACTGGGTCCTGGCTCATGACCTGCAAAGCGAAGATTCCTTCAACCTTAGGCTGAAGATGGGCATTGTCACATATGAGGACCAAAATGCAATCGTTGCTATTCCAGAGAAAATCTTAATTTTAACTTCAACCATGACATTGCCCTGATTGAACTGCAGTATAAGTTACCTGTCAATTATGCTGTCATGCCTGTGTGTTTGCCTGGGATGGAAGAGCACTTTCTTTTGAAGGGTAATGACAATGGGAAAGTATCTGGGTGGGGTGTGCAGAATGCCAAAGCACTCAGAAAATATTCAACTCATCTCCAGTACACACTCTTACCCTTTGTTGATTTTGAGAGTTGTTCCATGGTGTCAGATAAAGGGAAGCTAGTAGCGACAGAGAACATGATATGTGCTGGGTTTTCTCAGGGAAAAATAGATTCATGCGAGGGGGACAGTGGAGGGCCCTATGGGTTTTTTGATAGCCAAAGTGAAAATAGGTTCATAGGAGGTTTTGTGTCATGGGGTTATGGGTGTGCCCAACCTGGGTATTATGGGGTTTATACCAAAGTGAGCAATTACTTACCCTGGTTTAAAGAAATTATGTCCATAAACAGTTAAAAGTTGTGAAAATGCTCAAACGTTCGACTTTGATTTCATTTGTATTACTGATGTCACGATCTCGCTCCCCGCGCTCGCACGCTCGCTCCCCGAGCTCGCACGCTCGCCCCCCGAGCTTACACGCTCACTTCGTCGAGCGCACAGGCTCGCTCCCCGAGCTCGCAGGCTCGCTCCCAATCACCAGTTATTAGTTTCACCTGTACTCATCTCTATCACTAGGTTATTCGTTTCACCTGCACCGCTCGTTTTTTCCCCTATATATATCACAACCCTTTCGTCTCACTCTTGTTGGTTATTGTTTAGTGTACCCCTTCGCTTTGCCAGCACTAGTGTTCCCCTAGTTTCCCTTGTCTTTTCCTCTCGCTAGTCCCGTCTAGTTGTTTACCTATTTCCCGGCTTCGACCTAACGCTTCCCCCGACTACTCTTCACTGGATTTGCCCTTTGTTATATTCTGATTCCCCGGCTTCGACCTCACGCTCCCCCTTGCCTGTTTATTCGAATAAAGCTGTTTTTATTCGACATTGTGACTGTCTCTTCTTGTGCGCGTGACAATTGAGCAAAATATTGTTAATTACTTTTTACAACTATGTGACGTCTTAGCCCTGTAGATATTTTTTAAGCAGTTTTGACAGCAAGCTGAGATTGCTATGTGTTGTAAGATGCAATTGCTTTCATAAAATAGTTTCAGAAATTAAAGTATGAAGCTAAAATATTTTTTCCACTTTTTTGTTTTGACTTTTGGGGAATACTAAAGATAAACACAACAAATAAAAAAGATTCCATCCCAAAATGTTTTTTTATATCTGCAAAGTAACATAACTGTTTTTAAAATCCAAAAGATAAAACAGAACACCTCTGGATGCTAATTTTACAAAATGTAGTAACAGCTATACTGTTTAAGGAATAGTTAAACCAAAAATGAAAATGTTCTCATTATTTACTCTCCCTCATGCCATCTAAGATGTGTGTGACTTTCTTTCATCAGCAGAACGAAAGATTTTTGGAAGAATATTTCAGCTCTGTAGGTCCTTAAAATGCAAGTGAATGGGTGCTAAATCCAATCCTTCTAAAAGCATATATAGCTAACATACCAGTAATCCAGTAGATTAATTAATGTCTTCTGAAGCTAAATGCTAGGTGTGTGCTAGAACAGTTTTTTACTAAAAATGTTTGCTTCCGGCCAGCTTGTTGAAGAGGGTGGAGTTCAAACTGCCTCTTGTGTGACGTTGGCGCGTAAGCCTCCTTTGCATAGATATTCATACATAGATACCTTATTAGCCGCTGTTCCTAATGACCGTGATACTGTTTCCACACAAAAACTGTTAATGCCGTGGTCTGAGCAAGGCACTAGGTTTGAGGCATCTCCTCCATTCACTTGCATTCAAAGCGATTCAAACAGCTCTCGTTGTTGACTGTTCCAAGATGGTGCCGCTGTTGAAGTTTCCAATTGACCCTTCTGTAAGCCCCGCCTTAAAATAATTTCTGACCAATTCTGTTTTAGCAACTGTTAACCCGCTGCAAAGTGCTTGCTTTTTTAAAATAAGAGTCTATGGGAGTAATGTTTTTGAATAGTTTTAAGCGGGATTTTATCGAAATGATCCAAAAAATGTAAAAACGTTTATGCTGGGTCACTTGTAATAGTGACACAAGGTATCTAGAAAGGATATACACAGTGTTTTTTCAATAAATGTTGAGAAGGGCATACTATGGATTAAAGTGTGTCATTCCTCATTCCCAAATGAACGTAAATGAACTTATAACATCAGCAAGGAAACCTACATTTGCTCCTAAGTAAATTAAAGCTAATGACTTAACATTAATGACACAGCTCTCCGTGCCAATCATAATATGTTGGTGGATCAATAGCTTTCTGACAGATAGGCAGCAGCTAGTGAGACTGGGGAAACTCACATCCGGAACCCTCACTATTAGCACTGATGCTCCTCGGGTATGCATTCCTTCTCCACTGCTCTTCTCCCTGTGCATGAATGACAGCACTGCAAAGGACCCCTCTGTCAAGCTCCTGAAGTTTGCAGATGACACCACGGTCATTGGCCAAATCAGCGATGGTGACGAGTCGGCATAAAACAGTGGAGAAGGTTGTGGACTTCAGGAGAAATCCCCCAGCACTCCCCCTCACATCCTGAACAGCACTGTGGCAGCAGTGGAGACATTCAGGTTCCTGGGCTCAACCATCTCTAAGGACCTGAATTGGGACACCCACATAGACTCCATTACGAAAAAGGCTTAGAAGAGGTTGAGAGTACTTCGCCAGCTGAAGAAGTTCAACCTGCCACAGGAGCTGCTGCCACAGTTCTACTCAGCCGTAATTGAGTCTGTCCTGTGTGCACCTATAACTGTCTGGTTTAGTTCAGCCACCAAATCAGACAGAAGAAAACTACAACAGACAATCAGGACTGCTGAGAGGGTTATTGGTGCCCCCCTGCCCACCCTCCAAGACCTGTACATCTCCAGAGTGAGGAAACATGCAGGTAGAATCACTCTGGTCCTCACACACCCTGCCCACTCCCTCTTTGAACTGTTGCCCTCTGGCCAGCGCTACAGAGCAATGAGCACCAGGACATCAATGGACAAGAACAGTTTTTACCCTCAGGCCATTTTCCACACGAACAATTAAACTGCCTTCAGGATTCCCATAGTGCAATAATGTACAAATATGTTACGTACATATGTAAATTCACTCATATTTAATTCAATAACAGTACATACCCCTACCTTGCACATATATTACCACTTGCACATATACGCCATTCTATGTTATATGTTCTATTGTTTTTGTATGCCTTTTTATACTCTTACCTTATTTTATATTCTGTCTCACTGTAATGTTCTTTGTGTACTTGTTTGTTCTCCTATCAACAAAATAAAGTCCCTGTCTACAGTACATAAGCACACTTGGCAATAAAGCTCATTTTGATTGTGATTAATTCATTTATGTATTCATTAGTAAAGGTGATAGAAAATAAAGAGTTCACAGCATAAAAATGAGTGTTATGAGACATTTTAAGCAGTTCTTTTTACTGTCACTAATGTTATGAAGTTTGTAATCACTATCAAATGAAGCTTTTCTCTTTTCAAGTGATTATGATAATTTTTTGCCTAGCGAAGCTCAGCGAAGGGTCAATTTAGCCGAATGAGGCATTCAACAACAATTATGTATTTTTTTGTACTTCACATGTCAGTTCTTGTGTGAACTTGCCAACGCACTTGCGTCATGCTGTCTGGCCTCGACCCTCGTGAATATTTATTATAAAAGTTCTGTTCCTTACACACACACCTAGCGTTTAGCTTCAGAAGACATTAATTAATCCACTGGAGTCATATGGATTACTTTTATAAGCTTTTTGGAGCTTTAACAATTTGGCACCCTTTCACTTGCGTTTTATGGACCTAAAAAGCTGAAATAATCATCCAAAAATATTTGATTGTGTTCTGCTGAATACAGACAGTCATACATATCAGGGATGGCATGAGGGTGAGAAAATGATGAGAAAATAACATTTTTGGGCAAACTATTCTTTAAAACACATGCTGACCTAGCTACTGTGTATATATCACTGTGCAGCATCCATAGAAGCCTTCTTTTAACCTTGGTACTGGGCGGGTTTACATGTCAGGGACAATGAGCTGTATTTTTGTGAGTGCGCAAAGCACTTTGACCATGTGCAACATCTTATCCAATTTTAGTGAGAGCGCTTATTCTAACTTAAATTTTTGTGCCAGGTCATAGTGCAAGTGGGCGTGAATGGGTGTGTTTGTGCTACTGTGGATGTATGCACGCAAACTGTGGGGGTATTGTATATAAATTAAGTGGCGCAAATGAATGTGTTGTCTTTGTTTAAATCGATGGTTTTTGACAGGGAATGGACTATATAATAGGACCCAGATGGTGCTGGAAAAGAACCTCCCTTGACCCAGCCCATTACCGCTTTGCGATTTCCCCAAACTACTTGCAACTACTTAGCACATGCTTGCACAAAAATAACAAAACTTTATGGCCATGCCATAAAGTTTGTGTGTACGACTTATGGCATAGCAATTTGTGTATATGACTTTTGGCATAGCACTGTGCTGAGTGGTAGTGCTCTCAAAATAGGGCCTTACATACATAATCTAGCAGAAGGATTACACTTACTAAAATACAATTTTAATGAAAATGTATTTCTATTTTATTATATAGTAATTATATAATAAAATATTTGTTTTTGTCCCAATTGTATCTTTAAGCCTTGACTATTTTCACAATCTTCTCTCATACCTTATTGTTTAATTATTTTACTTTAATAATATATTTTTTTAATATGTATTTTATAAACAGAAATGGTATTCATAAGATTTACTTGCTTTATTTTCAGAAAGCCACTAGACTTAATGTAGAGGTGTTTGTTTAAATGTCAATTAAGCTCAGGCATCATGATTTGGAGTCATTTAGTTCTTATGCATTATGCATCTGATCTCAGAGTTACTCTTTTAGTCTTCTATCATCCGGAACCCAAGGGTCTCTCCAGCCTTGTGTAATTACCTCTCCAATGCCATTGTAGCCCTGTGGAGCTCTAATCATGCTCAAGCCTATAAACCTTGGTCCTATCATAAGATCATGAATAAATAAATAGCTGAGAGTTTACTGCAGATGTTGAGTACATCACTTACAGTTACTATTTCTTTACATTTCTGACTAAAATTCAAAACAGAAAATAAATAGCATAATTATTGTTGCTTGATATGGCATCATGCTATTGCTCACACTTAGGGTTAGTGATCTGAACAAACCTCTTACCTACAGTATTAATCTTTCTGTTATATACATAAATAACACCTCAAATTGTGTGGCTTGTTGAGGAGAGGTGTGGTAACACTTTTCTAAGTGATCAGACTTTTTCTGCTGGATGAAAACATGAGACAAATAAATGGCATAGAATTGCAAAAAACAAGCAAGTAAAAATGTGTTAGTTTGTATTCTCATTTGATTTAACTTTTTTAATGTTGACACTAACCTATAATAATCTTTTATCATGATCCACTGAATGATCAATGTACTGTGGTTGTGCCCTGTTTGACACAACCAGTCCATGATGAAACAACAGACCCTGTTGCTGCCAGAACCTTACTGGTTGAAGTTGTGGCCACGCTTGTCTGGTAGAGAGCACATCATTCACAGTTGATTTGCTTGCTTCAGGTGGTCAGAGCTCAGTGATGTGAGGCCAGTGTGGTCTTAGTGTAATGCATTGATCTGGCACGATGACATTATATTGACATTGAGAGGAATACAGTAAAATGGTACAATTGCAAGTGCATTTAAACACTGCCTTGCTTATATAATAAGTGACAATATAACGCACAAAACAAATACATATGACTATTCTGATGTAATTATTATTAGGGTAAATCTTGAATAAGGGGAGCTTTTCTAGGATGATTGCAAAAAATATATTAAAAAATATATATATATTCTAGTTTTAAAGAATAGCTTTAAACTTTTATTTATTTTATTAACTTATTTTCTCATATTGAAGAGTGTTGAAATGTTAAATTTGGCATATTTGTTTTCTATTTGGGGCTTGTCACCTAACAATACTTGGTAACAATGAACAAAAACTTTCCATTTGTTAACATTAATAACGTAAACTAATAATGAACAATACTTTTAAAGCATTTATTTATCTCTGTAAATGTTAAATTAAACATAGTAATATATTTTTTACATTCAAAAGTTTAATATGTTAACATTAGTTAATTCACTATGAATTAACATGAACAAACAATAAACAATTGCACCTTTATTAACTAACATTAGCAAAGACTAATCAATGCTGTAAAACATATATTGTTGATTGTTTGTGATACCTAATGCATTAATTAATGTTAAGGAAAGAATCCTTATAGTAAAGTGTTACCCAAGATTTTTTTCATCTATCTACATAACATATACCTATATAATAGTGTAGCTATTATTAACCTTATATTATCTATATAACAAATATGTGTTAAACTCTTTTTACTTTATTTTGTATAAATTCAGCGTTTATTGACTCTGAGATAACTTGGTATTAGTAGCAAGGCTTATACATCTTTTTCTTCCAAAATATAACAATTATAATTTCTGTGGCAACACAGTAGTTCCAAAAATCTATATCATCACAAATTATACCAAAATCTACTTAAAAGTTGATCAAGACCATGTCAGACCTTTTTTCAGGACATAATTTTAAAAGTTTTTTTTTCTTTCAAGATTTCAAGTGAAGCATTCCTCATAAACAAAAAGGAAACCTCTAAAAAATGATATGTTCTGATTGCTAATATTTCCAAAAATAATCATAGACATGACTTGATATATTGATGTACTGCTAAGAAAACAAACTGATAACAACCTGTTAAGGGTTTCAAGGTGAGAAGGCTCAGGCAACATGACCTACAAACACTGCAGCCCATTACCAGAAGCGTTCGCTCGAGGACTGCATACATAACAGTAGTTTAATGAATTCCTCAGGTACATTCACTACATTCTGTTGAAGTGATACACAGATCGTTGGCATAGAGTTAAACAGTGGTTAGAGTTCAGAAATTCAACTAAAAAGTAAAGCGGCACCAAGACTGGGCGACTGGCTTTACAATCATGCCCAACACCAATCAAAGCAAAAACATGCTCATTACAATGTGTGGTGGAACTACGTCCTCAGGGGAAAATGAGCTTATAACAAGACATCTTTTTTCTGAATAGCAACATGTGTGCTTAGATAGGTCTCTTCATTACTTTTTCAGCCACTTAGCAAACAGAGATCTTTATATACACACGCACACTGGTGGCCAAAAGTTTGGAATAATGTACAGATTTAGCGCTTATGGATATAAATTGGCACTGTTATTCACCAAAGTGACATTCAACCGATCACAATGTTTAGTCAGGACATCAATAACATGAAAAATTACAATTTGACATTTTTTTCAGAACTTCTTAAAACGACTTCAAAGAGTTCTCATCAAAAAATTCTCCACTTTCAGAAACGACAGTTTTGCAAGATCCTTGGCATTCTAGCTGTCAGTTTGTGCAGATTCTCAGGTGACATTTCACCCCACACTTCCTGTAGCACTTGCCATAGATGTGGCTGTCTTGTCGGGCACTTCTCACACACCTTACAGTCTAACTGATCCCACAAAAGCTCAATGGGGTTAAGATTCATAACACTCTTTTCCAATTATCTGTTGTCTAGTGTCTGTTTCTTTGCCCACTCTAAACTTTTCATTTTTTTCTGTTTCAAAAGTGTCTTTTTCTTTGCAATTCTTCCCATAAGGCCTGTACACCTGAGTCTTCTCTACTGTTTTACATGAAAGTGGTGTTGAGTGGCTAGAATTCAATGAAGCTGTAAACTAAGAACATGTAAGAAATCTATTTCTCAAAGTAGAGACTCTGATGTACTATCCACTTGTTCAGTTGTATCTGGCCTTCCACATCTCTTTCTGTCCTTGTTAGAGCCAGTTGTCCTTTGTCTTTGAAGACTGTAGTGTACACCTTTGTATGAAATCTTCAGTTTTTTGGCAATTTCAAGCATTATAGCCTTCATTCCTCAAAACAATGATTGAGTGAGGAGTTTCTAGAGAAAGCTGTTTCTTTTTTGCCATTTTGACCTAATATTGACCTTAAGACATGCCAGTCTATTGCATACTGTGGCAACTCAAAAACAAACACAAAGACAATGTTAAGCTTCATTTAACGAACCAAACAGCTTTCAAATATGTTTGATATAATGTGATTTTCTAGTACCAAATTAGCAATTTATCATGACTACTCAAGGATAAGGTGTTGGAGTGATGGCTGCTGGAAATGGGGTCTGTCTAGATTTGATAAAAAAATGACTTTTTTCAAATAATGATGGTGCTGTTTTTTTGTGATCAGTAATGTCCAGACTATACTTTGTGATCAGTTGAATGCCACTTTGGTGAATTAAAGTACCAATTTCCTTCAGAAACAGCAAGATGTATACATTATTCCAAACTTTTGGCAGCTAATGTATATATCGTTGCTCTCAATGTTTTTGACAAGGTAACATTTAGTCATGTAAATTTGGTTTGATTCAATAATGATTCAATAATACAATTTATTGTATATATGCCCAAACTCAATGCTATTATTCTATTTATCATTACGTACATGTCAACGCACACACACGCTTTCCATGTTTTATGGGGAATTTCCATAGACATAACGGTTTTTATACTGTACAAACTTTATATTCTATCCCCTAACCCTCACAGAAAACTTTTTACATTTTCAAAAAACATAATTTAGTATGATTTACAACCAGTGGTTATGGGAGTTCCCGTAGCCTTTCTCTCAGCTCGAAACAGTCTGGCCAATCTCCTTTGAACTCTCTAATCAACAATGTGTTTCCGTCCACAGAACTGCTGCTCACTGGATGCTTTTGCCACTATTCTGAGTAAACCCTAGAGACTGTTGTGCGTGAACATCCCAGGAAATCAGCAGTTACAGAAATACTGAAATCAGCCCATCTGGCACAAACAATCATGCCATGGCCGAAATCACTGAGATAATTTTTTCCCCATTCTGATGGTTGATGTGAACATTAACTGAAGCTCCTGGTCCATATCTGAATGATTTTATGCATTACACTAACGCTACACAATTGGCTGATTAGATAATCACATGAATAAGTAGGTGTACATGTCTTCCTAATAAAGTGCTCAGTGAATGTACATATCTGGCTCAAAACAATAATAAATAAGTTTATTACATGTTTCTCTGGAATACTTAATTTTAATAAATACTCATTGGCCAATTACTGAATTCTGATCATTGATCGTTTCTGAACATTGATCGTTTCACCGTCAGTACGAGGGGTGGAGTGCCCCCTTGATCATTTCATTGCTTGTCAGGGCAGGAGCATCAGAAGTTTCTGGGGGGGCTTGAGGTAAATCTAGGGGGGCAATGCACCTAGATGTGCTTAAGAAATCATGTGCATCTTGGAACGCACTTGCGGTCAGATAACGTACTGGTAGTTCCTCATTGGAGAGTCTCGTCTCGTGTGTTTTGTCCTTCAGCACCTTTAGTGTTCTGGAACTAAAACCTGCCACAGAGTGCACCTGCACCCGATCTGTCTCATCCAGTTTAGAACCAGCTGCAATGACAGCTCAGGTTTACCTCTTTAAAGATAATGCCCTGGAAGCACTGAAAAGATTAGGGTTGTCACAACAAGAGATGAGCTGTTGATCATCTAAGCTGCATCTTTATTTCATAACCCAAATACTGATAAACAGAACTTGCTTGAACTTTTACATTGTTTTTTAAATAGCTCAGCAGCACCACCTAGTGTCAGAAGAGTAAATGCAATACTGAATAACTTGCCAGGAATGCATGATTAGTGAGGGATTTTTCTTGCAGTGTGAAACTTTTTTATAGTTTCCATAGTTCTACCACGTTATTGGACATGCACCATGGTACAGTATTCTTTGAAGTACCTTGGAGTACCCTGGCAAACTAATTAAGTAACATGAGAGAAGGCGCTGTTTAGGCCGATTTAACAAACGTAGTCATGTCTAAAATCATAAAATACTTTTATTCTGAAATAAATGTGCGTTCACAAGTCTCCAACTGCAGTGACGACGTTTAAATACTAAGTACAAAATAAAATATCCACGAACACGATAAAGGCAAATAATGTTGCTTCAAATAAATACTACATGACAGCACATCTCACCTTTGTTTCACCAATAACAACACCATAGTTAAGCCGTAATAAAAGGAAGTATCTAAACTTTTATAAACAGTTTTACATACTCAGTTCAGCCGGAAACAAACTCACTTATTGTCTATCTCATCTTTTATTTTAAGGTGTTCCAGCGAAGATACCGCCAGTCCATAGCACTTCTGCCGACTGACGTTAAACACTTCACTCGCTTTTAAGTCGTGATTATATTGTGTTTCCAAGTTCATATTTCAGTATAATTGTCTTTCTGAACCATCCCTTAAACAAACCCTGTGTTCTTGTGTGTTATTTTTATCTTAATTCTCCTAACTCTATGCACTTAGTGTTCTGACCATCTGTATGACATTGTGACATGAAATATGAAAATAAATCTACTTCCGTGTTTTGATTTGTGTTGATCGAATCTGCATCGGCTTGCTGACCTAGTTCAGACTGAAGTAATCGAGCATGAGCGCGCTGTTGTTAGCTTCCAGGCTAACATCTCTGAGAAGATGGCATCCTCAGACCAATCTGACCAGCAAAACCAGGTAGTTGGGCATTCTGAAATTTAACAGCATGGGTTTGATTATGGTCCTGTATTGATCTGCATAGTTAATGCATGATTCGTCACTTATTGGTCAGCTCATCGTCTGCCTGTCCTATGTTGTTTTGGAAACTTTTAGCTGCTTTTGCTAGCGACTTGCTCCTTCTTGTCTCATCTCATGCTGTTAGACAGATGTGTCGGATAGGTGCAGTCCACACAACAGCACATGTAGATTTCACTACTTAAGACACCTGCCGCTTAAGTTCTGAATGTGATAGACATAGTGGAAATGATATAAGCACTTTGCAAGACAATGACATCTGCTATCTGGCTATATTTAGACAGGGATTTGACACTGAAAACATGCTTGGGCCACAAACAAGACACTTTCATCCATGTGCTCTCAGTCAAGAATTATATTTGTTATGCGTTTATACAAATAAGCTGTATTTATTACCAATGAAGTAAGGATTAACTACATATTTCTGTAATATAGAATTAGGAATCTGCTATATGATTAGGATATTAAGTGGGTATAGCTTGTTTGTTATTCAATAATATACTGGAAATATAAGTCTGTTGCAATAAACTGTTGAACATTAAAATGGGAATCTGATGACCTTTTAAGCTTTACTGATGTTATTTTTTATGGAAAATATTCATATAATTTCTTGCCAGTATTCTGATAAGTCCGGTGTATTAATGTTTATGGTGACTTATGTTCTTATTATCATATTTTTCAGTCCACCAGGGATAGCGTGGAGGTTAACGGCATAATCCTTGAGCTATCATCATTACATAATATCTTTATTATTATTATTTTAATTTGAATCTTGCAGGCCCATTTGTTGTTCTATAGTGGATCTAAACAGATGGTATCATGCACTGATGAGAAGCAGATCTTTAGGGGAAGATAAATTTATTTATTTTGTATCCAGTAATAAAAAAGACAGACTGATATGCCTACGAGGGCAGTCTCAGCCAGGTTAAGTGCCTGGTTCAATTGCATAATGATGATAGGGAAGGAGTGTGGGTGGCCTCAAACTGCGATTTAACTTGCAACTTTCCTCCTCGCAGCAGAGATCTTTAACTACTGCCACTTCTAAAATCATGACTGTTGTTCAATAACTTTGAAAGACCACATCTTTGAATTTTTTATATAAGTTGTATTGGTGTTGTGACAGAAATCTGGAAGAAATAATGTAGTTTTTAAATATAGTTAGAATTTTAAATCAATAATCAATATTTATTTCAAGTTAACTCTCAAATCTATTTTAGAAGTTATTACTGAAGGGATAGTTCACCCAAAAATGTAAATTCTATAATCATTTTCTCACCCAAAGACCACTTTCTTCTGCAGAACACAAATATTTTTAGAGGAATATCTCTGTAGGTCCATGCAATGCAAGTGTATGGTGACCAAAACTTGAACGCTCGAAAAAACAAACAAAGGCAGCATAAAAGTAATTAATCAGACTCCAGTGGTTTAATCCATGTCTTCTGAAGTGATCCAATCCGGTTAGGGTGAGAACAGATCAAAATGTAACTAATTTTTCATTATAAATCTTCACATCAGCAGTCTCCTTGGTGATCATGATTTCAAGCTTGATTACACTTTCTAGCACTATCTAGCGCTCTGCATATGCATCAAGGAATTGTAGCAGCCTAGAGACTGCAATGGCAAGATGTACATTGAAAAAGGAGTTACATTTTGGTCTGTTCTAACCCAAAATCAATTAGATTGTTTCAGAAGACATGGATTAAACCACTGGAGTCTTATTGATTATATTTCTTGTGCCTTTATTTGTTTTTTGGAGCTTCAAAGTTTCTGTCACCATTCACTTGCATTGTATAGACCTACAGACCTGAGATATTCTTCTAAAAACTTAATTTGTTTTCTGCAAAAGATAGAAGGTCACACTGGGATGAGTAAATGTCGAGAGAATTTTCTTTTTTGAGTGAAGTTACCTACTGTTACAATCTAGTATTGTATATTTTGAAATGTGTACAGTATGCCTACAAAGAGAGAGACATCATTTGAGTTATGTAAGGATAAAGAGACTGTAACGTTGAAAGGAGAATTAAGAGGCATCGCTGTCATTTTTGGAGATGGATAATGCCATTCATTACCTTAATGGGTCGCTAGGGCAAACAGACTGAGCATAAAGGAAACAATTAACAAAATACAGTCTGGTTCATATCCTTGTTAATAATGTTAGAGTGTTGATACCCTCTGCCCTTCACCCTTCAGAGTGGCAGGAGGCTTTGCATAGTTCTCCTGTACATTTGAGTGACTCTACATTTCAACCCCCTCAGGTTTAAACTATACACTAATTTCATCCTGTGTTGTTTATTTGCTCTATTTTAAAATGATTATATGACAGCAGGGCTCCAGACTAAAGAAATGACTTAGGAGCCATTGGATCCTAAACTGAAACATTAAGAAGCCAAATGGCTGTTTTTTGTCGTCAAATCACAGAATTGCTCAATTTAGATTGCTGTTCAGAAACAAGATAAAAAGCAGAAGAAAAGGAAAACAGATGACAACCCATTAATCGGAGGTTTAATAAACAGTATATGAAGTTGAGAAGATAAGTTTGCATTCCCCTTTGTCTCATAAATGATCACACCCCTTTCTTAGTTTTAATAAATATAAGAGATAAAATAATTTTTGATCAACTTTATATTAAGTGGCATTAACTACTATGTACTAACATTAAATACAAGACCATGCATTTACTGTGTAACTACATGTTTATCTGCAAAATTCCCACATTTGCTGCTACTGAGGTTGAGTTACGGGTAGGTTTAGGAGTAAGGGTAAGGTTAGGGTTAGAATTAGGGGTTAGAGATAGGTTTTGGGTAAGAGTTGAGTTAGGGGTAAAGCGAAGTGTAACTACAAATGTAATTAAATGCAAGTAATTTAAATGTAATTACATGCATCATGTTTGTACATAATAAGTACAGTGGGTCTGAATTTTTTATTTAGAACTGCTCTTCAGAATCTACATTACAGATATTTACATAAAGTATAGTATGCATATAGTAGTTTGTTGTCTTGAGCATCAATAAATTTTTTTACCATGTGTAATAGTTGTGTACAAGTGTCAAAAGCTTGATATATATATATATATATATATATATATATATATCTGGGCTGTCGTTTTAATGCATTAATTCAGTGCGATTAATTTGATTTAAAATAACGTGTTGAAAAATTAACACAATTTAATCACAATGCCCCCAAACAGTAATAAGGAAGATTCCTGAGAAATGTAAGCTTGTAGTACCACCTGTTTACTCCAGAGAGCAGTAAGTGAAACTCGCTTCCCTTATTTAACTTGACACAGTGACCTAAATGTTTATGATGCAACGCACCTGAGACACTACACAAGCATGTCTGATGCAGGTGTACATTGACGGGTCCTTAAAAAAGCCCTCATAATTAATCTCGAACTGATTGACAAATTCACTTGTGAAATGGATTGCTGCAACCTGTATGCCAATGATTGACTTATGTTCAATAATATGGTAGTAAACAATACATTGTATTCTAAAGCAGATTTGTGTATTGTCTTATCAATGATTATCTCTACTGCCACAAGAATGTAATGCATTTTAAATATATAATTTTTAAATATATAAAGATAACTATGTTTAATTATTTCCTCATTATATATTGAATTATTTATTAAATATTATTGAATATTGGTATATGTGATTAAATGTGATTAATTGTGATTGCAATTGACAGCTCTAATATACATAGGACTCTTACTTTGAAATGTATGCGCTCCCAGTCGGGAGCTCACTTACGGCTGATTCGCTGAGGAAGTGAATCTGATTCAAACTGCTAACATGAGCTCCTGAGTTCAAACCTTCAGTTCTTTTCATGTGAATTATGAAAAAGATCCGGTTCAAAAGAGTCATTTGTTCACAACTCTGTCACGTGCAGCCAGCTCGTCAGGAACAGAATGGGTGAAAAGCGGCACGAGACACACTCAATATGAATTCAATAACATTCAAGATGTCTCCAATGGCGACAAGATTTGTAAATGATTGTCACAATCAAATATTTTTGGTCGCAGTCTGGTACCCTGTTTGATGAGTAATTTCAAAGTTCTGCTGGGATTATTCCATCATTATAGTGTTATTGGAGGGTTTGTATCATGTTGACACAATATTAGCGCTTTCAGAGGTCTGGCCAAATACTGAGCCACAGAATAAATTATAAAAAGATTTTCTGGTCAATTACAATTTAGTCAACTGTTTTTTTCTGCACCAGAATCAGCTGTTTAATGTTATTTCTACCACTAGATAGAGCTGTAACAAAAGGCTGGTGTTTTCTTTCAGAATGCTGCTCCAGCTGGTGGAACCGCGGCTCCAAGAGAAGCTCTGGTAAGTAATGACTATATTTAGTAATAAAAGCATTCAAGTCAGAAAACCTCCCCAATAATATGAAACTGGCTAAACGGCACCCATTCTATTCCACATGGATTTTTTTATACCAGTATAATTGGGTTGTACAATCTTACACTCAAATAATATGTAAGGTTGGTTTGCGTTACCAGTTACTATCACCAACCATTAATACATCTTTATTAATGAAAATATAAGTAGGCCTACATAAAGAATAGAAAAACAGAGAAATGTTAATAAAGTATAAAAAAGTGTTTTCATTGTTTTGTTTTGCATTTTCGGGTAGATTATTTTATTAATTTATTAATATTGACATAATATATTATATATTTATTTATGTTATTATATTAAATAACTAAGAATGAATCATTTAGACTATAAAATCAAATTGGATGAGCCACATTCAAAACTGTTTTAAAATAGCTTATTTATACACACCTCTGACCGTATATTGCATTGAATTGCTACGTTGCCCTGCACTGTAAACAGCATACTTGATGGATTAATTTTTACTCTGATTATTGTTAAAATGTTTAACTATTCATTATAAAGTCGTTTTAAAATAAGCAGATATACGCACACCTTTGAATGCACATCATTTTTGAATTCTATTTGAATACTTAATTGTTAATAGATTTGATTATTTATTAAAAATGAGTGACTTTTATTATATATTGCTGTTGCTGTCACTGTATAAAAACAATAAGCCACTTTGGGCCTTGTGTTTCAGCAATTTTAACACTGTATTAGTCTTTAATAGAGTGTATTGGTATGATCATGATTTGCATATTAGAGGTGGACTGACATATCAGTTATAACGATTAATTTGTGCCAATAGTAGAATGATCATTTATTGACAAAAATCTAAGCGATAGTTTTTTTTTTTTTAAATTCTGTGTTCCTCCCTTTTAAAATGAAGCTAGTTCGTGCAAGGAAAAATGTGACTATATGGAAACATCACTTTTCATAGCATCTTTATTGGGTTAAGGTCAGGGCTCTGACTGGGCCACTCCAAAAGGTGGATTTTCTTTATTTGAAGCCATTCTGTTGTGAATTTACTTCAATATTTAGCATTCAGCAGTGTCTTGCTGCATTACTCAATTTCTACTGAGCTTCAGCTGATGCACAGTAACCCTGACATTATCCTGTAGGATATCTTGATAAACTTGGGAATTAATTTTTCCCTCGATGATTGCAAGCAGTCCAGGCCTTGAAGCAGCAAAGATGTCCCAAATCATGATGCTTCCTCCACTGTACTTAACCATTGGGATGATGGTTTCATGTTTGTTTGCGGTGCCCTTTTTATGCCATATGTAGTGCTGCATGTTCTTCCCAAACAATTCAACCTTAGTTTCATCAGTCCACAAAACATTTTCCCAGTAGCGTTGTGGAGTGTCAATGTGGTCTTTGGCAAACTTCAGGCATGCAGCATTTTTTTTTTGGAAAGCAACAGCTTCCTTTGTGGTGTCCTGCCATGGACACAATAGCTGTTTATTGTTTTCTGTATAGTGGACTCAACAGAGATGTTAACCAGTTTCAATGATTCCCTCAAGTTTTTAGCTGTCACTCTATGGTTATTTTTACCTTATTGAGCATTCTTCCCTTTGAGTCATCTTGGCTGGAGGGCCACTTCTAGGGAGAGTTGCTACATCACAAAATTGTCTCCTTTTATAGACAATTTGTCTCTTCGAGGTAACTTTGTAACTTTCCAGCTTTATACAGTTTTTGATTGTAAGTCTTAAGAAATCTCTTTTTGCGTGGCATGGTCCACATCAGTAGTTGCTTGTGAATAGCAAACTAAAATCGTTTGAATGCTTTTTATAAGTCAGAGTAGCTGTAACCCACACCTCCAACCTCGTTTCATTAATTGAGTGCTAGGTTTGCCAACTCCTGACTCTAATTCGCTTTTGTTGACCTCTTTATCCCAGGGGTTCACTTACGTTTTCCATAGCACTGTGAATGTTTAAAGGGATGTTGTCAGCTTAAGCACTTTGTGCTTTGTCTGTACTTGTGACTTTAATGTAGAAGAGATGCAAATTTAATTAATACATTCAATTAATGCAGAAAACCAGCTAATTCCAAAGGGTTCACACACTTTTTCTTGCCACTGTATAAAAATATTTTCCCAACAATTTGTAGATTATTTGCCATATCAAGCAGCTGTTCAGATTTGTGAACAGAATGAACATGAATGTGTATAATCCTCACCCATTCCCAGATTTCAGTGTGCTTCTCAATAGCTGAACTATCTTTTATTACTCTTAAACCAGGAAGTTCTGGGATTATCTATGGCACATTTACTATCATTGGACAATTAAGCTGTGCATTGTTCGGTTTTGTATGATGTGATTTTACACTATGGATGATGTCTAGCCAAGCTCAAAGCAAGGTCCTTAACAGTGGGAAAAATTTAGATTATTAAGGCTTCTTGGCTTTCTAGCTGCTTGACAAGTCCCCCTTTCTTTCTCTACTTTTCTCTTTTTGATGAGCTGCTCTTTCCCAGTTAAGTGGATTATTATAGCTTTGGATAAATCATGTCACAAAGCATTATTTGGATGGGGTGAATAATTGAAATCTGTGTCTGAAAGGATTTGATGTGGATGAGCGGAAGGGGAATAGTGGCAGGGCTGGAGGGAGGCTCTGGGCGCGAGTGCCGGGGTGTCAGGCCGGGGACACCAGTCACTTTAACAGGTTCTGACTCACCTCGCCAGATGGGCGGCCCTCGCTCCTCGTGGCAGGCGGCCCTGGCTAGAGTCTGAGCCAGAGCAGGTTTGGACCTGCACTGCACTCTGACCTGTCACTCAAACCCAGCACCAGACGCATTCAGGGCTGAGTCCTCGCCTCCAGGGGATGTACTTCCGGCCCTGTCCCTGTCCCACTCACTAATTCATTATTTCTTTATTTAACTGCCCACTCCATTTTCTTTTCTTGTTTTGCATTGAAAATGGTAGTGATTGAAGAACCAATCTGCATTTAGCCTAAAATATAGAGTGGGGTCCAAAAATCTTAAGACCACATTTAAAATCTTTTTTGAGTTTTTTCATTTAAACATAGAAATAAAAACAAAGTTTTGGGATTATAAATATACTTAAAAAAAAGATTTACTTAAAATTAAGAATAAATATTTTTTCTGCACTTTTTCTTGGTCACTAATCAAATGTGAGCAAATTTGTTACACTGACCTTGTTAACTCCTTTGTACATAAGGTCAAATTTCCTTTCTTTCACACAAGCACACTGATGAAGATGCGTTTCGGAACATCCGTAAATCATTCTGGGATAACATGGATCATCAGGTTTTTTGTAAACTTCCATGCCAGCTCGAGTGCATGCTGTCATTTAAGCAAAAGGAGGACATCCTAAAGATATTTTTTAATACATAATACTATTTTACTTTAGCTTTTCACTCAAATTGTTATGCTCCTAATATAATTTCTGTTTAAAAAAATCATATTAAATTAGAAAAAAATGCAAAAGTAAATAATTTTCATTAGTGGTCTCTTAGTGGATTTTTTTTACCCCATTGAATATATCATGTTACATTTCCATTATCATCTTCTTCATTAGGTTCTCATATAGTCAGTAGATATATGGTATTTGCAATATCCATATTTGCCATCTCTTTTGTTTGTCTTTTCAATAATCTGTAGTCGATTTTCTCCCTCAAAGGTGTATGAAAGGTTAAATATCTTTCCCTTCAGTGGTGTTTTTTTTGGCACCCTCCTGTGCACTAACACATTCACTGTAACGCTCTGTGTGTTGGCATGGTAACTGCTAGCTCCACGGGACGTTCTTCCAGCCTCACTTTGCCCGCTGGGGCTCCACCGTGTGCCCCAAATATCACTGGCCTCCTGTTGCAAGAGCGAGGGATGCAGGAGCTGTGGGAGGAGGTGAATAGAGGAGGGGAGAAAAAAAAGGAAAAGTTGTCAGAAGAATATCCCGGTCTCGCCGCAACTTCAAAAGCTCCCCTTCCCCAGGATATTAAGCAACTGTGATGAAAAATTTAGCAAGCGTTAAATAAGGCACTTTGAAGTGATCTGTTTTGGCTCGGCAGTCTCTGAATTTCCGGAGCCCCTCTGCTCTCACAACCACGCTGGAAAATAGAAACAACATCCCCAAAGCTTCAAAAAATTGGGGGCTGCCTGATGAGATGCCGATGTTGACATTATAGCCAGTGGCATCAGCCAATTTTACTATCATATTCTTTTTCTGTTTGCATACACATTACTGTTGCCCTCTTGCCTTCTAGTCATTGGAGACATCTGTTTCCCAAGTGTTGGTTTTTAAAACGAGCTTACAGCTCATACTGACTAATTTTTTCACTTTTATTAAATGGGAAAATTAAGCAAAAATGTTTTATAATTAATGGGGACTGAGGCAAACATTCTGCATTTTTGGGTAAACTATCCCTTTAATGTGAGGTTTGATCATATGCATTTTGGGACTGCATTTCACTTTTCTTTCAATTCTGTAGTTCCTGATTGCAAAATCTAAAAGTTAATTATTGAGGTCATGAGAGGTGGTTATCCAGTAATGACCCAAAAGACTAACTCTGTGCTCAGTTTCAAACTGTGCTGCAATTTAATTTGCCTGGGGATCCATCCTCTGACTTTTCTCTTTTTCCCCCCTTTGCTCATTACTTTAATTGTAATTGTAATCCTTTATTAGAGCTGTCTGCAGTAAAGGAGAGTTATAGTTGGCGTGGGGGCACAGGCCGCAGAGATATTTCATGTTTGTTGGGGATGATGGTCACTAGGTGGGCCAATGAGGGATCTCTCATTCCTGCTTGGCATAACTTGAACCATTTTTCCACTGCGACAGTGCCAGTTCCCAATCTGGGCCCTGTTCCATGCATTTACAACAAAGAAAAGCGGTTTTCCCCTTAAACATGCTGTTTTTAAAACGGGATCCACTAACATCAGTCGCCTTGGTTGAGATAATGACTTCACTGATGAAAGTTTTCCAAACAACAATAGTCTAGTTAAAGTAGACTGAACTGTGCACAGCTTCTCAGTCACTTTATTTTCCCCGTCTGTCTGAAATTAATATTATATAACCAGCTTGTGATGGCATAAAGGTGCTTAAATTGCTTTCAAGTCAAGTCATTTTAATTTTATAGTGCCTTTCACAACACACATCGTTTCAAAGCAGCTTTACAGAAGATCAGCATTAACAGAAGATAAAACTGTAATGTCTATAATGTCGATGAATCATCATTGTGTAATTAGATAAAATACGATTGTTAATCGTGTTTAAAAATAAGTAATTAAATAATAATTGTATTAATAACCCCAGTGAGCAAGCTGAATTTGACTGTTGCAAGGAACACAAAACTCCATAAGATGTTGGTTAATGGAGAAAAATAACCTTGGGAGAAACCAGACTCACTGTGGGGGCCAGTTCCCCTCTGGTTAACATCATGAATATAATGCCAATATTACTTATGTATAGCGCAAGTCATGGTTTAAAATTAATAAATTAAGTAAGTGTTAAGGGACAGTGTTTAAACATAGATTTCGTATGAACTGTAAGATTAATGACTAATATCTTTGAAGTCCTTCCTGTATTAACTGCAGAAGATATTTCAAGAGTGTAGTCCATCAATAGACCGAGGTGATGTAGGCAGAGATCAGTGAGGTGCATCGCAGTTCAACCTGGCCGGTAATTTCGGTGATGTTTTGTGTGGTCCATCTTAAGTCCAAGGTTCAGACAATGGCATATGAAGTATCCCATGTCTTATGGTTGAATTAGATAGCAGTTCATCCTCTGAAGTCCATCATAATAGACTGAAGTTATGTTTGGTTGGCATCGGCTGCATTTACTCGCATTAAGCAGGAATGGAGCTGGATCCAGCCGGTTCTGGTGACCTCAGGATAGGAGTCCCGAGGTTGAGACAGGGAAACAAATAGAATAAAATTAGTGTAGATGCCATTCAATTTATTGCATAGTTATAGATCATGATCAGTGTTTCTGGTTCCGGCAGACCAAACTAAAGCAGCATAATTGTGGGTTGAACAATAAATTAGGTGTATGCCTGGCTAAATAGATGAGTCTTTAGTCTAGACTTAAACTGAGGGAGTGTGTCTGCATTTCGAACCATGTTAGGGAGACTATTCCATAGTTTAGGAGCCAAATACGAAAATGATCTACCTCCTTTTTTGGATTTTGATATTCTAGGAACTATTAACGGGCCAGAATTTTGCGATCGTAATGAATGTGATGGAATATAGCATTTCAGAAGGTCACTTAAATACCGTGGTTGTTGGTTGTTGGAGTGGTTCCTGAGCAGTGAGGGTTTGAGATTGATGTCCCTCATGCAATTGTTTGTTGTTGTTGGTTGTTCTTGAAAAGCAATGCTTTGAGATCAATGCAATAATCTGTGTAAGACAGAGGAGAAAACTTTGCGCGTGCTGAAAAATGCAGGCAGTTTAACCCTCTGGGGTCGACGGACGCGCCGGCACGTCCTGCTGGATTTTTTCCGTCATTACAGCGGAAACAACATAAAATTCTCCATCATTTTTGGGCATACAGATAAGTGTAAGACATCAATAGAGACTATAAAGGTCTACATTTATTTGTGTACACTCACAATAACAACAAAACCTTGTGCTTTTGTAAAATAAAGAAAATAAAAAGAGTGAGCTTTCAGCAGTCTCTGGGTTTGCGAGCATATATCTGAAACACGTCACAAAAATGAACTGAAACTCTGCAAATACTTATCACACAAACATCAAACATATGTCTAAAGAAAGCTTATGTCTACTTTTAAATAAAACAATTCAAATTTAAAACAGATATTCTCCTGCAATGTAATCTGTATGAAACAAAGTGATGTACATTTTTTACTGGTTCATCTAATTATCTGTAATGTGATCCACCCACCAGCAGAGCGCGCCATTCATACGCTAATGTGCTGAGACGATCAAGGCAAATGGTAAACGCCCCTGACTGTGCCTTAAAAACAACAAGTTCATTCATTTTTCTGCGCGTTTGAAAGACCGCAGGATACACAAGTGGATAGTAAGGAAGAGTTCACATTTTCCTCAGAAGAAGAGCGGGACTCTGATGAACATTTGTATTTTGAAGAGAGACTTGATCCAGCAGAGGATACAATTTCGGACGAGTAAGTCATTTAATTTTAATTAGTTGACATGCTTTTTTATGTAAACATGTACATATTTTACTAGAGGGACTGTTTCTAGACTTGCCAGCCAGGATTCAGAGTATTGACATTTGAAATATGTCCTAATAAGCAAGTTTTAGTTACATTTATATGCTGTTTCGGCTAAAGCAGGTATTTAATATGTATGCTGTATAATATAAATTTGATATAAATGTTTAGATTATATTTTAACCAGTGTTTATGCTGCCTCATTATCATCAACAAAGCTTGCGCTTGCAAATATGTTTTTAGGTTAAATGAGTAAAATGCACTTTAAATATGCCCATATTAGAAAATCACCATCTTATAATGATTTCTGAAGTATCATGTGACACTGAAGACTGCAGTAATGATGCTGAAAATTCAGCTTAGATCACAAATTGCATTTTACAATTTTACAACAACTAAAAGTGTTTTACAAAAGTTAAATTAGTATATTATTTTGTATGAATGAGTGATCAGGATGGTTTTCACCTCATTTTGTAGCAAACATTCTACGCTACAAGATCCAGTTCTCAAAATTCTTGACAAATGTTTAGTATGTGTTATATGGCCTTATTTCAATTACTTAAAAAAAAATAATTGTTTTGGTTATTTTTTCAAAAATACAAACCTGTACACACATTTTGCTCACATATTATTGTAGCCCAGTTTGTGCTGAATACAGTGTTATCAGAAGCCATTTATGTGTTTTTAAGCAACTGAAAATGCACAAATGTCATAACTTCTCCAAGGCCCAAAACCCCCTCAGACCCCAGAGGGTTAATCGCAATAATAATAGAAAGCGGATGCATGTGGAAAATGCACACAGTTGAATCGCGATAAGAGAATAATGCGGCGGAAATCCCTATGCACGGATGATAAAAATAAGGTCTCAAGGCTAGGAGAGTTTGTGAATGGTGCACGCTGGTTCACGGAGAGTTTGCATGCACCTGAATGACGACTGTGGGCAATACTGCAGGACGCAGAGTGAGACTCCAACAACAGGGAATAAAACTAGGTCCGAAGAATCAAGGAATCACCTGGCACTTCCACTATAGAGCTTTAATTTTCCGTCACACCTTGACCATGGAGCTCTTCGGCAGTTGCAGATCCTACAAACTCATGCCACCCCACTTTTACTCAAGAAGTGCAATGAACGGCTATGATATACAGGCCTCACTCTCTGGTGATGAGCACTGTCAAATTAGTCCCTTTGTTGTTTCTTCCTCTCTCCTCCAATCATGTTCCTTATCCACATCACAGTACAAAGCAGCAAACTTTCTTTCTCCTTACACAGCTTGGCCCACATCAACTTTACAGCAAACCAGTCTCAAATCTCTCTTCTTTCTTTTATTCTTGAATGACCATCTGCTCTCCTGTTCTTCATGGTTTCTTTGTTGAGGTCACCTGGCAATCTAACGAGCAAACATTTTATGTAGTGGTGGTGGATCCTTAAAGGGGCAGTGCACGGTTCTGCTCTGACACAAGTTCTGCAAAGTTACAAAGCACAAAGTCCACGCAAAAGAGAGTTATTTTCTCCCACAGACAACACTGCTCAAGAACTACATGAAACGGCTGGTTAGTAGTCATTTGCATAATGTACTAAGATTTTTGCATAGCAGAGTTATAGCAGAGGCCATGATGAGTTGGGTTAGTGTTGTCGCCCATGTCAAGAAGACGCTGTTTTCTTCACTGCGAAAGCAAAACCTCTTTGTTTGGACCTCCAAAGACAGACAAATGAAAGTATCAGTGGTTAAAATGTATTTTTACAAATATTCCTCAGCAGTATACAACCACAACCAATGCCGGTTTTTGAAGTTGGTCACCCCTGAAAGATGGTGCAGTTCCCACTTTATTGGGACAATCTGATACTTCAGGATCACAACCTGTAAGTATGCTTGAAATTTGTAGATTTATCTGCTACCGAGAGTTCAAATGCGGAGTTTTGTGTTGCAGATAGTGTACTCTCAGTGCACAGCTGTAGGCCTCTGCTAACCTGATAGCTGATATTATTGTGTTGAAATAGTTTTGCTAATCAGCTGCGGGCCCACTTTTACATATAATTGTGTAAAATTATGCAGATTGTTTGTTTTACTATCATGAATAGTGATCAAGTGTAGTGATGGATTTATTTGTATAAAATGTCGTTTTACATCTGCAATCCACGGTAGTGCTCGGCTAACTTGCTTTGTAATGTTATTGTTTTGGTAAGGGTTTTCTATTCAGCTGTGGGCCAGTTTTTACCTTGAACTGTGTAACAAAATGATCGAATGGTCTTTAACTTGCTCACTATGCCTCTGTTGGGAGTAAGCCTCTGTTCTCCGTTCATGTCTCAAGTGAAAAAAGTTTGGCTACACCCATTCCAGCAAAAGATGACTAACTTAGATGCACTACGTGTCTTTAACTTGAAGCTTTGTTTGGTTCACAATAATCAACATTGTACTTGTAAGAAACCTACTAAATTAAAACTTACCACTGTGAAACTGCTCAAGTCGTGCTTGCAAATGTGGTTCAGGTCGATCAGCTAGTTCTTCCCTACTTTCATTATTTAATTCATTATCGGACTCTGGCTCGAACTGGTATGGCAATAACTGACGCCACTGTTTCCAGTTACAATAGTGTTTACAGTTGCGCAGAAAGTCTCTGGAGCTGAAACTTGGTTATGTAAGGGGCGCTACATTTTCGACATGCTCTTAAGCGGTTCACCAGTCACAACAGACTAGGCCAGCTGACCAATCAGAGCAGACTGGGCTTTTTTGAATGGGGGTGGCTTTAAAGAGACAGGAGGTAAATCAGAGCGTTTTGGCCAGAATATGAAGAGTGGGGAAAAGTAATGTACAGTATGAGAAAAATAATGTGTTTTTTGAACATTAAAGCATGTAAACCTATTCTAATAGATCCCCAAAATAAAATTATAAACCTGTAAATTAGCATAATATGGGCTATTTAATGTTACGTGGCAGATCCAAACAGACACACTACACTACAAAAGATCAGTAGAACAGATAGTGCTTTTATAAAACATGAATCATATTAGATGATCTTAGGAGCACAAACCATAAATTATTACCCTATATTACACAGTGTACAAAATCTGCTATGCCATTAATTTGGTTTTTAATTTGGTAAGGTAATATTTCTTAGATTTTTAGCACTTTTGTATGAACGTTTTAGGAGGTACTATTATGGGGTCCCATTCTAAAATACAGCTTCATGTTCTGACAGTGATAATTGACTCTATTGCTTCCATTGCCATCTTTTTCAGATGTTCCCCCTGTGTACTCAACTTCAAAAGCTCCAAAACTCAGTGGTTCCAGCTCCAATAAAGGACTTCCTTTTAAAATGTGTAATATGAGATTCTTTTTTTTTCCCCGTTATATCAGATTTCTTTTAAGTTACAATGTCATGTCTTGAAGAAAGTGCAATACAAAATTGAAATATACCATAACATTGTCTTTGGGTTGACTGTCTGTCATTTACTCACCTATTTACTCATGTTTTTTTAAAAAAAAACCTGTACTATTTCGTTTCTTCTGTGGAATATAAAAATATATTGTAAAATATAGATGCTGCTAATGAGGCTGAAATAAAAGCAAGGCTGTTAGTCCATATTGTCAGTTCCTCCCACAGAAGAAAGTCAGTAATTTGGGTTTGGAACAACATGAGTATAAATGATGACTCATCTCATTTGACAAAATATTTTTTGTCATTTAGTTGACAAATCATTTATTGAGTTCTAGCAAGACTTAAAGCAAGTTTGTTGGCTAAAAGCTATGTTTTTTTGGGTTACAAATTACAGGTTGTCATGCATGTAACTACAAAAGACAATAAATTTGAGTAAATTTTACGCACACAAACTCTGGAATTGAACATTACAACTGGAGTGCTGGCATTTTACTCGAGATTGTTGTACATGAACATACTCATTGTCACGTCGTGGTATTGTACAGTTGTCTGGGATGGATACTCCTAGTCAAGGTAAGAGCATGCTGTACAAATTATTGGAAAAAATAACAGTTACATTTTAAAAACAAGTCCATTACCATATAGAAAAGAACATGTTACACAAACAAGATTGGGCCATGGAGCTTTGTGATGTCTTAACACCAGTAGCAGAAAAGTTTCACAACTGTTTCCATATTTTTGTGATGTGGAGCAGAGAGCACCAGTTCTCCAGTGGTGGTGGTGTAGTGGTCTAAACCACATAACTGGTAAACTGATAATCAGAAGGTTGCTGGTTCTATCCCCACAGCCACCACCATTGTGTCCTTGAGCAAGGCACTTAACTCCAATTTGCTCCAGGGGATTGTCCCTGTAATAAGGGTTCTGTAAGTCGCTTTGGATAAAAGCGTCTGCTAAATGCATAAATGTAAATGTAATCCTTGCAACTCTTTTTTTTTTTATTATTATTATTGTCTTCCTGTATCTCACTGCCAATATACTTCCTGAGTAAATAAGTGCATTGTTTTACAGGGTAAACATATTTCTTATGAGTAACACTGGAATGGACTTCCCTAATACTGCTAAAAAATATAAATCCTTTGAAATATTACTTATAAAAGAAATATAAAACAAAAATGAAAAGTTTTTTAATACATTAACATAATGTGAAACCAAATTAATGCCATAGCATATCTTATACACTGTGTAATATAGGGTATTAATTTATGGTTTGTGCTCCTAAGATCATCTAATATGATTCTGTTCTACTGATCTTTTGTAGTGTCTAGTAGTGTGTGTTTGGATCTGCCAAGTAACATAAGAGTAAAGGTTTTGACGACACATTTCAGTCAACTGAAACGTGTAAAATCAATCAAAAATTTAAAAAAGCATACAGTCAGCCAGGTTGTCTATAAAGCTAATTATCAGGACACTCTACAAATGGTCAATTTTCAGCTGTCGACATTTAACAAGACACTACACATGTTTATAACTGAGAGAAAATGATACAAACCTTAAGTCACTGTATTCCTCTGATGACATCTGATTCTTTAAAAATTTGCAGCCTTGGAGCTTATCTGTTTGTGCTTGATTCCATGCTCATGAGAGCTCTGTGACTTTGGTCACGCTCTGATAGTAAAAAAAAGCGTGGTTGGTTGAAGATAGAATGTGCTATTATTGGTCCGAGTAATATGTGGCTGTTATCTGATTGGCTTGAGAACGATGGGTGGAGTCAACCTATTTATAGATTTGTGTGCATGTCTTCACGCTAAATTTGTTTCAAAAATCGACAAATGCATGTAGTGATCCGCAAATGCACAGGAAGCGATCCACAAATAAATGCGTGCGATTCACAAATGAATGCTGGACAAAGTTGAGTTTGTGAGTTAAAAAAATATTTTTTTATTTGCAAATCCCATTTTATTTATTTGTGAATTAATTTCATTTTTGTGAAACTTCTTACATTTATTTGTGAATCTCATCCAATTTTTTTGTGAATCAACTTATTTTTTAATCCCTTTCCATTCATATGTTAATATGCAACAGTTCTATCTCCATGTGTTGGAGGGGCTCAGCATGAATTTTCACTGTCACGTCCAAGGGTTGTGCGGCACAGGGTCAGCTAATTGCTTTTATAATTATGATTTCACATCAGATTTATCACGCATGCTTGAAGTCTGCAGATCAGGGGCTTCTGAAAATGTGTTTCCAGCTAACCAGCTTGACTCATTTTCTTGTCTCAGACAGTTTTTTTTTTTTTTAACTCTGTTTACCAGATTAGAGGTGAATAGATGTTCTCAAGTGGCATGCAAGGAACTTCCAAAATCTAAGAACCTAAGATTTGAGATTAACAATCTAATTTAAACATAGAAATAAAATTTTGAAAATGTTAAACAAAGAAATGTTATGATGTAAAATGAAGAAGAAATAAAGAATTTAAGATTCTGTGCTATTTTTAGATTATTAATCAAATGTATGCAAATGTGTGACATGGACCGTCTAGGTTACTGTTGTAACCTCCGTTCCCTGATGGATGGAACGAGGTGTTGTGTCGAATGAAGGGACACTAAGGGACGCCTCTTGAAGGCCTCGGTTACCTCTGAACTTGAGAAAAGGCCAATGAAAATTTGCCAGACATAATTTGCATGTCCCTCCCCCAGACAAACGTGTTTAAAAGGAGGGAATCGTGCATCTGTTCCTTCAGATTTTTTCTTCGGAGCCGAGCAGTTGTGCGATCAGCGAGCTGAGATCACTTCTGTTCCACTCAACTCTGAGGACCCGAGAATAAGGTTCGGCCATTACAGTGGCTCAGTTCAGCTTCGTGGCCGTTATGTTCCTCCATCAGGGAAAGGGGGTTACAACAGTAACCTAGACGTTCCCCGTCTGTCGCTCACTCGATGTTGTGTCGAATGAAGCGTCATGCGCTGAACCATGTACGTGAGCTGCTGACGCAGTTGTGGGAAGGCAGTTGCGTGCCAAAGCAACTGGCCGCATCAGACTGCATGTACCCTTCCCCAACGCCCCATAAAAAACTTCATAAACTTTTTAGGTTCCCGTCATCCCGAAGGGGGGAACAAATCGACGTGCCAAGCATGGGAGCAGGCCGCGCCTTTTCTCTCTCTATGTTTCTCGCATAGAGTTAAAACATCTTAACGCTATCACATGCATCGGGGAAGTCGTTCTTTTCAAACTCACATTCTTTCAAGGGGAAAAGACCCCGTGGTGACCACCACCTTCCCAGGCTGGGGGGGAGGTAAAGTGTGGCGAAATACGTCACATGGGTTTTCAGGCCACATGTGGAAATGGCGTGGTGGTAGATCCTACCTGCTACGAGGGAGGAGTTGCTGCAAACATGGCAGTGGGGACTGTCCAAGGGAGACGCGGGTCCGCCAGTAGGAGTAAAGTACCGCGGTAAAATACACAATGGGGAATTAATCCACAAAGGCCCATCCTGTGGAGCACCTATTCCAGTACAGAGTAATTAGTACCTGTAGTGGGTCAGGTCAGGGAATTCCTTCACTGAATTCGCTGACCAGAGGACTACAGAGGAAGAACATCCAGGGAGCGCAAGTTTAGTGGACTCTCCTGTGTGAAAGAGTGCACGTGAGCACCTCAGTGGAGGGGAAAGGCGCTATGTGCAAGGCGAACACCCGGTCAGACGTTCCGCATTTTGAGATTTACATGCTCGGACCTGAGAGAACACGGGACGAGACTGACTCAATCCTGAGATTGTAGAATCTTGTAAAAGTATTGGATGTTGCCCAGCCCGCTGCTCTTCAAATATCTGCTAGGGAGGTGCCGTTGGCCAGTGCCCACGAGGATGCCACAGTTCTCGTCAAGTGTGCTTGAACCCACAAGGGGGCTGGCACGGCCTTGGTGTGATAGGCCAAAGTGATGGAGCAACTCCTCCCTCGTAGCAGGTAGGATCTACCACCACGCCATTTCCACATGTGGCCTGAAAACCCATGTGACGTATTTCGCCACACTTTACCTCCCCCCCAGCCTGGGAAGGTGGTGGTCACCACGGGGTCTTTTCCCCTTGAAAGAATGTGAGTTTGAAAAGAACGACTTCCCCGATGCATGTGATAGCGTTAAGATGTTTTAACTCTATGCGAGAAACATAGAGAGAGAAAAGGCGCGGCCTGCTCCCATGCTTGGCACGTCGATTTGTTCCGACGTGCCAAGCATTTTTTTCATTCATTTTACTTCGTTTTTGGTGCAGTCAGTTTGGTTTACAATCGCTCTTTGCTAAGATATCTAATATTACTTCTTTATGTTGAAGTAACTCGTGTTAAAGAATCTTTTGATGCAAGGTAAAATTATGATTAAAATTGAGTAATCGGGAAATGGTCTGATCTTAGCATGAGTTTAAGATTTACTTTCATCTTTTTTTCCAAACATTTTATTACCTTACATCATGGTGACTGACACTTCCCTTACAAAAAATAAAATAAAATACTGTGGTGGAACCATTGTACAGTGATGGTAATATCATCATGTTACTTTGATAAATAAATTGTTACCTAATAGAGCAAGCAGTAGCTAAGCAACTATTGGAGGTTATGAGAGTTAACACTATTTTTTTAGAAATTTTAGTCTGGTTTTAGAGAAAACCACAGTACAGAAACTGCCCTTCTTGGGGTGACAAATTACTTACTGATGGTGGAGGATGCTGGGGAGTGCTCCATTTTTAGTGTTATTTGATTTAACTGCAGCTTTAGTTGATCATTCAGTTTTAATCGAAACATTGAAGAGATGGGTGGGAATATCTGGGGTGGCTTTAGACTGGTTTGTATTTTACTTGACGAATATGAAATTTGTAGCTTTAAAAGTTAATTGTGGTGTTCTGCAAGTATCCCTTTAGGGCCAATATTGTTTTCACTCTATATGTTACCGCCTGGTTCTGTGATTCGTTAATGCAACCAAAATTTTCATTGCTATGCAAACGACCTGTAATTGTATTGAATCTCAATCATATTACTCCAGTTTTAGCTTCTTTGCATTGGCTACCAATTCATTTTAGGGTTGATTTTAAGATTAATTACATATAAGGCATTACATGGGTTGGTGCACGAATATTCAGCAGAACTTTTAAGACCTTATGAAATGGTTAGACCTCTTAAATCTTCTTGTCATGAACTGTTGGCTGTTCCAAGATCCAGATGCAAAACTAAAGGTGATCGAGCATTTTGTGGAACAGCCTGCCCTGGGATATTAGATCTGCTGAATCTGTGTCTGTTTAAATGACTTGTTTAAAACTAATTTGTTTAGACTGGCTTTTATTACTATGTGAATGTGCTGTTTTACTCTTTTTGTCACTTTTATTACTATATAATGTGAATTTATGTTTTACTGTGTGTTTTTTATATGTTTTGTGAAGCACTTTGTGCTTGATCAATAAAAAGTGCTATATAAATACAATTATTAAATTATTATATAAATACCTTGGTAGCACTTAATTTTACAGTACTGTTCTTCGTTTAGCATTAACCCTCTGGGGTCGACGGACGCGCCGGTGCGTCCTGCTGGATATTTCCGTCATTACACCGTCATATAGAGACTATAAAGGGTCTACTTTTATTTGTGTACACGCACAATAACAACAAAATCTTGTGCTTTTGTAAAATAAACAAAATGAAAAGAGTGAGCTTTCAGCAGTCTCTGTGTTCACGAGCATATTTCAGAAACACGTCACAAAAATGAACTGAAACTCCGCAAATACTTATCACATAAACATGAAACATATGTCTAAAGAAATGTCTACTTTTAAATAAAAAAATTCAAATTTAAAAAAATTATTCTCCTGCAATGCAATCTGTTTGAAACAAAGCGTTGTACAGTTTTTACCAGTCCATCTCATTATCTGTAATGTGATCCACCCACCACCATTCATACGCTAATGTGCTGAGACGATCAAGGCAAATGGTGCACGCCCCCGACAGTGTTCAGAGGTTTGATGTAAACGATTCATTCATTTTACTGCGCGTTTGCAATGATACACAGGCGAGAAACCTCCAGGATATTAAGGAAGAGTTAACAGAAGAAGAGCGGGACTCCGATGAACATTTGTATTTTGAAGAGAGACTTGATCCGAGGATACAATTTCAGACGAGTAAGTAATTTAGTTTTCATTAGCTGACATGCTATTATATATAAACATGTACATATTTTACTAGTGGGACTGTTTCTAGACTTGCCAGCCAGGATTCAGAATATTGACATTTGAAATATGTTCTAATAAGCAAGTTTTAGTTACATTTACAGTGAGGAAATTAAGTATTTGAACACCCTGCTATTTTGCAAGTTCTCCCACTTAGAAATCATGGAGGGGTCTGAAATTGTCATCGTAGGTGCATGTCCACTGTGAGAGACATAATCTAAAAAAAAAAATCCAGAAATCACAATGTATGATTTTTTAACTATTTATTTGTATGATACAGCTGCAAATAAGTATTTGAACACCTGTCTATCAGCTAGAATTCTGACCCTCAAAGACCTGTTAGTCTGCCTTTAAAATGTCCACCTCCACTCCATTTATTATCCTAAATTAGATGCACCTGTTTGAGGTCGTTAGCTGCATAAAAACACCTGTCCACCCCATACAATCAGTAAGAATCCAACTACTAACATGGCCAAGACCAAAGAGCTGTCCAAAGACACTAGAGACAAAATTGTACACCTCCACAAGGCTGGAAAGGGCTACGGGAAATTGCCAAGCAGCTTGGTGAAAAAAGGTCCACTGTTGGAGCAATCATTAGAAAATGGAAGAAGCTAAACATGACTGTCAATCTCCCTCGGACTGGGGCTCCATGCAAGATCTCACCTCGTGGGGTCTCAATGATCCTAAGAAAGGTGAGAAATCAGCCCAGAACTACACGGGAGGAGCTGGTCAATGACCTGAAAAGAGCTGGGACCACCGTTTCCAAGGTTACTGTTGGTAATACACTAAGACGTCATGGTTTGAAATCATCCATGGCACGGAAGTTTCCCCTGCTTAAACCAGCACATGTCAAGGCCTGTCTTAAGTTTGCCAATGACCATTTGGATGATCCAGAGGAGTCATGGGAGAAAGTCATGTGGTCAGATGAGACCAAAATAGAACTTTTTGGTCATAATTCCACTAACCGTGTTTGGAGGAAGAAGAATGATGAGTACCATCCCAAGAACACCATCCCTACTGTGAAGCATGGGGGTGGTAGCATCATGCTTTGGGGGTGTTTTTCTGCACATGGGACAGGGCTGACTGCACTGTATTAAGGAGAGGATGACCGGGGCCATGTATTGCGAGATTTTGGGGAACAACCTCCTTCCCTCAGTTAGAGCATTGAAGATGGGTCGAGGCTGGGTCTTCCAACAAGACAATGACCCGAAGCACACAGCCAGGATAACCAAGGAGTGGCTCTGTAAGAAGCATATCAAGGTTCTGGCGTGGCCTAGCCAGTCTCCAGACCTAAACCCAGTAGAGAATCTTTGGAGGGAGCTCAAACTCCATGTTTCTCAGCGACAGCCCAGAAACCTGACTGATCTAGAGAAGATCTGTGTGGAGGAGTGGGCCAAAATCCCTCCTGCAGTGTGTGCAAACCTGGTGAAAAACTACAGGAAACGTTTGACCTCTGTAATTGCAAACAAAGGCTACTGTACCAAATATTAACATTGATTTTCTCAGGTGTTCAAATACTTATTTGCAGCTGTATCATACAAATAAATAGTTAAAAAATCATACATTGTGATTTCTGGATTTTTCTTTTAGATTATGTCTCTCACAGTGGACATGCACCTACGATGACAATTTCAGACCCCTCCATGATTTCTAAGTGGGAGAACTTGCAAAATAGCAGGGTGTTCAAATACTTATTTTCCTCACTGTATATGCTGTATCGGCTAAAGCAGGTATTTAAATTGTATGCTGTATGATATGAATGTTTAGATTATATTTTATCTAGTGTTTATGCTGCCTCGTTATCATCAACAAAGCTTGTGCTTGCAAATATGTGTTCAGGTTAAATTAGTAAAATGCACTTTAAATATGCCCATATTAGAAAATCAGCATATTATAATGATTTCTGAAGGATCATGTGACACTGAAGACTGCAGTAATGATGCTGAAAATTCAGCTTTGATCACAATTTGCATTTTACAATGTATTTAAATAGAAAACTGTTCTTTTAAATTTTAAAAAGAGTTAAGAATATCAGTGTTGTTTCTGTATTTTGGATCAAATAAATCCAGTCTTGGTGAGCAGAAGAGACTTCTTTTAACGGTAGTGTAGGTCTAAAATTAAGTAAAGTCTTTATGTAAACAAAATATATAGTTAAAAGAAGTAATCTGACTATATATTTTCTTTACATAAAGACTTTACTTTATGTAAAGTCCTTAATTATCCTGATTTGGATAATTAAGTCTCCTCACATTCATTCTCTATCCCTCATTGATAGGCCCAGGGGAGGGGTCTTTGTCTCTCATGTGCGAATTACAATACATTTTCATGATCATTCACGCCTCCTCGCATATTACCTTTCAACACTAAAATTGTCTTACAAAAGTTAAATTACTATATTGTTTTGTATGAATGAGTGATCAGGATGGTTTTCACATGATTTTGTTGCAAAAACTCTAGACTACAAGATCCAGTTCTCAAAAGGCTTGTGGACAAATGTTTAGTATGTTATATGGCCTTATTTCAGTGACTTAAAATGTAGTTTTTTCAAAAACAATGCATAAACGTTATTTTCTCAAAAATACAAACCTGTACATACATGTTGCTCACATATTATTGTTGTCCAGTTTGTGCTGAATACAGTGTTATCAGACTTTAACCATTAATATGTTTTTAAGCAACTGAAAAAAGCACAAATGTCAAGGCATGTCAAAACTTCTCCAGGGCCCAAAATACCCTCAGACCCCAGAGGGTTAAGTAGTTACCTATTATTTCTTGGGTAAGTACACTATAAGTATACTGAAAGTACATGTACTGTAAAATAAAGTGCAACCAATACCTTAATACTAAATGATTACCATACATATGTACCATGGTATTTGCATGATACTCTAATGCACTTTAAAGAATACTGGGCTACTATCATGTCAAAAAATCATGGTAATACCATAGTACGTTTTTGTTAATGTTTAGACCACACACTTTATTGAGTCTTCTTAAAATGTCTGTATGAGCTACATTTTTTCCTTTTGTTTTTTTCTGGCCGACTCTAGTTTCTTAACATCCTGAGACATTCAGCATTTTGTTTGTTTACAGGCCTGTATGAAGGTTCATTAGATTTGTCAGGTGAGTCAAAGCTATTTGCTCATGGAGATCAATCAAAAAACAGAGGATCTGTTCTGAACCCTCTGTCTGAGTCACCAGTCTCTGGGCTGTCCATTTCTCCTGATGACTGCCCACTTCATCACAACCACGAGCCTTTCTTTAGTCACAAGCTTTCATGATGATTACATGTTGGCCTGTATAAGCTAATCATTTATGTTTGTCTTCAGTTGGACCACAAAGAAACAAGTTTAGTTGGTTAATTATATTAACACGTAGCCTATTGAACATTAAAATATGTGTTTCTGTCTAGTTTGAGAAGTCATAATTTTTCTTCAAGCCATGATTTCCCATCGAATTACGATTTGCCTCTTTGCCTTTACTTTATGGCCTGTCTAAAAGACAGAATGTCTTGATTGAATTTTTGCCTATTCAATTCTATGAAGTTCCCCAATTAAACTCCTCTTACGTCACGGTGTCTGGTTCTTTTCTATCTGTCTAGATTCATTTTGTGTTGAAGTTAAATGTTACACTGTCCTTCTTTCATATTGCTCAATGACCTGATGAGGTTGGGCGGTACAGCCTGGGAACTCGCAGTTTATTTTCAGTGTTTTCCCTCTGATGTCCACAGTTTGCCAACCACTTTGAAGGCAGACTTTAATTTAAGTCTTTGATTAGCAAAAAATCAATAAAACTTCATTTATACATGGCTTGTAATTTGTAGAATTTGTAATCTTGGCGAATAAATATTAATCCTGTTAGAATGGCAAGAACAGGTCTGTAATTTCTAGTTTGGCTGTAGCCTGGTAAACTGTCATTATTTGTTTGCCTGACATGATGATGGAAATATGACAGGATTTTAATTATAGCGTAGCTGTGTTTTTAAAGAGCATGGAAAGAGATCTGTGACACCAGTTTGGGTTCTGCTTTGTAATTATTTCCATTTGATGTGAAGGTTTTCCTTTGTGTTTTTGTTTGGCAGATATGAAGCTAACTTGAGCAGGCATATCTGTGTGTGTGTGTGTGTGTGTGTGTGTGTGTGTGTGTGTGTGTGTGTGTGTGTGTGAGATGAAGATAAATATGTAGGATGTGATGGAGAGAGAGACTCCATAAGACTGACGATCAGGCCAAATCAGTGGCTGCCTTCCTCCCGTCAGTCCTCTCAAACACAAACACTTACACACGTCCTCTCAACCTTCAATGTCACTTTCAAGGCATAATTACTCCAAGTTGTGTTGATTAGTCTAAGAAGCAATTATGTCAGTTTTTCCGCTGCAAATGAGGAGAAATGATGGCTCACTGATTGACAGGAAACATCTCTGCTTTAATAAGTAAATGACTATGGTAATGCAGGTACAGAGAGCCTTTGAAATGTCAGCATCTTTTGTCACATACCCTGTCCCTGTGATTTTAATGAACAGGAGAGGGATTGAATCCCTGCGTTTTTGACTTCCTGGATCTGTAAGGAGGGCGGATGGCACACAGGACCGACCGGGAGCGTTTTGTTTTGGAAACACCTAACACTGACTTCTAGGAATGTTTGATCAAATGAATAATGGAGACGAAAAAAATTAGAGTCTCTGTGCCATGCGAAAGCCAAATTTTCCTAGTTGTACCACTTTGAAGTGCTCCATTATGTCTGGAAATCAGAGAAAAATGCAGTGTAATTGACACATTGGGATTTCTTTATCTGCCTGTGCAGTAAGTTATTAGCTGTTAATTCATCTGCCAACTCCCCTGCAGCGCCAGTTATTTGTTCAAATGTAGGGATTCCCATGGTGCATTTGTAACTACACTGCTGAAATGCTCCTCTATAATTATTTAACATTACACGCTGACTTATAGTGGTTATCGGTGTTGGAATATTAACATGGGAAGAGGCAAGACTGTTTAATCATGACTGAGTCTTTGGATCTGAGCACAGGGTTTTTTAACTAATATACTATAGCAAATGCAGTTATAGCAAATGGGCATTTCCTTGCACAATACATGGCTATGGATGTGACCTGATACTGCTTTTTATCTAATAAATGCAAATAGATATCAGTCAGTATTTTTACGTGCACAGTTATATTTAAGCTACAGTGAGTTTTTGCATAGTCATGCTACAGATTTTATCTGTTTTTCAAATTATACATTACAGAATGCGTAATCAAAAAATATACCTCTATTGTTTGAGTTTTGTCCGATTAAAATGCATGGTCGCATATCACCTCAGACTTTCAGGTTATGTGCACAATGCCTGAGGCCAATGGTGGTCCAGTTAATGTGTATAAATGCTTTGTGTATACATTGAAAATATATACATATGTTTACAAACTAAAACTTATTAGCAGACATGGCCTCTGTGTATTCTACTCTACTCAAGTTCACTCTACTCCACTTCACTGTACTTTACTGTGATCTATTCCAGTCTACACTACTCTTCTTCATTTCACCAAAAACTACTCCAGTCTACGTTATTCTTCTCAACTTCAATGGACTCTATTCTAATTCACTCTACTCTTTTCAGCTTCAGTCTATTCTTCTCTACTCCAGTTCACTCTTCTCTACTTCACTCTTCTCCACTTCTGTGTACGTTAGTGTAGTCTACCCCAATCTAGCTACTTTTCTTAACTTCACCGAACTCTACTCCAGTCTATGCTACTCTTCTCAACTTCACCGAACTCTACTCCAGTTCACTCTACTCCACTTCAGTGTACTTTAATGTAGTTTACTCCAGTCTACGTTACTCTTATTAACTTCACCGAACACAACTCCAATCTACGCTACTCTTTTCAGCTTCATTCTATTCTTCTCTGCTCGAGTTTACTGTACTCCACTTCTGTGTACTTTTTTGTCTAATCTACTCCTGACTGCACTACTCTTTAGTCTCTTAACTTTAGTCTACTTTTCGCTACTCTTGTTTTCTCTTCTTCAGTTCGTACTACTCTTCTCAACTGCACTCTGCTCTATTCTACACTATGCTACTCTACTCAAGTGTACTTTAGTCTAGTCAAGTCTACTCTACTCCACTCTGTTCTACTCTACTCCAGTGTACTCTGCTATAGTCTGCTAAACTCTTGTTCACTCTACTTTAATCTGGTATACTATACTCTTGTGTAGTCAACTCCAGTTTTTGTGACTTGGACAATTCTATTCTATTCTACTTTTTCTATTCTACTTAAGTTCACTCTACTCTACTTCAATCCAGTGTACTGTACTGATGTCTAGTCCAATCTTATCTACTCCAGTTCATAGTACTCTACTACACTTCACACTTCTTCGCTCCACTCCAGTGAACTCTACTCCAGTTCACACAACTCTACCTACTTTTCTCCAGTGTACTCTAGACTACTCTGCTCTTTTCTTTTCTACTTTGCTCTACTCTATCTGTAACAATCAGGCCCACTCTTATTATACCCAGGCAATAAGACTGACATGAAGATTTCTATACAAGCTTGCATGCAGACGCAGCCTTTTATACAATATTTAAAGAAAATATTTTTTATTCTTATTGTTGGTAAACACTTTATGGATTAGTTCATAAACAAAATGCCCACCCCTCGAATAAACTCTGTGGGCACACACTCGTGTACTACTGCATAAATGTAATAGAATCATTTGCACCAGCACTCTCAATCCCATGCCGTAATTTATGCGGATTGAATAAGTGCCGTATTGTGGAAAAGCGCGAGTGGACCAAACACTCATTTGTCACCTCTAATAAATGTTGGAATGTAAATTATGAAGTTATGCTTCAGATGTAAATGCACTTTGTTTCAGTCTCCTAATGCAGAGGCCTCTCGCCAATACATTAATAGAGTGAGCGAGGTCGGCGGCGAGAGAACATAAAAATTCAGTCTGTTTTCACAATCAATAATAAGCTCAAAAAAGCTCAGATGGAAGAACATTGTGAAATATTTGAAGTCGAGTTCATAAATTATTGCTGGAAAACTGTCATGTTCACTAAAATGTAAATACATTAATGTTATTAATAATGAAGTGACTAATAGTTCTATCAAGACTGTAATAGCTGTTTAATAGAATGTGACAGCAATAATATATTGCACTTCTCTCTCTTAGATGGGACGGCACAGGACATTTATCAGCACTCCTTCAAATATACTATTTTGATTATTTTGTTCAACTAATTGCACCCCTCCCCTACTCTGCCACATCTTAACCCTACAAGGAAAAAAAAGAGTAATATTTAATAATTAATACATGTCAGTATAAAGCAGTTTGATGAAAAATAATGAAGAAAAGATGCTAATAACTTTTGCATTCCTCTCTGTGTGGCGTTGGGAGATTAGAGCTTTAACAAGCCAAACAGGAATCAGTCGAGTGAACTGCATTATGAGTGTAAAAGTTCATATGGAGTGTGTGTGATCTGTAAACATAGGGACAGTTGAAGAAGGCAGTAAGAATTGATTAAAAAGTTTATTGTGGAACATAAGTTCATTGTGCTAAACTAGTGCAAATAGAGAGTTTGGGTAATTGTTTAGGCTGTAATTATTTGTTTTTTATTGTATGGGCACTTGTTGCTGCCCCATCTGTGAGCACTAGGGGCTGCTGGAGACTGTATTATAGATCTCTACCTGCTCTTCTCGCAGAGTAAATCCCCTCCGTGGGCCAATAATGCGTTTTATAGGTCTCAAAAGGGCAAAGGCACTGCTTGAACTTGCTTATATAAAATCATAGTTGCCTCTGGGCTCTAGTTACTTCAGTTTTGTTGATTATGACTCTGCCGTGCCGAGTCAGTGGTGTTGCAGAGGAGGAGTTGGAATTCACAGTCATTCGAAGGACTCACACCTACCCAAATAATCCATCCTTCGCCCTTTTGATATGAACAAAAGTCTAATCTCAAATTAAAGGTGCTTTTTCATCCATTTGGCTAAATTCAGCCAGACTTAGGCATTGAATTACACCGCCCCATCCATTCAACCACCATCCATTTGAAAACTGCATTTTAGTTTTCGAAACACTCTCCATCCACACTGCCATTTTCAAGTGTTTTCCAAAAGTTGCTCATCCACACTGAAACGTATGAAAACTCTTAAATCCTCTTACAATCGCTGTTCCATGTATGTGTTTTCAAAAATGAAAATGTATTAGTGTGGACATGGCCTTAGAAGTCAGCTGAATGGCAAGAAACTGACAAAAACCCACATGTGTCTGCTGGCAGCCCTGCCAAACACTTGGGTCAGTCCTAGTCTGTGGGCCCAAGGGGTTTTAGTGTTGTGACAACAAAAGCGTGGTAGATGGGAATACACATTCAAAATACATTGTAATCGACCGTAAGTGTGGCACATGTCACTGTTTTGGGTGTGCCAGGTACTGTTTTTACAAACAAATAAAAAAACAGCCCGTTACACACCTATGCTAGTGCATAGGAAACTAAATCGTTCTGCAACTGAAAAAAGTTTTGCAACCTATCAGAGTGCAGAAATTGATCTTTTCTATTTTTCCACTGAAAAGGCAATTTTTTAACACCTTAAACTCGGATATCTGTGTTTTCCCTGTCCACAATACAACGTGAAGTTGCCGTTTAAAATGAATCCACTTATAAGAGCTTTTTCGAAAAGCAAAAATACCATTTCACTGTGGTCAGAAGGCCCAAGTGTACAGAATTTTTTTTCGAAAACGAAAACGTATTAGTGTGGACTTGGTCTTAGAAGCAAGCTGAACGGCAAGAAACTGAAGAGAACCCACCTGTATCTGCTGGCAGCCCTGCCAAACACTTGGACCAGTCCTAGTCTGTGGGCCCATGGGGTTTAAGTGTTGTGACAACAAAAGCATGGCAGACGGGAATACACATTCAAAATACATTGTAATTGACCGTAAGTATGGCATATGTCACTGTTTTGGGTGTGCCCGGTTAATCAGTGTTGGTCACTTCTGCAGAGAGGTGAAAGAGGTGGGTGGGAGGTGACAGCTGTCATAAGTCTCACAGTTCTTCCTCTAATTTATAACGTATATTATTTTCCCCTTTATTTCTTTCCATTCAAAAGGCATAAGTACTCATAAGTGACAGTATGATCAATGAAGAAATCATAATACTGGCATAATTTTTTTTTTTCCAACTTCAAAACTATACACAAACATGTGCCTGATTTGTTACTGCATAATTTTGGTGGTACCTTGCAGTCTGATTCCTCAGACAGCAATTTGCATCAACACTGTTCAATGTGATGTTTAGTCTGGGGCAGTGCTCAATAAACTGGAGCAGGGCTGTCAACAGAGCTGAGAAACAAAATTTACAATTTTCACTGAAATATTACCCAAATTTGAGTTCTATTATATTTTGTTATGATATTTCAGGGAGGGGGAAAAATATTCAAGACATAGATTTTTAAATAGATGTTGTCTCCTACAACCACAAGAGGGTGCATCGAATCGATATAAACCAATCAGCTTCTTGTTATAGCTATCGCAACAAACATATCTGGCTGTTAACAAATTTGTTTTAAATTCTAAATTAAAAATATTTAGCCAGGCCATATACAAATCTTACGTAAAAAAGTAAAACTAGATAAAAAATATCCCGCTTAAATAGGCAATTCTATGTTAACTTGGTGTTGCACAGTAGCCTATACTGGTGCCATAGTACTACCACAGACTAAAGCTTTGTAATACCGGCCAAACAACAGTGTTTTTCTTAAATACATTTGTATGTACGTACCTAATGCTCTTGCAGCGAGACACTCATGAAGGCAAGGCATAGTCAAGACACAACTGCCAAAGACCTCCACCTAAAAGGCCGTTCACTCCGAACATGCCCATCTTTTTCTATGAAAGCATGCGCTAGAGTAGGAGGACATCTTAAAATGTTGTGCAGGTCTCGCTGTTTTTTCAGTGTCTTGTGCAGGAGCAATGCATTTTTTTAGACACTGTGCCAATTTAAAATTAAATTCAGCCTTTAAAACATGTCTTGTGACTTGAGTTCTGTTTTATTCACTGCACCTGTTTTAGCCCAAGAATGTGATCGGTCTGAACAGTCCATAAGTCATCGTCAGTGCTTGGCACACATCCTAAAATTTAAATGCTCATTTTAGCATTCAAATTGGCATTTTAATCTTAAATTCAAAGAATATTCGAATTTGATTTACCAGCTTTAAACTGAAGAGGATTAGTTGTTGTTCACTAGCAACACGAACACTACTTGTCAAAAATTTTGAAACACTTACTCATTCATTATTATAATTTTTTTTTCACATTTTAGAATAATAGTAAAGTCATCAAAACTATGGAATAACATAAATGGAACTATGGGAATTATGTTGTGACTGAACAAAATCCAAAATAAATCAAAATTGTTATATTTTAGCATAAGTAATCACCATTTGCCTAGAATTTGCTGACTCTAGACATTTTTTCAACCAACTTTTTGAGGTATCACCCTGGGATACCCCATCTATGTTGGGCACTTATTGGCTGCTTTTCTTTATTATTTGGTCCAAGTCATCAATTTCAAAAATCTTTTTTTTTATTATAACATTTATAAAATTAAATAATATGGTGGCACAATTATATTTTTGTCTACAAAACTAATTTCAAACATTTAAGCATACACCTTCAGATCAAAAGATTTTTAAGATCATGAGAAACATTTCAGTCATGTGTTTAAAAACATTTGACTGGTTGTGTAGATCCTTTCAAACTGTTAGACAGAGTGCAACAGAATGGAACAGAATGCAGAGGACTTGAGATGGCTTTTAAAAATTGTTTTTCAGGGGTGTTTTTTATAGGTACTATATTTTACAAACAAATCAATAAACAGCCACTCAGAGGCTTAGATTTTCAATGAAACAACGAGGGTGGTGCTTGAACTGAAAATTAGACTGAATGTCTATGTACGAGCACATCTGTGAGGGTTAAAATGCGTTCAAGCGCCACCTACATTTCAGATCTGTATATTGTGATGAAATGTGATAGAGGAAAAAAACAAATAATTCTAGTGCTTGCTGCCATCTAGTGGAATAAAATGAGACCTTTCAAAGTGAGATAGAGTGAACAAAACCAGAATTGCATGTTCACAAAATTAGGCGAAAAAAAAAAGTATGCACCAGAGTATAAACTTGACGTGACGCTCATTGCACGAGAAGCTAAAAAAAAACAGCAAGCCATGATGCAATGGCTAAATATGTCCATCTAGTGCTGTACATAGAACAAGAGTAATTTATAGAGTAGACAAAATTACATAAATGACTATCCCTAAACTGAAGCTGAGCTTTTAGTTATTAAATCAGCAGAGAGAGCACAAAAGATAGGAATGAATGTCCTGTGAGATTCAGTGGTGAAGTATTGTCATGTGTTTTTCTCAGTCAAGGTCGGCAGGGAATGTCAGAGCAGGTGTGTGTCTGTCAGTGAGTGGCCTGCCAGCGCAGCCCCTGTGCTCTTACACGCCATGCTGTGACACTGGAGCAAAACACACTTGCACACACGTCTGGCTTCACGTGCCCTATAAAGCCAGTGCAGGTCACCTCCGGCAACAGCAAAGACATATAGCCTTGTGTTTAAAGCATATACAGTGGCCCCAAAAAGTTTTTGGACTCTCGAGTCACAATTATTGTATGAATTTCACTGCAATAAATAACAAAATATCAAAATATAGATGATGGGGTTTTTTCAAAACTAACTTTACTTACAACCAACTAGCAACAAGGTAATTTTTAGTGGATGCTTGAAATAATTTCCCATGTTCACACATATCCCCCCCCTCCCCCCCTTTGTAGAGAATTACATGTGCAATTCAATACATTAACTGTATATATGTTTAACAATAAGAAAGTGTCCAAATAATTTGGAACAGTATTTCTATTGTTTTAAAGTTTAAAACCTAACAAAATTATTTTTGTAAAATAATTTATAAAAAAATAATGCTTGTGGCTTCTTACTTGATAAAATCAAATGCAACATGGTTTGATATTTTGTTATGTGATGCAATGACACGTGCAATGACGTGAACATTTTCAGTGTTGCTTAAACAAACATTTCTTGGGTTCTTGGGAATATGTGTTTATCATCCAAAACTGTAAAGAAAGCAATTTTGGTTAGCAATAATCCATGTGTTTTTAAGGGTTTACTGTTATTTATTGTGAAATAAAGGTGCGTCTAATATGTGGCCACTCATATTTGTTATGCTAGTTTAACTTTATTATTGTCTCTTGATCAAATCCCTGGTGTTTCATTCCATTGTGTTTTTGTGTT